>NW_026641434.1:0-736530 GCF_028554395.1 Pezoporus wallicus
CTGTGTTCATTTTGTGATCATAGAGTAGAAATCAGATCAGGTCTCCAGCAAATTTAAATCTGTGTATTAACAAGCAAAGTTTGTTTAGCACTGAAAGAGACTTTACTCTGATTATCTCTTGGCCTGACAGCTCCCAAAGGAGTCGCTGGCAGCTCTGAGGTGGAAACTTTCATCCTAAGCCACTACCAAATACCTGTAGCATCAACTGCAGGTTAGAGGTGGCAACCCTTCTATGAAGCGCTGGCAACCAGCTCAGCCTAGACCCCATAGGTGATGCAACCCCATAGAAAAAGAATGGACACTGAATAAACTTGCTGTCGCACACCTAATCTGATATAATCTAAATTGAATGACTATAACATTAACTCTAAAAAACCCTCCATGCTCCGTGCTTTTCTACTTCTACTTGAATTCCTAACTTATAGCACAAGAATCTGATTACTGTAAACAATTTTCTCAACAGCATCAAAGGAATTTTCATCAGCGTGCCTGAGAAATCTTATATCAATAAAATATTCTACACCTCTTGTCAAGGACCAGGCTGAGTGATCGCGGCAAAAACAGAATCTAGGATCAGAAACACACTCTCCCAGCAAAAGTGGTACCAGTCATCACCGACCCAACTGTAAGGGCACTGGCACCAAAAAAAAAAAAAAAAAAAAGGAAAAACCCATGCCTAAATGCTGATTTATGCAGTTCCCACCCCACCTTGCTTACCTAGATTACCAGACCCTGGGTTGATTGGTGATGCGGTGATAACAGCATTATATATTATAGCCTTACTTCTGTACAAAGGTATGGAATCACTGTGTGACAGACAGAGGTGAGTGTCATGGTTTGCATATTTGGTAGTAGCCCTCTCTGCCTGGAGAAGACACCAGGGCTCAGAAATAAAACCCTGCTATTGCAGGGAATTTGAAAAACGTCAAAAGGAATCCAAATAAATGTATGCAAATATAGATGCACATATATGTGTGTGCATAACTGTATACCTCGTTGTATGCGCACACATACATGAAGGTCTGACAGAGGGACGCACCCAGTTTGTTCTCTGTCCTTCCATTTGCTTACCGTGCTTTTCTGAGCCACCAGTGCACGGACACCTGCAAGAATACAGACAGATTTTATTAAAACCTCATCTTAGGTTTAAGCAATCTTTTAAAAGCCCTGCAGAACTTGTATACGTTTCAGTCCCCTGCCAGCCCACAGGCAGAGAGCAGGCAGGCAGATCCGCAGCAGGTCTGCTCTGAATGCAGACGTCTGCAAGCTGTAGCACAGCAGCTAGGCCTTCATTCCATTTCTCTGGATTTGCAGCATCCACATGTCCAGTGGAGCTGCTCATCTCCAAGAGGCTTACGTAAGGTTCCATCTCCTGCTTCATGATACAATCCACCCTTCCCTCTACAATCCTTAAACGTTACCCATCTGCGTCCCAGCCACACTGCTGGGTGCACGCCACCAGACTAGGCAATCCAGGTACTGTCAGACCCTCTCTTCTCCAGGGCACCGATCCAGCAGCTTGAAAGGCAGGAGCCTTTCCCTCCTGCAGCCACTGTTAGGCCTTGGATACTTTTGTCCTGTGCAAGGCAGGAATGGGAGGCTGCATGCGGAGTGGCTTCATTGAGGGAGGGCGCCCAGCAGCCCCTGCAGGACTTGGCACAGTGCAGAGGTGTTGCTGGCTCCTCCTGGCTCTGGTCTCCTGCCACCCACACAAGCACCACCAGCAGCACAATGGGAGGGCTCCTCTGAAGTCGAGGTGGTGGCTCAGAACAGTGAAGCTCCCACCCAAGCCTCCAGACCAGTGGGTTTGCAGGGCAAAGATAGGCTGCTCTTCCTGGTGGGCATGGCAAAGCTCTCTGCAGTGAGCAACCCACACCTGAAACCTCATGGTCACTTACTGGCTGTCCTCATGACAAGCTGCTAATCTACCAGCAGCATGAATACACACCTCAGTCTGGAGGAAGAAAAGGCAACATTAATCAGGCAGAGGAGCTGCAGAGAGGCTGTAAGCCCTGTAAGACACCACCAGCAGACCAGCAGCCATCAGCCCACCACTAGCAAGGCACCACCCCCAGCCCCAGCACGGTGATTCAACATGAGTGGTTGAGGTTTAACAGGCAAAGTGCCAGGTCGTGCACTTGGGCCACAACAACCCCATGCAACACTCCATGCTTGGGTAAGAGTGGCTGGAAAACTGTTCAGTGGGAAAGGACCTCAGGGTGCCAATTGACAGAGCTGAACATGAGCCAGCCTGTGCCCAGGCAACGAAGGCCAACAGCATCCTGGCCTGTATCAGCACAAGTGTGGCCAGCCGGACCAGGGCAGAGCCCTGTACTGTGCACTGTTGAGGCTGTAGCTCGGATACTGCATTCAGTTCTGGGCCCCTCACTACAAGAAAGATATTGAGGTGCTGGACTGGGTCCAGAGAAGGGCAACGGAGCTGGTGAAGGGCCTGGGACACAGGTGCGATGGGGAACGGCTGAGGGACTTAGGGCATTTAGTCTGAAGAAGGCTCAGGGGGACGTTACTGCTCTCCACCACTACCTGACAGGAGAATGGAGCCAGGGGAAACAGCATCAAGCTACTCCAGAGGAGGTTTAGACTGGAGATTAGGAACAACTTCTTCACCAAAAGGGCAGTCAGGCATTGGAACAGGCTGCCCAGGGAAGGAGTGGAATCACCACCACTGGAAGCATTCAAAGTGTAATCGAGGCCCTTAGTGACATGGTTTAGTGGTGGTGCTGGCAGTGCTGGGGGAACGCTTAGATCTGACGGTCTAAAAAGGTCTTTTCCAACTTGGCTGATTCCGTGATTCTGGGGTGGGCCAGCAGCCAGGCCTTGTGCCCTCTGTCCGTGTGTCCATCGCCCAAACACTTTGCAGAGGCCCTGCCAGCCTGCCCCAATGGCCGCTCACACTGCGCGGCCGCCTGCCTAGCCGGGGCGGGGCGGGGCAGGGCGGCACTGCCGGGGCGGGGCGGCGCGGAGCGGAGCGGCCGCCCGGGGTCGCTGCGGTGGCAGCGGTGACGGGTTGGGTTGGTTCCGCGTCGTGGCCATGGCGGTGTTCGTGACGCGGCGGATCCCGGCCGAGGGGCTGCGCGTACTGTCTCAGGCTGGCGGGTGAGCGCGGGACTGGGTCCAAGTGCGGGTGGGTCGTTTCCGCCCTCGGCCCCGTTCCGGGGCCTTGGTGACGGGCCGCTCTCTCGCAGGTGCCGCGTCCAGCAGTGGGACTCGGAGGAGCCGGTGCCGCGGACCGAGCTGCTGGCGGGAGTGGCGGGGAAGCACGGGGTGCTCTGCCTGCTGTCCGACCGCATCGACCGCGAGGTGCTGGAGGCAGCTGGTGGGTGCGGCCTGCGGGACTGGACTGCCCCTCTCCCGTTCCTTTCCCCGTTCCCTTATCAGCGTTCGCTCGCCCTTCCGGGGCGATGCTGGGCAGCAGCGTGCTGTGGTGTCTTGTAGGTCCTGGCCTGAAAGTCATCAGCACCATGTCCGTGGGGTTTGACCACCTCGCCCTGGAGGAAATCAAGAAGCGGTAACCTTTCCCTGTGCTGTACCTCACCCTGCCCTGTGAGGGATGGGGTCCAGCCGGGGGAGGTGGTTGGGAAGCAGGGTGAAGCTCAGAGCTCATCCCGCTGTTCACACAGCAGATTACACAGTGGATTGCTTGACCCAGGCGTGGTGGGTGGCTTTGACAGAGCATGGGGCTGGATAGGTGGATAGGGTTTGTGACCTCCACCTCCCTCTTGGTAGGGTATGGCTAGGGTCACCTCCAACCCAGCTGGGGTTGGAGGAGCCTCTCGATGTCAGGGTATGGTTGGGATCTCCCCCCAACTGCTGTTGAGATGACTCTTTGGAGGACGGGCTGAGAAGCCAAAAGGGATGTCCTCTTGCATGTGGTACTGCAGATACATAGAAGAGGGAACTTCAGCAACTTGCCCAGAACATCAGCGACTTGCCCAGAAATTTTGAGGTAGAACCCCAAGGCTGGCAGCATTGCCCCAGAGACCTTTGCTTACCTTGCAGTGGGATCCGTGTGGGGTATACCCCTGATGTCCTGACCGATGCCACCGCAGAGCTGTCTGTAGCTTTACTTCTGTCTGCATGCCGCCGGCTGCCAGAGGCAGTGGAGCAGGTGAAGAAGTGAGTATCACCATCAGCCAGCTGGGGCAAGAGCTGGCACCAACCTCCTTGCAGGCCAAGGTGGGAGTCCCCTGCAGTTCCATGGCTTTTCATAGACATGCTGCTCAGGGGCTGTAAGAGGGGCAGAGCTCCCCTCTGTATGCTAGGTAGAGGGCTTGTGGGAAAGGGCACCCAAAGCCACTGCAGACCCCTCTAGGAGAGCACACACGGAAGGTCTGTCCAGAGCTCCCTGAATGGCAGTTGCTCCAGGGCTGGGGATAGCAGTGCCTAATTTAAATCAGTCCCAAGGCAGCTGCTTCTGCAGCATACCCAAGGAGACCTGCAGGAGACCACCAAGGTCCCTTGAAGCAGGAACCTCAGAAGCTGTCTGTAAGATCACCTGGCTGTGTCAGAGGGACTGGCCACCCCCAGCATTGTACTGTATGTACTTGCCCAAAGGCTGGACTGGGCTATGAGCAGGCTCTCTGCTGCTGCCATCTGACATCTGTTTCTACCTCACTTTCTCTACTAGTGGTGGCTGGACAACATGGAAGCCCTTGTGGATGTGTGGTTATGGTCTGTCTGATAGTACGGTGGGCATCATAGGTCTGGGGAGAATAGGTAAGTGCAGGTCACGCACAAGATTTGTGTGTCTCCAGTGACAGCAAGGTGGTTCTGGAGGTGTTCAGCCAAGGTGGTGTCCCTGTTGCTCACCTCTTTGAAGTCCATGACAGCAACAAGGAGAGCTGTCAAGATCTCTGAGCAGTGATCTTGACTCATCAGGCCTAAACCTTGAAAGTTTAAAGCGTTCAAACGCATCCAGTACATATAAATGGTAGAGCAAACTGGATGTCATCCTCTTGATATTCAGGTAAACAAAAGCCCTGACAAAGTCCAAGGTGACATGTTTGTCATCCATTCAGTTGTGGACTTTGTCAGATGGCTATTTCTTTCCTCACTTTCCAGTTTGCTCCCTAGAGTATCTTCAGGTTTAACATCCCATTGCTCCAGTTCCACAGTTTTGCTATGGGAGTTCAGTCCTGCTCACTTCAGAAGCAGCAGAAGACCTCCACCCCGTGCTCGCCATGCTCCAGGCTGGGAAGCAGCCTGGCAGGAGGAATCCCACCACAGTGACCCTTTAGCAAGCAGTGTGCTTTCTACTCTTAAGCGTGAGCTCACTGAAGGATGGATTGCCTGGAGAGTACTGACAGACCCTCGCAGCCCAGCACGGGTCTCTGTGTAGCATGCATCGTGCAGGCACAGCGGCTGAACAGTCTTCTCTTTTCCTTCTAGGACAGGCAGTTGCCCGCCGCCTAAAGCCATTTGGGGTCAAGAAGTTTTTGTACACTGGCAGTGGCCCAAAACCAGAGAGTGATGTGGAGTTTGAAGCTGAGTTCGGTAAGCAAGGCTTCAGGAGCAGGGGCAGCATCCATTTCATGGCAGCACAGAGAACTATTGGGGCTCACTGGGGAGTTGTCGCTCCCTGGGAGCGGGTCCAGCAGAGAAGGGAGGTTCCAGGTGGCTTCCTCAGTGTAGCTGGCATGAACTACAGTGGGGGCAGCAAAGGAAGGAATGGGAATCCCAAAGGCTTCTCATGCAGTGTTAGTGGATGGCAGGGAGAGAGACCTGCCTTCTTTGAGTCAGGTGATTCCAGCCAGTAAGCTGCACATACCTAGGCTCCAACTGACAGCCAGCCATTGTTGTGGGCTGTGGTGGTTTCAGCTGCTTTTGCCTTTCAGCTTTCTCCTGTGTCCATCCATTTATGATTTTCAGTTAGTTTCATTTGTGCAAGGGAGTGGAATGTAGCAGGGAAGGGAAAGTGGCAGCTGTGCCTTTGAGGAGGGGATGGATCTTTGGCAGGACTTCTCCTGCCCCTTGCACTTTCCTCTCACCTCCAGGAGTGAAAGTGACCCTGCCTGTGGCAGGGGGATGGAACTAAATGGTCTTTTAAGGTCCCTTCTAACCCAAACCATTCTTTCATGATTCTACAATGATTCTATGAAGTCATCTGTAAGTGACACATAGAGAGATTTAATGCTGGCATAAGCTGGTGCTGCCATATTTTGCTGCCTAAATGTGAAGTATGTACCACGGCCTCCTTTAGGCCAGATGGCTGAAGCATTGCTAGATTCCCCTTTGGCTTGGTTTTAATTCAAAAGTGAAATGAAACATCGCAGTAGTTTCTGTAGGGATGTGTATGATTTTTGTTGGGTGTTTGATGGTCCTTGTGTCTCCCCATTTGTTGAGAGGGGTCTCTCCAGAGCAGCACTCACTTGCAGATGAACTTTTTGGATAAAGAAGGTTGTTGAGGTCTGTTGGTGAGATTCCCCAGGCCAAACTGTGACCTGTTTTTCTCCACTCAGTCCCACTCACAAGGCTGGCCGAAGAATCAGACTTTGTTGTGGTGACATGTGCTTTGACTCCAGCCACCCAAGGAATGTGCAACAAGGACTTCTTCACCAGAATGAAGAAGACCTCTGTGTTTGTCAACACAAGCAGGTAATCACAACCCAGTCTCCTGCAAAGGGCTGGGGCGTTGGGGGTTGACAGTCACTCCTGACAATTACAGCTGCATGGAGAATCTGGTAGGATGAGATGTGCTTCCACTGCAGGTCCAGACAGTCTGTACACCCTTCATGGCCCAAGGTGTCTTGGGACCAAGGCAAAGGCAGCATAAGTTATTCCATCACACAGCTGCCCCAGAGTTGTCCTGTGCTTGGGCACTCAGCTCCTCTCCCACTGCTGGGCAGCCTGGACCAGAAGAAATAGTAGCCCATTGTGCTGCGAGGTTCAGGCAGATCCAGAGAGAGTCTGAAATCTTCTCAGGCAGACGGGATCCAGGTGCCTCTACTGAGGCTGTCCCACATGGGCTGTGTCCTGGCTATGTGCCCCTCAGAGCCCATGGGACCTCTCAGCAGCATGGGGTCTCTGTTTTTGCCAGGGGATCTGTGGTGAACCAGGAGGATCTGTACAACGCACTGGCCCATGGCCAGATCGCAGCAGCAGGCCTGGACGTCACAACACCGGAGCCACTGCCCACTGATCACCCCTTGCTCTCCCTCAAGAACTGTGGTGAGTGGCTGGGCCCCCAGTCTGCTCTGACAGCCTGCACTTTGAGTGCCTCATGTGCCCATGGCTGGGGACCTGCTAGCTGGAGTGACAGGGATTCCCTGCCCCTGTTAGCCTGCCAGTGTGACCAAGCACTGAAACGTGAAAGGACAGGAAGGTCAAGTGTCTTTAAGCAAACTGTAGGTAGGCACTGCACAATGCAGAGAGCTGGTAGGGTGGAAGACCTCATCAACATGATGTAAAACAAACGTGGGAGGTATTTTGATTCTCCAGAAAGCGGCTCAGGTCGGCTCATTTTTTAACACCTTCCTGATGGATCTCCATTTGATCGTTAAAGGCGTGGGGAGAAATCCATGGAAGAGTCTTGATACCAGTGGGTGCCTGAATGAGAAACTGAATCCCTGCTCATGCCCTGCTAAGCTGTGGTGTAGATGTTCTGCTAGAACATAGGTAGATACAGAATAGATACTGAATAGATAGAGAAGATATATATATAATAATTACATATATAAAAATGTGTAGTAGTATATATCATTATATACCTAGAGTGTATGATGTATATAATATATAGATAATACATGTTTGTATTCTAGCATATATTCTGTTAGAAACATTTCCCATGTGGCTAAAATTCTGGGTGCTGAGTCTGCCTAGAAGAATTTTGGCCTTGGGAGTGCTGCAGCCACTGTAGAGCTCTCCAGCTATCCCATCCACTGTGAGCCTGGGCTGCCAGGCGCAGGTTCAGCCTACGTGCTCAAAAGCACAGTTCACTTAAGTGCTGCAGTGCTGGCCTTGTCCTGACATCCACATTCGCCATCAGATGTCAGCAAATTATACAGCCCCTAGCTGAAGAGGCCAGCAGGTGCTCATGCTATGGGATGAGCAGAGATTTCTTTGCAGATCTAGCTGTATCCCCTGGACAAACTAGGGCAACTTTGACTGGTAAAGTGGAGCCCAGTGAGTTCAGGCAGCCTGTTTTCTGTATGGTGACAAGCGGCAGGCCAGTAGGAAGATGTTGGTCTCAGGACTAGTGCATGTATTCTTCAGAGGAGATTGGGTTGGATGAAGCAGGTTGGGTAGGAAGGTGCTTGCTCAGCTGCTCTTGTGCTTCAGTATTGTCAGGCTGCTGGACTGGAAGTGGGAGTGCCTGCCATTAGAGGCAGTAGCTGATCACTGTTAGTTTCACTAATGCTTTCCTGAAAGCTTGCTGAGAACTGCTATGTGGGGCACAATGATGTTTTAGTGCAAGACATCAGCAGCCCTCAGAGTTTACCTGGGATCGTCATTGTAGCAGACTGAAGGGACTGTGCAGGGTGGCATCTTCCATGGCCTCACTGCACACCAGCGCAGCTTCATCCTCAGAGGCACCACGGGCTCACAGGCAGCCTGGGATGAGTTAGGGACAGCTCCTGGTGTAGTCACTGCCTCCCCTCATGTGGCCTTCAGTGAGTAACTTGGCCCAGTCCTTGTAAAATGGGGCGAGGAGCTTTGCTGCTCCAGATAGGGAATGTGTAGGCCAGGCTAGGTACTCAGCGGGACTGACTCAGACACAAGCCAGTAAAGCTCACTTGTATCCCTTGAGGCAGAAAATACATAAAACAGAAACACAACACAGAGAAGACACAGCTTTCTAGTTGGAAAGTGAATGTATGCAGTTGTCTGCAGCCCCGTTGCTGGTGCAGTAGCAGGGTGCCTGTTCCTACCTGAATGCTCAGCTTTGCTGAGGTGACCAGCCTTCCTGAGAGCTGATGGCACGAGCAGGGCCAGAATAGCCTCCTCTCACGTTGTTGAGTGCCATGGTGGCGTTCGTGACACGGCGGATCCCGGCCAAGGGGCTGCGTGTACTCTCTCAGGCTGGCGGGTGAGCGTGGGTCTGGGTCCAAGTGCGGGTAGGTCGGTTCCGCCCTCGGCCTCGTAAAATAAAAAGGAGCAACCAATCTTTGTTGTGTTTGAAGGATCCAAGGAGAATGTCCAGGATTGGTGGCACCAAAGACTGAGTTATTTGGCAGCTTGGCCAGGTCACCATTTGATTACCTAACTTGGGAAAAGAACTAACTTTAAAGTTTGATACGCGGATTGACTCCACAACCCGTTAAAGTTGTAAAGTAGGTATGCTTTTTATTCAGCGCTAAGATGCACGGGGATAATTCCTCAAAGTCATGCATACCTCAGTGTTGTTTCCCACTACATTTATTCTTTAAAGTTATATATATGCATGAAGTTGCACAATACGCCTATACATATTCATGTCCTATCCCACTTCATATTATAATAAGCTAGAAGGTCCTTTGCACCTGTGCAGTGCTCCCTCTGGTCGTGGGCAGTGGTTTCATGATGAAGTAAATGAGTCTTCCTCCTGTGGGTAGGGGTCTTCAAGATGAAGTAAATGAGTCTTCCTCTTCTTGAACTTTTCACCTTTTAGTCTTCACTCAAGTTGTCCTAAAGTGAACTGCCTTCATTATAATACTAAAAATCACATCCACAGCTCAGAAAGACCCCAGCCTGTGTGAAGACCCTTCCACAGAGCATGCATAGTGATTAGAGTCATAGGATCACAGAATCATAGAATGGTTTGGTTTGGAAAGGTCTTTAAGATCATTCCCCCCCCATGGGTAGAGACATCTCATACTCGAACATGATGTTCAAGGCCCTGTCCAACCTGGCCTTGAACACCCCCAGGGATGCAGCACTCACCACTTCTCTGGGCAGTCTGTTCCAGTGCCTCATCCCCTCACAGTAAAGAACTTCCTCCTTATATCCAATCTAAACTTCCCCTGTTTTCAGTTAAACCCATTACCCCTTGTCCTGTCACTACAGTCCCTAATGAAGAGTCCCTCTCCAGTATCCTTATAGGCCCCCTTCAGATACTGGAAGGCTGCTATGAGGTCTCCATGCAGCCTTCTCCAGGCTGAACAGACCCAACTTTCTCAGCCTGTCTTCATATGGGAGGTGCTCCAGTCTCCTGATCATCCTCGTGGACTCCTCTGGACTTGTTTCAACAGTTCCATGTCCTTTTTATATTGAGGACACCAGAACTGCACACAATACTCCAAGTGAGGTCTCATGAGAGCAGAGTAGAGGGGCAGGATCACCTCCTTTGACCTGCTGGTCACACTCCTTTTGATGAAGCCCAGGATACAGTTGCCTTTCTGGGCTGTGAGAGCACAGTGCCGGGAATGAGACATCAAATATTACAATTTTATGTAGATTACAACCGATCGCTGTCACTGGGACTGTACTTCCTGTACCTTTTGCGTATAAATGTAATGAGAAGGCTGCATTGGTGTGTTTGACTTGTGGAACAGTCCACTGAGCACCCAGCCTGAATAAATAGTATCTCTAGTGAGCGTGTCAAATTGGTTTACATCACACCAGGCGCAAATGGACTTTTCAGGCAACAGATGCACAGAGAACCTATAAACTGTGTCCTTAGCTGTGTGGCTTGAGATTCAAAAATCTGCTATAACTGTTCAGAACTGCTTTCCTTGAGTGCCTTGGCTTATCACCACTCCTGAGCCAGTAGCTTCACTCACAGGCACAAAGTGTTCTCAGAACCTGCCCAGTAAATGCACTCTGTCTCGGAAAATCACAGCTCAGTGGCAAAAGTGACAACATGATCTGGGCAAGGTTAAGGGAATGTGTGTTTCCCTGCATGCATCTGGAAGTCAGCTCCAGTGGGATGAAGCCAGCCTTTCATGCCAGACCTGAGGGTATTTTGCTCACAGACTCAGTCCTGCTCCTGTAGATCACATCACTGTGCGCAGCTTGGTGACAAAATCCTTTTGCACTACATGAGCCAGCAGCAGCCTGGTTCTACAAGCCTCTTCACTTTACAGGTGACAGCCCACAGGGCAAGAAGCTTATGGCTGCCTTTTGGAAAGGTGCTAGCTCCTCAGTCCTGAAGAGGCTGTCTGCGCCCTACATCTTACTGGTGTCCTATGTGACAGGGTGCAGCTCAGAGCCACAGAGTTTCTGAAGCTGGAGAAACCTCCATACACCACCTTGTCCAGCTTCTGCCCAAAGCAGGGTCACCTGGAGCCATTGCCATGTCCAGCTGGGATTAGGTATCTCTGCAGATGGAGGCTCCACAATCTCTTTGGACAACTGGTTCCAGTGTTCAGCCACCCTCAAAGTGAAAAAGTGTTTTTCTTCCATTTTGGTGGAATTTCCTGTGTCTCAGTGTATGCCCATCACCTTGCCACTGGACACTGTTGAGAAGAGCCTGTCTTCTGCATCTCTGTTCCCCCACCAGGTATTCATACACAGTGATAGGACCTCCTGAGCCTTCTTTTTCCTCAGCTCCTGCACTGGTCAAAACCATGTTGTCAGGCCAGGCACAGATGGGATTGCACTTGAGCCTGCTGCTGACACCCATAGCTTCCTCACCCATATTGCCCCATCTCAAGTGCTGCTCAGAGCCATGGGTCTTGCATCACAGGATTGTGTGCTTGATTTTCAAAAGGCAGGAGTTTTATGAGCACAGAACAAATGGATCATGATTTCCTGTAAGTCTCTGCCTTGTGGATGACTGTGTTCAGTGTTGAAGGAGGTGCAGGTCTTGCTGAAGTGTTCCCAGGCAATGAGGATGGAGGGGTGAAGGCACTGACCACGTTTCTGACTTCAGTGTGTGATGCAACCCTTCCCTCCATGGGACACTGCAAGGTTCTGGCCCTCTACATGTCCACCTTTTACACTGATGGCTGTAGGAGTGTGGCTCACATCTCCAGACACAGAGGGCAGATCAAAGTGGTCCAGCTTTTCCAAATCCTTGAGTTTTTTTAAGCTGTCAGGTTGGAGAGAGGGGAGGTGGGAGAGAGCACTCAATGCCATTTGAGTTGTGGTACCTTGCCTTCCAGTGTGGGGGCGTCAGGAGTGTCTGCCCACCCCCTCTCTCCCTTCATGAATGACTTCTATCCATCTCTGCTGATTCTTCCCAAAAGTGCATGAAACCTCCATTCACTTTCATCCTAGCCTGGCAGCAGTCCAGCTTGCTAAAGGTGGGCAGAAGAAGGGAGACCAGGGCCAGGGTCCTGGCAAGAGAAGCCTGCGGCTGCTGCTGGTCCTGCTGTGTGGTGCAGGCAGCCTGCCCACTGGAGGAGCATACAGTCACCTGGAGCCCTACCCAGCTCCTCATCAGCCAGCACTTGGGGATGTAGGAGGAAACTGGGAGCACTGTGGGAGAACTGGAGGGACTGAGTCAGGACCATAAAGCAGGGTCTGGGAGAAAGGAATGGGAGATGCATGGGGTCAGCTGCTGGTTAGGTAGGAAAGTCTGTAGATCAGCCAGGAGGCTGTATGGCACATCCAGAGGGGTTCCAACTGCTCTGCCACTGCAAGACAAACCAAAGCAGTGTGAAACCATCGCTGGGTAAGCAGACCTGCTTGTCCCTTGAGGGCACAGAGCAGCAGCAGGTGGCTGCACCATCTCTCTCTGCTTTGGGTGCTCCCATCCCACTTCATGCTCCCAAGGCTGGCCTGTTTCGCCTTCTTTGGGCCTTTCAGAGCAGATGTATCAGTAAAGCTACCCTAAGAAATAAACCCTTTTAATTAGCACTTCACCTGTACACAGAAATTGTGCTATTTGCAAAACATAGGCAATTTTTCTAAGCCTGAAGGGTCTGTCTGCGCAATGGAGCATCCAGTCTGTTTGTGACCTCTTTGGTGACTGGCTCGCAGCCATACACAGAAGGATGTATATTTCTTCTTCTTGTCCAATAGAACAAACTGGATAGCCATTCATTTTTTCCCATCTGGTGTTTTATAGATCCTGCATATACATATCTGTGTAAAAAAAAGACATACACACACACATGAATGCATACTTTGCATTTAATATTTCCCGTATTTCCTCTAATTCCTTTCTTTTGGTAAAATACCAGCCTGTGCTGGCTCTCCAGAGCAACCCCTGGCCAGCTCCCCACTCGTTTGTGCATGCTGTGAAGGTGAATCATAGAATCATAGAATAGTTAGGGTTGGAAAGGACCTTAAGATCATCTAGTTCCAACCCCCCTGCCATGGGCAGGAGTACCTCACACTAAACCATCCACCCAAGGCTCTGTCCAGCCTGGCCTTGAGCACCACCAGGGATGGAGCATTCACAACTTCTCTGGGCAACCCATTCCAGTGCCTCACCACCCTTACAGTAAAGAACTTCTTCCTTGTATCCAATCTAAACTTCCCCTGTTTAAGTTTTAAGATGTTACCCCTTGTCCTATCACTACAGTCTCTAGTGAAGAGTCTCTCCCCAGCATCCTTATAGCCCCCTTCAGATACTGGAAGGCTGCTATGAGGTCTCCATGCAGCCTTCTCTTCTCCAGGCTGAACAGCTCCAACTTTCTCAGCCTATCTTCATATGGGAGGTACTCCAGTCTCTTGATCATCCTCCTGGTCCTCCTCTGGGTTTGTTCCAACAGCTTCATGTCCTTTTTATGTTGAGGACACAATACTCCCAAGTGGGGTCTCACGAGAGCAGAATAGAGGGGCAGTATCACCTCCTTTGACCTGCTGGTCACGCTCCTTTTGATGCAGCCCAGGATACGATTGGCTTTTTGGGCTGCAAGCACACACTGAAGCCGGCTCATGTTCATTTTCTCATCAACCAACACCCCCAAGTCCTTCTCCTCAGGGCTGCTCTGAATCTCTTCTCTGCCCAACCTGTAGCTGTGCCTGGGACTGCTCTGACCCAGGTGTAGGACCTTGCACTTGGTATGGTTAAACTTCATGAGGTTGGCATCAGCCCACCTCACAAGTGTGTCAAGGTCCCTCTGGATGGCATTCCCTCCCTCCTGCATATCAACCGAACCACACAGCTTGGTGTCATCGGCAAACTTGCTGAGGGCGCACTCAATCCCACTGTCCATGTCACTGACAAAGATGTTGAACAAGACAGGTCCTAACACCAATCCCTGAAGGACGCCATTCGTTACTGGTCTCCAGCCGGACATTGAGCCGTTGACCACAACTCTTTGTGTGCGGCCATCCAGCCAGTTCTTTATCCGTCGAGTGGCCTGTCTATCAAATTGATGTCTCTTCAATTTAGAGACAAGGATGTCGTGTGGGACAGTGTCAAACGCGTAAATACATCAGGCTTACATCATATACATAAGGCTTAGCCATGGAATCTTTACCTGTCACAATATTCTCTTCCCACCTTTTCCTTCTGAATTGTTTTCCCGCTGTGTTTGACTTCTTCAGCCACAGGAGGCCAGGGGGAGGCCATCCCACTGCTTCTGCCTGCTCCTTGCAGCTTTGCACCCGCCACTGTCCTCCACCATGGCCTCTTCCACCAACTTTTGCTGGCTTCTTGTGACATGCTGCACAGTGTCTGTCAGCCTACCTGAGCTGGGGTGATGCTTCATAGCCTTTACTTGGTCTACCACGCTTTGCTTCACCCTGGAGTTTCAGAATGTTAAAGCAATTAATCAGTCACTGATTTGTGGCATGGGACTTTTTGTGTTATCTGGATATGCTGGTGAAAACTGAGCTGTAAATTCTGTTCTTACTGTCTGGTTTGTTTCAGACAGATCCTTCCACCCCTGGGAAACTCTTCAGAGCTCTGCAAAACCTTTCTGAAATCTGAAATTAGATGAACAGGTGCCATGTCTTTCTCCACTTGCTGGCAGGAGGCTGGGCTGCTGCTGGAGAATCAAGGAAGCTGGGTTTGTCCTAGCCAGGTCCACAGCCAGCTTTGCTTTCCTTCTGTGCAGACTTGCAGGGGTTGGCCTTAACAGTTAGCACATTGATGCTGTCACTTCTGTAAAAGCCTCCCAGTGGGAGCAGCCTCCCTGAGCATGGTTTTCACACTTCCCCGGTGCAAGGCTATCAAATTCCCAGTGCTTTGCTTTTGTGTTCTGCTGCCAGTGGGCTCAGTGGAAAGAGAGAAAGCTGGCTGACTAGGTCAGGAGGCAGCTCTAGGAGATGTGTCCCAGCGTCACCTAGCCTCTCAAGCCATGGGGCCACTACAGGTGGGGCCACAGAGCTGCAGTGAGCTGAGCACCGGCCTCTGCCAGTGACTTGGTTGTGTGCTCCACTGGAGGAGATGGAAATGTCACCCTCTTCAGTACAGCAGGAATTTGCCGGGATTTTAGGAGTGCATGCCAGGGTAGGACTAAAGCAACCTCTGGCTTTCACTACATGAAGATAATGTCCTTTCAAATATAAATCACCCCAGCAAAGCTTGCAGCTCTTCAGAGGATACAGGAGTGTGGAGGAATGGCAGCTCCTTGTAAAAAGCCAGCAAAATGACTGGATCTCATCTGTCTCCCCATCCCATCCCAGTCCATCCCATCCCAATCAATTCCCATCCCATCCAGCCAGCAAAGTGACTGGATGTCATCTGTCTCCCCATCCCATCCCATCCCATTCTATCCCATCCCAACCCATCCCGTCCCAGTACATCCCATCCCACCCCACCCTGGGCATACATCCTGGGTTTTGAGGAGGAGCCATGGCTCTCCAGGGAGTGCTGGGAGTGAGAACCAATTTCCCAGAGGTTATATCACCCTGGACTGGAAAAGTACTTGCCAGAGGGCTGGTGATGGGACCAAATCCAGCCAACTTTACCCCCACCAAATTAATTGGTCACTTCTCAGAGCAAAGTCTATTTGTTGGGATCCAGTTGTTTAATTAATAATTCTGCTATGGGGCATGGCTGCACTCTGATTTTAGGATATGCTGTGTCTCCATGAATAAAGCTGAGCACCAGCAGTGGCACTGGCTCCTGGGAGGAGCGGGGGACCTGGCCTGCAGGTCTGTGCCCATGGTTCTGCATGCCCCTTGCCTGGGGAGAGTAGGTCTGGGTGGTCCTTCCCACCCAGAATCCCCTAGAAGTCCCTGTTCCATGCCTTGGGGAAAGGGGCTAGATGTGCTGCTGCTTGCTGGTGCACCGCTCACCTCCTCTTTGCCTCCCTGGGGTAAACATGGTCATGTCGCACTGTGGTGGTGCTATGGTTCCTGCCATTGCTAAAGAGTGAGTGGTGGCCATAGCCTGGTGATGGTTTGCAGCTACCAGATCTGTTCCTGACAAAACTGGTAATCTTCTGCTGGAAGAGGCTGCCCTAAGCCAGAACTAGCCAGCCTGGGAGCAGCAGGAGAGCAGGACCATGTCAGTCAGCCTCATCACTCCATGCAAAGTCACTGGCTGTCCTCATGCAAGTCACTTTTCTTGCCAAGCAGTCTCCCTGTGAGCCTGGAAGCGCCCCCCCACTGCTGTGCTGGTGCTGCACAGCCCTCCATCAGCAGTTCTGGTGGCCCTGCCAGTCATGCTGCTGCTTCCAAGGCTGTGTCTCCTCCAGCACAAGCCCTGGGATATCAGGCACTTGCGCTGGGACTTCTGTGCAGGACTGGGGTCACTAGAGTCTTGCTAGTCAATGTGGCAGCTGGGGAGGTGGGACCATGGAAAGGATCAAATACTCAGAAGCCTATGGATTAATTTACTGAGCAAGTGCCTCTGGCCTCTTTATGCTGGATGGCTGGGTAGGCAGCTGTCCTGGGTTCAGCAGTAGCAGTAATTTTTCTCCTCCTTGGTAGCTGGTGCAGTGCAGTGTTTTGACTTTCAGCCTGGGAACAGAGCTGATAACAAGGATGTTTTGGTTTGGCCAAGGACTTTGTGAGCCTCATGCTCTGCCAGGGAGGAGGGGAAGCCAGGAGGAAGCAGACACAGAACACCTGACCCAAACTGACCAAAGAGGTATTCCATACCACAGCACGTCATGCCCAGGATGTAACTGGGAGTTAGCCGGAAGGGCTGGGAGACTGTGGGGTTGGAGGAGGTATAGGTCAGAGCTTGATCGGGCTGGGGGGCCGAGTTATCGGTTGGTTGGTGGTGAGGTGATGTATTCTCTTCCCTTGTTATTTCCTTTATCATTGTTATTATTGGTAGTAGCAGTAGTGATCTGTGTTATACCTTAGTTGCTAAACTGTTCTTATCTCAACCCGTGGGAGTTGCATTCTTTTTGATTCTCCTCTCCGTCCCTCCGGGAGTAGGGGGAGGGAAAGAAGGGGGAGTGAGTGAACGAGTTACCGGACTGGGTTTAAACCACGACAGCAGCTGAACAAAGCTGCCTGAAGTTGTTATGGGCCTTGTAAGGTCAGTGAAGAGGCAGCATGAAGGCAAGGATCCACAGGGGTGCACTGAGAGAACTGGCTTTTTGCTCCATCAGTCATTTATCTTGTCATTGCCAGTATCTCAGGTGACAGGAAGATTTTGGTTCACAGAAGGACCTCATGCTGTGATCCCACAGGTTCTCCCAAGGCACAGGCACTCACCTCTCCTTCCTCCTGTGCTGTGACTCCAGGTTCTGGTCTGCACTGCTCCTCAGCACCTGCACACGTGGAGGGGGACTGCCCTGTCCCACAGAGAGCTAAAGCCTTTCAGGATTGCTCTTCCAAATGCAGTCTCTTCCCACTTTCTTCCTCACTGCCACTGGATTCAAGACTTCCTCCTCGGAGAGAGGGATATGGAGCTGTACGTGGGAGCATACTGCCTGCATGGCTATCGCCCAAGGCTGGCAGAGCCCAGCTTTTCCCATCCTGGTCTGGTCTGAGCTTCCTTCTGTTGCGGCTCCCACTTGCCTTGGCTGTGTGCCTGCATCCCCGCTTGCCTCGCTGTCCCACAGCAGAGGGGGCTCCTCTCCTCTGTGCAGTTTGCACAGCCAGGGATTTTGCATGTGGGCCATGAGGAGCAGGGCTCTGTTCAGAAGTCTATTAGCCAGATGAAAGTCTGCCTTTACTGGAGGGTGAATGTGTGCTTAGGCACAAGATTATTTTTAAAGCATTTTCAGAGTTTTCCTGTAGGGAGGAAATACATATTGTCTCCATTAGGGATTTCAACCACGCCAGTTTCTTTAATCCTTCTTAAGGGATAGCTAGGATTTTGTATTTAGGAGCAACAAAAACCTTTGGACAATGCTGTTCTAAGCAGCAATATTTTAATTTTCCTTTCTTAAAAGTGACAACTTCCATCTCTAAAAGAAGGCTCAAAGCTCTGCCTAGAGAGAATTCAGAGCAGACAGATAAAACTCACCACCAGTTGCCTTTATGCAGTGGCCTGGGTTTCTGCCAGCCAGGGAATGGAGGAGCAGCCAAATGACATGGCCCTGGACCCAGGGCAGCTCCTGGGTGCTTCCCTGTGCTGACTTCTGCCCTTCCTTCTTGTTTCCAGGTGGCTCAATGGACAAAACCAAGCCACCACCTCTGCTTCCATGATGGGCTGACCAGGATAGGTGGCAGAGGTAAGGTGCTTGTATTTTCACAGCAGCTGCAGGTTTTGGGGGGTTCAGGGTGGACTCCTTTATGGGGTATGACCAACCAGCACCCCCAGTGGGGCACAGAGCAGGAGTGAGGAGAGGCGTGAGCTCTGGTTCTGGTAATTGGGCCGCCTGAGCAGCTGTTTGCAGGCGCATATGGGGAGCACCATTTTCAGAACACTGAGGGCAGGGGGTGGTGACCCCATGCCTGCCCGGAGAGAGGGATCCACATCCTAGGTGGCAGCAATGGCTTGTGCTTGGCTCCCGTCTCTACCCTGTGCCTGCCCGGGGTGCAGGGAGAGCATCGGGCTGCCCATACACACGTCCTGCAGCCCCAGCCCTGCAGCTTGCCTCCCCCGACAGCTCTCCTCCTCTCTCCCCGTCCCCCTGTGTCGTGGTTTAAACCCAGTCAGGTAACTTGTTCACTCACTCCCAGTGAGTGGTGCCGAGCTGACAACAATCGAGGTCTGTGTCCCCCCCCCACCGGGGTTCTCCCCCACTCCCGGAGGAACGGGGAGGGGGACCGAAAGAGTGCAACCCCCACGGGTTGAGACAAGAACAGTCCAGCAACCAATGTGCACAAATCACCACCGCAACTGTCAACTACAACAATGATAAGGGAAAATAACAAGGGAAGAGAATACGATACCACCGGCCAAGAAGACGAGTTCCAGCCGGAAGCCTCGTGTCCTTCCGGGTAACTCCCAGTCACCCCCCACCCCGGCCATGAAGTGCTCTGGTATGGAATACCTCCCTGGCTAGCCCGAGTCAGGCGCCCCATCTCTGCTTCCTCCCGGCTTCCACTCCTCCCTGGCAGAGCATGAGCCTCACAGAGTCCTTGGTCAGGGTAAACATCACTTAGCAACAACTGAAAACATCGACTTCACCAACACTGTTCTCAGGCTGGAAGTCAAAACACAGCACTGCACCAGCTAGCACAAAGGAAAAAAAAAAAAAAACAAACATGACTGCTACTGCTGAACCCAAGACACCCTGCCCCAGCCAAACGCTGCTAGTAGGTTAAGCTGGGCTGCAGCTCCTGAGGTGAGGGAAGGGTCATTAATCCCAAGGCTACTGCTGAGTGGGCTGCAGTGGCGCTGACAGCACTGGAACCATTTTTTGGCAGATCTCATCACAAGATCTTGTCCTGTTGTCCCCCATTCTTACCAAATGAGCTTCTCTCCTTCTCTCACTTTTCAGAAATGTAACGGCTTCCAGAAGAGACTTGTCTGAGAGATGCTTGGCACCTGCATTTTACCGTTGCCATTACAGGCTGACATAGGAATTGTTCTTTGACTACATTATGTAGATATCACGCGTGGAGAGATGCTCAGCCTCGTCTGGTACATCTTCTGCTCCTGGAGCTTCAGGGCTCTCGCAGGATGTCACAATGTGCTACAGGAAGAACCTAAGACAAGTGCAGCCCTATTCCACACTCTTCATCCTGCTGGAGATACGGTCCTCCAGCCCCTGGTCTTCTGCAGCGGGGAGCTTGGAAAGACAATGATGCACAGGTGGGAGAGAACCCCCCCAGACAGGAATGAAAAGATGACTGGTGCATGCCTTGTGATGCAGTGCTGTGTATTGCTGCCAATTAACAAAACATGCCTTCCTCCTTTTAATGCTCTTTCCATAAAAATACAACAGCATGCCCAGGGTTACTACCTGCAGCAGGGTGAGGGGGAGAGGGGCTAAATGCAGCAAAAGAAAGCATGCTACAGTTAACAATGGATCATTTAGAAGAAAATAGAAAAAAGGCAGGCAGATGGCATGAATATTAGTGCATGAAAATGACTAACACTCTGAGAATTTCCCAGTGTACTTCTGACTGGTTTGGGCCTGCTTTTATAATTAATTTATGGAAAGCACCTAAATTGGGAATAAACACAATCTCGCAAATCCCTTCTAATCTCTGCCTGTATTTTTGAAATGATACCCTGAAGGTATAGTTTCTTACGATGATTAAACTGTTTTTCTTTTAAGAATTAAAAGGGACTTTTTCATGTGATTGTGCAGAGCATTAGTGGTCAGGACCAAGCTCAGAACTGTTTTAGATGCAATCTATTGTTGGAAATGCCTGGATGGGGGGCATTTCCCCACCATACCGCTGCATGCTAAGTCTGCCAATATTTTCATTTTGGATTCATGCACTTTAATAAAAAACATGACCTGATGTGCTGTCAGCCACCTAATGACTCAGATGCTTGACATTATGCTCTGACATTAGCATAAATCTGGAAACTTCTTCAAAAGAAAAAAACCAAACGTATTTTTCATTAAGTTGCTGCTTTTCTCTGACAATAAAAGCAAAACTCCCTCCCTTGGGCAGGATGTCCAGAAAGTGCTTCAGGAAGTCACAGAGCAGAAACTATGGGGGATCTGGAGTGTGCTGGTGGTTCTTGGTCTCTGGGTGCATGCAGGAGCAAGCTGTTCAGTAAATCTCTGCACATGAGGAGAAGCCTGTATAGACACAGGTTTTGCCCCGCAGTTGCCGCTACCAGCACTTCAGTTCCTGCTGGTCCTCACAGGGGATTTCTGCCTGCTGGGTCACATGTCCTCAGCAAAGTGAACATGAGCACAGCAGTTCCCTGGGATGCTTTCTGCTAGCTCTGGTGTGATACAGGTCCCCCGGGACAGTCATATGCGGCTTGTCACCAAGCCCCTGGGGAGATGAATGGCAGCAGAGCCTGCAGGAGCACTGTGTGCATGGAATGGTAGGAGGACTGGTGAGAGTCCACTTGCTGCTGGCTGCATTCACCCACCGTCCCTTTGTGCCCACACAGGTGGCAAGAGGAGAATCATGGAGTTACAGAATCATAGAATAGTTTGTGTTGGAAGGGACCTTCAAAGCTCATCTAGTCCAACCCCCTGCAATGAGCAGGGACACCTTCAACTACATCAGGTTGCCCAGAACCACATCTAGCCTGGCCCTGCATATCTCCAGGGATGGTGCATTCACCACCTCTCTGGGCAACCTGTGCCGGTGTTCTGCCACTCTCATTGTAGAAGATTTCTTCCTCATGTCCAGCCTGAATCCCCCATGATGAGGTTGTCACCCCTCATCCTGTTGCATCAGTCCCTGCTAAAATGTCTTTCCCCATCTTTCTAATAGGCTCCTTTTAAGAACTGAAAGGCCACAATAAGGTCTCCCTGGAGCCTTGTCTTCTCCAGGCTGAACAGCCCCAACTCTCTCAGCCGTTCCTCATAGCAGAGGTGCTTCATTCCCCTGATCCTTTTTGTGGCCCTTCTCTGGACCCTCTCCAACAGGTCCGTATCTTTCCTGTACTTAGGACTTCAGAGCTTGACACAGTACTCCACGTGGGGTCTCACCAGAGCAAAGTAGAGGGGAAGAATCGCTTCCCTTGACCTGCTGGCTACATTACTTTGGATGCAGCCCAAGATACAATTGGCCTTCTGGGCTGCAAGTGCGCATTGCCCACTCATGCCCAATCTTTCATCCACCAGTACCCCTAAGTGCTTCTCCTCAGGGCTACTCTCAATCCCTCTGTCCCCCAGCATGTATTGATAGCGGGGATTGCCTTGACCCACTTGCAGGACCCTGCATTTGGCCCTGTTGAACTTCATGAGGTTCACATGGGCCCACCTCTCGAGCCTGTCCAAGTCCCTCTGGTTGGCATCCTGTCCCTTGAACATGTCAACTGCACCACTCAGCTTCATGTCATCTGCAAATGTGCAGAGGGTACACTCAATCCCACTGTCGTTGATGAAGATATTGAACAGTTCTGGTTCCAGTACAGACTTCTCAGAACCCACACGTACAAGAGAGACCCCAGCCAGAGAGACCAGAGAAGAGAGAATGGGCACCACCTATTGCAGCAGTGGCTGCTGGCGGCACAGCTCACTGTCTCTCATGCTCATCTACGGGGTGGTCCTTGGGATTTGTTTTTCCTCTGCATTACCATGCTTTGAGGCTTTGCTGCACCTCTGCAACTTGCCATGACCACAGGTGCATGATAGTGGCTCTGGTGTGACAGGGGACACCTGCCCATTGAGAGCTGCTATTGTGGGTGTAGAGACAGCACCGGTCAGGGAGGGAGGGCACCCTACTGGAATTTTAGTGGTGTTCATGGCTATGGGGCTGGGCATGATAAAGGGCTCCAGTACTGAGGATATGAGGGTGTGGAAAGGAAACAAGGTTTTTATTACATGGCTTATCATGTTTTAACATGGAAATCAAGGTAAGAATTACCCAGGGCACAACCTGTCCCTTTGATTTGGCCTTTGCAGCTCAGTCATGCATAGGAGAAACCTTTCCCTTGTTCCCTCCAGCAGCATCTCCTTGTAATGGCTAATGGGAAAATATCACAGCAGTGAAAAACTCTCACCCTCACACAATGACAAGGCTAAGTGATCTGTCTGCAGCATGAGCAGGACGTTTGGGCTGCATGTCTCAGATGAATGCTTCCCATTTTGCGGGCTGTTTGCATGTACTTTATGTGCTTCAGCAGTAATTCAGGCAACTGCCAGACAGATGACAGGAGACTGCCAGAGGATGCCATGATGCTGGGTGCTGCCAAGGACTTGTGGCTGGGACCACTCTCTCCCTGGGGTGGCAAGCAGCCTGGCCATGAGGGCAACCTATGGTTGCAGCCTCCAAGGCCACCTCTGCTGCAGCACCTCTGTGTCACTGTGCAGTGCTGGGCAGAGTCCTCTTGGTGCTGCTCCGCATGGTGCTGCCTGCAGAGTCCCCACAGGCTGCAGGGTCACCTTGCTGGGGTGAAGGCCAGGAATTGAAGTGGACCTTGCAAAGTCCACTGAGGGGTGTTTACTTTTCTTGTGGCTGTTTGATCGCAACTGTCCCAGGGGTCTCCATACTCTGTTTTGCTTAACAGTGCTCTTCTACATGAAGGATTGCTTTTTCTGTTCTCTGGGAAAAAGAAGAGAGTGAAAATATTGAATGTGGTCTTTGTTTTCAGAATATTACTGCATTAATTAAAATGCTTTGGAAGGTGTTCTGTTCCCAGAATAAATAAAAAAAAAATTTTGACTGTTTTGCCCCATTAATTGCATGTTAGTTAAATACATGTATTTTATAACGTGTATTCATTCCCCTGTTTACTCAACAGTTAGTGACAGTTAAATGCATATTTAAATATTGATTATACCCTTCAGTGCATTGTAATTATTTGGCAGAGAGCAAAGGCTTTCTAAGCAGTCCCTTCCAGTGGAGTACATGTTCGTGTGCATGCTGTCATGTTGACTCTTGGAAGCAAACTGCACCAGGTCTGCTGAGATCACGGGCCACGGCCGGCTGCAGGAATGGACAGACAGCTGCTCCCCTCCCTGCCTCCTGCCTTTTCCATGGCCAGGCCAGGCCCTCACAGAGCAAGCATCCAGCTTTTCCAAAGGGTTGGGCTTTGGGGGCAAAAAGAAGAGGAAGGACTGGTGGTGGTTCCCCAGGCTGGCCTCAGTCCACAGCTCCACTGAGTGACCTGGCATGGCCTGGGGTGGGTGACAGACACCTTGATGGCACAGCAGCTCCTCTCCCAGGGATCACGTGCACTTTTTGTGACAGCAAGTGCTGTCTGGAAAGGATGTGCAGAGCTTGCTTGGATTTCTTTTTCTCCTCCAGATCTCAGCAAAAGAGGCCCTAGTGTCAGATGGCTGAGGCCAGCATAGGCTCTGGACTCAGTGACCAGTTTGCAAGAGGGCCAGCTCCTGCTAGCCTTAGCTGGGGGCTTCAGGTTCTCAGATTTTGCAGGAAACATTGGTTGCATCCTTTTGTCAGGCACAGTTGGCTGGCACATCGAGTAAGAAGGTGCCTTGGTTATGCTGATCAGTGTTCAATAAAAGCTGAAGCCTGTGTCTGGGACAGGACAGGCCATTCCAGTGGATGCTGGCACCTCCTAGGATTACCTAGTTTTGCTTTTGGACGGTAGTACATGGTAGCAAGGCTCAGCATGATCACCATCTGTTAGGGAGAGTGTTAGCCCCCTGATCATACCTGTGGCCTCTTCTGGACTTGCTCCAGCAGCTATATGTCATAGAATCATAGAATCACAGAATAGTTAGGGTTGGAAAGGACCTTAAGATCATCTAGTTCTAAACCCCCTGCCATGGGCAGGGACACCTCACACTAAACCATTTCACCCAAGGCTCTGTCCAACCTGGCCTTGAACACCTCCAGGGATGGAACATTCACAACTTCCCTGCTCAACCCATTCCAGTGCCTCACCACCCTTACAGTAAAGAACTTCTTCCTTATATCCAATCTAAACTTCCCCTGTTTAAGTTTTAAGCCGTTTCTCCTTGTCCTATCACTGCAGCCCCTAACGAAGAGTCCCTCCCCAACATCCTTATAGGCCCCCTTCAGATACTGGAAGGCTGCTATGAGGTCTCCACGCAGCCTTCTCTTCTCCAGGCTGAACAGCCCCAACTTTCTCAGCCTGTCTTCAAAAGGGAGGTGCTCCAGTCCCCTGATCATCCTCGTGGCCCTCCTCTGGACTTGTTCCAAGAGTTCCATGTCCTTTTTATGTTGAGGACACCAGAACTGCACACAATACTCCAAGCAATGTCTCATGAGAGTAGAGTAGAGGGGCGGGATCACCTCCTTTGACCTCCTGGTCACACCTCTTTTGATGCAGCCCAGTATACGGTTGGCTTTTTGGACTGCATAATGACCTGGCACAAGCTACACCTCTGCTGGGGACAGGGAGGTAAGCATTGGCACCACCTCCCCAGACTGTCTGGTGCAGCAGCATGCAGGGCAGACCTTCCCCTCTGGCCTCGCTTCATCCTGTGGCCACTTCTAGCTGCTTCCTGGGTGTACCAGCTGCCTGGGGAAGATCCCTGCTGGGGATTTCCTGCCTTTGAGAGCACCACTGTCCTCCCCGTGCAGCCGCACCATGGCATGCAGCACCAGTGCAGCTGACTAGAGGCAATGCCAGCAACAAAGCCAAGCTGCTCCCTGCGCTGTCTGTGCCTTGCTCCTCATCTTGGACAACTGTGGCTGCAGTGAGCCATCCCCACAGCATGGATGGGCAGCAAGCATGCACACACCAGCCTTGATAGATGCTGCACCTCACCCTCCTGGGATCCAACTGAGCCCTGCTGCCAGGAGCGGGAAGGAGGAATAGGGTACCCTGCGATGTTTTTGGTGGTACCACATGATCAGGAGCAGTACTTTTGGGACAGCAAAACTGCAAGGAAAGGGATCCGCATCCTTTGCCTGGCTCAGTCCTGGAACAGCTTTCATGGGCCTGAAAGAGAGGGGGTCCCAGCCCCATGCATGGAGTCTTTCCAGCAGTACAGCAGCTTGGGCTGGCCTCATCTTTGCTGCAGCCATTGGTCTCTTGGTCTTGGATAGGACCATTGCAAGCATGAGTCAAAGGTGCAGTGCTTCAGACCTGCTCCCGACTGGATGCCTCTCAGCAGTGCCATGGCTGAACTCCTCCCCAGAGCTGCAGGCAGCGCTGCATTAGATCAGTGACCCAATGTGGCCATGTTTCCAGCTATGGGTCTGACTGCAGTCTTCTTAGGAACAACACACTCCTACTGCATGGTACCAGATTGTACATCAAAACTATTATTTCCAACATCTCTGGCTTAATTGTAAAACTATAATACAAATGACATTGGGGGTTTGCTGGAGTTAAATTTTAATAGCAAGCCAGTGCCCTTTTAATGACATTTTATACATTTAAATTGGGCATGATCCCTTTGGGAACAGTAATTTTATTCATGGAGATTATGTCTAATTTGAATATAAAAACACTACTAAAAAGATATTGGATTTGCCATTTTTCACTTGCAGGAACTCTGGAGTCCAGTCTTCCCAACTGACTGGGCTTTGGTGGATTAAAAAAAACCCCAAACCAACAAACCCACCCCAACTTCCATCCAGTAAAGCATGGAACATAAATCTGTGCGTGTACAACTGCTTCAGCAGGTTCAGTTTGGCTCCATGGCTATCTCTGAGGCACAGTGACAAGCATCACAGGCAGCCCTTCACTGCAGCCGTGTCTGTTGCCTGCAGTCTCTACCCTTTCCTGTGCTGGAGCTGGCCAGACCCTCCAGATCTCAGAACCAAATTCCCGTGACTTCTATCAAAGGTTGCCTAAAGAGGCAGTGGATGGAGCCATCCCTGGAAACATTCAAGGCCAGGCTGGATGTGGTTCTGAGCTAGCTCAAGATGTCCCTGCTCATTACAGGAATGTTTGACTAGATGAGCTTAGAAGGTGGCTTCTGACCCAAAGTGTTCTGCAGTTCTGTGATTCTGTGATACTATAAGCAGGCAGATAGTTTGGTTGGGGTGGATCCTTGCCCCACATGAGGGCAGGATACAGCCCAGCCAACTCTGGTGGCAGCATTCCTGTCTGTGTTTTCTCATGGCAACCAAGTTAAGATGCATTCACTACTGGGGAATGTCACCAACCCACACTCACTGCACACTGTGTGTGAGTGACCCTCAGTGGCTCTTGCCTCTTTCAAGAGCAAAGGACAGTGCACACAAGTAGCACCAAGAGGCTGGTTCACAAAGGGCACCTGGACACTCCTGCTGCTGGTTCCTGCAGAGGCCAGATGTACTAAGCAGGGAAGATGCTGAGCAGAAAGCTGCCAAGTTTGCACAAAACACACCCGAGTCCTCTCCATCGGGCTGTGGGAGATTTGGGCTGTTTTGGTGCATACCTCTGTTCTGGCTGTACTTGCTGTGCAGACCATGTGCCTGCTCCAGGTGGTGCTGCAGGAGGAAGGCAGCCAGTGGGCAAGTGAGACCAGCAGATGGGAAACAGCTCTGCTCCCACCTGGGGACAGGAATAAAACTGCCAGGATTGCAAAACCCCTTTGCTCACTGGGGGACCTGGTGTACTGGTGGGCCTGCACAGGAACCATGGGTGCTGGTGAGGGACCTGGAGGGTGCACCCGGGGCCATGGTGGGCTAATTTGAGAGGGCTGAATTAGTCAGCACATGGGACTGCATAACGGCGCTGACACTGATGTGTGCCTCCACAAAGCTGCAGCCTCATCTCCAAGACAGGATAAACTGTTTGGCCTTTGGACAAGATTATTTCTGTTCAGAACAGGATTGTTATCACTTAATTGAAAACAATTATCCAATGCAAATTGGCTTCAAGTTAGCAGGCTGAGTTGGGAAGACAATGCATTTCCAAGCTGTCCTGAAGAGAACTGAGTGTGGTGGTAGGGTGAGAGGCTGGGACTGTCCGCAGGGCTGGGGGAGGACACTGAGGAGGTCGATGTTCTTTCTGCAGCACCCACACCCCACAAGGGAAATGGGGGAGCCTGTCCTGCCTGCCTGGTGCTTTCATTCACTGGGGCCCTCCAGGTTGCCTTTCCTAAGCTCAGACAAGCTTTGAATGTTCCCCAAGAGCAGGAAGCATCAATCCATGAGCAGGCAGCCCCAGCCAGCACCATCCTGCTCCCATCTCCAGCACTGGCTGCAGCAAGCAGACAACATGGGTGCAAGCAGGACATGATGCAACTTTGACCTGAGAGTGGCTCAGAGGTACACACTGCCATCAACCTGCTGAGCACAGCAGGAATCTGACATGTCATTTGGTGCCAGAGTGCTGGAGGCCATGGTACCCACACAGGTCTCCATGGGAGCACTGGCACTGGAACTAGAACTGGTTGCTTAAGAAACCTCTGCTGAAGTGTAATGGGGAAGGTGTTAACAAGACAAAACCCCATCTGTGGGATTTCTTCACCCAAATGATGCAGCTCTCCTGCTGCTGTTGACAGCTGGTACTGTAGAGGGGCTGGGCCACAGCTGGGATGTGGAAAGCTTTGGTGAACCAGAACCTCTGGTGCTCTGATCTAAGGGGCACCTAGGCCTCGGCTGAGTTTGTTCTTCTTCTACTGAACCTGTTCCTGCTATTCACAACCAACCCATCATTCAAAATGTCACCTGCACCAGCATGTTCTTGCTGGTAAACTTCTTAGACGAACTAGAGATCCCTATGTGTCTCTATGAGATTTCCCCCACCCTAAATGCCTCAAAACCTGCTGAACCTTCCACTTTTGGGGTCCCTGTGACCACGTGTGTCTGCAGGCTTCATTTGCTATGGTAAGCCTGAGGAGAGGGGTCTGCCAGGGAAGACCCTGCCTAGTGGAGGGTCACCTGGGGACTTGTCCTGCCCTGAGTGAGCATGAGTTCATGTCCAGTGAGAAGCCTTTGGGCTTTTGTTACTATGCAGTGGTCCTCTTCCTATCTGCCTACCACAGGAAGGCAGTCCAGAGCATATGTAATGGCAGAGGGACTCCAGCTGTAGGAGACCAATTGCACCAGCAGCAAGCGCTGTGTGGTGAATAGACCTTGACGTAGAGCCTGGTTCTTTGGCTTCCCCTTCAAAAGGAAATGGAGAATCATCCACCCCATCAGTGTCCTGCTCTCAGTTCCTGTTCTGCTTCTCATGTATGAGTGGGCACCCCCACAGTGCAGGGAGGGCTGGCAGAGGGAAGCAGTGGTGGATGCTTTCTCAGATGTGGTCTCAGCTGAATCTGGCTGGTGTCTGTATGTCCACGCCACTGTTCTCCCTACGAGGATCCACACCTGCAGTTCAGGGGCCCTTCAAGGCAGTTCTGCCCTTGCTGTTTTCTCCTCTTCCTTTTCATTTTTTCTGCCTCAATGCATTTGAATTAGATAAGACCCTCCTGAATGTACACAACACTTCTGCAGTGCACAAATACATGGGAGAATACTGAGTTTTCACAACAGTTTTTGTATGATCTGACCAGACTGGTACAAGGTTAATTAAAAAACCCCAATGTTTAAATGCAGTCTCATCAGAAGTGTAAAATGCTTCTGCCAGAATCTCTGTCAGGACTTTTCAAAGATAGTGCATTTTACCTGGCAAACCACAATTAGACACAGTCAAATATTGTCCTGGTTAAATACTATTAATTTTCCTTACATTTGTCATGGATTAATTTTTTTGGGCTGTATCAACAGTGTTTCCTTTATAAATACAACTGGCTCCTTTACACTGAAAAATTAAATTTGCTTTGATAATGAACTGAGGTGCTAATAATCATTTTGCAATGCAAAAAAGTGCAATTACTGGCTGATGTGCCATGAGGTGACACAGGCAGTTGTAGCTGTCTGAAAGTCTGCATCAGTACCAATGGACACAGTGAAGACAGTTAAGAGCCACTCAGGGTTGCAGACAAAACTTTCTGCATCTGAAGTACAGAACAGTGCTGCACAGTTGTGAGTGCTCTGTCAGTCCCCTCTGTGCTGCTGGGCACTGTCAGCAGGAATTGCACAGCTGCCAGTGTAAACCCCTGTTCCCCAAAAGGGGAAGAACTATGCCGTGACAATGACGTTTTATTTCTCTCCATGATGCCCTCATTCATGCCAGCAGCAAGGAGCTGAAGGGACATGCAGCCACCAGCTTGCGCCTTCTTGCCTGAAACCTCTGTCCAGACTGGGGACAGAATCAGGACTGGAAGCAATAGCTTTTCAGGCCCGTGCGCTCCTCTGAGATAATTCTGCCTGTCAGGGGACACACACAGTTTGGGTATTAGTCTAAACTGTTCTGGATTTCTCTCACCTGTGAAGAAGACAAAAAAGCAGAGGACTTTAGGTACCAAATCAGTGCACTACAGAGGAAGAGGAGGAATAGAGTCCATGCGCAACATCCTCTTTAGGTAGTGCTTCCTACCTTTAGCTGAGGCAGTTTTGCTAATATAATTTTAAAGTTAAAAAATAATCTCAGAATGTGTATGTATTTAAAAAAAAATATTTTGCAGCTTGAGTTGACTTTATTCTTTCATTAAAAGTAAATTATTAGAAGAATAATTATAAGACAAAAACCCCACAGTGCATGTAAAATCCACCAGGAGTTCAGTAGAAGCCTCTTGACACCACAGGCTAAGAGAAGGAGGAGAAGCTTTGCTTAGTCTGCTACAGCAAGTGCTGAATTTCTCATACAGTTGGGTTCTTAGCACTTATGTTCTGCCTAAGCCCTAACAAACAGTATGCAAATTAAGTTTTGCAGGACTTTGTGATTAGGAAGTCAATGCTGGAGACAAGCTTTCATGTTGGTGCGGGTCCTCCTGGTCCAGCATTGCTTTAGAAAGTGCACCCACTGATGTTTTGGCAGCAGCAATCAACCCACAGAGCCTCATCCATGTGGACAGCTTCCCTCACTTATGACTCGTTAGCCTATTGTATTTTTCACCTTTTGTAATAACTCTTGCAAAGAAAGAGAGTTCCTCCTGCAGAACACCTGCAGGAGACTTGTACCACAACACTGAGAAAGGGGGCAAGATTTAATCCAGACTCATCATTTCAATTCACTGCAGAGATCATCTTCCAGACCAATGCACACACTGTGAGCTGAATCAACCCTGTTTCCATGTTAAGTCTTTTTGTGGATGCTGGATCGAGCCCTTTGCACCTCTGCTAGCTGGCAGATTGTAGTGCTATTTGGGAGACAACCTGTAAGGACTGGATGAGGAAGAAAGGATTCCTTCCCACAAAAAGCAAACTCAGTTCTGGGAAGGAACCAGTCTCTGGTGTGTGTTGGTGACTTGCTGGCAGAAGAATGCAGTCGCGTCTAAAAGGTGGATGTGGAGCAGAGCAGTGTGAGAGCACCCTTCCTTGCTGATTTGGCCCGTGAAAGGCTGATGCATTGAGGTGTCCCCATCCAGGGATTCAGGCAAACTGAGCCTTGGATTGGCTGTCTTGGTTTGCTCACAGGGCAAAAACTCATCACTCCTGGAAGAGCCATTCAGTGACATGTGGGTGGAACAAAATCCGTTGGCAAGAGTGAGGCCGTCCCAAGGCTTGTGGGTCTGCAAGGGTCACCACAGACAGGACCTGACCCTTCAGGGCTCAGTCTGCTCTTGAGCTGCTGTGGAAGGAAAATGGCAGGAGATAAAGACAGCTAATTTTGTCCTGCTCTGTGCAAGCACCACAGCTGCAATTACATCCACTGCTTGCTGGGATCAGCTCAACAGCTCATTTGGGGGTGGTGACCCCAAACACGGGCACCTGGGGCCTAAGCCCATGCCTCTACACTTGCAGCACGTGAGGCAGGTGGCCCTTCCACTGCACGTGGAGGCTGCTCAGGCTACCAGAGGCTATAGGAGTACATGAGATCCCCCATGTCTGTCAGGGACCAGAGGTGGTGCACCTCCTCTCAGCTGAGACCAGGGTTGCTGCCTGGAAACAAAACTGATCGTCAGACAAATTTTTCTTAAGATTTCCAGAGTGGGCAGGTAACGGTGTCTTCTGAGCTGCCGCTAAAGAAGGCTGGCAAAGCACAGCAAATTAAATTCCAGCCATGCTCTGCAAGTGAGTCATAGCAAGTGACTACTGCTTGGCAAAGATCAAGGGCTGAATCTCCAGGGTCTGCCAAGCCTGCTAAGCCAGCAGTGCAACTGCAGCTCCTTGCCTGAGAGGGAAGAAGGATGGTTTTAAGGGTGATGCGGGCCATGCCTGCACTCTGCTCCTGGCTCAGCAGCAGGTTTTAGGCATACATGTCTGGGCTTTGGCTCCACACACCAAAACCAGGTGATAATTGCTCCCTCCTCTGTCATTAAGCCTGTACGTCCTCAGTGCCAGGACACCCCACTTCTGCTCTCACTGCAGCCTCTGCACGGGCAGGACTGGGACACAGCTCTGTGCTGTGGTGCCCTGGTGCCACAGGAAGATCAGCAACTGACATTACGCTCTAGGGACCCCCTAGGGCAAACATCTGCACCAGCTTGCTGGCAAACAGGAAGTCAGACTGGAGAGCTGTGGTGTCCAAAACAGACTGCCTAATGCTGCTGCCAGATGAGCAGTGCCAACTCGGAGGAGGCAGCACACTCTGGTCAGAACATCATGGGACCCTGCACCTCGGTACCAGTGCTGTCTGATGGGGGAAGCCCCAAATTTTAGTCCTGCCATCAAAAGGATGCTGCTCAAGTCTGATGCTTCCCCAGGGATGTGGCTGGAGACCCACACAGCACTGGTGATATGGGAGCAGATCATCTTTCTGCCACAGGTTTCAGACCTCTCCTTTGGAGCTGTTTGGGGCCATGCAGCCTGGCTTTGGTATTGAAAATTCTGGTCACTATTCACAGTGGTGCAGTACAGGGTGGCTGTGTAGCTCAGACATGCTTGGTTAAATGACTTTTCTAGCAGATTCTACAATATCTTGTACCTTGATATATATATATATAAATATAAAAAATATATATTTATATATATATATATATTATATAATATATAAATTATATTATATAATATATAAATATATATATATTTATATATATGTTTGATATAAAAGGTATTAAAATATATAAACAATACATTAGCTAGAATGTATATAAGAATATATACTAAGAAAAATGTTTTTTATATATAAATAAGTATGTGTGTGTATATATATATATGTATATAAGGCAGACTTCAGGGAAAAGAAAGTTGCAAGGAGGAGCCAGCCCTCTAGTCCACTATATTACAAAGACCCATTTAATTCCTTTCTACTGCTTGCTGGTATGTTGCAGAGATGTACACCTCAAATCAAAAGTATTCCTTCCTTCCTCAACCTTGGTGCGTAGAGGCTGCAACAAATGATAGACCAAATACTCTCCTCTTCACTCCTGGGACAACTGCCCCCATTATCAAACAAGACTCTGACCTTTTGATCCATCCATCTTGTCTCCTCCACTGAGTCTGGGCTGAGCTACAGTCCTTTATTTATTCACGCAGTGTAGGTTTCCTCATGTTGCTTCACCAGTGCACATCAACTGTGACCTCAAGACACTATCCTCTCCTGGGATAAGCATGTTTTTCAGTCTCAGGCATCTCTGGAGTAAAGACTGACAGTTCTTTAAAGGAGGGGGGAAAAAAGCAGGTGGGAGGACTGACAAGCTGAAATACATTTTGGTTTAATAGGATAAAATGGAGCTTGATGAAAGTAACTCAGTCTGCAAGTCACCAGGCCAAGAACAGGATTTTAATGCAGTACTTTCCTTTAAGTAGTACCTAATGTAGTGATATTTTTGATTGTGGAAAACGCTTTACCCCTTCAGCTATTTTCCTTATCCTATCCTTCTTATCTCATGCAGAAACAGCTTCAACTGTATTATTTTTAGGCTAAGGTCTGTAAAATGCATCAGCTGCTGGACAGAAGCCTTACAGGTAGTGCTGAGGGGCACTGATTATGAGTGACAGCCCACTGGTGCAGGACAAAACCCATTTTGTTTCAAGTGGCCCAAGAAAGAGACCTGGGAGTGGAGGCCCCAGCATGGGCACACAGAACAGACGCTTGGCTCTCCTCCAGCAGGTAAGTGGTGATGATTTACTCACTGGTCCAGGTGAAGTTTAAAGATCTGGGGAGAGAAGGTTCACTGACTGGCTGTACACCATGAAACTCCATCTCAGGCTGGAAACAGGTCTGCAAATGAGGGTCTTGCTACAGCCCCAGTGGTGGGCAAGAGACAAATCCGTGTTCTCACTGCACCCTGTCACTTCCATGTGTAAGGAGGCTAGAACTCCCAGTCTGAGGGAAGATTTTGAAACTGGAGTAGAGTGTACCTGTTGGGAGATGTGGGGCACTGACTTTCAGCCACCTGAGCACTCCTCCAGGCTGGTGAGCAATTGCTGAGGACAGGCAGTCCTGTGCAGCTGGTGGGATGTCTTCATTTTCCTGCTCTCCGTTCCCACAGTGCTTGAGGGTGGGCATGCATAACTTCGCACTACCCAATAGCAGCTCAGGGCACTGCTGCTTATGCATGAGGGAGGGCAGGACCAGGCTGCTAAGACTGCTGAAGGAAGGGACCTCATTGGTCCATCCACTCATCAGCTTGCTCAGCCACCTCTTTCATCGCGTGAACTTCATGAAGTTCAACAAGGCCAAGTGCAGAGTCCTGCAAGTGGGTCAAGGCAACCTCTGGTATCAATACATGCTGGGTGTGAAGGGATTGAGAGTAGCCCTGAGGAGAAGCACTTAGGGGTACTGGTGGATGAAAGATAGGGCATGAGTGGGCAATGCGCACTTGCAGCTCAGAAGGCCAATTGTATCTTGGGCTGCATCCAAAGAAACGTAGTCAGCAGGTCAAGGGAAGCGATTCTTCCCCTCTACTTTGCTCTGGTGAGACCCCACCTGGAGTATTGTGTCAAGCTCTGAAGTCCTAAGTACAGGAAAGACATGGACCTGCTGGAGAGGGTCAGAGAAGGGCCACAAAAAGGATCAGAGGAATGAAGCACCTCTGCTATGAGGAACAGCTGAGAGAGTTGGGGTTGTTCAGCCTGGAGAAGACAAGGCTCCAGGGAGACCTTATTGTGGCCTTTCAGTTCTTAAAAGGAGCCTATTAGAAAGATGGGGAAAGACATTTTAGCAGGGACTGATGCAACAGGATGAGGGGTGACAACCTCATCATGGGGGATTCAGGCTGGACATGAGGAAGAAATCTTCTACAATGAGAGTGGCAGAACACTGGCACAGGTTGCCCAGAGAGTTGGTAGATGCACTGTCTCTGGAGATATTATGTGATTCTATGATCTCCACCAGGTTGTTCAACTCTTTCCTGAAATCCACCAGCAAGACAGCACGCCTCCTCAGGCAGCCCGCTGCTGTCCCCTTGTCAGCTTTACCATTTTAGGGTCTTTTTTCTTAGTGGCTCAGTTACACATTTCTTTCTGTTCTTTAAATGCATGCTTTGCTGTTCTACTGACTCCCATATTAAGAACAGAAATTTTACTTTGCACGTTATTTATCCATTTAGCCTTTCCTCTAGAAAACAAGTCAGCCTTTCCTTGATAGCTGCATTATCTTGGCCCTCTGAATCACCTCCAAATTCTCTAGTGGGCCCTCCACTGCAGATCTGCCCTCTTTTGCTGTGCAAAGCCTGACATAAAGTAGTATTTAAGCTGATGTCTTAACCTGCCATGACCTAAGTAGACTTGTGGTTATTGCTCCAGTTTATGTATGTTTCTGCAGCATGTTGTTTCCTTTAACACAGTTTTGCTGCCTGATGGTCAGCAGTTTATGGGAGCTGCACTGCAGCACCAGTCCCTGGTCACTTAGATCCTGGCATTCACCTGCAATGTTGCCAGGAACTCCTTCATCCAGCTCCTATCTGCTTCCAAGTGTTCTTTTTTTCTCTTCATATGCTTCCAAATACCCCACTTCCCTGTGCTTTTACTCACTGTCTTGCATCAACAAGCAAAACATGTATCAGAGCAAGGGCCAGGTTAGGTGTCTGTAGGACTAAGAAGAGAAATCAAGAGAAGTTTCCATCAAAAATGTATCATCTGGTGCTTGCAACAGTTACTGCCAGTGACAGGCACAAGTCACAACCTACAGTCAGGTTTCTGCGGGTTAGAACCATAGAATTGACCAGGTTGGAAAAGACCTTGAAGATCAAGTCCCACCGCTCCCCAGCACTGCCAAGGCCACCACTAAACCATGTCAGTAAGGGTCTCGTCTACATGGTTTGTGAACACTCCCAGGGATACCAGTTGTTATCACACAACTGTACAGTGAAGAAAATGGTGAGGCCACAATTTCGCTGAGCCATTTTTACCTTAACTCCTCCCCCCCCCCTCCCCGATTTGTTCAATATTAGCTTGAAAAACAGTGGAGGAAACACATCTGGAAGACAAGATGCAAAATTCAGCATACAAGAAAAGATGAGTTTCAATGTTAGGGTAGAGACTTTTCAGGAATGGAATTAGTATTTTCTTCATTTTTTTTTATTTTTTATTATCTTTTATTAGGGCTAAAACTGATTTACTTTTTCAGTATCATCAGGAACTTTTCAATCAAGTGATACTGAAATTAAACTTCGGTTGCCAGCAAGGACACACACATAAGCAAAACAGGGCATTAGGTTCTCAAGTATTATGCAGGTGTAGTTCTACTCCAGCCACCTCTGAGATGAGGTGATATGGTCACTAAAATACCAGTGTTCTCACTGGCAACTTTGCCAAACAAAAAGCTGATGAATTCAGGGAGTACCAGCAAAGAATACTACTGGCAGAATGATAATCCTGAAGTGTTTCTAGTGTACCTGTATCAGTTTCTCAGATGCCCTTAAATTAGCACAGGTTACAAATGCTTTCCGATTTTAAAACACAACCGTAGCCAAAGGCCTATTTCTTAGTAAAATTAAGAGAGGACATGCACTTTTCTGAAACTGAGCTGTTAGTTACCATCAATTGCTTAGCAAAAGGAGTGGTATAGGATGGAGCAGGTCATGAGTCATTATTTCCTTTTCAAAACCAGAAGACTCTCTTGCCAGAGGTGATGTAGTTTCAGCTTATGAAAGAGAAGAAAACTGGTTTTAATTATGCTTAGTAATGCAAGAAAATGTGAAATAAAGCTACAGTTTTTTTATATCCCTTGTGAAGTTTTATTTGGGGTGTTTCTTTGATTAAGCACTTCTTACAAAGCTTTTAAACACATTTAATTCCAGTGTACAAAAATACCTATCTTAAAAAAAGTACTAAATTTTAACACAGTATGTGTGGAACCAAATAAATCTTTCATACTCTCCTATCTTTTCACCAGAAATAACTTCCACATCAAGGGGAACAGGACATATTTAATTTGAGATGTAAATTCTGTTCTCAGATGCTTTCTCCTGCCCTGCTGACTGGTTGGCAAAGAGAGGGAATGGGCCTGTGCACTAAAAATTGTGGCATTGAGGGTGATGGATCCACATCATGGATATGGATCCATGGAGCATGAGGCAGAAGACTGTCAAATCCCAAAGTGCAAGCCAATGACTTTGCAACACCCTCATTCTGGGATGGACTGAAGTGAAACAGTGCCCAGCTGCAAGCTGGAAAATACTGAGTGGCTGCAGGAAATATGCTTTATATCCACATCCCTGGTCTGCATTCCAGCTTCTCCTAACATGAGAGTCTCTCCACCATCAGCTCCAAAGGCACTGTGTTCCCTAGCAACACATCCTGCTCTGGCAGGCAGAGCAACACCTCACTGATAAAAAAAAAAAAAAAAGCTACCAAACCAAGCACAGCCCCTTTTACCTCCCTTTTACCCAAGCAATGAAAACAAACTTATAGCCTATACTGGGACTGCTGAAAAGTACTGCCACTCCAGGCACAAGCACTAAGGCTACCTGTCAAGTGGCCAGTTCATGACAGACAGAGCATTCCCTTCTGGGAACAGGATTCAGGGTGTGACTTGTGCCTGGGCATGCCCATGTGGGTTCAGGGGTGGACTCAAATTCAGTGTACTAAGAGAGGGACAAAAATAAAGAGAAGAGGAACTGGAGTCAGTAAATGCCAGTGCTACTTATCTACTTCCTCATCACCAGGAAGAAGACCTCTTCTTCTTCTGTTTTATGAGGAATAAATTCTCTGTGTTACCAGCACTAGCATCTTTCCGCTTTTTCCATTTCTTCTTTCTTTTAGCACCTTTCAGAGGCTCCTGCGTGTAAGCAGTCTTGCTGCCTGAGAATGCCTTGAAAATGAACTTGTGATGGATTTTGCTGCCCTTACATGCCTGCCTTTTACACCCTCTAGGGAAGTCCTCTTCCAGGTTGCGGCTGATTTCAACATCACTCCTGTGTTTCTCTTCTCTGTGTTTCTCTGCCTGGGACATCTTCACCCTTTTGTGACACTTGCCATCTTTGTTATGTTTCCGATGTTCTTCCCAAGGCTTGTTCTTTTTCTTATGGCTGTGCCCTTCATGTTCCTCCTCCTGCCATGGTGTCTCTGGCTTTTCAGGCAGAAGGCCAGCTTCATATAGTTCTGTAAACAGAGCAGTGCCTTTCAATATGCATGCAAAACACCTAAAACATAGTGCTCAAGCCATCACAGCTGTCCTTGTGTATTTATGAAGTTAGTTAGACAAAAATTCATTTCTGGTAGATTTTTTCATAGTTTTGTTTGGTTTTTTTTTTCTGTCAGCAGACTAGAATCTTAACAAGTTACATCTTAATCCTCTTCCAGCTAGTTTATAGCATTTTCAATCTCAGTGGATTTTTTAGAATCAAAACATCTGACAACATCCACCTTGTGACTTTGACACAATAATTTCCATGATAGTCAGGGTTGAATAAAGTCACACATCTTATACTACTGTTAAGACTACCTGCAAATCCCTATAGCCTTCCCAGTATGTGAAAGTAATCCCACAAAATTTCTGAAAACATTAAACACAGAAAAAGGTATTTTGAAGAATTGAAAGGCAGGAGAGATCTCACAAAACATACTGTACCTGCAACCTTTCTTTTTAATCTGTTCGCCCTTCTCTTGAGATCGTATTCATCATCATAGTAGCAGATGAATGGAGAAGAAGGGAACATGCTTCCATGCATCCGCCTTTCTGAGCACTCCTGCAAAACACATTTTAAGTCATTAGATGTGGCTGAGTTGTCTGGAAGGAAAATCAGTCAGATTCTGGAGATGCTGGTCTGCACCTGTGGAGGATGTGGCCAGCAATTGTTTAAACACTCATAATTCTATTAACATCCAATAACCCTTCCTGTGCACACAGAGAAACATACGTAACATAAGCCAAGCTGCAGTTCTCTTGTAGCAAATGGAAGGAATCCTATGTCTTCCTGCAGTTCCTACACATCTGTAGCACCGACAGAAGCAGAGGTCTAGAAGGAGGTGAGCACTAGGTAAATGAGGCGGACTGCAAGCAGAGCTGTAGGATCCGGGGTATAGGGCTGTCCTGCCTGCAGTCAGGACAGGTTCCCCCCCACCAGCTGTTTCCTGGTCTCCCAGCACAGCTACATACCCAGTCTTCTTGAAAGGAAAATGCTTCTTATTGCAGGGAATCTCTTTTAAACTACATCATTTGGGCTGGAAGTATGTGCAGAAATGTGGCAGACTGCAAGGGTGGGATTGGCTGAAGGGGAAGTAAGCAGTGATGAGGAGCTGGGCGCAGCATCCTCCCCACACTGTGCATGTGCAGACAGTCTGGCTGCTGCAGTTTTCTCACAGATGTAATCGAAAACCAAATCCTACAGGTGAGTGCTGTGCAAACACATCAGATTGTAGGGAAGTGGACGGGAGCCTGAAACGATTATCTGTGGTGAGGAAGCGGTTGGCTCTTGTATCATGTGCATGTCAGCCTATTCCCAAACACTTCATTCAGCAATGTGAATTATTCCACTGCTGTTTAGTTTTAGCGATGTCTGTGAGTCAGGCTTACTGGGATGTTTCCCACAGTTCTTTCCTTTTTTTTTTTTTTTTTTCTCAGAGTAGCATGTGATATATATACATATATATATATATTTCTATCCTTGCAAATTGCTTGTTAGCTGTTGTGCTTAGCAATCATCTTTCTACTTCTTGGATACTGCCCAAATCTAGTGAAGTCTGGGCCTTGCTATTCTCAAGAAACTGTCAGGATCTTTCACTCACCCTGATGTTTCCACTACAAGCTAAGCAGCTTTCCTTCTTTTGTTTACTATTTCCAGTGCCACCTCTAGCACCCCCTTTTCCCTGTGTGTCCTCTTGCCTCCTCCCCTCTCTTTCTCAGAGGCAGAGTACATCAAAGATGCATTTTGCATGTATTTCATATTTCTCAGCTTGTATTTGGCCTTTCCTTGGCTGAAATTAAATGAAGAATCATGCTGTTCTCCATGGTGCCCTCCAAAAGGGTATTGTTAGGCTATGTGACAACTGGCTTGTCTTTACCTGCTCAGAGGAGTGTGGATGAGCAATGGCAGCTCGTAGCTGGAGCCTACCCAAGTCTGAGGGATCAGCCTTATACCCCACTGCGAAATTATGCTGAAAGGGACCTAGAAGGGGCATGCAAGTCCATCCATTGCCTGAGGCTGTTATCATTAGCTATTCAACCGAGAAAAGCATATCCTGGAAGTCGATTGCATTTCACACTGAACACCTTGAACAGCCACCTATCAAACCACAAAGAAACCTTCTCTCTCACCTTTCCAGGGTTCTCTATCTGCCTTCCCTGGATTTAAGACAAGAGAAAAGAGTAACAGACAAATGGCACTTCAAATACCTGTGTTTCATATTAGTTAAACCTAAGACTGGCCTTTAGGCAGGCACAAAGATGGAATAAATGAAAGAAAATGTTATCCCTAAACATTGCCAGAGATCACTGAAAATGACACAGATTGTCTTTACACAGGAGTATGCAAAGACACACATCTTTGTGTGACACCTGTGAAATGTACTGCTTGGGATCCTGCTTCAAATCTAGGGCTTGCTCTCCAGATGTGTGGCCATTCCTTCTTTTTGTTCTGTTAATGTGCTGACAAGAGAGAGAAGCTGTAGTGAATGAAATGCACATGCCACTCAAATCAGCACTCCTTTTTAACTCAGCAATGTCCAACACGCACTTGGATATATCCTTCCCTCTCAAGTAAGCTGCCACTGCTGCCATACACTGTGTACTGTTAAATACTCTTGGGACAGTCTTCAGTGCTAGAGGTTTCATACAGAGGATGGAAAGCAGAGCCTGCTACCAACCTGCAAGAGTGTGTGATTGGCATACTGGATGTGAATGCAAGGCACATCTGCAGATACTGTACAACTCCTTATCACTACTGCCTTGAGAACTGGCTACAGCCTGAATAATGCAATAGGCTGTTCCTCATTAACTTACCCTCCTTCTTAACTTTCCAATGGGGATGAACCCTAAGATGACCACGCATTAATATTATGGATCCATAAGAGACAGACCTTGTCTGTCTCCATAAGAGACAGACCTATGGATCATAAGAGACAGACCATGTCTGTCAATAAAAAATAAAGCAAATTCAGGAAACATAACAGTCAGGCGATGCCATCTCTGACACTTTATATCTTAACTGTTTCCACTTCTACAAACAAGAAGTGGTCTGCAATGATGGTCTTACCAGAACTCCACAGTTAACTCTGGAATTTAGTAAGGTTTTTGCTCTTCCCTCTACGTCTAGGAAAGCTCTTCCTAGACCTCTACCAAACAAAAGGAATTTCAGGTGTTCCTAAACTAGATAAAATGGCAACATGGAAGGAAAGGACTAGAGTGGGAAGCACAGGTTATGGCGCATCTATAAGAAACTAACCCTAGCCTTGTCTTCTTGGTCAGTTTGTTATTCATCTGCTTTAACTGCACAAAAAAAGCAATAGAACATAATTCCTGACATACAGAAATCGGAAAAACGTTAAGATGCTTGCCATCATATGTAATTTTTTCTGTTAAAAATATTAACATTAAAAACAAAAATCCTTTTTCACCCTTAAATTACAGGCAGATCTTCCAAGCTGACAGAGCAGCTCACCACATGAACTCAGGCACTGATTATGTTCTCAGCTTTCTCAGCCAGTGAGAGATGCAAACCTCAGAAGTGTTCCTTGTCCAGCTGGGTCACTGTGCAGATTCACATCCAGGCTCCCAGTCCAATTTCCTCATCCATTTTTGGACAGGAAGTTTAATGATTTGAGGGCAAATGCTCAGTTATCATCACATAATCTGATGTGTGTCCTGGTTCTTTTTCTGTATGCATATAGGAAGTCTGGTATTTTTGCCCTTCTGTGTTGTGACTGTGACTTCTCCATTCTGTCATTGCTCAGGCTATTTCTGCTCCTCATACACTAGTAAAAACACTATCTTACCTTCTTTAGCTTTGATAACTGGAAAGTGTTGCCCTTGAGTCACTTTACCGCCTTACTAATTTCAGAGTTACCACCATTTTCCATCCAAGCTATCAGCTCCTCCCACATATTTACAAATCATTGTTACAGCAGCTGTATTTGTATCCATGTACAGCTGTCTGCCTTCCTCAAATGACATTTTTTGACAGGTTAGTAAAATGTTCCTTATCCATTGCTGGCAGTCAGCTCACTTCCTTCTTTAATCCTCTCACTTCTGTTTTTATTGTATATGTCTATTTTAGAGTCCATATCACTGGCAGGGGTTTTATTCTGGTTTTGTTTAACAGCATCAGTTTCAGCGCTGTTTTCATAGGCATTATCAGCTCTAGTTCCCAAACACCAGAACAAGCTCGTTTGCATGACTGTGCTGCTGAGGAATCACGCTGCTGCTGCACACATAGCTGTGCCTTGAGCAGATGTCCTGCAGATGAAGGCAAGGATTTGGACTCCTGTACCACAGTCAAGCCAGTGTCTGTACCCATGCCAAGGGTGACACCACGCTGGTGGCATACAATGGTCTCTCACCAAGCTTGGATTGCAACAGCTGCTTATTTTCTGCCCCTCCCAATCCAGGGCAGCAGGCAGCCACGTCTCCTGGTTGTACACAACGGCCTTAGCTCCAAGAAGAAAATCTTCACTTTTCTCCAAAGACAGCTCAGCACTGAAAATCTTCCATTCATCTTTCAGCTCTGCCATGAGAAGATCCCAGCAAACCTGCCCTACCTGTCCCACTATTTCCCACACGGATTAACTGTTCAGGTGGAAACAGCAGCAAGCTTTTAACAACACATATTCAGTAGCTGTAGGAGCCAACACACAAAGCATGCAGGAGAAGGAAGGAATTTGCTATCTCTAAGCTGCAGGAAACTATAAACTTCACCTATCCAATGCATGAGTAACACTCATTTTCTAGAATACTTGTGCCTCATGAATTTATTCCATAAAAGAAAAGAACTAACATTGTTTGGTGTTGGTATTTGCAGGTGGAGAGTTGCACTTGTCACAAAAGGGGCCTGAAAAAGATGATAAGCATCACCAAGCAACCCCAGAAGATGCAGCAGATCTCCAGTTTTTACTGAAGCCACTTAAGGCTCATAATGTATGTACACCTTACAGAAGGATAATGTCAACCTTAATTCAGATGCTGAATTAAACTAAGAAACTACAAGTGAAGAACATTAAAAGCAGGCAGAAACAGAAAATTCCTAAAATGGGATTTCAAATTGTCAGGCTGATTGTGGTGAAAAAACCTTACATGACGTTGAACACGGCAGGAAAAAAAAAAAAAAAAGCTGTGTTTACCAACTGTTTATTTTCCAATATTCTCCCCAAAATTAATTTCATTGGAGTGGCCCTTCATAGATGATTAGCTTGACTCTCCCAGCTCTTTTCTCCAAACACGTAGCATGTCAGAGATGAACCACCCAAGGGATACATTTAACGTTAACGCAGAGACTGCTAAACTTACATATCCAAAATGTCCTTTCTGGGAACAGTTGTAGCAGTACACTACAGCAGAGCGCTCAGAGTGAGAACTGGCTGCCTTGATGGGTCCTGGCTTTGTCTGAAAGATAGAAATAGGCAAGAATTAGGTTTGGCAGTATTCTGAATGCTGAATTAAAGACAAATTTAAATGACATAAATATAATTTTATTATGCTTAAATCAAAACATTCCTGCTTGCTGTTGGAATATTATGTTTGAAAAAGAAGCAAGTGGCTCATATGACTCTAATTTTGCAGAGCAAGGTTCAGACTGAGCATCACAAATGAGGTGGGAAGAGGCATCCCCTGTATCTATTCCACCTGGCCCTGTTATTTCAGCTCTGAATACAAGAAAACAAACTGTTGATTCATCTCTTTCTCCTCCGTCTTGTCTTCCAACCCCCTCCGGCTCCCACAGATGCCCCACCATCCCCTGGGACACATAGGGCCATCAGCTATTGCATCCACCAGCTGGAGAGGCACATTTGTGTATTGCTGAACTAGCCTTGCTCAAAGCAATACAGCAAAGATCTGATGGAGATACGGGACTTTCACCCACTGCATTCCCAAGCTTATGTTCGCTTCCAACAGCAGTGCCCAGGAGTAGGCACACTGCAGGAGGACCTGTCAGTCTTTCGAAGAGAATGGGGAACTGGTTCTGCTCCCAGCAGAGACCACACCATCCTGTGGTCCACAGCTGCTCCTGGGACTTACATAAGGTGAAGGAAGATTTAGCATGCTCCATCAAATTCAAGGGAACAGGCAGCTCTTTTTCTTTTCCCCATTTAGTACCACTAAGTGGAATAAATGAACATACTGTCTATACCTTTACTTTCCTCACACACAACACATTCATCCCCTTGAAAAATAACAGCCACAGAGCCTATACTGTTGGAATGGGTGTGAACAAAGGGTGCATGAATTCTAGCTAAAATCCAACAGGGCAAAACAGTGACCTTACTGTTTCCAGCACTGCATGCATTTCCAAAAAAAAAGTAGCATTTAGTAAAGCTCATGACAGTAATTGCTTTTTTCTTTAAAACTGTTTCACCCTATACTTCCACTGTTAGAGCTGCTGTGTTCCACATAGGCCTCCAGAAGAATGACAACAGTACTTGTAAAATAGGCAGAAACAACAGAAATCTTCCAATGCTGGTTTTTATTAATCTGATCACACCTGCAGGGTCACCTTATTTTGAACCTCTTCAGCCTTGGGTTTAAATGCGTGTTTCTGATTCATGTTCCTCAGTTCACATTCACTCACCAGGAGAAAGCTAAAGGAAGACCAGGTAGAGTGACACATCCAACAGTGATTTGTCACAAAAGGCAGGAAAACAAGGAAAGGAAAAAAACCCACCACCTATAAATTAATTTATATATTTTTCATCCATGTCTTACAGCAAGAGCTCTCCAGCTAACAGCAGTGTGTGACCTACTAAAGCAGCTTAGTTTTTCAGGTATCCTTTTACCATAAATACATTGAACAGGCAAGGAAAAACACCCCACAAAATGCTAACATCCCCTTGAGGAAAAATCTGTGGGTTTAATTTACTGGATCAATCACTTGTATTCTAGTTAGTTTTCAGCATTAGGAGTGGCCCCAGAAATCACCTCCACTTTGGACAGGGCTCCTAAAAAGCTAAAATAAATCCTACGAGTGATATCTTCCTCTGCCTTCCCACCATGTAGAATTTTAGCCATATTAAATCTGCTTTCAAAGCTGAAGTCCACTGAAGCCCCACACTGGGATGCTGCCACAAAGCCCCAGAAGGTTCCCTCAGTCAGTCCCTGTCTGCTCAAGAGCTTCGTGACCAGAATACTAGTGCAACACAGCTGTCAAAAATAAAATCAAGACCACTACTTTCTGCCAAGTAGGCCTTTTCACCATAACATCAGTCTGAAAATGACATGATTATACTATTTGGTCTTTGCAAGGTGCAGTATAATAACAATAACCATGTCTTATTCCAGAGATACAATCCTTTACATTCCAAGATGTTGCCTGCTAAAATGCCTGCTGAAGGATCTCACTCCTTCCTCTGGTGAATGGTCATCCCCAAATGCAAGTAAGTATGATTTTGGCCATTGCTAGTGTTCTTGTGTTGAAACTCTAGTAAAACTCGCACTGACTTCAAAACACTGCTACTATTTACAGGAAAGATAAGTAAGATCTTCCATTGTTTTGAATTGGCCTTTTGAAAATACATGCCAGCTGCATGGATACTGACAAGAAATGGACCATGCTCACCAAAGCACTGTAGTGATTTATATAGCTAAATTAGTATGTGAAGAGCCTTTACACACTCCTTCACTAGGTGCTTCAGTGTAATCCAAAAGTTAAACACACAGCAGGAGATGCAAATAGTTCACCTGGCTCATAAGTTATGCCTGGCATTCGCTGTTGGGTTTGCCTCCCAGCACCAAACACTTGCAGTTCTCAGTGCATTTCTGAGAGCTGGAACTCAACAGCTGTGCCAAATGCTGGTTGCACTCCCACCCTGCTCCCATCCCTTCACTACCTGCCAAGCACCCTGGTCTTGCTAGGGACCAGCTAAAACCACCTGAAAACTGGGTGTAAACACGTACAGTGGGGCTTCCGTTTACAGCAGGAGTCCCACGGACGTCACAGCCCCTGTAACCCCAACTGCCCCCGCTCTGAGCCAGCTCCCCCCACCCCATTTACTTCTGTTTAGTTAATAGAAAAGGTCACATTCAAGTAAAGAAATTAAACTGAATACTTGCAGGTCAGATTACAACTCTACATAACTTTACCCCTTTCCAAAGCTAAAGAAAAAAGGAAACCCTTGTGTTATAAACCCTCTGTTTTCTATTTATTTAGGGCTTAAAAAGGCATCTGAAGAGTCCGGTCATATGGGTACAAAATAAACTATTCATCAGCATAGCTTCTTTATGTTATAGGGTTATAGGATTTTTACAAACATTTAAATAATCTACATTTGTAGGGTGATATCTTGGAGATTACTTCACTATCAATATATAGAAGTAATAACTTGGTAGATAACATTACCTATGAAAGGTCCATCCCATCTGCTATTCTTGCTGAAAGCTTTTCATGCACCAGCAAACTCAGTAAATATCAGAAGAAAAAGCATAAGCCTACCACGCCATGGATTTACTCCTAATGTCTCCTCAAAGTGCAGGTTGATGCGATGATTACAAATGATTTTTCTTCTAATGTCATTTTACATAACCCTTTTTTCTGCATGAGTAGTTAGTGCAGAATGAATGAATGAATGCCATTAAAACAGTTAATCATTATCTGGGACACTGGCCTTCCTCCCTTCTCAACTAGGAATCTCCATGACAAAGGCCAAGAGATCAAAATGCCAGAGCTGCCTCTCTGGCCTATTTCTGACAGCAATTTTTTATGCAGATGGACCTGCTGGGCAGCCCCCTCTGTGACTTTGAGCTCCCCTTATCTGCACTGACTTTGATCCAATGAAGGCTTGCTTTTATGAAGCTCATTACTACTTAGGATCTGCAATCTGGCTAAATCTCACTAATTACAGAAAATCTTCTGGTCTCCATTTTTGTGTATTTCTCTGCTACTCTGTATTATGTGATGCATGGAGCTCAGCGACGTGCAGGACCCTTTTGTGCAACTGAAACTGCCCATGTTGGACAAACATGGCACGCTTCATGATTCAGACCAGTACAATGACACACACCCAGCTTCTCTGATAGCCAAGGGCAGCTGGAGCCCACTCTGCAGTCATCTCTCATAACTCACCAAGATACATCTAACCCAAACTGATAAAACACCTGCCAAAAGAAAAGCTTCCCACTATATCTCGTGTGCCAGTGAAACCACTCTGACAACTAAATAAAATTCAGAAAAGTTCACTGTGCCATCCACTCTTGTAATCAGGTGAAACCAAGGTCATGCCCTCAACCGATCCATCAGCGTCCATCCACCATCACACTGCCTCTGCTTAAGGCTTGCACTGAAGGGTTGGGGTTTTTTTTGTTCAGCACCAGTTCGGCTAACTCTGCTTTAGCATGTGAGGGAATAATTTTATAAAACCTTTACTGAGCACATCCCAGGGCTGGCTAGCTATGGCTACTTATACCACTTCCAAATCACCCAGCACCACTCTTGTGTGCTGAGAAGAGAGCGTTATTTCTTCTGATCCATTATTTCAATTGTTATGCTCATACCTAATCTACCAGATAATTTTTAGTGGTTTTTTCTTCTTGCAATCTAAAGATAAGTAATTAAACAGTGGATTAAAGAACAAGTGCAGGGGGAGGACATCTACACAACCCAAAATGCCAACACAGGGCATTCCTTCCAACAATGCGCCCACCACAACCAATGCACGAGTTCTGCATACTGCACAGTCTGGTTTTGTACAATTCACTGAGACAAACAAGATGTAAGACTGGGACTAAAAGTCATTAGCAGTGATGTTTCACCAATGTCTTAAGCCACTGAAAGATGATCATCAAATGAATCATTACACACCATAGGTTGTAGACTGAAGTTGGAAAAGGAAACAGTCAGAACAGCTCTATCACTGCAAAATGTATACTTTCATTTTCCCTTTGCAGATTATCATAATCTACTTGCATACCAGCTGAAACAATGGCAGGTTAGCACCATTCTCTTATATTCAAAATTGCCAATGTAAGATATCATGTAATATTGTAATTATACTAAGGGGTTTTGTTGTTGTTATTTTCTTTAACCATGTCATGCACCCAGTAGACTTGCATTCCATTGGGTAATTCCTTAATTAGGCAGATTTTTGAAACAAATATTATGCACACAACAGACCGGAACGTCTCCTTTGGAGTCTTCCTAGTATATCAGGTGATTGCATCATTAAGCCACACATGCTACGTAGTAAAAAACCTCATGAAAATTCATGGCAGAAACATATTGAGCTTGATGCATAATAATAAAGGAGAAAAATACAAACCTAGTATTTTGATTTTTAAGTTCCCCAAATAATTATAAACCAAATAATTTCTTTACCAATTTTATTTCTTCATTTATTCAGCCATCTAAAAAAACTTGCTCTTCCAATAGCAGTTCTGAAGGTCACACGTGAGTATCTTTCCACTAATTACACCTTGTAATTGTGTTTACTAAATGTGCTTGTAACATTCTTTCCACTTTTTTGGGTAACAACAAAACAAAATGAAATAATCAGGAAATCAGTGATTTAACTGAACTTTTAGGTTTGGGTTTGTTTTTTTTTAAGTACATGATACACATTAAATTGCAGATCCATGGACAAAATTTTATTTTGTGATTGCACAGTCTGGAAAACCAAAACCTTTTCCAAAAGAAGGAATTTAACTTGTTTTGTCCACAGTACAAACACTGTGGTGAAGCGGTCATTTTCTACAGAAATAGGACATTTCTATAACTCAGTTTAAATAGACGCAAATAGCATCTACAATTGACTGTGTGAAAACATTCAAGGAAGAGACAAAAAGTACAATATTACATATTTAAAAGAAATGAATGTAATCTTTCAATGCTCTTACAAGCAGATAAAAAAAATACTGAAATACTAATTCAAAAAGTCTTTTCTGAAAAATGGACAAAAATATCTCAAGCTCATACAGAAAATGAATTTATGCAAGATAGCAGGGATAACAACAATACAATCCCTGAATACCTCAAAATCTTCATGGTTTAAAAAGCATCCCAATCTTCTCCAAAGGTGGTGGCATCTATCCAGTCGTCCATGGCTAATTTTACACACAATGCAAAATGTTATTTAAATAGGACAGTGCATTAAACTTCACCTATTTTTGATGTAGCTCTCAAACTACAAACCTATCTTTCTTCTATTTTAATTTTAAAGTAAGTTAGCAAACACTTCCTTCTTAATCCCCAGAGACTACCTATACAGGGACACAAATGCACAAATTTATGACAGTAACATAAGCGCTCCTCTGAAGTAATGTGCAGCATTAAGTGAAATCGTTTCCTGGAAAGATATTATAGGTATCTATATTTTATTTGCCATCTTAAACATATCTGGGTCTTTATGACCTTATTTTTAAAATGTATTTCCTTTTTTACATTTCCTGGTGCAAATGGACTGCATAAATAAGCAATGTGCTATGAGGCTTCAGACTAGCCGATAAACCCTTTCAATTTTCATGCCAGCTTCTTCTTTTGTAATTCAAATCTGGCTGAAAACTGGCAGCTCTGAAAACTGAAACAAGCACTGCCACAAATACCTTGTAATGCTATCGACCTTGTCTGCCCATGCAGTGAGAAAGGGAGATGCATATGTGTCTGCAGTCATCCAGATAACACAACTCATTTTTTTGGGGGGGTGGGGGTGGATAACAGAAGCCAGCCCTGGACTGTGCACCAAAAGCAGTCATTACCAGGCAAGCTGAAGAATAAGTCTCTTCAAAATACACAGCACATTTAAAAACCATATACAGGGCTCAGCCACTGCTTTCATTACCAATTTTAATTTAGCTCCTTCAGTTTGCCAGCCAGATAAACTCTTTAGTGCTGTTTTTTAATCTATTTGCCACATTTTATGTTTAAGATTATAGTAATATGGGACAGGAGAAGGAATCACTTTTAGAGGAAATAAAGAAATAGATCCGCTTATCAGCGCCCATCAGAAAGTTCATTAATCAGCCAGGCTTTGTGCCCCCTAAATTGAAAGGTTAAATAATCCTCTCAGGAATATTTCTTTGCACCACCGCCAATTGTCCAGAGAGAAGCTGCCATTCACAGCACTCTGGATCGGTGACAGGGTATTTTACCACTGTTTGGCCCCCAAACAATGATGGACAAATGGCCTGGCTCACAAAGAAACCTTTTAGTACAAGGATGGAGAAAGGACCACAAGCTTTGAAGTGGGGTGGGGGAGGTGGGTGGCAGGGAAGAGGCAGGGGAGGAGGAGGAGACTTATGCATGGGGACATGTATATTTTATTCAGATGTTTATGAGGAGACTGGCCAAACGTCGTTACATATGCGCCCAGGTGTACGCGTGCAGAGAGCACCGGTCAGCACTGTACCACGCACGCTCACCTCACTCCACTAAGTATATGCATACTTACACATACATTTATACAGTAATCTGAACACAAACATTTGCAAAGCCTGTAACACCAGAAGATGAACAGAACTGAAGCATGGTTATATTTATTAGGTAATACACTGGGGAGCCCAACAAACCCCACGGTTTTAATTTTTACTGTCATTCTAGATGATTTACAGCTTCCTCTCTCTCTTTCTCTCTTTAACTTTTATGTCGCCTACTAATCACCTTTCACCATCAGATGTGCAAGAAGGAAGCACCACACTTGAAATAACTTTCTTATGAGAGCATTCTTACTAGATACTTGCTTTGAGGCAATTTCTGTTCACAGCTAAAATTGAAGTAAACACAGAAAAAAATACAGTGCTGCTGGAGGATACAAGATGCCAGAAGAGTGGTTCATCAGTTTTCTAGCAGTGAGTTTTTGCTGGGGTACAGTCTAAATAAGCAACAATTCAAGTTTTCTTTAAATGTTGTAGCAGCTAGGCTTCAATCTGTAGCACCCTTTACTGACCGACAATTTTACGGTAACATTTTTCCTTACATTACCAACATGTTAACCATGCATGTTAATGTTTATCAATTTCCTCATAATTTTTTTTATGCATTCTCCATTTAAGAGCATCATATATATTCAGTAATACCATGATTATTTTTACCTAGCTTTACAATGAGTGACGTTCATCCACACTGTGCCCTTGAAGAAATGTCTGACAGCCTATATACAACCATTAATGCAAAGAAGCTTTTCCATGTCATTCTTACAGATCTGGGTTTGTGTTTTGTTTTGTTTATTTGTTTTTAAAGGTCTCAATTCCATGAAGTTTTTACTTGAATATGACTTGGGACTTCCTAAGTAGCCTACATCATCTAAAAATGGGTTGAAAAATATCAGATTTTTGCTCTCCCATGTCATATAAATGTATTACTGATCAAAAGTATTTTCTCCAAACCAACTTTTGAATATGCCACTGCTACTATTTTCCCTCTCTTTCCCTCCTCACACAATCATCAGAAAAGCAGGATTAATTTAAGCAGGGTGCCATCTTCTATCAAAATAAGTCAGAAAAAAACTGGATATTGTGTGCAAATCTGGTGCAATTAATTGTAGAGCAGAACATATTTCAGGGCTACCAAACAATACACAGAAATCCCTCAGTGTTTGTGTATGCTCGTGCACAGGCACTCACCACTCCATTTTTTAAGTGCTGAAGGAGGTTACAAATATACTTTAGAATGAGAATTAACTGCATAGAAGCAACATGAAATTACTTTCTCTTAGCTACAAGATGTGTAGTTACTATAGGCAAAGAAATTATTAGTTTGAAGGGAGAAAATAAAAAAAAAAGGGGGGGGGGGGGGGAGGAAGAAGACAAGCGGCTTTTGGACTTGACGCTGATTCTGAGACACTCTCAACCCAGGCAGTGACCGTCCATTTCTTGCAAATGTATCACTTGGTTTACTGTAAAAACAGTACCTCTTCCTGTAAGTGTTACCTCCATCCTATCTCTGGAGAATAAAAGCCTCTGTCGCGTCCCTTCCTGTAGTGCTGCCATGCCACGCCATGCCACGCCATGCCACACCATGCCATGCAGGTGGCATTGCTGCAGTGCCATGTGCCATGCCATGCAGGACGGCACCACGGTTGCACTGTCTGCACTGCAGAGGCACTGGGACAGGCAAGACACAGACTGGACAACAGAGTGAAATGTCTACCAAGTAAAAGTTTATTGACTTCTGGCAGAAGTGAGAAGACTAGCCAAGGCAGTGGTGTCATTGTTTCTATGCGAGGTGCTGCCAGTACAGGGTGGCTGGGCCCATTTCAGAGTCATACTCACAGCTGCTAGCTTATGTTTGTCAAATGTTAACTGAACATTCAAAAATAAGCTAAAACTGAAGGCCTAACTTCACTCCCCTGAAGCCAATAATTCCGAGGGCTGTTGCCTTCTTTTGCTTTACGTGGGCACTATATGCATATATACATATATCATGCAAATCACCCACTGCTCTGAGACTTCTCTAGTACTGTGGTGAAACAGTATCCACTTATGGTATTGGGTTCTATGCTGCTCATCACTTTATAAGGGTCTTTGGTTCCTTTTAATACCCTTTATGCTTGATTTTTCAAAATTTGAAATCAAAATCAGGATGATTCTGTCACAGGGATAGTAACTTTTCTATTCACTTGACAGGACCTACCAAGATGTATTAATATTGACATGATAGACCCCTCTCAGAATTAAATCAGTGAATACTTTTAGGAATCCTAATCCATAGATTATTACCATGATCGACCATAATTTTCTCAAGTTACTGTCTCACACCAATATGAGCTCCTGGCTGCTCCCAATACACAGATCATTGAAAAGGTGAACTCACAGGTCTGGCAGTGACATGGTCGATCTCACACACACTGCTGAGAGTGCAGTGGTCCACAAACTGCTCTTGATAAATACCTGTGATGTTTCAACATGCAAAGCATTTGCACAATAAAATGCAACAGTTTTGGTACTATTAAAGCATGTAATTTACAAGCAGATACTGAGTGGACAGGACAAGCAAAATGCCGTTTCTAGCTAGGATATATGTGCAAACAGTATGTGGAGATTTAGGCTCTACTGACATTGTACATTTTTTCCACCTTGCAATACAAAAATGCACCAAAATACGTTTCATGTGACCTACACAAAAATATAATTTTTAGTTGTTTTAAAATGTCTGAGAGATCACAGATAATTTCTTATTTCTTAGGGAATTCTGAAACTAAATTCTAACAAAATTGAGAAAAAAACACCTTCATATCAAGTTCAGAGGAATCATTTTCAGGAATATAGGAACTTTGATGAGAATATTCATACAGAGAATTTACTGTAGAACTAGATTTCCCTCCCTACGCCCTTCTCTCCCCCTTTCCCGCAAAAAAGCTTGCTTTTAAAATGCATTGGAAATATCATTCTGCCTTGAAAATTCTGTTTTCCTTATTTAGATGGTTAATATTTGAAATAGTAAAAATTATTTAAATGATCATATAGGTTCACCTTTTCAAACTGAAGGAAAGAGAGGTGAAAATTTTTACCAAACTCATCAGCATTAAAGACCATCTTAATCCCTTCCCTTAAAAGAACTCCAGTTGTGTATATGATAGGGAGACATTTCAGCAATGAATCTTACAATGATTATCCTGCTTTCTATTTAACTAACCACTTATCTCACAGTTTTGCTGTATCATAAAAATGCGCATCACAACCATTTCGGCATTTGCTGAGCAAAGGAGGGATGTACACGGAAGTTTCTATGTGGAGAACAGAGCAATTCCTGCACACAAGTTTCCATGGGAGGGAGAAACTTTTTCTAGTCATGAGCCCATCTTGCAACCAGAATTGCCAGAACAGCATTTGGAAAATGTCACGTACCACACAAACAGCTTCCTGGGCATACACAGGTTAGATAACCATAGACTTAAACATTCAAAATATTAAAATATATTCATTTCCATCCCCTGCTCTTCTCCTTTTTCTATTTAAAGGCAGCCCCAAAATGTACTGCTTTTGCAGAAAACACAGTGTTCCTTAAATAACAATAACATGTATGTTCAAGTCCAGGAATTCTCTGAAGAATGCCATTTCTCAAAAACACTTCAAAGAGGTTATTTGGAACCAACCCCAGAATCAGAGAAATGGAAATCACCTGGTTCAGTCAGCCAAGCTTTCTATTTTCTCCCAGTTCCAGACTGCTTCCAGAAATATATCAAAATGCAATTTCCGGTCAAGATGCAATCAGTCCTTAACCCTCAATTTAAAAGCACCTTTTATTTTATTTTCTGGGGAGACAGATGAGAAGGGCATGAAACATATAAATGTTAGAGGAAGCAGGCATGCTTTCTATCATGCCTAGATGATTAAGGTAAGTGATGCTGTGCTGCTGGAAGGCTACAGAGCCCACCCAAAGCGGCCTCTTGGGTCCATGCACGTTGGCAGCTTTCTGGTCCAGCCTAGCAAGAGCCAGGTACAAACCTGGGCTAACTACCGCAACTCATGGCTGTAGGAGGCATTAACTGAGGATCTGTCTCTGTAGTGAAGAGGTACAAGACAACATCACTCTTCCCCAGAGAAAGTGCAAGTGCAAAGACATGTTGGCGTTTTACAGGTAAAACCGTGTGAACTTTCAGCTTAACCGACACACAAAAATCCCCTAATTATTTGGCACTCATATGTGGGCAGGGGTATCAGTTAAACCCAAACATTTTCATGAAAAGACACACTCTAAGTAGTATTTTTTGTAGATCTTACATATTTATATAAAGTTATCAAAGCTACTCGTTTTCCTGTAATTTCTTAAAAACAGTTTTCAAGAAAAATATGGGAAAGAACTCTGTCTAGCACTCTTTCATACTTCAAGCTATAGCACATGCTTTGTGCTCACAAGCTTACACTTATTTCAGGTCTTGAAATTCTCAGTTTTCTGTAAAAAAAATCTATCAGAAAGAATACTGTCTTTTGTGAAATACAGTTTCTTTGCTATAGAAAAAGATTTTGTGCTTAGGTCTCTGATAGCCAAAAAAATATCTGAAATTGAAAAAGAAGAGAACACAGGACAAATTATAATTAGTAGGGGAAAATAAAGAGAATGTAAAATAAAATCCAAGAGACCCTACAGAGAGCACACGAAACCACTTCTAACATGCTTATTTTCAGCAGAACAACAGTGCAGTGCATGCAGACATTTCAGAAGCACCTCTTTCACAGAATGGGACTTGCAAAAGTAGTAGGGCTCAGGCTTGAACAATGCAAGTAGATAATTTAAAAACAATTGTTATCCAAGATCTGCCCTACCCCATCCCCTGGCTAAAGAGGCTACTAGCATGCATTTTCAGAGAATATAAAATCTTAACAACCCAAGCACCGAAAATGCACCTTTCCCTGAAGGGCAGAAGAGTGGGGCCACGGTCACAATCTGGCTGTTTGTGTCTCCCCACAATCCACAAGAAGCAGAGCCCTAAATTCATATCCCTGGGAATTTTGGGTTGCCTTCCCTGTGAAATATCCCACAGAATGCCTATTAATGGTGTTAGGGCCCACTCTGTGATTCCAAAATATGAATAAATATACTGTCTACCACATAAACACACTGGTATTTTTACTAGAGTTAATAGAAATAACCTTAAAAGACCTGGAGAGAAACTGGCCAAGTGCTAAAATATTTAACAGGAATGTGCTGATCTCATGGTCTGCAGCCTTGCATCATGCAAAGACTGGAGGAGCCAACACTGCAGCCACGTCTACAGCCACTGCGGCAGCCCCATCCCTACACACAGGCAAGTCAGGCTTCGTTTCCTCCTAGAAATACCCCGAAACCCATCCTTTGCTCACCGCACAAAACCTACAGAGCTTCTCTGGAAACCAAATGTTCTCTCTCTCAAGCTTAAATATTTTTTTTCCAGAGTCATACTTTAAATTTTCTCTTTCTGAAAGCCACATTTTAAAGGACACAGATTGACTTTAAGCAGCACTGCTTACATTTTCATTTCAGGAAAAAAGTGGCAGACCATGAGGAATTTTAATAATGCACACAAAGAAATCCTAGCGCAAAAATTAAACACAAAAGATGCATTGTCCCTCCATGTCTTTTACGTACAGAGGCCAAACCAGCCAGTTCCTGGTTCACCTTCTTTTATGTTAAGTGGATTAAAAGTAAGATTAACAGACTGTCAAAAAGTATGTTAAATGATAGCTTCTGCTAGCTAAAAATTCTGATGGTTCTAAAACTCTGTTGGTGGCCATCTTGGCCTAGGAGGTTTAAAATAAATAAGACTGATGAAGGCAGAGGATAGGAGTCCTTATGGCCAGAGCAGTACAAGGGGAGGAAGAGGTTATTAAAAATCCTTACAGAAAGAAAACACATAATCTGAGCAGGATTTGTGCTTTAATGCATTCATTTACGCTAAGAAACAAACATATTTGAAAAATAAAAATTGTGCTTTGCCTATTTTGTGCACAGAATTTCATTACTCTGTAGGTATTTACTGAAGGAAATACTAAGACTTGCAACATTTTTTGATTATTGTATCCACATCTTGCTTCTGAGCCAGACTGACCTGTTTTTGTATACCAGAATCCCACCTAACAATGAAGCAGTGCAGCACAAATCAGGAGATCTATGCAGGCAGTGCATATATACTGAAATACTGAGATTTTGCCTATCTGGGTAACCCAGCAGTGCAGAAGGGGTCTGAGTTACACTTCAGGAAGACTCACACAGATGAAGTGCAGGTTCAAGCCTGAAGAAAAACATGGGTCACTATGCGCTGAAAATAAACTTCCTCTTCATTCTCCAGTGGTGTCATGTGTTGGGTGGAAATGTGACTGCTCACAGCAGTGCAGGACCTACCTTTAGTTTCATTGGGCAGTCCGGCAGCAAAGCCACAGGACAACCTATGGGAGTGGAGTGGGTCTGGACCTGAGGTTCCATCCATGGTTTTGGGTAAAGAACACAAATGACTTCCTCCCATGGCGCAGTGCCCCCACAAAGGGCGGCTTCAGTTCTACTGTCCACCCCGAGCCCCAAGCTGGCAACAATGATGGCAGCCCCCACGCTTGCAAAAAAGGGCTGTCCCTCCAGAATGAGCTATCATGGGCCCCACGCTGGACTTCTGAGCCTGGGGTACAGCAGGACTGTTTGGCTCCTCCAGCGTGCAGATCTACGTAAAATGGGAGGGGCTACTGGACATGCAGTTAGGTCATCAGTTAGCAGATAAAAGACAGAGGGATGCTGTTGTATTTACTTAAGAATAAACTGCAAAACTGAACCAAACACATGAAAACTGTAGGGTGCCTTAATCTCACAGGTTTTCTCACTGACTTCTTTTCCTCTTTTTAATTAGAGGGCTATAAAGTGCCCTCCACTTGAGTACAAAATGTTCAATACATGTCCCTACCTTTATAGCTGAAATCTGAAATGTCAGGAGAAAGGGAATGAAAAAGAGCCAAGCATTCAAAGGATGAAAAAGCACTGCTATGAGCACCCCCAATATCCTTAAGACGAAAAGGGAATGTGATGGTATGTCCTTTGGAGCACAGACCATATTTCTCTGGGTTTGTGAAACATCTGGCTTTTAGAAAGACAAAGTTGTAAGCTAAGCTTTCCAATAATCTAGAACAAAGAGCTTTACAAGACCTTCAGATGCCTTGTCTGTGAAAAAAAAACCCAACAAAAACAGAGGTATTATTATTTACACTGTAGTAAGCCATGTTGAAAACTGTTTATCCTGGGTATGCCAATGAAGTCCTTGTCTTAGTGCTTGAATTGAAAATAACCCCTCTGATAAATGTAAGCAGGATCAAACCTATTTATTACAAACAGCTACCTATATGAAGAGAAGCTTAAAACATGTTTTGACAAACGTAATTTCCCCTTTATGATATAAGAGAAATACACAGAGACCAGGCACAATGAAAATGATTTGTAAAAGTTTTAAATCACCATCTTAAAGAGGATATTAAATAGTATTTTAAACCACAGTGGGAACTGGATTGTTCTGCTGACTTTGTTTTTTTGCAGAATAGTTTTAGTCAACAGAGTTGAAAGAACAAGGTTAAAGAAACCAACTTCATCCACTTATAAACCTTTGATTATCACAGAGCCTTTACATTTAAGCTTCATTGAATGCAATATGATAATTTTTTTTCTATCAAAAGGCAAATTAAAATATTCAGCTTCTAATCCTTTTTGCCACTTCAACTGCTCATAAGATTTCTTGCACTGGCAGTCTATTTTGGTTGGAGTAAGACATTTCTGCCCATACAACAAATTATTTGTAATGTGCCAAAATTTGTCACCACAACTGATGTAAACAAAACCATCCATAACAGCAGAATGGATTTATCATTTAGTCATTGTTCTAGTCAATCCGTGTTTCTGTGCAGGGGCTTCAATAAGTCAACAGATGGCAGTCCATCTCTTCGTAAAGAGCCAGATAATGAATAAAACCACCAAAAGCTTCACAAAAGAGAAAGGTGGAAGGCTGTGTGTTTTTTCATGAGCATTCACAGTAATTAACTAAGAATACTTTATATAATGCAAAACATTTAGACAAACTTTGTAATGGCCGTTTGTAAGCAACATTATAATAATGGTCTTTTATTACAAACCTGAATGCCTTTTTTTATTTGCACTTACATGTACCTGTGTGTGTGACATGACCAATTTACCAACATAAATTTAAATCTAATGGTTGCATCCATGGATAAAGCATAGGAAAAAAATCTCTGTAGCCTTGGTCTGTTTGCTAATAATCCACAGCACAGCAACAACCATAACAGTACTTTTTTTTAAAACTTCTATTATTTTTCTTTAACTACTCTCATGTTTGCACAGAAATATTTATTCTAAACTAGGAAAATTAGAAATTAATTTCTGTAGTGAAATACCACTCCACAAATATGAGAGTAAAAGGTCTCGACTTTTTAGTTACAATTCTACAAGTCTACATATACAATATACATTATTCTAACAGAATTTTTGCTTTTTGTGAGAACACCACTTTGTTTTCCTTTGAGATCAAAAGAGAATACTTAAATGGAATAATAAAAGCTGGGACTCCTGTATTTAAGCCATTCAGATAATGCAGTTTCTCAAGGAATAACTTATTTTAAATATCAAGCATGTCTTTTGCAACAGAAATTTTTACATTCCAGGCTTAATTTGACTACTAATGTAACTTTAGGTCAAAGCAAGTCTTCCCTTTCAAAAAATGGAGACAGGCAAAGCATTTTCCACCTATCAGAAATGCGGATTATTTGCAGATAATTTGCAGTTCCACTAAAAAATCATTTACAGGAAGCTAGTCTGACTCTGCCAAATTATCTTTGAGTACCCGTATTTGACCACATTTCAAAATGTCCCCAAAATGCACTAACAATTTCCAAATAGATACTTTTAGTAATACACTTGTATCTGTAACTACTACATTTTCTGACAAAGGTTGAGGTTGTTCTAACAAATGTTGTTAGCTTCATACTAATTAAAGTGTAAACTCTGAGTGCGTTCCACAAAATTCACAGAAAAATTTTTCACCTCAGATACCTCAAATTCTGTCCTAGTAAACACTTGGTCAGGTTTAAGCTCCCTTAGAAAATTAATATTTTCTAACTGTTTGCAACTCATTTTGCAAGGAATTTTCAACAGCAAGAAAGACTAAAATTAAATTAAATCATACCTCAGCAAAAACAGAAACCAACATATTACTGCATCTAATATACTTATCTGATTGTTAAGATTCCAAATGTCATAAAGATTCCAGAAATCACTTTTACATGCACCCCTCAGGATTATAATCGAAGACACTACTTACCTTTTTCATTCATGTAATTTTGAAAAAGCAAACAAAAATACTCACTGAATACTCACTTTTGATCCTAATGGTGTTTTCCTTTATTTTTATTTATTTTTGTAAAGACTGTACCAATTCTGCTTAAAATAAAAGTAAATGCTCAGCAAGGATAGAGGATTTCCAAAGCAGATCTTTGTTTTAAAATCATTATGCAGAAAATGCAAGAAGTGGTTTTAAGCCCAGATTTCTGCTATTCATTGAATTTAGAAATAAAAACAGAAAAGAGCATTCCACTACCATGAAGACGTGAAAGCAATAAATTATAAAACACATTCCATTTATTGCTCAAAAGAAAAAGCCCTCATCAAAGACCCACAAAGAAAACTAGTGGACAAACTTATCTACTTTGTTTTGAACGGGCAGAAGCAATTAATTATCTGTAAAAGCTCCATACATATGAGGTTGATAAGGACAGCAGTGACAGCAAAGATTCAGCTAACAGCAAAACCCCCTAATCTTTAGAGGCGTTTTCATGTATGATAATTTTATAAATTAATATATTCAAGATTTGTGATACTGATCCATAGAATATTGTCTTAATCAGTTAAATATTGTTCTATGTTTCAATTTTTGCCAAATTTATGCATAATTTGTTTTATTTTTATCTCTGTTCTATATATGAGGAAAAGCATTAAGTAATACACTGGTACAGTTCACAAAGTTTTATATTCCTGTTTCAGTGATTAAAGACCAACTAATGCAGGCCAAAGAAGTTACAGCTATATCCTTACCAATTTGCAATTACCTGCAAAAGTTTATAAAACATATTTGCTGAAACTAACATGGCCACTCTAGCTGAGATTTATTTTACTCATTTAAAAAGAAAGCTCTGTCACACACAGTAACTACCAGCATCTGAGCTGGCATTATTGCTTCTGCTATGCATCTGAACTTAAAATTTAACCCCTTTTATATGTGTAAATGTAGTCACCAAGAGGGGAGAGTGCTGCAAGGCAGTCATTTAATGATTACAGTATTAAAACAAATTTGTAAGTCCTAAATATGTTTAAAAAATAGTGACAGTGTTTCACTACACTCTTCAGTTCAAAAACTCTTCAGATGTTTATTATCTTCTCACAGAAGATGCTTGTCTATATTTTATGGTCAGCAGTTCACAGAAGAGTAAATAGGCTGGGTGTAGAAGAAAATAAAAAAGGTGTTTCTACTTACTGTTAGGTGATACTGCCTCCATATTTCTGGGCAAGCCTGGAAAATAAAAATATTGATCAGCTAGGAGCATGAAACAAGGTGCTTTACAGCCTGTTGGTTTTGGCATAACACAGTATCCACTGGTGTCGGTCACAGGAAAATAAGAAGCTTAACTGAAAGGGTCTGCATTTCAGCTTCAAAAACCTGGCTAGACAGTTTAATTGAATTTTACACTGGTTTAACACACTCCCTGCCATTGTCAGAAAGCCAGTAACAGTTTTCTCTCTGACCTTCTTCCCTTAAGATTAGAAGTTTGGGAGAGTAGAGTGCTCTTAGATGTAATAAGTATAATACAGCAAAACAAACAAATTAATTTAAATTCTACATTTTCTGACATTTTAAATTTACATAATGTTTTGGAAATTAACTCTTAAAATACCTTCCTTTCATGCAGGAATATAAATATTTTAGTATTTTTGTACATATCTCTATCTTAATCAAAATATAATTGTTACATGCAATAATCCTCAGTAGCCTAATGTCAGATGAGTTGTAAACAAGAAGCATAACAGATTGCTTTAATGTTTCTATTTTTACAACGGCTTGCTTATTTTTTTTTAACTTGCCAGTCTCGCACACAAAATTTAAGTGTAGCCCCTTGTAAAAAAATGCAGAGCAGATTTTTGAATCACAGCAATAACACAGTAGACCTGAGGAATACATAAGAGACAGGAAATAGGAAAATGTGATCTTCTTCTTTAAACAAAATCAGAATGTATTAATGATCAATGAGACAGAGGTTACTTTCTCGACGGCTCTTAATATTTAATAAAACTTACAATATTTCTGCCTTTTGCTATGGCCCCAAGCCATAAAAAGACAGAGAAATAGTGGTACTTTGTCAGCCATTTCAGTGTTTAACTGAGTGTGCATTCCGTAACTTCAGTAGAAGTCTTCCACTTTTGTTTAAAAGATTTACCCTTCCATTAAAATATCTCCTTAATAATTTGAACAAGTAGCAATTTTGTTTGCCATTTTCAATTTTCAGTATTTTAAGAAGAAATATTAGTTATTCTGTGGCATCTACATAATATGCCTTAGCTCCAATTTCAAATACTGAAGCCTCATGACTACTTGCAAATGAGTACTATTAACATTTCTTCAGATTTCAAGTAAATTTTTCTCTCATGCCTAAATTCTTGCCTTCTTTTCTTCTGAGTATATTAATTAATAAAACCCCTCCTAACAACTGATACTAGCAACTGAGCCTCTCAAAAAATAATGCAAGTTTTTGACAGTCATCCTATGGCATATACAGTATGTTTTTCCCGGATGTGATGGAAATTATTTATATTCATTCTGTCAGTAACACAATTTTCTGGAGAAAAATCTATAATCCGTTCTGAGTAACGATTCGACATTTCTCCTCTTACTTAAATACTGCATGTAAACATTTGAGTTTTATATTAATGTTTCTATAAAGAAAGTGTGCGAAGTACACCAGATTTCTAACAGAGGAGCAGAGCACAACATTTGAGTTTGAACACACTTGAGCTGTCTCTGAGCGCAAACAAAAGGATTTTCCTCCTTCTCTAACTTACACAGGATTTGGAGGTGTGAAACATAAACACACTCTAGCGTATAAAAATATTGTATCAAAGACCTTGCCTTCGCTCTAAAACCTGTAAAAGGCTTCAGCCATGAGACCTTCTCTGGCCTAGCACAGGGGTAGCAGGCAGTTATTTCTACATTAGTTCTGGACAGTCTTCGATTACCACAGTGTCCCCAGACTAATATGGTTGAAAAATCACAATCAGTGAGTTGTCACATACTGGCAAAATGCCACTCTGTGATATGACCTTTACTCACACAGTAGCTTAATAATAATAATAATAATAATAATAAAACTTTATTTTTGAATAATAGTTTGGTTGGGGGTTGTGTTTGTTTTTTTTTTTTTGCTCTGGGTTGTTTTTTTTTTAACACAAAGGCATCATTTCTAGCAAAAATCTGTAACTCAGAGTAGGGAACTGCAGTTGGCACAGCTCTTACCAAAACACTGGAAGAGGCACAGTCCCTCAGCAGTGCTATTCAAAAGTAGGCTTTATCATCACCATCTTTAAGGATGTTCTAAGGCTGTGGGAGAACTTAAGGGAGGTAGGAAGAAGGTAGTAGGGGAAAATTGGCCAAGTATATTTCTTCATTCAGATGGTGATTTGGTGTAATACTTTTCATCATCACAATCATCACTTACAAACTTCAGAAGTTGAACAGAATAGTCGAAAAAGGATGCATGGCTAAACAACAGCATTTTAGAAAAGATGCTTTTAACTAGGAGTTTTATTACCTTGGATCAGCTCAGAGTTATTGTCTGTATCGTCTATCACAGAATGACAAAAAAGTATAATTAACAATTACTACTGAATACTGGCTTCTCAAATGAAGCAAAGAGTTTTGCTATGGAAGAGAGCATAACCAAATCCAACAACCACACAACCTGTGATTTTTCTTATTCATTTAAAAGTACTTAACCGTGAATGGCCCCCATTTAAAGAAAAGCCCTTGCGGTATAAACTGTGATGGCAGTGTGATGAACTACATTAAAATAAAATTGCATTTATTTCCTGCCCCAGTAGTCTGACCTTACTAGCATTCAGACGTACCAGCACAAAGGGTGCCTACTTTCAAAAGCGATGTAGAACGCACAGCAGAGGTGCTTCCCTGCACCTTTCCCTACATCCACGTGCCTTTCACTGCACAAGTGCTGCTGGACAATTAATTTTCCCAAATCCATGCTGTTCATTGCTGCAGCCAGCATTTGGTTAATTTGGAAGGGTGATTATTCATGTACGAGTCTGATCTGGCTAAGGTTGCCACACCAGATGAATCATGGCTGGTTACTGTGCATTTTGACCCATACTGAATTTTATCAGGTGCTAATTATTGTTTTACCAGAACAAGGGCTTAATGCATCTGTTGTTTAATTCCCACTTCCCTATTCTCAAACGTGAACATCAAAGAAAATAAAACACTCAAACTCAAACAGCCCCTGACAGCAGCCCAGGACTCGAGTGCTCAATAGACAAGGCCCTTGCCACCAGTTCTCATATTTCCACAACAATGAGCAAACACAAAACCAGCACTAAGCGGCCTTTCCTCCTTTCCGCTCCCCTTGGCCGGTCGTCTGCCTTGCGCTGAGAGGGCCCTCGATGGCAGCCCTGCTGGGACTGCAGCGCAGGGGAGAGGATTAGCCTCGCTAACATGTGAGCATTTGCAAAAGGGAAGGAAAAACCCCACTACTGTATTTGGCGTATGAATAACCAAAATGCACGCGCTGACAGGAGACCGGGATGGGCCTGCTGCTCCCCGGGAGAAAATGTAGCTGTGATGAGTGACAGGGCTTTCAGGAAATATGTTCACAATCACAGACAGTGAAGGCCATGACCTAGATCGTTTAAGAGCTTGTCTTGTCAAATTATCAAAAGCTTCTTCGTCTCTGAATAAAGAGTGACATAAGTGAGTGTCAGAAAGCTGCAGGCTGACAAGCCAAGCATACAATAACAGCATGCACGTCACATACTTGCCGAACACTGCCACGGCTAGCGGCAAATCTTAATGAGAGCGCGGCTGGCCCAGGAGACTTGGGTCCCTGCTGGCACAGCTACTCATCTCGCAAAAATCCTTCAGCTCCAAGTCAGTTATGGTCTGACACGACGACTACAATTACTAAACACAACTTTTTAACAGAATCCTCTGGTGCTTTGTCAAAGCAGCGGCTGCTAGGAGCTGCCCTGCCGCAAGCCACCACAATAAGACAAAAGATTTGCCAAAACACACACTTTTCATCACCTCTGCATGGGAACTGCCACGGAAAACACACAGTGCTTCTCTTCAAAACCTCTCCTGCACGAGCAGATGTCGAGACCTCTCCCCTGCCACCAGCGCAGACGGCTGCCGCTGCTGGTGTGGTTTGGGCTTGGCTGGTTAACTGCCAGGACCGACCAGGACCCTGGAAAAGTTTACTTATGCTTACCATTAGGTGGACATAGACTTGCCCCAGAGGTGTGAAAAATGGGGGATGCTGCTGGGGAATGGGAGAAGAAGGGCAAACCCTTCTCTTTCTGCCCAGGTGCCCAGGTGAGGGCCAAGCACCTCTGGCACCGCTGGTGGGAATGGGCCACATTGGCTACAAGGCTACCAGCCAGCCCTGTGGGCTTGTCCCTGCACCTCCAGTCATGTTCTGACCTGCAGAGCAAAGCCCAGCATGGGCTCTGAAATGACACAAGCAGAAGGAAACCTGGGAGAGAATAGACTAAGGGTGGTTTACATGGCCAGAAAAGGTGTCAGGACATGTGGAGACAATGGCGGCTAAGGTACCTGGCTGGGTCCTGGGAAGGAGTGTTTGCTGCTTCCCAGGGTGTGGGTGTGTGCAGACATGCATGCTTCTTCACATGAATGGCATGGCATGGCTAACGGGAGACAGGGACCTGGGCACTGCTGGCACTGATGGCTGCCAGATCCTGGACAAGCACAGGCAGCTTACCGAGCACTCACACAGTTTTTTGCCTCCTCCCTGCCAGCACCCTGTTTATGAAGTTCTAACCCTAACCCCCTTGCAGCTGGCAGATGAGACCGTAAACCACAGGCCACCTCACTGCCACCAAACCCACAAAACACAGGACATGGGGCTTTCAGCCTACACATACATAAGCATAAGTACATATATATGTCACACACACACAAGTATTCATACACATGTATATGTGTACACAATGTCTCTCCTAGTACAGACAAAAGCTGCACTTGAAACTTCGGAACAACTCTGCTACCTGCTCTGTGCTCTTACTCCTGAGGAAAACACATGAGGTTAAGCTACTTCAAACATGACTCCGTCTAAAACGACTTCATACATTTTCAGGGCTGTCTCAGGGAAAGAGACTGATTTAATGGATAACAACTGCACTACCCTGAAAATATTTTAAATAACTTTGAACCAGGTGAAGTACCTTGAGCTGCCTCATCTCTTCTGAACAAAATGCAACTATGGAGAGCCACTCTGAAACAGGCTGCACAGGAGCTTGTTCTGCATCCTTTGTGTCACAGTAAAAGTGAACGTTTTGGGAAAGACATAGTAGAACTTTTTTTTGAGCATCCAAAGTATTTGAAAACATCTCAGGGAAAAAAAAAAAGGAATATTTCAGCTTTTTCCCCAACACTGTATTAAGATCTGTTCTGTGAATCCTGCAGTGGCATTTTCAGAGTGTTTTGGAGAACTTTGGGGAATGCTGGTCTCATTTAGTCCAATACTCAAGTAAAACCTGTGGTCTGCCACCAGCCCCTGTGGACAGCAGAAACATCCCAACAGGCAGACTGATACAGAACAGCAGCAGTAACTGAGCTTGTTGAAACACTTTCAGGTTTTTGATAAAATGCCCTTTTGGTTACTCCTAATGCTTTACAGAAGTTAGCAGAGGCACAGGCATATAGAGCTGTTATCATGATCAGTTTACATAGCCTGAAACCAATAATGACCATGCTGCATCAGATCATCCACCTGTGGTCTCTAACTGTGGCCATAAGCTGATGCCTCATAGAGCTTAAAACCAGGGCAAGCAGACACTGTTACACTTTCCCTAACACTCTCCCACACCCAACTGTTGCACCGCAACTCACTGACTGCAAGTGCGCAAGCTCCATGGAGTTTCTATGTGCTGACTAACAATCCATGGATTTCTCTTTTATGAACTGCTTCTGTCTCCTCTAGAATCAGAGCAGACTTTCTGTATCTGCTGCATCTCACAGCTCTCTGCTACTGATGGACTGCATGAAAAGTCACCTTCTGTCTCTTCTGAACCTAGCTCCTATTGCCTTTGTCAGATTTCCCTAACTCTGGTACTGGAAGAACCAAAAAACAATTGATCCTTAACCACTGTCTCCCATTACAGATAATTTTGAAGCTTTTTACAGAGCCTTCCTCTATTATCTCTCTTCTAGGCTGAAGAGTTGTAACTGTGCTGAAGAATGCAGAAGACTAAAGGAGAATGCAGGGACTAAAGTTGTGTTGAGATGTCCGGTGCTTTCCGGGTGACTCCTAACATTTCGCCAGCTTTTTTTTCACAGCTTGTGAATACTGAACTTATTTTTCTGGGGGGAGCATATCTTACTCCAAAATTTGAGCCCTGAATAGTAATGCTCAGAGCCTAGCATTCCATATGCAAGGATGGGATTGTTTTTCCCCAGGCATTTTTACTTTACATTTATTACCATTCAAGTTCATGCACCATTTTATTGTGCTCTCCCTCTATTTCTTCAGTCCTTGGGCAGTTCTTCACAGTTGGCTCACAGCACTGACACTCTAAATAATTCAGTCTTCTCAACAAATCTTGTCACTCTATTGTTCACCCTTTTCCATGCCACACTAGCATATCCTACCTTTATCCTCTTACTCCATGCCTGTTTAGTTTCCTTAAAAGCTTTTGGTCAGGAACTTTGTCAAAGCCCTTTTGGAAGTTGTAGACTATGTCAACTGGATCATGTTTACACACATGCTTGTCAACCTTCTCTTTTGAAGAACTCCAGAGATTTCCAAGAGGTGGGATTTCCTCTAAAAATGCAATCTTGGATCCTCCCACGTATATCATATTTATACATACATTGCAACATGCTGCTGGAGTTTCTGCAAATTGGCTTGGTGTACATACCAGGCTGGTGGGCCTGACTGCCCAGCTCTCTCTAGGACCCACTTTAAATTTGCCATTGTATTTGCCAGTCAGTTACCAGTTCAGCACAAAGCAAAAGGTTAACCACTGCCATCACTAATTCAGCTATTTCACCTTCCAGTTCCTCTACAGCATTTGGGTAATAGTTATCCAGTTCTGGCAATGAGTTACTATTCATAAGTTAGTAGTAACCCTAACATTCTCTTCAGAATGATTCTCAGATGATTCCCTCCACAAAGTAAGATTTCGGTGTGGGAATGTCTCTGGATTTCTTCCACTATGAACACTAGATGCCAAAAGTTTTCAGGTTGCTAGCAATAGCCTTATCTTGGCAGAGAATTCCTTCCATGTCTTGAGCCTTACAGACTTCTTGTTCTGATATAAAGAAAGATTTACAGTTGGTGTGGATTCTTCTGTGAAGTGCCCCTTAAACTGCTTTTCAGTCTCAGTTCTGCACTTTCACATTTAATCTGCCAGAGTTTGTGATCCCTTTTATTTTCTCTGTTTGCATAGAGACACCAGGTTTTCAAAGGATACCTTCTGCCTTTCATACCCTCTCTGACCGTGCTGCGTAGCCTCATAACCATCCCTTTGCCCTCTGCAGTTCTACTGTGCCATCCTTCTTTCCAGTGATGGGACAGGTGAAACTGCTGCTCAGACACTCCACCATTCACTGCACAGGTAGCTTCATGCCTGTCATGCAGAAGTGCAAAAGAATTGCCTGGAAGTTTCAAAGAAAACCTTTCTGATTTAAGGTGGACCTAAACAAGCAGGATAAATACATGCCACGATGTTCCTGATAATCTACAGAAATTTAGGTAGGATTAAATTTTGGGACAACAGAGGACTCATAAATCTTTACAGGAAAGAAAAGTACTTTATGAGAACTAGCTTCATGAAGTGTGTAAAATAGAAAAGGTAGAAAGAAATGCAAAGAAAAGGGCTACAGTTCTGTTTAACTGCTAAGTAGAAATGGGATGCAGAAATAAACTGTTCATGTTCTTTAAGGCAATGGTACTGTGTACACACTAGCTATAAACGAGTACAGTTAGAAGAGGAACACCAAATTTAAATTTCTAACCTTCCAATACCAAAAGAAATAGTAAGCTTCCAAATGTGGTAGGCATTATTTGCATATCCCACAAACCCTTTTCTATGGTGAGCCTGTAATAAGCTCTCAGATTTCCTTGCCTAACTCCTATGTTTGGTGTTGAACCAGCACATCTTCAGCAGAGGCAGGATAGATGCATGAGCAGTCCATTGCACAGCCCCTCTCCCCCTGCCTAGAAACAGCACTTGGAAAACACATGGAGGGAAGTCTCTCATGTCTGACAAGCTACAGAGTCAAACTTCGCTCTGAAACTCAATTATTCCACAATTTTGTGATACAGGGGTTGAATATACTGACAGAAGTTACAGACCATAAGCTTCACCAGGCAGAAGAGTTACTCAGATAAACTTCTGTATTCAGTGAAAGTGAGGAAAAAGCCATTTCAGGATCTCTCTCAATCTTTGACCAAAAGAAGAAATAAAGGTACGGAGGAGACATTTAGAAAGAGATTTAAAAATGTCTGAATTAAAATAAAAATAAAAATCCAATGTTTAGAGGAATCAAAGATGTATTTGAAAGACAAACATTTAAGTCATATCTTTAAATAGAAAGTAAAATAGGAGTGTATGCTGATGTTACCATGGCATAATTTGAGAAAAAAAATAAAAAGCATAGAAGGCTAATTGCTATCTACAGGACTGAATTTCTGAGACATGTAAATCCATTATAATATCATACAAGATTAAAAAAAAAGAAGATAAAAATGTGTTTAATTGCACTTCAGCTTTCACTTATGTACTATTTTAAAGACTGTATCAAACTCAAAGGCCTTCAAACTACTTCCGTCTTTCCTCCAGCCCTTACAACATTAACAGCTACTGTTGGAAAGCCACATGGAAATTAAAGAAAGCAGACAGCAAGTCTTCCACCTGTATTTATGAAATTTGAGGACAAATCTTCATGTTACAGTCATACCTGAACCTCCTGCTAAATTGAACTGTAAAGTCATTACCTTCATCTAGTTTATATTTCTCAAATTCAGTTCAACAGTATCTACATATCTGTATGAGAAGTACACACTTTTAATGACTATCTGAGAAGGGCTTTGTACGTACACCCACACAAGCACATGAATACCAGACCTTTCCAAGTGTAGCCTCCTAGTATCACTTAATCTTACAAGGCAATAAAATCATGGCAATATACTTCTGCCTGGTTATAATCCCATAAATCTTCAATGTTAAATATAGTTACTAATACTGAAAATTTTGCTTGTTTTGCTACTACATTTTATTCTTCTACCAAACCTGCGATTAGTATAGCATTCAACACTTTCATAAGAATATTAAAGAATGCATTAGCATATAAGTCTCCTTCAGAGGTGGAACACTCTTGCCAAAATAGTTCATTCTGCACTGAAACTTGACATGAAATCATGCGTCCAGTTGTGTCTAGCTGTGAGGTACAATATACTTAAAAAACAACAAAAAAGTTGCTTGCTTACAAATTCTTAAAGTTGTGACAAAAAAAAAGTCTGTTTATATACATACATATATATATGTATTTGAAATACTGATAGAAGCTTTTACTTAGGCTACATGATGTCCATAATAATTTTAAATGCTCCTGTTCAAAATTTTTAGATTTCTTACAGAGCATGCAGTGGTGTTGCATGGCATTACATTCCTCCCATCCAGGATTACAGATTGGCAATTAGCACAGAACTGACCTAACCTACTGTGCAGTAGCATAAAATCACAGAGCTTCTTGGATTGAAGGGGACCTTAAAGCTCATTAAGTCCTAACCTCCTGCCACAGGCAGGAACATCTTCCACTAGACCAGCTTGCTCCAAGTCTGCTCCAACCTGGCCTTGAACACTCCCAGGGATGGGACAGCCACAGCTTATTTGGGCAACCTGTGCCAGTGCTTCACCACCTTCATCATAAAACATTTCTTCTTTATATTTAATCTAAATCTACCTTCTTTTAGTTTAAAACTGTTACGCCATGTCCTGCTTCTACCACCCCTGCTATAAAGCCTCTCTCTGTCTTTCGTGTATCTATTAACTTTCACTAGCAGTAATAACAGCTTTGGACTGATCACCAAGAGCAAACCAGTTTCTACTTGTTTCAAAACGCAACAGAACTGAAGAAAAATTTTACTAAAGGAGATAACGCCCTGAAGAGTGTGTTCCCATAAGGGTACTGTTAAACAACCAAAGTTTTGAGAAAAAAAAGTCTCAGTCAAATGAAGTCCCACTACCTTACCTCCCACCTAGTCTTCAGTGCAGAGAATATACTGTATCTGGATGACCTTTAACGTCCTTCAGTATCCTTACTGTTCTTGAACATTTCTAATATTTCCATACCTAATTTTGTGCCAGAGTTATTAATTTATATAAGACAACTTCAAATGCTCAGTTAAATCAAAACTCAGAAGCAAAATCAATGTGCTTTATGGGGCCTCCATCTCCCTGTGAAATAAACGGAAAATCTTCTCCCATTTTGCTGCTCAACCTGAAACAAGCAGCCAAGCATTTGGTGGGAAACACACTGAATATCCAATCTTCAGGTGAGACAAAAGGAGTGCTTCCATATTCCCACTTGTCAGAACCATTTGTATAGGTGCAAGCTTGCTAACACCTCTGAACTGCTGTTTTGTTATACACAGTACAGAAATTATTATTTGCACTAGGTACTTTTTTATCTCCAGTGTTCATGACATAGAGGCAGCATAACATAATAGGAATGAGGAATTAGAGTGATGGCCAGCAGGACAAGAGTGTCCACCCAAGCTGTCTGAGCTGGTTTAGGTAGAAAAAGTTGGGGTTTGAAGGATGGTAGTGAAGGCGGAAAATAGCAGTGTGGCTCCCATGGGATAAAGACAAACCATCTGCAGGTTCCAAACTTTAAATGTTTCTATCTGCATTTTTCTCTTAAGAATAGACTAAACAATTTTGCAACTGCTCCACTACTTTACAGATTCTCTTACACACTAGATATGTGACAGGACTGTCCATACGGATACAGAAATAGACAATGTCATTATCATCCTTCTTCTTGCATGTTCATAAATAATAGAGGGCTTACTGAAAAGCAGGCATAGACTAAGCTAAAACACGTGAATATGGCTGTAGGTATGCTTTCTTTATAAGTGAACATCAAATAATATTTGCATAACGTCTTGCGTAAGAAATAAAGTGCACCATTTCCATTTTGTTCATAAAGTATGTTTGCAGTGTAAAACACATCATTGTTATAGATGCTTCCCAAACCCATTCAGACATCAGTTTAAACTTACAAAAATATTTTCATTGATGAATATGTGATCATAGTGGAAAAAAACCACAGACATGAAACTGTTGGAGATTCAGGATTACTCTCCACCTTTTGCCAGCATGCTTGCAGCATTCCACATCTCTTACTTCCAACCTCCGTACACCTTCCATTCAACAGAAATGAGGATATTTTTGTCCACCCTAACTAAACTGGAAAAAACTAAACAAAAGACTGGATGTTTACAATGCTTCAGTATCTTTTCTTTGAAACATTCTTCAAGAAAACTGTGATATGGTTAGGTGATGGCTAACTACAATATTTTCATAGGCACTATATAAAATCAAAGAAAGTATGAAAAGGATGTGGTTTTAAATTCAATTTTTGACAGAAACAAAACTAAGATCAACTGAGCTCTTTGCCACAGATTATACTCACATCAGCATAATGCCCCTTCATATCACAGCGACTGCAGTGTTTATTCCAATAGGGTCTCTCAATACATTCCTTGAAATAGTGGCCAGGCAAAGAGCAGTTTAAGCAAAAACGTGCTGGGCAACTGTTTTGTAGATGACCTCTTTCTGCACACAGGCAACAAGCAGGAACTTTCTGTGCAGAAACAAAAAGAGAAATCTGTTACATGAGAATGTTTCAAAAGACTAATGAAAAGAAAAAAGAAAGGGGGGAAATAAAGAAGAAACCAGGCCAAATAAATGTCTAGTACTTGCAGAGGTGTTATGTTTCATCAAGAAACTGAAATGAAGGAAGTCTCTGAATCTAAGGGTCTAACCCTCTAAGAGTAAAACTCAAAGTCATAACTCCGTAGACTCCCTGTGCTTTCTTGACTTGGACCTTGCCTCAGAAGCACTTGCTAAATGTCCAGTGCTCTTGTTACTTGCTCATTGAATATAGAAAAAATTATCATTGAACCAGAAACTGTATTTCACTCAGAGCAGGAGTGTTAGGCACTTCGAATGAACACTTACTTTTTTCATTAAATTTCTTAAAAGCTGAAAACCAGAACCGTATAATATGAACATGATCAAAAGAAGCGGGACCAGCAGGTCAAAGGAAGTGATCCTGCCCCTCTATTCTGCTCTTGTGAGATCTCACCTGGAGTATTGTGTACAATTCTGGTGTCCTCAACATAAAAAGAACATGGAACTGTTGGAACAAGTCCAGAGGAGGACCATGAGGATGATCAGGGGACTGGAGCACCTCCCGTATGAAGACAGGCTGAGGAAGTTGGGGCTGTTCAGCCTGGAGAAGAGAAGGCTGTGTGGAGACCTCATAGCAGCCTTCCAGTATCTGAAGGGAGCCTAGAGGGATGCTGGGGAGGGACTCTTCATTAGGGACTGTGGTGACAGGACAAGGGGTAAAGGGTTAAAACTTAAATAGGGGAAGTTTAGATTGGATATAAGGAAGAAGTTCTTTACTGTAAGGGTGGTGAGGCACTGGAATGGGTTGCCCAGGAAGGCTGTGAATTCTCCATCCCTGGGGGTGTTCAAGGCCAGGTTGGACAAAGCCTTGGGTGGCTTTGGTGTCCCTGCCCATGGTGAGATGTCCCTGCCCATGGCAGGGGGGCTGGAACTTGATGATCTTAAGGTCCTTTCCAACCCTAACTATTCTATGATTCTATAATACGCAGTTTGTAACACAAGTACTGGACTGGTTTGTAAACATGGTCTGTTCCGTAGGTCAGTGCGCTGTGGGTAGGCTGGGGTGGGCAAGAGGCTGGTGGAGACCAAGTTGGATGGCTGATCCCAACCACCCAAAGGGACGTCTGTACAACAGAGCAATAGAACTTAGGGGAGGGAGGTTCTCCAGAGTAGCTGTTGCTCAGGGACTTGGCTGGGCATCAGCCTGCTGCTGTTGCTGTATTTTTTAACTTCACTTACTACACTGTTTTAATCTTGACCCGTGAGTTTTTCTTGCTTCTGCCCTTCCAATTCTTTCCACCAGTCCACACGGGATGTGTAAGTGAGCAGCTGGGTGGGAGCCTAGCTGTCAGCCGTGGTCAGCCCACCATAACCACTTGGCTATGTGCCTTGTGACTCACACAAATAAGCACGTGGGGTGAATAATAGAAAATGGTGGAAACTACTCTGAGGCCAGACCTATATTTCTTTAAAGCCATTTTTTGCAGTGAGTGAGTGTATCTTCACTCCAAAGGCTTACACTTCAGCTGGGTAGGATGTAATCACTCAAAGTCTTCGTGTGGGTAACAGTCTCAGGGAAACAGTCTCAGGCTTTTACAGACTTTGTTGTGGGGACTGGTAAATCCAGTCTCTCATACAAGTGCCCCTACTTCTTCATAGGATAGGGACTGATTTTAAAACCTGTAGCCCCTGGACAAATTTTCTGAGTATTTGGCATCTATCTGAGCTGCTCAAAGTTATTTCCAATTTCACCTTGTCTGTCATTTTTAACATTATTCATCTCATGGTTCATCACCGAGGTACCTGCTTTCATTCATTTACTAAGGGTGATTTTTTGATTCCTTATGTTCTCCTTGTTGAAAATACATCTGAAAAACATTTTACATCTTAAAACTGGTTTCACCAGATTAAAAAAAAAAAAAAAAAGTTTCTGTATTATACTTGACTCTCTTTTTGCTCCATTTATACTTACAGATTTTTTTCTTTTATAAAGGCAATGACATCCACAAAACAGACTGCTAATTTAATATAGTAAACTGATCATGTGCAAGCTATCCTTCAACTTGGAGCAAACTTCCAATGAAATAATAAACCACTGAAGCAATGCTTCTAATGGCAAGCACAAAAGCGTACTGAAAAGAACAGCTGAATCTACAAGTAATGTAAGTGTTGCATTTACCTTTGGAGTAGGGCAGTTCTTGGACAAATGGCCTGGTCTGCTGCAATTTCTGCAGGTAACATTTTTAGCAGCTGTGTAGTACCGCACAGTGGTATGCCTCACACTCCCATAGTTAGAAATCTGTGCCTGGTGAGACAATAAGAGAGAAATGTATTTATTGTTTGAGATTCTCTAGCTTAGTGTTTGTTAGAACTGGAAATTTGTAAAGGTCACTGCTGGTAGTCTTCAGTTAGAAATACAACTTCTTACAATTTACACATACAGGTTTGAACTGGATAATTCTGTCATAGAGAAAACCTTCACTGTCTTGAAGAAAAGTATTATCTTGTTCAAACTTCCACTTTGGGACATTCTTTTTTGCTCTTTAAAATCGCAGTTAGGAAGTTCTGCTTTCCCTTGATTAGTCAAGACACTTTTACTCACTATGCTGTTTCCTGATAAACTGGAGTTTTTCGCAGAATGCAAATATAACTGACATTAATTGCAAATGCAAGTTACACGTTCCCTTGCACACATAAAGGGAAACTTCTTGGACAAAGTACAATGCTATACAAGTCTAGACCAAATCTGCAATTTGCAATTGTAAAGAAAGATTTAAAAAGGAAAAAGAAGAAAAAAAGAGAAGCTGGAAACAACTCTCTCTCTCCCAGTGACCTCACACACACTTTCTGTGTTGGCAGACAGAACTGAAAATTATCTTCAACCTTTGCTGCTTACCAAACATCACAGATTTTAAAAACTGAATTAAAATTTTGGCCAAGTGAACAGGAGAGGTACAGAAATACCATTTCTCCTAAGAGAAATAATTTGTTAATGTCACCTCATTATGCAGTTTTACTGAACCTTGGAAAGAGAAAAAAAGGAGTTGGACCTTACAGCTAAAGCTTACTTGTTGCGGATGCTGTGACACCTTGCACAAATACTCCAGGTTACAGCCTAACTGTACCAATGACTGAGCCGAGCCTCTGGCAGTGCAGGGAGACTGGCCAAATACAGACAGCCCATCCTGCTGCCTATAGGAATGGGAAAGCTGCCACAAAAGAACTACAAGTATTTGAAGAAACTAGGAAGGAATAGCCTGCTTCCTTTTCACAGAGTCTGTGGAGCTGCTCTGATTTCCACATCCTCTTCCCTCTCTGCTCGTGTGCCTTCCCCAATACATGAAATTCTACGTACTGTACAAGAGCTCACGATACGCCTGCCTTTGGGAGGACACTGCTCAGGATTCCACAAAGAAGCTACAAACGGATTTTTCAATCCCGTTTATCTTGCTCTCCTTATTAATAAACATAAAAATAAACAATTATGGAACAACTTGGTTGTCTGTGTTACCTCTAAGTCTTTATTACAGATGGACCAGTCCACATCATCTTCTCCTGAAAAACAGAAATAAAATGAATTATATTTCATTTATATGAAGATTTTTCTATAATATATTCAACATTATGTTTACTGAACTTACTGAAACTGACAATACCAATGTCATGTATGTACCAAAGTGGAGAAATTAATTCAATCTTCAGCTAAGGAAAGCTATCAACCTGCTTGATAACAAATCTGATTAATCTTAAAATTGGCACATTTCCAGCTATTGGGTGGACTGTATTTGACACGACCCTCTTGTCCTGCCTCTCAGGGCATAAATTCAGACAAGGATTTAATTTCTTCTGAAGCACAGACTCCAAAGCTTCCGATTGAGTTATCTTTGCCTGCACTCCTGAAGGTGCCCAGCTCAGATCCAGAGGTTACCAGAGTTGTAGCACATGGAACAGTAAGTTAACATGCAGCATAAAATAAATTCTCTTCTTGTGAATTCACAAAATCTGTGTCTTCAGCACTGCTTTCTGACCACTGCATGCCAAAATGACTATGCACAACCACAGCAACTAAGACTGTAAGCTAAGTAACTCTATTTCAGAACAGAATTTGGTAATATGCAATAAATCAGGATGACACACTAAATTATCAGGTGTCACACAACAACCTTCTCACAAATGGCCTTTGGACTCCCAGAAGAAATAAAAAATCAGGAAATAAAAGGCAGTAGTGACTACTGCCTTCAGAAAGGAGATAAAAGGCAGTAGTGACTACGGATGTAGTCACAGCTGTTTAAAAATTCTGCATGTCAACACTGTTTACTTCTCTCATGTGCAAAGACAGCTGAACCACTACACCATCTTTTCCATTGTTGAGGGAGGATTCTTGTCAACAGAGGTGTTCACTTTACCTGTACTTTTATAGTAACCATTAAAACTTGTGCACATATTAATGCCATGTGTTTGCAGACTTTTTAAATGAAAATCGTTCCATCTTAAATCTGAAGCATCTACATGTTACTGACACAAATCGCATCGACAAGATTTACAAACAGTAAAAAAAGACAAAAATTTATTTGCTTTTGATTGTACTATTCATTTCCAACAAAAGACAGATGACAAGAAATGAAAATTATATCATCTGCAACATCATGTCTAACCCTTCATTTAATGGAAATGTCAATAATTTCAGCTGAAGTGTGTAATGCAGCATCTGGATACAAGGTATGTCAAGGTATATAGAAGGTATATAGAAGGTATATAGAACGGGTGCTTTACAGGATGCTACCTTTTTGCTGTTCTTCATACGAAAGTCAGGGCTAATACTATCTGCTCTAATCTGAACAGCACTCTGAAATATTTTTAGTTTCAACACTAATGCCAACAATGCCAATGACCATCACAGAGACATTAATAATAAATTAACTGGCCTATTTGTAAAGCAATTTGAATGCTGGGTCATACCTACGCTGTAATATGCATGCTAGCTCCCACAGCAAGAGCTCCAACACAAGTACCCAACATATCCTTCACCCAAGCATCATCACTCAGGGCAGAAACCACCACCAGAGCGAGAGGTTGTACCCTGCCCCCAGCGCTGGAGAATGCTTCTCCCAAGCTCAGGGTCCCCACAGAGAGGGTGGCAGGGAAGGCACCGAGCCAGCTCTCTGCAGTGGATGCATGTTGTGGGTATGACAGAGGGAAAATGATGCCTTTTGGTGTTTAGTCATTAAAAGTAAAGAAATATGCTGACATATTTGAGTGCATTATTTATTACTCAGAAGCCTGTTCAGGAAATTAATTCATAAAGAAAAATATATTTGTAATTCAAAACTCTGCCCTGGCAATCAATACTGTGAGTGGTGTGTTTCACAGAGATGCACAGGCAAGATTGTTAACAGGTTACAGATCAAAATTACCAGTGAATTAACTCCTGTTAATCATTAGGCATGTCCTTCCTTAGGACAAACCAACTAAGTTTCTCTTCTTCACAGTCAAAATCCCCTGCTTCATAAGGGAAAAGCAAGATACTCCTAATGCCAGAAAACTTGCTCAAATCAGAAAATTAATGAGATCTTTAATGATGAAATATTACGACAAGATCTTTGCTAAATCTGTTTGGTGATCTGAAAGTTAAGCCTAATTCACAATAGATTGGATGAAGCTTTGTTTTTACTCACAATAAATTTCTCACACTGAAATATGTAGAAAGAGTTATGCTACTGCAACCAACCTGAAATCTTGCTTTGGGACAAGAAAATTCTGCAACTTTTCTCATTGATCACAGCATTTTGCCTGCTACTAAATCATTAAATAAATCACGAAACTTTGCTCAAGTTGACAAACGCCTCCCCTCCTCCCCGAAGTAGTTTGCGTATTTTGATAAATTAACTTGTCCAAGAGGCACTTCCACTCCCTGGGTGGCTGCGGGTCCTGTCTGAGCCGACTCTGGCCACTCCACCAGCCTTGTCTGCCACCCTTCACTTGTCCTCTAGCCGCAACACACACCAGCATGCTGAAGACTCCTCTGCACCATGCTCTCCGTGGTCCATAGCACCCATCACCTGTTTTCACTCCTTAATGCTCAGAGCCATGCAGGCGACAGGCCTGGGACCACAGGTCTGGAGAAGCTCTTCCTGGAGGACATGGTGGTGGCTCATCCCACAGCCCTGGGGGTGGATGTGCAGCCGTCACCTCTCACCACCTCAGGTACCCAAGGATGATGCTCTCTCACCCCACAGCCCCAGCCAGCAGCCTCAGACCCCCTCCCAAGACTGAGAGGGTGATTTAGGCCAAAGCACAAGCATTAACCACGCATGCTAATTACTGATAGTTTCTGTATTCAGAAAAGGCTGGTACAATGAAATCTGCCACCTGATGTTTACCAAGGCCAAGCCAGCCCAATGTTAAAGCACTTCACCCTTTTTTCAGATGGACACATACACAGAGGGTAGATTTCTGCCTTAAGGAAAGTGGCTATGAGTACTTTATTTTTACTCTTAAGAGAGGAGCAGTTTAAAAACTATTCAGATAATCTCAAGGCTTTCCCCTTTTTCCTATGAAGTTACACACACAAAATTTACATTACTTAAAGGGTCCTGTGAGTTTACAGTATATTAATACAATCTTCCAGAATATCTCCTTTTATTCTTCATCTCCATTTGTTAAAAGCTATATCCTTTTTAATATTGATTTCTACATATCAATGAAAAATACTATTTTGTCATATAAACTTCTTATATTTATACTTTGCAAAAATTGATTTGTGAAACTGCAGAGCATGGAAAGAAGAGGATGAAAAATATATAACATTTAGATGAAAATGGAAGCTCTGTGCATGGTTCTTCCTGTACAAAGTATCATACTTTACCTGTCCTGTGCCCCTGTACAGTGGGATAAATGGTAAGCAACAGCTTGGCTTTTATTTGAAGAAAAAATTTGAAAGATCATTGAGATTCACATGTATCCCTCCACCAGCATGAAAATGTAAATTCCCAAGCCGTGCTCATGGTGAAGCCAGATTTAGGACCAGTGTTCAATGTGCATTCAAGCCTTCTCTTTTTCATTCCAGAAAGGGAGAGGAGGGGAGGAGGGAGGACAAGGACCAGCAGTCAAAACCTAAAATTGCCCAGAGGAACAATCTGTTTCCACAGAACAAAAAACTGACTTAGAATAAACAATAAACGGTGCAGAAGATTTCCTTATCTGCTGTACCACCAGTGATCCCAGCTGCTGAGCCAGCTACCCCGGCTTGGCAGGGCACAGTTAGGCACTGTCCTTTTGATACCACCAAAACTCACTTTTATCTCACTCATCAGAGCTAGGAGAAAATATATCCCTGTTCTCCAAGCAAGTGCAGCCCCCCCCCCCCCCCCCGCAAAGGTTTGTTTTATTGCCTCAATTAACTAAAGCTGTAGAGCATGGACATTCAACTTTGAAAATAAACATTCATTTTCTAAAAGGGGAAGGGAAGTGGTCTTCCTCCTTCCTTCTAATTGAAAAATATGTCCAGTATGTATTTTATTTACTTTATGATCAACTTAGTACAACATGCTGCTTCAAGCTGTGACAGTACAATCTGTGGCCTGAAGGGCAAATATGTTTCAAAGCTGGGCTTTAAAAATTGGATTTTGACTGCTAATTAATATAGCACATTAAGAATAGAGAAACCTAATTACATTCTACTGCAAGACCTCTGTGGCAAGTACTGTTTCAGATGTATCTTTCAACAATATTTAGCATGTCAGGACACAGCTTCTACTGCTACTGGAGTAAGGAATAACATTTTAAAATGGTAAGCCTTAAACCCCTAAAAACCATCTAGATCTGTAAGAACTTACATTGTGACATTTTATGAATATCTGTAAAATCCTGTTTATGTTTCAGCCAAACTGATTCAGGTCTTATTATAGTGTAATTTGCTGTAATGAGCTTCACCTTCTTTTGTTTTCAAGTAGCCCTTCTTCCAAAAAATGGAAGTATGAAGTTCCAGCTCCATCCCAACATGGATAATTCCCTGCAGGGGTACCAGAGCTAGGAGACACACAGCAGCCACAGCTCATGAAGCCCTTTCTGCACCACCCAGTAACTTATATTAACTCCAGTGGCGAAGGAATGGTATTTTTCTTAGACACTTCTAGGGATTTCTCACTTTGATGAGAAAAAAGTTATTTACTTAAAAAAAAAAAAAAGACACCTGCTGTTACAATGGATTACATGTCAATATCTCTTTAATGCAACTTTAAGAGATCCATAAACTCCCACAGAGAAACCAGTCAATGTAATCATTGACAGAGGTTGAATTTGAGAAATTTTCTCATAGCAAGGAAAGATTCTCCTGCTTTTCCCCTTGATATCATATATATATATGTGCAGTAATATGCACATTTTTTGTCAGTGGGCAAATACCTGCAATACTTTTACCTGATCCAGCATGATGTTTCTGAAAACCATCACAAAATAGGAAGGATGACAGTGAAGAAACAAGAAAGTTCAACCCATTTTTAAATGAATTTAAATGTGAGAAGTTGATCGAAGCAAAGGCAGCATTGGTCAAGAGCGTAACAGTGATTAAAAAGAAAAAAACAATACAACTCTGCAGTCCTGCATAAGTGGAAACAAACCCAAAACCCAAACAAAACCAAACCAAGACCTACTGAAATAACTTTAAGCAAACTTAGGCAGCCATTATCCACGGGAGAAGGCTTAACCGTCACTGCGAGAGACAAGAGTCTAATCCCCTGGCAGCATGTTCTGCGGGGTCCTGCTCCAGGGCTGGAGCTGCAGTTCTCAAGAAGACTCAGAGGCCATTAAGTTAAATACATGTGAATTAAGAGCCCTTAACCATGCAGAAATGCATGCTTTTGATATTTATGCAGGCAGTAAGAAATACAAAAATCGTCCAGGTGTAAGGACATCCTGCATCTTCTTACGGAGTGTCAGGCATCTAGTATTTGCACTTCAGCCCTATACCTCTTTTCTTATAGCTGAAATGTCAGACAACTTCTCTAATGTTAAATCCCGCACCTACTTCCAAGTGCATGCCCTTCTGCACCTACCCCAATTCCGTATATTCTTACGGCCATGCAGAAGTAAGATGTTTCACACACTAAGTGGGAATAAAAATGTGCTGTGAAAAAAGCCAACAATAACATAATTCTGTAAATCCCATTTTTTAGAAATACGTACACTACTAAATTGCTAAAATGCACACATTTTAAAACACAAATATGTGGTTTTTTTCCTGTTACATAAGTATGCACAATTTTATGGTTTTTGTCTCACTCTATAAACACTGCTTCCTTTAAATCTTGACCACTGCTAGTAACGTTAATTCACAAAACTCAGTGGCTCATGATTTTCAAAGCTTAGCGCAACATTTGCAGAACAAAGTACGTTTTTCTCTCTTTTTGCTGGGTACAAGTATGGGGACCACAGGAACAGTTAAATTCATGGCATGGTTGGTCTACCACACAGTCGGGGGAATTCTTTAAATAGAGCCTGTCACTCTCTTTGCCCATCAATGGGATTTCCTTCTCAAACTGCTGATTCGTTCAGGTACACAACAGAGGAAATTTCAGTTAACCTTTGTTTCACCCCGGGGAAAAATCTGTCTGAAAAGTACAAAATGAATAGATTAAAAAAAAAAAAAAAAAGAAAGAAAGAAAAGCTGCAGGGCTATTCGGGCTATTCTTCCTAGTTTTCACAGCAGTCAAAGTTAAACAGAGAAAAGGAGGCAAACATGACCATTTTATTCCCACCAGAGAATAAGGGATAATATATGATTTAGAAATTCCATTGTCTATACTGTGATTCCTAATTTAGAGAAGGAAAAACAGAACACAAATCTATTGCTCTCTTTGGGTGCAACAAGAATTCACTTTCTGAATAGTTCTAACACTATTTCCTATATGACTGAAAAAGGAATATAGGTCACCTTGAGGATAAAGCCTTTTTAGCTATTTGATTAAGTTGTCTTAAATACCTTTTAGATTCAACAATCCTTGTTAAAACAAAAATAATAAATGCTAACTCAGATTATATGTGAAAAAATGCATACAAAACCAGAATCACAAGTAGTGCCGTAAAATAAAGGGAAGTTTCAGGATAAACTACTGACATAAATGGCCTTATGCTGTTCTAAGTTATTCATAAAAAAAACCTGCTTTGAGATACAATTATAATTTCAAAATAGGAATAATAATTTTCATTTTCTAGCATCATTCACCTGACAACATGTCTGCAGTATTCACTCTGGTACTGAACGGACTTTTACTGCAATCCTCCCTCTCCAGCCAGCCTTCGCAGGATGCCTGCCAGTAAAGTCTGGGCAGTACATCCATAGTCCTGGAATGGAGGACTGAGGGCAATAGTGGGTTTAGTCCCAGTAGAAGCAATACACTGCAATTCCTTATGGGACTAATGGGATGGCAAGAATTGACTCTCTACTAGCAACTTCAACATCACTGAGACTTTCTATTTAAGTTACCATTATTGTGCAGCCGATTTTGCCAGGGGCAATACAACACTTCATCGAAGGTCATAAGTGAAGCCAAAGGCTTTGGCAGCTGTATAAGCACACAGAATCTTCACCTCTCAATCAGCTCTTGAGAAGTGGTATCTATTACAGTTATCAGTGTTAACTATTGGAGTTGAGAAGCCTAACCAGTGCCTACACAATGTTTTGATGATTTGTACAGATTCCTTTACCCAGTCAGCTAAAATGGCACTCAGTTAACAGCTGAGACTTGGGCCTGAACAGTACTGTTGCTTCACTTCTCAAGTTATCATTTCATAGCATACCTACAGTTTTATCTTGGGAATGTATTTTGGCAACATATTGCATCTTTTTCCACCAATATAGAATGAAGAAGATGCAAATGTAGAAGAGGGAACAAAGTCCCTAAAGCCTTGTTCTACTGAGACTTGTGATGTCTGATCTGGCAAAGTCACTGTGTCTCTAAGGAACAATGTATAAGACATGTACCAAGAACATTATGTTTCTCCCCACAATGAAGAGGAATCCACATTTAAAGCTACTTGGAAATGATTCATTAATGCTTCAGCTGAATCACAAATTTAAAACCATTAACCATCAACTGTATCCTAGAAAAACAGCATGGTTCTCTTGATGCTTCCATTACGATGAAATAGGGAACTAAATTCCTGGGTTTGAAGAATACTGATGTAGATGACTACCTGAAACTTGTAAAGCTTAACTAGAGATCTTTCCTCTACTTTTGCCCTACAATTCCAAGGATCTTTAACCCACAGGATGAATCCCATTTCAACACAAGCTAACTTCTGGTCTTTACGTATGGACTAGAATTTTGGTTCAACTTTCTTTCATGCTGATAACCTGGCCCTCTGGGCAAAGGCTAGCTAAATCACCCCTGTTCTGATGATTCCTTCCCACTCTCAAAGTCAGACCAGGCTCTCACACAGTGATGTGGGGGAATAACAGCTATTGGAACATGGGAAGAACCACCATGGGTATCCAGGATGAGGTAGACCCAGGATGGTCATGCTAGAACAGTTCTGCAGGCAGCAGTCCTCAGTCCTCAGCGCTTTCATGTTCTCCTCCTTGGAGCATTCAAACAAACTCTGCAGAGACTAACCTATCTCCAGAAAACAACCAACTCCAGATAACAATAACCAGACACTGTGGCATCTGATTTAGCAATTCTGCTGTTCCTAAGAGAGGCAACTTATAAATTGTTAACACAACCAGACTTAGACTGTGGCTATAGGTTTTAAAGATTTCAAAATACTACACATCATGTGGTGGCTTCACAGATATGAAGGACGAACACCTTCAACACTTCTGAAGATACAGTCAGAAATCTGAATGAGCTGGAACTAAGGTGTAACCCTACCAGCAAGGTTTACAGCTTTCAAAGTTAATACAGAGCTCTAATGTGATGAAAAGCAGTCTAAAATGACACTAGAACAGAACACTAGAGAGCTGTTTACACGGTCTTTTCCTCCCAATGAAAGGAGTCCCAAAAAGCCTGATCAAAACCAGGATGCGGGAGATTGCATTGCTCTGAGAGCAGAACTGAAGTTCGTGCTGAAGCTAGTAAGAATACCTGGAACAGATGAAATCCCTTTGGATATACCCCCAGTTCCCCTTTTTGATCCTCCTAAGGATTATAGCAAAGATGGAACAGGAAAAGGATGCAGGACAGTCCTGAAAAAAATTCATACTGAACATACACACTTCTACAATTCAGGAGCAGAAATTAGTGGCACTTCATGGATTTCCCATAGATCAAAAGGTCTATCTGAGGAAATCTTCTCATTTGCCATGCATGAGGAATACAAACAGCACGCTGGGCACCACAGGGTCCCTCCACATTAAATCTTCTTCAGATTTGCACTTTCCAGGAAAAAGAAGACATGAGAAGTGTTCTGGTAACACTCCTTGCAATAAGGGGCTACCAAGAACTAACACAGCTGGGCATGTGTAACAGCATGTAATCACTGTACGAGAAGAAAACTCCAGCGTTAATACTCTGCTCTAATTCTGGTCTTCATGACCTTATGACCACATAGGCAGATTCTTTGGTCCACATCTGGAGGCATGCATCACAAACACCGCTCATATCAAGACAAGCCCCAAAGATCTCAACACCTTTGTCATGTTTTGTAAGCATGTATCAAAGTGGTGTAGTGGCTCTTCTGAGAGTCACTGCCATGGAAGACCATAGTTGGTCCTGGCAAAGATGATACACTGCTCTCAGCCTGCTGTGAAGCTCTGTGGATGCTTCAAATATAAGAGCACTCAATATTAACAAGCTGCATGGGTGCTCTGAGAGTCACGCTTCTTGAGAAGAATCTCCCACTGGGCTCTGAAGGGCAGAGAGCGAAATGCAGCAGAGAACTCAAAAGAACATGGCGTCCTTTTCCATTATAGTCCTCGTTTTTGGTGTGAGTTGCTCTGCATGAGAAAGACATGCTTTCCTCATTGAGAACAACACGGGTGGACTTCTCAACATCAGTTTTCTGCTCGCAATAGAAAACACAGTGTTTATGAAGAGGCATAACTGTGATAAAAATCAGGTGGCCTTGCTAAAGAACTACTAATTCTCACTGGCTACAACAGTTTTATCTTTGCAACAGGGACCGCAGCAGCAAAGATGTCACCCGCTTTCCTGTTTTCCAAAGAAAAGAGAAACTGATGAAAAGGAAATGTGGCCTCAATTCCCAATAACTGAATTAATTTCTTCTCATTTAGAAATACGTCAGTGGTGCAAGGAAAAAAAACATATTTGAGACCACTAATTTCACCTCTGTCTCCTGTGCACACTACTGCAGTGGTCCTGGCAGCAGGGTTTAGACACCCCAGGACGTGTAGAAGATATTCCATTGCAGCATGGGAAGAAAATATATTTTTTTACCATTAATTAATAAAATAAAATAGTCTTAGAATAATGTTTACTTGATCTTTTTTTTGATCCTTTTTTACTTTCTATTCTGCATATGTTTTATAAAGTACCTAACTACATGTTATTTATTAATTTATAATAAATAAATTAATAATAAAGAAATAAAGACTCTTTTTTTTGGGGGGTGGGGGTGCTCAAAAGTGTTTTTCCTGATAGGGGTGTGTGATCAAAAATGTTTGGAGACCTCTGCACTAAAGCATGGCTTTTCCTAGCAGCCAAGGAGTTACCAGTGAAACAGAGTAAATTTTCTCTACAAAAGCCTGCAATGGATCAAAAAAATTGGAAGTTCTCACAATGCATTTTTTCCACATGCTCAGATCCCACATTTAAAAGATCATGCACATTTAGTACACACACTATCTTTTATCCTTTCAGAAGAAAAGCTGGAGCCCTTTGACTCTGGAGGAAGATGCAGTGCTAGCCGCAATTGACACTGAAGCAGCTGGGTCAAAAGTGCCTCATACAGTAATAAAGAGATATTTATTTACACTTTGAGTACTTGTTGCTGTGGTTTGGATTTTCTTTTGTTGTTTTTTTTTGTTTGTTTGTTTGTTTGTTTTTTTCTCCTTAAACAGATACCACAGCAGTAAGAAAAACCCTCTTACTTCTGCCATAAACAATGTATATCTTAATTATGCTATTGTGATGAATGACAACTTTCCTCCAGATCTACTAAATTCTCTAACACGACGAGCCTTCCAAAGACTGGAGGTCTTTGATAGCTGCACCTCTTCCCAAAGTATCACTATACAGCACACAAGGGAAGCACGTTAGAAATGGTGTTACCAACACCCTCAAACCCCGCAGTGCAAAGGATGTGCAGAACGATGCAATTCACTTTTTTTTCACATGCTCAGTAGCTGCCCAGTACAAACGGGAGAGCTGCTCTTGTGTTTTCAGCCAGGAACGTGAAATGTTGAGGATCACTGGAGTCTGAAAGGCAGACAACACATTTTTTAAAGATCCCAAACACCGGTTAAAGCATTTCACTGGTATTTACTCTGAAACACCGACACTAAAAATGAAGGCATCTGGTGTGAACTTGTGCAATGCTGGCAAGAGCATGAATGTGCAAAAGAAGTCGGAGGAAAAGTCAGCCCTCTTTCACTGAACTGCAATTAGACAACAGCAATTCACACTCTGAATGCACTACTAAGCAAATTCCAATCACCAACAAGCATTAAACTAGAACCGTAGTGCTCTTAGGCATAGACAACATACCCTGTGCTCTACTTTTTACTTAGAGAGAAATTAAGCATAAATATAGTTTGTGCTGGATGTGGTTACTGTCCTAAAGAATGTACTGCAACTAATCTGCACCCAAATTCAAAACTCCCGTTCTATAAAAAATCATTGAAATAAATGTAAGTTGTCCAGTTGGATAAAAACCACAGGTGAACAAACATGAAGTCAAGGAAGAAGTGCCCAAATGGTTAAGCACCATATTAATCCTGGCGGGTGCTGTTCAAGTACTTTCACAGCCTCCTGTGTTATGCTTAAGCTACGAAACAGTTACATGGGGAAAAAGAGAGCTCACAATTTTGATTTCAAGCATTTAAATTCTGAGAGCTTAATGAGCCATTGCTGAAAATGAATCAGACAACAGAAGTACCATACAGTTGAGTTGCATATAAGTATTTTTAAAATAGCACTTAAGACATTTAATGGCACTTTTCCCTGACATTAACAGAACTGGACGACATACTATACATCAGCTCATCCAACCTGAATTTAAATACTGTAACATCCACTTTTTGCTGTTCCAATAGGAAACTAATTATGCACTTCATATTTATATTTTTTTAACTTAATTTATAATCTTCTGTTTAAAGCATTTTTTTTTGTTTCAGTGTTTAAACAGTAATATTCTTTAAAATATGCAGCTATTTAATTCAGATTAATAATTTCATGTGTGGGAATAAAACTTCTGTATTAATCTGAGAAAGCGGAAACATATCTGAAGTTGTGATTTAAGTAATTCTTTTCCGATAAAGACTGAAGAATCTAATTAATATAGCCTCCACACCTCAGCTGAAAGTCCCATACACTGTAGTAGAGTTATGATTCTACTGTGCAAACTTACTGAATATATTTTCTACATTGCAAGTCAGGGCAATAATTTCTGAAATCTTTGATTCATGTTTTACCCTCTCGTCTGGACAAGAGCAAGGGATGTCTGAATCAAAGGTTAAAGGGCTGGTTGCAAGGCAGATTCTGCTTCTACCTAGCAACCCTCAGAAAACACCGAACTAGTCCTGTTGCTGACAAAAATTATCAATGCCTCATTTAAAATGTGCAATCAACCAAATTTCCTGGGCACTGCAGTAGCTCTCTCTCCTTTAAAAAACAAATAATACAGACACTCAACTCCCACTGCCTTTCAGCATGCTGCAAGCACAGAGGAAGGAGACAAGAAAAGCAATAAAATGTCACATCGGATCCTCTGAACCTTTCACTGGGGCACTGTGAAGTGGAGCTGCACTGATCTCATGAAGATCAATCCCATTTCCAAAGCTCTTGAGGAGCTGGGAAGTGGAAACACATGGCAGACATGATGAGAGACACTCATGAACAGAGATGACAGCATGTAAGATGATACTTCAGAAAAGACCAAGTGGACTTCAGAGGAGAAGACAGAGGACACTCAGGTCTACCCTTCCGTTACTGGTCACTGAGCATGGACAAGACCAGCATGCATGGGGCACTGTGGCAGGGCCTGTTCTGGCATTTGCAAAGGCCCTCCGAAAACACTTACCTGTCGTGCCTTCGAAGGGCAGTAACACCCACCCCAGGCAGGTTTCACTGTTGGTTTAATCAAACCCTAGATGTCTTCACCTGATCCTGAAACAAACTGTAGCTGCAGAACAACTGCCCACAGCAGAGACTGTGGTCAGCACTGGCTGCATGGGTGAGGAATTGCCTTTCAGCATAAGGAACTGACAGGTGTTGGCGCAAGTGTACAACACAGTCCAACACAAGTACATGGCCTGGCACTAAAGCCACTGTACACACGAACCTTGTTCTGATGGCCATGAACTGTCACAGGATTAAATTCTGATGATGAGTGCAAATGGTTTAGGAAAAATAGTCCAAATCTCTATCATTAATTAAAAACCAGACTGATAATATTCTTCCCATACACTCACCTCCTAAAATGAGGGGAAGACCAGAGGAGGGAAACTACTAAAATATTACCACTTCTGGGTGGCAGCTAGGACCTCTGCTAAGAACAACCTCAAATGGTTTTATTTCAAGTCCTTGACATATTAGCAATAAAGAAATCCTGAGATGCTAGAGTTTGCCCCTCCTTTTACTGTAAGTCAGTGATTCAGAAGATCCAGTATGACTGAATTCAGACATGTATTTTGCATCTACTGCACAAGTTTGAAAACCACTGAAGACAGTATATTTGAAATGCATTATTTGTATTTTTAGTTTACTCCTGTGCTCATACAAGATCAATAGCTCAATGATACAGTAGGAAAAAAGTGATTGCATAATTACTTTTATTTTTTAAACAGAAGGGGAGAGGGAAGTATAAAGAAAAAATAATCTGCAATTTGTTATCCAGCAAGACTCTACAAGTTATTTTAAAAAATGACAACACAGTATGAAAGTAGAAAGCCACCTACCCAAAATAAATGCATCCAAGTAAACAAACTATTCAAACAAAACATTACATCACTCACCAGCAACATTCAACGTCTAAGAAAATGTGTGGGCGAACTGCTTACTTGTTAATCTGAGAAGGGAATGTACAACTATCTTCCCTCTCTTGGAACTATAAAGGATGATAAATTAACTGGTCGCTTGACAAGAACACATCTCAGGAGTTGTAGAAACGCTTGTTTCCTTTTTCTGCCATTGTCTCTGATGACATGCTCTTTGAATTACATACCTGCCTCCGGCCTTCATTATCTCTATGTTTCATTATAAAGAAGATTATACTTTGACTTACAAGGCTGCTCACCACTATAAAACCCTTCCTCTCCCTTGCAGTCTTACAGTGCCACACAATTCTTCTGCTTTTTTCTTTACCAGTAACACCCTCCCACCACACAAAAAAACAAACTGGGTAGAAAACAAACTGAGTAGAGAACCCAGGGTCCAGGAAGCCCACGAAAGATGCCACCACTGCTACCAATTTCAAAGGGAATGCTTAGACTGGACTATCTTGGTGACCTGCAGCAGTGAACAAATGAGTGGAAAATATGAGTTGCTTAATCATAGATAATGTTTGCACTGGTAAAAACATACAAGAGTGCTGAAATATCCCAAATGGCTAATTACTTAGTCAAACCTTGAATTATTTTATGACGTTTACATGAAATTTTCCTTTTGATTTCCCCTAATTTTGAGTTGTACAGTAACTTGTACAAAGATGCCCTGCACATTGACATTGCATAAATGTCAATGCTATGACACTTCAGTGGCACATTACAGAGGACTGTTTCCTCACGATGACTAACTGTGAGAAAATGCCAGTGACCATGCAAAGGCTAGACTGTGACCTCCTATACCTGCTCCTGTCACTTCTTTGCCAGAATAGATGAGCCCCACTACCACCACCTTCTGCCAGCAGAAGCTGCCCTGAGTGTCCAGTGCTGCTGGGTGACACAGCTGGCTCTGCACCGGACCCTGGATGGCACAGCTGGCTCTGCAGCGGATACTGGGTGGCAGAGCTGGCTCTGCACTCACCCCTTCTAGCCCTGTCCCAGGGCACCACGTCCTGCCCAGGCTGACCCACAGATCATGGAGCCACAGGGGCAACTGGGGAGCACCTCTGTCCTCCTGGCCACACCAGCAGAGCACAGTTGCAGTGGAAGGCATGGCCCAGCAACCTCTCTGCCTGGACAACCAGGGATGTTGTCTGCACAGCCACAGCCTGCTGCTGGCACATACAGACCAGCAGCTGCTTGGCCACCAGTTAACATTTTGTGCTGACCTCCTCACACTTTTTGATTAAGGTTCATGCTCTTATTTGCACTTTCAAAAGGCATTTCATACAGACTTAGGGTACAGTTATCATCCTGATCCATCTATGGCTTCAACAAAAAAAAAATCAATAGGGTTCCTGTTTAAAAAGAAAAGCATCATTTGACTGTTTTTTCAGGAACACATTTCACCTCCTGCAATATACTATTTCTTTAGACCAAAGAAGGTACTGTAGCAATCCCCCTCGGTTATTTTGGGCACAGTTTCCAAAGCTTTTGCAAAAGCCTGCAGGCTTTATTCGTGTTGAATAATATAAGCCCCTATTTATTCTTCTTCCTTTTTTTAAAAAAAAAAAAAAAGAATAAAAATCAGCTATTCTTGCACTCAGACAAATTTAAAAAAATTAAGTTTCTGTAAACACAGTGTTATCTTAATAAGGTCAAATATTACGACTGTTCCCCAGGGGAAGAAAAGCAATATGTTCTAAAGCAAGTGGCTGTACATTCTGCAGAAGGTGGCTATTCTGAAATTAAGAAATGCAAATGACTCTACAGTTTATGTGCCTCAAAGTAAAAATAATGGTATTAAATTTTTAAAAGGTAGCATAAGATATTGCTCCTTACGCAAGAGCATGAGGATGCCAGGGGACCCAGGGTGATCCTTGGTCTAAGGTTTTCAATGGCACAGCCTAGTGATCACAGGATGCTGGTGATACTCTCCAGTTACCCCTGGCAACCCTTCTCAACTGTAACGATGCTGCCCTACAATAGCTTTCACTGGGCAGCTTTCTCTTCACTTAGCTGAATGCTTTGGGACCATCTGCGTCGGAAAGCATAAAAGGCCAGCCTGCCTGTGGGCCCGTCACTCTGAACACCACCTCTCTGACCCCGATTAAATACAACTTTCAATCCCTTTTGTCCTCCCTGTTGACTTCTCCTATTAAGTGAGCCCTTTGACAAAGAAAGCGGAAGAGTGGACTAAGTGCCCCCAAGAAAGGTGATGTCTGATACTGCTCAACACAAGGATTAGCAAGCCAATACATAACAAAAGCAAGTTTGGGGGAGGGGTAAGGAGGAAAATAAAAAAATGGTTTTAGACAGGTCTTTGACTAATTCAGAAGGTACACAGTTCTACAAATAGCTATACATGAGGCTTGCACTGAAAGAAACAACTACTGGTGAACAATAATTTGAGGACATACCTTTCAGCATCATGACACAAGGCTGTGACATTGACAAGAATGGTGGATATACTATTTGCTACCTATGGGTTTTTAAACTGTATTTTTTTTTGAGAGGAAAGGTAACAAGAATACTTGAGAAGTTACTTTGAAGACAGACTGCTTCCTACAGAAGAGTCTTGTAAAATATCTTAACTTCAGTCATTCAACATAACTTTAAAGGCAATAGGCTACAAAAAACATGAATTACAAGAACAGCAGTGGCTGAAGAAAACCTGAATTATTTGCCATACAAGAGGTGATTGTTTCCAAAGGCACATACTAAAAAACTAACTGCTTTTAGGAATGCCCAAAGCATCTCTTTCAAAAAGAACATACAGTTCTCATTTGCCATACTTTCAGCTTGGAAGGACTTGCAGTAGCAATGAAGTATCCTAACTCAACACAGCCTCTGAGCCTGAAATTGGTTGTCAGCATCAGGGAGTGTCTAAGTGGCTGCAAGAATGCCAAGGCATTGGGAGCTGGTGCAGGGGGAAGAGCAGAGTGCCAACTGCTCCCACCATCTATGTCTAACCTCAGCAGAAGAGACCAGCCTCCTGGCCAAGCACTCTCAGCAACACAAATGAGCAGCTGGGAGAGCAGGAACCCTCCTGTGTGTGCCCCTGACACACGGAAAATAATGCCATTCCAGAAGCATTTGCCCAAGGCACAGGGCAGCAATGATTATGTTATGATGGCAAGGGAAAAGTGAGGAAGCACCTCAGTGCAGAAGAACCTGAAGCCAAACAGAAGTGACTTTTGTAGAATGAAGCAGCAGAAAGGATGCTTAGGGATTTTATTTCCAGAAAAAAATATTTTGAAACAGTAGAAGTGACCAGAAAAGAGAAACAATAGTCAGAAATCCATACACAAAACAAACCTTAAAAGAACCCCAATGAGTTATGGGAGCAGACCTTATTTCTAACCCTGAAATCAGCAGTAATTAGGCTAGAGAAGTAAGCAAATCAGACTGGCCTTAAGAAAATGTCAAATTACAGCAAATCTAACCACTAGCATCATAAGAAGGGTTACAGTACATCTGATTTCCAGCATATTTTTGTTTCACACTACAGCTTAACAGCATTTTTACTTTCTTTTCAAGATCTCTGCCTCCCAAGGCTCTGAAGTTACAACCATGACCCTTCCAGCTGAGGACCAGGAAAAGCTTCCTCCACAGCATGTAAGGAACACTGAATCTAGTGGTGTTTGCACAAAGCATCACAGTGTAAACTCTCTTCTTGATCCTCTTGGTGAGGCAAATTATTCCAGGGAGCAAAACTTTACAGGGATTAAAAGCAAATTTGGCACACCATCAAAGCTACACATCCCAGCCTTCAGGAAGGTCTGCTTTTGAGATTTAGAACAACAACTATTGGCAAAGTATTCTCTATGTAAGTGCTCTAAATGTCCTCACTGGAGCTTGATCTGCAGAAGCATCAGTGCTGCTGCTCCTCTCTGGTGCCCTCTTGCCATACTTTTATCTAGTTAAATAAGCAGCTAATTTCCAGGTTTCACTATGTCATTAAAACATTCTCATTTTGCCTTTAACACTCTCTATCCATATAGTATTTTAGTGCAAAATTGCTATTACAAACAGAAGGCAGTTGGTGGTCCTAACCTCAAGAGCTGGCTTACAACAGGCAGAAATGGGACAAAAGCATGTGGAATGAGCAAAAGTCTCTGGTTACCACTGAACAGCAACAGAAGGAGATAAAAAAATCAGCAGTTCTCAATATGAAATTATGAAAGGAGACATGCCACTGGGGCTTGTCCAGGCCACAGAACAACAGGGCTCCCAGCAAAGGAAGCTTCCTGCTCTTTGGTGACGAGCAGCACATCCACATCCCTTGAAACTGAGACTGACCAGGGAGAAGCTGTGCACCAGAGACATTGTAACGTTGAACTTCTCCACTGGAGTGGGAAAGGAAGGAATGGCGACACGTCAGGCATGACAGCTACCAAAAAGATTATGTTAGTCGAAGCCTGCATATTCCCCCCAGCTTGGTGGCAGCAGGCATGGTGGGGCTGGTGCAGGAGCACAGGATGTGCTCCCATATGGCACACAGGTGAACAGACAGGATGAGGCATGCTATGGCAGTCATGGACAGAAAAACAGAATTATCATTCAGAATATGTTAACTCTACCACTATAGCATGGCAATCCCTCTTTTAAATACAAGGTTAAAACTGTGCTTGTGTCCATGAAAAGCCTCCCTACATGCAGCAGGAGTTTCACCAGCTGCAACATCAGCAGTGTACCATTCTCTCTCCAGTGAGGCTTTCCACTCCCAAAATGTATGTCTGGCTATGCCAACCTCCTTAAAAACACACCCTGCAGCACCTCATTTTGATTCCCAAGCTGGACAGCAAAACGCAATGTAAAGTACAGCTGACACGTCTTAAATCCTGTGTGAGGCCCAAAGAAACAGATGACCGCAATGACCATCAGGCAAAGTCTGTGGCTCCAGAGACTGTTTCCAGATGCCACTCCAGTATGGGTTTTGCACAGGATACAGCAACCACTCACAGCACAGTTCTTGCAGCAATTGGGTTTTTATTGACAGCTTTATTAACACTGACCATGCGTCTTTTACATTTTCTATTGAAATTTAGTGTTTCATTTGGCACAGTCAATTTAGAGAACAGATGTATTTCCTTCTTCCTCTTTTTGTCCTTTTTTGAAGGGGGAGGGGGGGCAGACAAAAAACATCAGTAAAGTCCCCAAATGGGCACCACTGAAAATTAGTATTTCTCAAGGAAGTAATAGATGGGAGCCTGTTTCTAATAGTTTTACTTTCTGTGTTATCTGGAGAAAAACAGATTCATACATACAAAGTGGACTGTTTCAGAAGATAGTGCTGTGAAAAATGAAAGACTGTTCCAAAGTAAAAAGTGAATATTTCAGATGAAATAAGAAGCTCCAATGTCAAACCTACTGCCTGAATCAGCAAAAAGTCAAAGCTTTGCATAGAATAGGAAATTGGAGATTTTTCTTAAATTTACATTTCTTTTTGCTGAGCACATTTTTGCTTAAACGTGAAAGAACTTCTTAGAGACACTCTTAGTTTCAGACATTGCTTTTTGCTACAGTGCTGTAAAATGCTGCTTTCTGGGACTGGAATTCCATTAGTACAACTGGCAGAATTTATGTATTAATGCTAGATATGAGCCACAACAGCCACAGAAGCCAGCTATTTTTTAGACTTGGTCTATGGATAACATCATCTAAATGAATTTTTTAATTTATTTTTTTTTAATACCATCTCCTCAGCCATATTGACAATTGTCAAACAGACAACCCAAAGCCATATAACCTAAAAATATAAACAGTCGTTACTGGAGAAAGAATCCATAAGAAATGTAGGCAAAACACCAGCATATACATCTCTGATACTCTCTGCCTACTACAACAAAATCAGGAAAATATAACTATGGATTTCATCTGTCCTGGGTTCAGCAGTAGCAGTCATTTTTCTCCTTCTTAGTAGCTGGTGCAGCACTGTGTTTTTGACTTTCAGCCTGGGAACAATGCTGATAACACCAATGGTTTTAGTGGTTGCTAAGTAATGTTTGCTCTGACCAAGGACTTTCTGAGTCTCATGCTCTGCCAGGAAGGACGGGAAGCTGGGAGAAAGCAGAGACGGGACACCTGACCCAAACTAGCCAAACAGGTATTCCATACCACAGCACATTGTGCCCAGTATATAAACTGGAAGGAGTTACCCGGAAGGCCCAAATCGCTTCTCGGGTTGGTCTGGGTATGTGTTAGTGGCTGGTGAGTGGTTGCATTCTATTCCCATGTTTTTTCCCTTATCATTATTATCATTGGTGGTAGCAGTAGCAGTTTTGTGTTATACCTTAGTTACTGGATTGTTCTTATCTCAACCTGTGGGAGTTATATTCTTTCCATTCTCCACCCCATCCCTCTGGGAGTGGGGGAAGGAATAAGAGGGGGAGTGAGCGAGCAGCTGCGTGGTTGTGAGTTACCAGCTGGGCTTAAACCAGGACATCATCATAAAGCATTGTACTGGTTTGTATTCCATATATGTAGTATCATAATTACAAAATCTAAAACCATACAGTTTTGATATTACAATCTACCTAAAAGAGGCTCCTTCTCTAGACTACACTTGTGATTCTAAGCCTCAAAATACTAAATTTGAAAAAAAGTGAAAAAATTATCGTGTTCAGTCAGAAAATAGTTTAGGTTTGTTCCCTAATTGCCATATCTTTCTCCTTGCAAATTCTACTGAAAAAATGCTGAGTATCCTCCATCAGAGCCCTGCCATCATACAGTCTCCTCACTAAGAACATGCAGACTTACCAACTGAATCTTTCAGGGAAAATAGGAAATTACAAGCAGCGTAAGAAGCAGCAATATGATTATTCTCTGCAGGTTAAGATGATAATATGATGTGTACCTCCTACATGAACACTGACAATTACCTAAGACAGAGCAGTCTTTGTAAGCTGTCTGGTTTTCAAGTAAATTTCAAAATATGAAGCACCCACAGCCAGCACTACAACCCTAACCTTTGGAGAAAAAAAAAACAAAACAAACCTCAAAAACAAACCCTTACAGTTACTGTTTTTTCCAGCCACATTCGTGAAGTATCTGCTGAACTTCTAGAAGAAATGCAAAAGTACAAGGCAAGTTAAGTTATCATTTGAGCTGTACCTAAAAGTATCAGGGTTGGACAGAGAAGCAAAATGTTCTCTTAAGAAGAAACTCAACAGCTTGCAATGGGACACCAAAACCTAGTTTTCCAGCCTGTGCTGACAGTACCTGCTGCAAGTACCCTCTTGCAACACATGCACCCTGAAGAGGGTGATGTTGCTGAGTGCTCTGGCTGCACATCCAGGGGTATGCGTCTGGTCTCCTGGACCTTGTTTTGCAGAAGAATCAACCTGGTAGTAGCTGAGATCAGACTCTTCCAGGACTGAACTCACTGGGGGCTAGATGATTTCCAAATAATTTGAAATTGCGCTGGCATGTGAGGCACTGCTTCCCCGCATAAACAAACTCCAGGAATCCTTCAGGACAGAGAATATGCTCACATTGCACTTTCTTGAATAGATTAATAATTTATAGAAAATACTATTGTATGAACTGCTGATTCATTCACAGCAAAAATTATCCACAGCGGAATCTTAAACCATAGGAATGAAGCCTAGGTTAAGCAAGATCTCTTAAAAATTCAATGAATACTTGCTTGAAAATTCTCTGTATTGCTTGAAATCTGCTCCATACCTGGGTTTTTACTTTCTCACTATGTATTAACTGTGCATTATTATCTGTCGTTGGTGTTCTTGTCTCTTTTGCTGGTAACCAAGTGTTTTAATTTTGTACTGGCTAGCAGAAAAACAAAAAAATTAGACCATGGGTTACCAACATTGGTAAAGTAGACGGACAATCCAAAAGAAAGGAAAGTCACAGGCAAAGAGCAAAGATCTCACTGCGAAAGATGAGCAAAAGGAACATGGAAAAAGTAGTCAGAACTATGGAAAAAACAGTAAAGCCACCACAGATGTTAAAGGTGCTTTTTCTGATGGCTACCATCAAAAGTACTGCAATAGGCTTAAACCCTAATTATTCAGTGCTTAACATCATATGCGAATCAAATTGTTCTATGATGCATAATACTGAAACAAATAACACTAAGCACAGCAAACGTGTAAGTTGCCTTTCAGACATTTTTTTCTAAAGACTGCAAATCTTCCATCTTCTCAGAATTCATATACAGGTATTTGTAGCAATAATCTATCTAAGACCAAATAATAAAAAAAATCCATTTAGATGACTAATCTTAAAGTATTTAATGAAACAGAGTGGTTTGACGGCATTCTTACATTTGGAGAGGTTCTTTAAATATAGTTTTTATCTGTCAAACTCGAAGACCAGAGAGAGTGAAGTATAGCCCTGACTGCATTTTCTCAGCTTCCTCTTTTTCTTTAGAGACTCTGGACTGTCCTTCACTGTGTGCTGAAGATATCAGGAGAGATAACACTCCTTGGCGCCTCTAGGGCAACCTGGACCAGCAAGTCTGGATGGGCCAGGGCTCTCTCTGCAAGACAGCAGTGGGCTGTGGATGGGCCAGAGCACAGCGACATGGCTGTGGCGCTGGTGGGATCAACAGTGCTGGCTGGACCAGCCACAGCCCACTTGGTGCAGGCAGTGGTGAGTGGCTGGGCAGGCAGAGCTCCACAGGCTTTAGGGCATGAGGCCAAGGAGGGTGGTGCAGAGCACCATGGAGGGGTGTTCAGAACCTCCTCAGGGAGGCTTGAGTAAGAGGGAGGAGAAGGCAGGCTGCAAAAGCAGGAGCAGGTGTAGGGGGCACGACAGGTGGAGATCGCAGCCCACCAGCAGTCCCAAATGTGCTGCATGTCCACAGACACAACCCCAGTCCTGACCCTCCCTCAAGGCACTGGTCATTTGCAATCCAGCAAGGGCTGCATCAAAGGAAGTGTAACCAGCAGGTCAAATTTTCCTTTTTCAATTACATTTTCACACTTGGGAGTACTGTGTAGTTCTGGTGTTCCCAACATAGGAAGGACATAGAACTGTCCACAAGGAGTTGAGAGGAGACCACAAGGATGATCAGGGGGCTAGAACACCTCCCGTATGAACACAGGCTGAGAAAGTGGAGGCTGTTCAGCCTGGAGAAGAGAAGCTGTGTGAAGACCTTAGAGCAGCCTTCCAGTATCTGAAAGGGGCCTACAAGGATACCTGAGAGGGACTCTTCTTCAGAGACTGCAGCAACAGGACATGGGGGAATGGGTTCTAACTTAGACACAAGCAGCCCTGGTAAGCTAGTTAGATATAAGAAAAAAGTTCATTACTGTGAGGGGGGTGAGGTGCTGGAACAGGTTGCCCAGAGAAGCTGCGGCTGCTCCATTCCTGACAGTGTTCAAGGCCAGGCTGGATGCACCTGCCCCACAGCCCAGCTCTGGCTGCATAGGACACAGAGAGGAAAGTATATGGCAACACAACCAGCCTCCAGTGCCTTGGAATCACAGTCTGCTACAGCACAGATGGCAGGACTGATCACGAAGCACAGCAAGGTACTCAGAGGGACAGAAAACATTAGAACTGCTGCAAGTGAAAGTAGCTCTCTAAAGGCTAGGCTATATTTAAATAGTGAACTATTTTGCCTGTCTAAAGGCAGAGAAGGATGAGCAGCTCAGGAAGGAGAGGAGAGCACTGACTCTTATGTCACCGAGCTGCAGTGAACAGAGGGAAACGTTCAACTCCATTGCCTCCAGCAGTACAGATCTGTGATCTTCTGCAGCCAGAGCTGTGGTAAAACATCACCAGTGCACAGCTGAGCTTTGTCAGGAGAAATCGACAATAAACTCTTCCGTGTGAACAAAAATGAAAAAAACAATAAACAAACAAAAACCCAACACCAAAACGCTATTTTGACTTGAGCCCACACTTTCTGAACCTAGTGAATGGGATCTCCTTTTACGTTTTTGTCTTCCAGCCTTGGCGACTCCAACAACTCTCTCACCTGGCCAAGCGAGCTGAGGACACCCCTATCATCTTCTCACTTAACAGTAAACTCTGCTGTGGCCAAGCCACAACCTGTATTTCACAGATGAGTGGCAGAGGTGGGAAAACCACACAGGGATGTGTAACGAGGAGCACTTCGCCATGCACGACATGTTCTCGTAGCGTGGCTGTCAGTGTACAAGCAAGAGCGCTCTTTGCAGGGCTGGGTTACAACTCTACATGAAAGATACTTTCATGGATGAAAATTTCCTTTTTCAATTACATTTTCACACTCAAAAAATTTAGTTCTCTGCAGGAGAATGGTATCTGACAGAAATTCACTTTCATGACACACTTGTAATTTTCAGTATGGAGAGGGACAGAAGAAGTTCTATCAATGATCTAGTTGGGAACCATGGAGCAAGACGGTCCAAGCAAGCAGGTGCAAAACTTGAACCCAGAAAGGAACATTTTTCAACCCATGCCTTTGAAAGATGAAACTGCACTGCTAAAATCTGCTCAGTAAGTATCAATGTGCCATCGTATCACCTGTGCCACCAGTTACAAAATTCTCAATTCCAGCATTTCATAGCTGATGCTATTTACTGACACATCCCCACAGCAAATTCACCTTTGTGTTTCTTGTTCCCATTTTTTCTTCTAATGACACACACTGAAAAGAAGAGACACCAGTGTAATGTAATTCAGACATTTTAAACTTTTCTCTCAACTATTTCTGAAATGTATCAGTTCCATTCAGGCTTAAAAAAAGGAGATACAGAATGGGGTTAAGTGCATTTTTTGTCAGTAACCTATCTGCTCCCTGTGGTCTCGTAAACAAGCTGCTTTCTTTAGAAATACAGCAGACCTTCAGTTTAAATTTATGGAAAGGCTGAATCAGAGGAGCCTTCACTCAAATAATTTTAATAACCTATTAAGTTGCGACTTCAGATTCATTTTATAACCATGTTCCTCAGGGAACAGCACTATCAGGATAAAGGTAGAATTTTTTTTTCTTTTAAAGATAAATAGCATCATTAATCTGCAACATTTCTTTTCTATTATCTTTCAAAATGAGGAGTTACTTTGTTCTGATCTTGAGGTAATTAGCCTTCATTCACTAGCCAGAAAATGTCTGTGTTCTGAAAATTAAAAATGTGTCATTAAGTGGAATTTACCATAATGTCATTTATCTTTATAGAGTTCATCAGTGACAGCAGTGGGCCTGGGAATCCATCAGCTTTTACCAAGGAAGCATTAAAACAAATTGAAAAACAGAATAATCCCAGGCACTCTTTAACACAGTCAAAGCCATTTGGGTAATTAAATAGCGGTATTTAAAGTTTTAATTTAGATTTTCCCCTCTGTTCATCAGTAGTCAAATGAGATGTTCATATTCATAACTGTTTGTAATAAAGGGTTTCATAAAACAAACAGAATATCAATGCCATTAAAATTAAAGAGAACACAGAGAAACCTTTCAAGTGCAAACAGGGAAGTTCATTCCTACTGCACCCTGTTTTCTACGACTACATCGGGAATAAACCCTCACTATACCTGGTTTGCTTTCCATACTAATAATGTACAAATTCTGTGATGCCTGTTCTCCCAGTAGTTACAGCTACCTTCATTTACATTTCTTGTCTTGAGTGTTTTGTTATACAGAAAAGCCAACTTTGAGAAGTGGTATAGTTTGCCTTCTGTATCCATTGTTTTTCAATTGTTTGCATTTTAATCTCAAACATCTTTTATCTTGTATGCTCAGCTCCTGAGAGGTTATCATTCTGTTGTGCTCCTACAGATATTGCAATGCAACAACGTGCACCCAAGAAACTGCTATGTAGTATAAATAATGTTAACAATAATCATTCAGGGATGCAAATAGAATCACTAATGAGCAAACCATACAACTGTACTCAGCTTCAGGAACATTTTTTTCCTTAAATGCATACAGGCAAAATATTAAGAAAATATTTAATAAGGCCTAAAAGTACCCCAGTTCAACCCAGAATAGCTTATGTCAACAGGCTGATATGAGCATCCTACTGAGCATCAAGGGGCTTGTCAGTGAAAAGTTCTGGAGACTGGTCCACTGACCTGCTGGCTTTGGCAATAGGTGGCTTAGCAAAAGATGATGGCTCTCCTAGCAAGTCCATCAGTATCCCTATATAGCGAGATAAAACACAATTAAATCTTAACTTCAGGACACAGTTCTGAATTTGCTAATTATGGCTTAATTATGTTTAATTACAACTTCCACAGCAGGAAACCCCAAGTATAAAAGCTTGCTAGTGCCACTCTTACAAGATACAATTAAAGCCCACTGTCAGATTTTGCCAAAATTAAACCAGAGAGGTAAAATTGAGTAGTTCCTCATGAAACAGTTTTAACCAAAATAACTCTGACTACTGAAGCTTTCAACACATGTACATTCTCACCAACATGCAATTGGCTGGGACACAGCTATTTAAAACATGGGGGTTGGGGGGAGGGGGAAGCATATATGCTCTCTTCTGAGTGCAGCTGGAACTGTATTAGACCAAAACTGTCAATAGTTTAGTGTGCGATATTTGTTCTCTTCATTCACATGGTTAAATGTGTTAAAGGATTTTACCTTGTTTACAATGAAAAGTCTAACAACTTTCGGCCGCTCTTTTCTAAATAAAGCAGAACAGCCCCCATGACTCCATCTGCAATGTTACAGAGACTTAGACATACATTTTTGTAGAACCACCTGAGATGTTCTCCAGCAGCAGGCAATATATAAGGCAAGACAAGATACTTTTATGCAGCACCAGAAAGATACATACCAAGACACTGATGCTAAGTAAATGTTGTAGTGTGTTCTGCTGTACTCCTTTTTCTGAAAAATACTGTTACGTTTTAACACACTTACAGCACAGAAAACCTCACTACATATATATCTTGCAACAAAAGGCTGGTCTTTAAAGTAGCAACTGTGTCAGGCTTTCAGTAGTGTAAATTTTCTCTCCTGACAATCATGAAATATTCCTTTTTATCTATCCTTCTAAAATACCACCCCAAACTTACTTACCTCTGATAACCTGTTTCCATGAACACCATTTCGGCAACTTTTGGGTTTTTTTGTTGTTTGTTTTTTTTTTTTTTAAATTTATCTAGCTGCTTTTGAGTCAGTACTATAGCTACCTCTTAGGCAGGGTAGCTGGTTAGATATAAGAAAAATATAGGGTTATGCTGGCATACTTGGACTTTCAGCTCTACAGCTCTGCTAGAATTCACTCCATTTTAGCTGCTCCTTTCGCTCACAAGCACATGTTGTCACCAAAGGAGATGGGGAGCAATTTTCAACTTGTGAAGCAAGAAGGCCTCTTGAAATTATTCCATTTCTAAATCATCCTATAAAGGCAGTGAATAAATACACTGTTACAACTGCTGTGGAGATCAAAACAAACCCTAGAGCTCACAAGATAAATTCAAGTCGTACATGAACACAACAGAAGCACCTGCAATACCTGCTAGAATTAGTTGATTAACACCACTTTTAAAAAACAGAGTCACCTAAAGCTTAACACACACAATTTTTAAAGGAATGAAATAGACAAAAAGGTGCAAAATTATCCCTGCAATGGGGCAGCAAAGTAACTCGGTAATGAAGTGACAGGTATTTCAAGTCCATAGACAGAAGCCCTCCACCTGCTGGGAGGAGCTGTAGTATCCCCCCACAATGCTGACCGCTGAGAAAGCAGCAGAGGCAGTTCATCCTGTACCTGCCTTGACAGCCTAATAGGTGCATGGGCACAAGAAAACAAAAATACGGAGAACACTGAGATACACTTCTCCTGGGAAAACTGAAGAACTGGAACATTGCTATCACCTCCTGCACAACTGTGATGAGTGCCAAGTGGCATCTTTAACGTTACCCAGATGAGCTAACAGTGACAGGCAGCAAAGACAAAACAAATGCACACATGCGCTTTAAACTGATCTCTATACTGCAATTGTGAGCAGCAAAATACAATCAATACAATATTTGGAGTGTGCACCTTTACCCCCAAACCACTGGCTACTACTAAGGTAACAAAAATAGCCAGGCTTTCTGTAATGTGAACTCTATTATTGTAATATTTAACTTAACTTCCTGTGTCTTTGTGTCATTCAAGGAAGTGAAACTCATGCATAGCATGTTTATATTATTCCCCTTTATAGCACACTTCCAGACAATGTCAGGTCTGGAGAGATAAGAGCTGCCTCTAGGACATGAATTCTCGTGAGAATTACAGAGCCACCATCTGGGGCTTCGTGTTTATCTGCAGCAGCTGCAGCCTAAATTATATCAGCGCTGGATAAAAATGGGTGCTGGTTCTGAAGTGTTGAACAAGTTGCTGCAACTTGGTTTCAATTATAGTTTGCTGTGTTTTATAAAAACGGAAGAATAAATAACAGAATGACCTCCCTTCTCAGCAGAAGAGCACTAAGGGATGCTCACTGCAGCTCTGTGACCTATGGTACCACTCTGCCAAAAGAAAACCCCAAATCACAAGAGTTAAGTTGAATCAGTTTGGCTTAAAGGTGTAATAAAAAACAAGACATGGCAAAAAGAGTGTTTTCAGTACACTCGCCTACTGGCATTCTCTGAAAAGTAAAACTTCAAAATTTCTAAAACAGGTAAACTGTGGAGAACCTGCAAGTTTAGGCTTCCTAAACATTCAGAGTTTTTCCTACAGGTAACTGTCATAAGCTCCTAACTTTAAGTGTATCACAGTCCTTTCTGACTGTTTTTCTAGGCACACAGAAGAAATAGGAGAAACGGCAAATCCCTTGTACTTGTTCCAAGTTCTAGCCTGCAGAAAAACAAACCAAGCACATGGATTGCCCTCTGCTGTGCTGGCCAGGCAGCAAAAAGAACCCTTGCCCAAAGATTTTTGTCACTTTCGTCTCTAACGGCTCTTTTCTTCCTTACTTTAGCTATTTGCTGCTGCAGCTGCACCTTGATTTGTAGTTGTGTTAAGCAAATCACAGGGCACTACCTAAACCAATCAGCACACCTCATTAAAATAATTACATTTTAAAGGAAATATTGCTAATGAAAAAAACTACTAGAAATGCATGGAACAGAACAACTAGCAGGGAGAAGGAAAAATTTTGGCGTGATCTCAGGGCATGCCTTTCTAAGTTGATGCTTTAAAGGCAGAAGTCTCGTTGGCTTCTTAGACTCTAAAAATTTAACTTTCAAAAGAATGCTTTGGGTTTGTGACAAGGTCTGCCTCACTGCATTGTTACAGAGTGAAAAGGGAGGGTTTCTTACTTCATATGGTTCCCTTGCCTTGGATTAGCTCTCCTTCGATTCACATGTACATAGCCTGTGCTCCCAGTACCTAAAACAAGATCGAGGTCCAAGGCCCCCTTTTTGGGCAGCTGGAGAAAGCGAAGTGCCTCTTACATTACCCTGCTTAAGAGGTTAGCAGTTCTCAGGCCAAACATGTGAGCCTCATGGCTGATCTAACCCAGGAGCCAAGATCAAATCCTAGTGGAAGAGAGACTACTTCTATGACATTCTGAGACAGCTTTGAATTTGTGTTAGAAGTTCCTGTTACTGAACCTGCCACAATTTTCCCGAAGCTGGCAGGAAACATCCACTATGTCCTGTACCAAGTAAATGGGATGGTGAAGCCACTGAGATAACTCAGATGAAAGGACGTGCCAGATCAGCAGAAAATAATTAAATATCCAGTCTGATGCCTGGACAAAGCCTGCAACCACCCCACACGTTTCTTAAGCAGAAGCCAGATACTTCCCAACAAGATGTTATAGAGGGTGGCACTGAGTGACCTGCCACTATAAAAGAGATGCTGCTTCAGAGGTGGATGCTCTGCATTGCCCAGCAACATGTAATGCTTGGGTGTTTCAAAAACAGGTGCTGGGAACTACATTTCTAAATCTGTATTAAACCTTTAAGTATAGCCACATCAAGTCAGGAAAATAACTGTTTTTTTTCTTTTGTTTAGAACAAGCTACAGATTTTGGACATTATGGCTGCATATCAGAGCATACCATCTACCTTTTCCTCCGAAAGCACAGGTACCATAGGTTGTCCAGGAAATGTGCCAGAACCAGAGCAGCTCACCAGCTCATATTGTCCCCTTGACTGACTGCAGCCCATTTTGTACTAAGCCAGGATTCGTTAGATCACTGTAACAAACAGGCAAGCCTCCCTGACACTGCTGTGAAAATCCAATATCCACCAATTTATCAGGAACGTTAACATATCTCTTAGGAAAGAGGAGAGAAAGAAAACCTGCTGTAGCCAGGATCTGAACAGGGCACCAAAGTCCCTTTGTTCTCCACAGCTCAAGCAGCTTTTCACAGCCACTATGATGTGGCTTCATGTAGCTGCAGCACTGGGACTGGCTGACTGGCATCAGCATGACAGCCTCCTGCTCCACTTGCTCAGATGTAAACATCAAAAAGAATTTTGAATGTGGAGAAAGTAACCACCCTCTTCCACTCTGGTGCAAGCAGAGTGGTATTTCAGAAGAACTACATAACATTATGCTTCAATGGAGCCACTGGGCACAGGAAACCTCCCAGATGCAAGAGGTGCCCCATGTGGTGATAAAGCTCATAGGACAAACCCATTTGGGAAGAGCCCTCAACCTCTTCAATGGAGATGGTTTAGGACAGGAGAGCCCAAGGCCCGCCAAAGGACAGACTAACTTCTGTTCTTCCACATGAGCCCTGGAGCCACAATCAGCTGTAACATATGCAGGGGCTTGCAACAGGACAGGACCCTCCAGCAGGATGGGGCAGCCCTGAACCCTGATCCCAGCAGTGCTTCCGAGCTGTCCTCACACAGCGCAGCCTGCTCTCACCCAACTTCTGGAGACCATTTTCCTCCGCCACCAGGTCACTTGTCCACCACAGCAGCTTCTGCAGTGTGGCTCACCAGACAGCAGCATCAGACCTGTGTGGAGCTAGGGTGCCCACAGCAGTACAGACTATGGCCCCAGAAATGCCTATTGTGAAATATCATTTCACAAATACACCCATGTCTCTTCATAATGCAAAGGAGCCAGACCACAGAATAACAGCAAAAAGCAACGAACTGCAGTGCCAACCTATCTTCACAGTTAACAGCTATTCCTGTTCTACCTCCAAAGGGCCAGGGCCACCTGCTGCCTTCAAGACATGTTGGGCACAAACAGAGCTGTAGGAGCTCAGACCAATATTTGTGACCAACTCTTGTCTACAGCTATGACCAAAAGCTAACACCAAGGACTAGTACGAGACCTCTCCTGCAGCCCTCATTGCTGGCAGCTCCTCATGTGCCATGCAGCTTAATGACATAAAGCCTGGAGAAAGGCTTTGTTTCAAATGCCAGTTTCACTGAATGCTGCCTGCTCTGAACAGACAACAAAAACTTCTAAATAATCCTCTCTCCACATACATGCACACATGATTTTACACAGCCCCTTTAGCACCCTCCCACTGTTTCTATTTGTGTATTCATTTAAGAATGGCAATTAAAAAGTATTTGAGATTACCACAGTACATACCCTGTTTGAATCTTCTGCAAATTTTAGGTTTCACGATAGCATTAAAAAGCATAAATTCATACGCAATTTTAAATGTCTAAAATTCAAACTCCAAAAAGTACTGATGTGTGCAATAATCTTTGTTGATGACAAAACAAAAATAATTGTATTTCTGTAACAAATAACCCTGCATGTCCCACCTTTTTACCTGTTCTATTCTTAGCAGATAGAATGCTCATATGCAGAGTTTAACACACTTTTAACATACAAGTATGGCTAAAAAAGAGGTGCTACTTTTGCTAACTATAATGAAGTTATTATACTTGACAAGAAGGTAATAAAACCTGAGTTGAGATTCTCTTATAGAATCATAGAATAGTTATGGTTGGAAAGGAACTTAAGATCATCTAGTTCCAGCCCCCCTGTCATGGGCAGGGACACCTCACACTAAACCATCTCACCCAAGGCTTCGTCCAACCTGGCCTTGAACACTGCCAGGGATGGAGCATTCACAACCTCCCTGGGCAACCCATTCCAGTGCCTCACCACCCTAACAGGAAAGAATTTCCTATTTCCTCCTTATATCCAATCTAAACTTTCCCTGTTTAAGTTTTAACCCATTATCCCTTGTCCTGTCACTACAGTAGCAATGCACGTGGTATAAGGGAAGAACAACCACCACATCCAGCTGCAGCTCCCAGTCCTTATTTATATCACTTTAGTCTAGCCTGCACAGACTCATTTTAAAAGCATTTTAACTTACCATTTCTGAGGGGTAGGAGGGATGTGGCAGGCAAACTGCTGACTCCATCAGCTCTGTACTAGCTGATAAACACATTCACTTGTATATTTTCAACAATTTCCTCCTACTTATGTACCATTTTAGAAGTACAAAGGGAAAACAGGCAGAATTGAAAAGCTGGCCATTGGGTTTCAGCACCAACACTTCAGCATTCAAAAACTGCTGCAATTTGATCACCTCTAAGCACTTCAGATGCTGTGATTTATAATTATTTTATGTTACTTTAAAAATTTTCCTAAAACCATGAAATACAAGGTTTAAGTGAAAGGCTATGAGGACAAAAAGCAGATTCCACTGTGCATCAATTTTATGCAAAGCAAATATGGTTGATTACAATTGCCTGCTCTCATTTCACAACCTGCACTAAATAGTGCTATTAAAAGCCTTTTCAGTCATCAAAAAAGAACAAATGTATAGAAGAAATGAGCAAAAAGCACACAGTTTGACAGAGGATATTTAACAGGGCATGTACTGCCTGTTCTGCCAGGAGACACTGCAGAGATAACCTGGCCTTCTACAGTGATGCAGTGGACTGAGCAGCATGCATTTCTTTGAAGGACAGGTCAAACCAGGTCAGGTCCCCCCTTGAGGCACTGATCTCCACCGGTGCACATGTGCAGGCATAGGCAGCCCTCCACTGATCAAGTACCAGGCATGCTCTCTCCAAAACCTCAGGTCTATTGCTCCAGGGACAAACTGCGGATTCATGCAGCAACATCTTTGCCCCTTGGTCCCCGCAGGGATTGATGGCTTTGCCTTCAGCTATGGACGGTTCACCTATGAACCCCGACACTCATGTCCCAGCATTCCCCCTCTCCTCACCCCAGTCCCTTTGGGAAATGGCTGCTCCAGGGACACGCTCTGCTCAGCCAGACTCACTGCAGTCTGAAGGTTTTAACGCGCTCCCAAGGCCAATAAAGATGTGTTGAAATTTCACTGGAAGGGGTTTTAACAGCCAGTAAACAAATACTTCCCTGCTGTGTTTCTAACAGAGACAGCAACCCCGTACAGTGAGATCCAGAACATGTTCAGGGAGGTTAAAAAAAAAAAAAACAAAAAAAACCCCAAGCATGACAGCTTTACGTAAGTGAAAGGCAACATGCAAGAGATACAGCAAACTATGGGCATTATTTTACCAGTCTAGGGCTCTAAGTAGGCAATTATATGCTTAAATGTTAAGATTCCCTAAGATGACTTAGCAGCCTCTATAAAATAATTAAAAATATCTGTTTTACAAGAAGACTGCCTGGTTAGAAGTTGAAGAATAAAAGGAACAGAAGCACAAAAACATGGCTTTACAGAAAGCAACAATACTGAGAATATTCAAGTAGTAGTATAGGAGGGATCTGCTTTTCCCCAAATGAAAGCAAGTTCAATATCATAATTAAAATTACATTTCTAGATTTAATTGTAATGCCTGCAAAATGCCCGTTACAATGAAAAAAAAGGGAAAAAAAAGGGGGGGGGGGAGAAAGGCTAAGTAGTGCTTTCCATGACTAAATGGATTAACTCCTTAGTACAACACAATTACTACTCTTCACACAGTTTCAGTGAACACCTAAATAAACATCCAAAGCTTTTTTTATGCAAAGAAAAAATCCATTCTGAGGAATAACTCAAATGCTAAAAGCTTGACATTTAGTGCAAAAAGTAAAGAAAAGCTATAGAGGGAAATAGAAGAAAGAAAATGACATTTTAGGAAGGTTTGTGAGGTGACATCTGCAGACAAACGGGTATCTTTGTTGAAGCCACACTGTCCACACGTCTATTTTATTTCTGGATGTCTTTCTCCATGTAATTTTTTTTCTGGTGTGAGGAGCTTAGCCTCAGCCCATCCAACCCTTCAGAGCGAGGGAAAGACCTGGCTGAGCTGTGTACAGTGTGGAGGAGTATGAGTCATTGTACCAGTCCATGCAACGCTAGTGCTTGCTGCAGAGGCAGGGAGCTGATACATGAATCCACTCCAGGCATCCAGCAACCCCCATGAGCAAGCCCCTGGACAAAGACTGCGCTTGGGGAATGAACGGCGGGGAATGCAGAGTGGGGAATGAATGGTGAAGAATGAACAGTGGGTCTTAGTGCGCCACAGCAGCAAGTCTGGCTGGAGCCCAGACTGCCAGCAAGCCCCACACTGCAGGGGAAGGGAGGCACACAGGCACCCCTCTCCCTTTACTGTCAATGCTGATGTTCAGTGTCACACTCTGTAACGTAGAGATGATTCTGACTTTGATTTTTGCATGGTGGGTATCCACATTTCTAGACGGTTACATAGTGCTTTTGATAGACACATTATGTAGTGCTGTTTTTCACCAGTCTAGGGCTCTAAGTAGACAATTATATGCTTAAATGTTAAGATCCCCTAAGCTGGCTTAGCAGCCTCTATAAACTAGTTTGAAGCATCTGTTTTATAACAAGATTTTCTGCTTAGAATTTGAAGAATAAAAGGAACAGAAGCACAAAAATGTGGTTTTACAGAAAGCAACAATTCTGAGAATACGTAAATAATAACATAGTTTGCTTTTCCCCCAAATAGTATATTTCTTTTCCCCAAAATGAAAGCAAGATCAATATCATTATTAAAATTAAATTTCTAAATTTAACTGTAATGACTGAAAAATGCCCATTACACTGAATAAAGAAAGAAAAAAGAAAAAAAAAACAAAACCAAAAAAAACAAACCAGCAAAAGCTCACAAACTGTAAACCATTCTGGAAAGAACAGGAAAAGTTATCCCCAGCTTCCAAATTTCCCTCCTTTCTGGTACTTCACAAAATGGACTTCTGAGTTGAACAGACAAGGGTTGCTCTGCTTCGCCATGTGAAGGGCAGCAACTGGCCCTTGCCATAGGCAAAGCTCATACGGTCAATATGACCTGGTTCATAATAAGCTACTGAGGATTCTGAAACTGTGTTTTATATTTAACAAGACACACCTCGTCATCTACACAGAAATTCTTCTCTCTCATCCCCCTCTCAAAATTAGCCTGCATTTCAGCAGACCAGCAGCATTTCCATGGTTGTCCCATGTAGACTTAAATGAAGAAATAGTAGTACTGTGTCTCAAAATGGCAGCCTCTGAAGGTGTGATGCCTGATTAACTGTTGTGAAAATACAGAAATGACAGAATGTGAATACAAGTCATATTCCTACATTACCACTGTATTTCTAACAATGTAGTAACCAGCTCACACACAAATAAGATTCAGCCCAGCACACAGGGTCCTCAGGTAAAGGCACGTTACCAAAAGGCTGTGTGTTACACTGAACTTAGCACATTTTCTTAATCCCCTCCTATCTAACAGATTTATAAAAATTTCTAACAATGAAACAACTACTGGAAGACTTCAAAAGGTTTTCCTTTCCCCGAAGAAGGTGGTTCCTACTCAACACAACAACCACAGAGGAAGCATCACCATGTGTGCTATCACCATGTATGCTGCAATTATTGACAGTGACTGCAACTTGTCATGAAGTAAACATAACCAGCATTTTTATTAAGGACAAGGAATACCTGGGAAGACCACTTGGCTGTGTTGACAGTCTCTGACAATGCTCAGGACAGGAGGGCAGGAAGAAAAGTGCACAGCTCCCTGTGCCCAGCCCAAAACAATGGAGATGGGGTACCCTAAAATCAAATCTACTGAAAAGTGCCTTTTTATTTTTTTTATATTTTTTTTCCCCCACAACAAAAGGGGAGATGAAGTTCTGAATCCTAGGTAATACGAAATCTTGTCTTTGTGTGGTATTTTAAGGATTAAAAAGCTAATTTGAGCAAGCACAACAGCATAAAGAATGCCCAGAATTATTTTACACTGAGAGAGGATACCTTGACTTGGGCCATTACTTTAATTTTCATTAAAAAGTGTGCTGTCTACAGCACCTGCCACAGTACCCTTTGATTTCACTGTCCTTTCTGAAATTTCTGTTCTTTCACTTTACTTGTACTTCTAGATTGTAAATGTGAAGTTACCTACTCCCCAACCATTCAGTTTAGAGCTTCATATACTGCAAAATGGTAAAAGAATTTTATTCGTCTGTTTAAGTGAAATACTGTCTTTTCCCTAGCTAATGGGATACTATCTAAGCCACTTTTTAAAACACATCCTCAAGCACAGCAGCTTGCTGACTTGAAGAGACAAATGCCCTCCATATCTAACACAAATCTCCCCCAAAGGAGGACTACCTTATCCTTGAAAGTAAGATGCTGAATTCATCAGGTCTGTATTTTATGCTGCTTACAGAGATTTCTTTAATTCCATTAATGTCAATAAAAGAAACAAAAGTTCTGTAGCTAAGAATGTGTGGCTTGTTTTCTTATAGTAGGGCACCTTTACATTAAAGGCAAGTAGTAGGTTCTGCCAATTGTACTTAACACATTCATAAAACCATACAGATTAAAGGATGATGTTATAAATCCTATTACAGTATATAATCTCTAAATTACATTCAAGTGGATAAAAATACACACAGCTTGTTAACGAAGTTTATATTTTCATAACACCATCTATACTGCATAGAAGAATTCTTTGGTTAAAAAGTTTATGAAAATCTGTTTCTCACAGCTATTACGTGCAGCTTATTCAGTTTGTCCTGGGAATCCATTTTCCTGAAAACATCAGCCGCAGAAACAAGCAATTTTGTTGCCCCCGTCTTCTTTACCTTCTTTGGGTTTTCACATCACACCTTGCATGGGGGCAGGAAGTGGAAAGGAGGTGCTGTTCAGCTCGGCTCAAAGGCTTAGACCTCCCTGGCAATCCAAACCCTGGCAGGCCAGGTCTGGCACAATGCCTGTGGGTACCACTATCACCGACCTGACTGGTGGTCCCCATCACGCTGCCCGCAGCCTTCCCCTTGGAAAATTAACTTTCTCTTCCTGCTGGGACATCAGGGAGCAGCAAGGGTGCAAGCTGTGCAAAGCACTATTGTGTGGAAAGGAAAAAAAGTATCTTTATTTGTTCTGGTGGCTCAGAATGGAAGAAGCTAGAGTTTCAGAAACAGCTTTTTTGCAACAGGTGAATGAGTTTTCCTGATGCCCTATAAATAACATGGAAACTAACTTAAATATGTAAAACCACAAAGCCCCACCAGTGTCTCCTGCGCAGGTTTTTAAAGCAGCAGGTAGTAAAGCTGCAACTTTCTGACCAACAGCAGAAGTAACATAATTTCAGACGAAGAACTGTATTTAGGAAAACTCAGGAAGTTTGAGAACAGTTTCACACCAATTGAGCAAATAAACCTTAAGCAGTAAAAATCAACAATGCTAATAGAGTGTACACAGGAGACAGCATGCTGCTTTATGAACAAGGAGTCATAAAATCCTAGTAACTTCATTTTACTAGTAAAATTGTTAGAAAAAGTAAAATTACTTTCAAATGAATGTTAACAATGCAATCACTTTTCTAATTGTCAAAATGTGCTAGCATCAGTAAAAGTAGACGTGTGTAAGAAAAACTCCAAATCCCCTTGCCAGATTCAAACTGCAAAATGCTAAAAGGGTATGAACAACAAACTACAGCTATGTGTTATTACAGTACAGTCCTTCTTACCTTCGATGCTCAGATAAGCATGTTCAACTAAAGAAACTAATTACATAAACATTTACTGTAATACTACTAATGTAGACTTAAAAAAATGGTATCATAAAAAACAAATCAATGGAGAAAATACTTCACCAGTGCCATTTTAACAAGGCCTCCCATGACTCAGTTATGCAACCACAAATTTTGTTACGTTGTTCACCTCACCCTCCATACTGTAATTCAGTTTATAAAATAAATGCATGCCTGTCATCCTAACTTTGAGAACAGTATTTGAAGGATCTGGCATCCTTGAGCCTGCAGCAAGACAATCTGAATGTGGGAGTTAACAAATTAATCTCAAATTCCTGAACTCTACAAAACTGAAGCTTCTGAATTTTTCTCCAAGAGGCCACAGAACTCAGCATTTCCCAACAGAAAGTGAAATTCTGCTGCAGCCAGACATCTGTCATGTTTTGTCTCCTGGCAGATGCCTCTCAGTCTCAATCCTCCCCACATCGGAGACGTCATGGGCTCACAGTGAATGGCCCTTGCAGTGACACACAGAGCTAGCCACTGGGACATGAGAGACCACAGGTGCCCCATCTTCCAGGAAGCAGAAGGAGGCATTCCCAAGCTGGAAACCAAGTGCCTGAGCTTTGGGAATAGCAAGATAAGGCAGTGCAGCAAGCAACGAACAGCCCACCCTGCCTGCCTGCAAGATCAATGAGGCTTGAAGCAGAGGGCATGGGCACTGCTGCAGAGATCAGACCAGACTGCCGGCCAGGCTTTTGAAGGCAGTGAAGTCAGAGGTTCAGCTCCCGTTCCTACCTGGTACCAACTCTTGCAGTCTCTCTGCTGGAGGGATGGCCAGTTTACAGTCCCCAGGAACTCTGTGTCACCTAGGCTTTGAAGGCATCATCTGCCTGCCTATTCTTGGGCTCAGTGTAACACTGCAAAACCATCCCCCCTGGCAGGCTTAATCTGATCCTCTGGCTGAAATCAAAGAGGCATGAGGAGGGAATAAGAAAAGGTCTGGGAAGGAAATGTAGGTGAGAGAAAGGGATGCCAGCAGGAATATGAGTCTGGGATTTTGTTAAGAGGTTCAGTATGGAGCCAAATCAGGTACAAGGCAGAGCCACATGGACAGCTCCCTTACCTTGCCCTAGGCGTTCATCAGAATGAAAATACTAATATTCCATGGTCTGACTTCCAACCCAACGGCTGCAGAAGTCGGTTGTGTGACTGACAGATAAGGGGATCTACATTTGGCTCTGTTTATTTGGTGCCACTTACTTCAGCATTTTAACCTTCAGGTTGCATTTTATGGCTCTGTGACTGGTCAAATAACTGTTCATCCCACATATGTTTTGTTTATCAGCTACCCTCACAACATTCTAGCGTGGGACCAGCAATATTTTTGCTGGTCTGATTTGCTTTTTTTCTCTTTTGTAATTAAGTCTTACTGGCAGCTTTATGCAACATGTAGTTAGATTCTAAGTCCTCGAGAAAATCAAAAGCAAGGACATCTACAGAGCATCCTCTCTTCCATGCACTATGAACAGGCTAAAGCTTTCAGTTAAAAAGGGTGGTAAAATGATGTTCTTCCAGTCATCATTAGAGAGGGATGGCATCTCTTAGTTACCCACAAACAGCTCAAGTTGACATTGCATGGCTACTTCGGCAGAAATGTCCCATTGCCTTCCATCACTGGTATGTGGCCCAAAGCCCTGGGTGAAGTCTTGTCTCAGGTAAACTTGTCGCTCATTAGGTTATAAAAGCACAGTAAATCCAGAGGAAACTGATGAACACATCTCTGGAGCTCCTTAACACTGATGCCTGACCCACATGTCCACTGAGCAGGACAGACACTCGCTAGGGAAGAGGACTTGGTCCTCTGCTGACCCCCACACTGGAAGCCCAGTGCGCTTCACAGACCAGCTGTGGCAGAGGTGGTCTGGTCGGCTGCTGGGTGAAGCTGCAGTAACAGAATCTGCACTGGAAGCACAACCTGTTGCTGCCCAGCCACAGCTGTGACACAGGTAGGGAGGGCTGTGATGCGAGTGGCAGACCCAAGGATAGCAGTTCCAGCTCTGCTGCACAGAGCTGACACATGGGTGGTTCACTCTGTACTTTTGTGTAATCTTAACACAGCTGTGCTATGACAGCCAGTTTTTCACCCCTTCTTCCAAAAAAAGGACTGTGGGACAGCAGGGAGGCCTGAAGAAAACCAGCATAGCCATTATCTTCTTCACTGTCTTCAGCTGGGATTTGCTTGCTTCCCAAAGCTGTATATTTTTCATGGAAGCATGAGGCCATCCTCAAGGTTCTTTACATTTCTCTGAGGCTTCTTCATGGCAACAGTGGGAATCATCCAGTTTCAACCCTCTGCCATGGGCAGGGACACCTTCCACTAGAACAGGTTGCTCCAAGCCCCATCCAATCTGGCCTTTAACACTGCCAGGAATGGGGCAGCCACAGCTTCTTTGGGCAAACCGTGCTAATGGCTCCCCACCCTCATAGTGAAATTATTTGTCCTAATATCCAATCTCAATCTCCCCTCTGTCAGGTTAAAGCCACTCCCCCTTGTCCTGTCCCTACAGGCCCTTGTAAAAGGCCATCTCCAGATTTCTTGTAGGCCCCCTTTAGGTACTTTTTAGTACCCCTTTAGGTACTGCAAGACTGTTCTGACACAGTACAGCGGCTGGCAGGTGCCTGGAGGGCACTGTGACCACCAGCACCCACTGAGTTTTCCATGTGACCTGTGGGCACCCTGCAACCAAGGGGCAGCAGGACCTGCCATGATACCTGTGCCATGCGCCTCAGCAATCACAACACTGTTGGTGATGAGGACTTCCAACACGGTTCAAGCAGAAGAATAAGCAAGGAGTAAGATTCCCCCAAAAGATAGTTTCACTGGTTTTTAGCTATGTTAACTGAAAATGGAAGCAAACACATTTCAAAAAATTATAACTGAACCACAAACACTAACTGAAGGACTAATTATGGATTGTATGAGGCTGCCTGAAGTTTTAACATCACCAATAAAATAAAAACACTATTACAAAAAAAAAAATAGCAAAGCAGCAAACTTTGTAATTTTTTTCAGTGTTAAGCATACAAAGTACAACATAGATGTATTTGTTTAACTCTGACTTTATGACTTATGCAAAGCATCACCTATTATTCCAGTGCAAGTCTCCTTAAACAAACTTTTCTAAGACATTGTGAAAATGGAGGTTGTGGATTAGCAAGCAGTGAAAGATGAGGTCATCTAGGCCTATTGAAACTGTGTTTTGAGACCTAACAGACCAACAATAGTGGAACTTCAACAAATCCTCTGAAGTACACCCCCTTGTTTTCCACACAGCCTGGATTAGTCCTGAGCTTCGAGATCTGAAAATACAATAAGCCTTTCACTCACATATAATAAAGAGAATTAGACTATACTGAAAAAAAAAAAAACAAAAAACAAAAAACCAAAAACCTAATGGTTTATTTACATGCCCAGCACATAGAATTCTTCTGTATTTACAATATAGCTGGCAAAACAAATGGTAATGTAAAAAATAAAAAAAAAGTGCTTTGGGTTTGTTTTTTTTTCCCCAAGCTGTTTGGATGTGGTTTGCCACTTTCACAGTGGTGTCAAATAAGAGGCATTCATGTCTGGAACTGACAAATGCATAGGCCTCTACTACTATCAAGACTGTATCTTAACAAACCTAATTTTTATGAGAACACATTAGTCTAAGAATAAACAAATTCACATGTGCAATCAGGTCCACCAAAAATTCCTGAACTAATGCAGGAGACGGTGAACAACAAGGGCTGCTCTCCCAATCGGAGATTTCTTTTAGCAGAAAGTGAGGTGTGTCTCGAGGCATATCCCGCAAGTGGGGAAGGAATAATTTTGCTACAGATCTCAGTGACAGCAACGTCAAGCTTGTAACAGATCATGATTTTTACAGAAATGCATATTTGACATTTCAAAGCCACTGGAAAAGAATCAAACTTGAGTTTTCCAAGGTGCTCTGGCAACAGGAATAAAAGGAAAATAACTCCACAGGTAAGTTATTATATAAGTTACTATATTATATGTAACTTCTAAGTATGTTAAGCTATTATACTATTGTACTATATACGACACTCAGTTTGTGCCATTGAAAAGGACAAGGGGTTCCACTAAGCACAAGAAAACATGATGGTAGGGCATTCTGCACCACACACAGACCTTTACATTACAATCTTAGCACTTGATTCCTTTGCATTGTTGTCATAACTTTATGCTCTGGGAACAATGTAATGGGGTCTTGAAAGGCTGAGAATACCCAGGCTTGCTAAGAATAAGTGGGGAAAAAAACCTGCATTAGTGTTTTCTATGCCAGCTGCCCTTAGCAATGAACAAAAAAGAGGAGGGAACACAGAGAAAAGAGTAGATCACCACTGTATTTATTTCTTGCTGCAATAAATAGCCCACTACAGGCTTTATGGCAAACTTACTGGTTTTAAATCACACCATGGCAAAGTGGCTGAAAACCAGGCGCCAGGAGCACCATCCCATGGATACCACCTAGATGTAACAGGACGGCCCCGTGTACTGTTTGGTTTTAGTTAGACAAGACAAAAATGTTACAGTATTTTCCTCAGCTACCTTACTATGAAATTAATTTAAATACATCTTGATTATGCACAGAAAAAAAAGTATTTTTTTCAGGGTTTTAGGACAGAAGTAAGATTAAATACCCGTAGATCTTCCATAATATGCCATTTCTGCATTAAAAAAACAAACAAACAAAAACAACCACACATACCCCACAAACCCAAACCTGAAGAAAATGTCTTTTCACCAGTAAAACCAAAACAGTGTACATGGGCTTTGCAACTCTGGGCTTTGTTACAGGCTGAGAAATGGGCCTGGGCTCACAGAGAAATCAGTCTCACAAGCCAGCACTATTTCAGCTTTTGCAATTCTCCATATTGGCCCATGTACCACCTTGGGGGCGGGATTTGCATGCAGCTCTCTTTTGCTGAGAGAGAACAGGCACTGGCTAAGGAACAATCACCCCAAGCCCAAAGGCAGTTGCACAGCAGCACCATTCTGACCCCCATTTTCAGTCCGGCAGACCTATCACATACATGGGGACTCAGATCTGCTCCTACCCTTCATAGCTGCAGCATTCACATTCCAGCATCTCTCCTGGAGGGTGAGGGCAGTGCTGGCATGGTGTATGGCGGCAGGGTGCCCCCATGAGCAGGGGGCTCGCCAAAGAGCAGGCGCAGAGGGCTGGGCAGAGCTGTGGCCAGTGGCTGTTACAGGCTGGAGGCGGCTGGGACTAACACAGCCAGCACCTGGAAAATCTGTGTGGAAATGGACGCCTTTCCAGCTGGAAAGAACTTCCTTTGTTTTGCTTGGCAGCATAAACAAGCATCACTTCATGAGAAACAGCCACAGGATTGCCCTTCTGTTTGTTGGACACCCACCTCCCGCTATGTCCCACTGGGCTCATGCCAAGCTTCAGCCTCCCTTTGGTGCGATTACAACAAAAGCTGGAAGTCAAAAATCTTGGAAACGTGTTCTCTTCTGCAAAGCACTTATTACTTAAGAGGTAAATTCCTCTTCTGTATGCCAAGAAGGAAAACCTTTTTCTATGTTGCTGGCAAAACTGTCAATCATCTTGATGAGCAGCAAATAAATTAATGCCCAATGATGGGATTCTATATTATCCTTAAGAAAGAAATCTATCACATAAACATCAACAGGTAAATGTTTATACCCGACAGCCATCAATTTCAGCTATCCATGCAAAGAGACAGGTGAGCTGGACTGGTAAACCTCGAAATTAAAGAGGTATTAATCATCTGCTCCCAGCCAGTATAAACAGATGTTATTTTTAAACAGGCAAAATCACCTCTTCCTCTGAATTTTATTTGCAACAGATAATGTTCTGCTACATTTTTAATCAAGCAGATGAAGTTACATTTAAATTGAAAATCTGCTGCACTCAACTAATCAGGCAAGTAAAATTCTGAGATGACTGAATAGCGGTACAGAGCACACTATTACAGAAGGTAAATTGTGAACTTTACCTGTCACACCACACAGCTTATTGTTCAGCCACCGTGCCTGTAAGTTAGGAGCAAAGAACTATGACAAACAAAAGAAAGGCATGTTAAACATATTTATAAATCCATCATGTTTTAGGAAAACACCATTAACAGTGACAGGAGAAAAAATAAGCTCCACCTCTTTCCTACAAAAACGCCGATAAAAATTTACACAGGTTGCTCCTATCTGCTTCATACTAGTCTAAACTGCATGTCTGGATATGCTGAGATCAAGTCACAGCATGAAAAACCTCTCATACTTTTCTCAAAAAAAAAATCAAGGCAAAAGAAAAACAAAAATTCTAAAATATCTTAAGGAAGAAGCAGTGTGATTTTTATGTTAATACATTTCCCAGCTCTCCTACAGATGCGTTGGTAAGCTCTCTTTCACCACCCAACTTCTTTGCACCTTAGCTTGCCACTATTAAAAACTGGTATCCATGTCCTTACTTGGCATTTACCATAGAATCCTAGGTGGTTTGGGTTGGAGAGGACTTTAGAGATCACCTATATTCAACCCCCTGTCCTTAGGCATGATACACTTCTTTATGTAAATGCATTTATGCACATTTGTTTATGTAAATAAATAAAATGATACACTTATTTATGTAAATGCTGCTGTGATAGAAGCAGCACTCATCTAAATAGATGAAATGAGCTCAGCTACCTACTCTCTATAGAAATGCCCTAAAATACTTTGTTACAAGAAAGTGCCATAAACCAGTAGCTTTTATCTTAATTTTAAAATGAGAGCCATATAGTCTCATGCATGACATTTATAAATTAAGCATAGATACAATATATTTTTTTTACCCAGGACAAGGATGAATAGAAACTGACAGCAGACATCCAGAAGACTCTCAATTACTACAGTTTTAAAGTACCCACAACTTTTACCTGATTGCAGATGTAAACATACAGACACTGAGGAGCAGCACCAAATGCCTGGGTGCTCAAACCCCACACCCTTCTGCAGATAAAACATTGCTACTAAAAACCAAAACAAACCAGACAGTAAATCTAATAATCACGTTAATCTGTCTCTGTGAGTAGCAACAATTACTGTGTGGTTCTGGAGCTAGCACAAGTGGCATAAAGTTTTCAGTGCGCAGCTCTGCAGCACATTTCCACATCCTCAGCCATACTATGCCTGTGCTCCCTAGACTGCAGCTAAATTTTGCTATTCTTTTTAAGAACATGTTATTTTTGAAACCTGAAGGTAACACAGAGACCCTAATGTGCCAGGGTAAGTGCTGACTATATGTGAAAGACCATAGGAAAGTCAGGTTTAAAAGCAGAATACTTGTGAATTTGTTTCACTTCTGTTACCATTAATAAAATGGTAATTAAGAAACATGTCTCCCTTTTTTCTTCTAGGAATTCAGAAAGAGTGTATAAAAATACTACAGTTTACATCTATTAAATAACTGCTCCTAGAACAACAGAAAGTTTAATGGTTAGTTCAGTTTAGAATATAGGAAAGCTAAAGTTGTTTTAAAAAAGAATCAGTATGTTAATTTTACATTGCCATATTTTAAAACACTGCAATAGCTTAGGTAGTGCAGCATCTTTAAAAACCTTTAATTAAGACCTTTAATTTCAAGTTAGAGTATACAACCATGAATTCTGAAGGACCCAGGGTTAAAGCCTGGTTCACCATGGACCAGGACATGTGGCAACATCACTGCAACTACCTACAGCATTTACACAGAAGAGCTTGCCGCCCTGCTTTGGACAGGGCAAGGTCCCTCTACAACCATCTGCAGGGACATGGCTGGTACTTCTCACAAATGGGACTCAGCCTGTCTCCTGCATGAGGATCACGTTTGCACAGGTGTGCTAGATCAGAACAGCAACATATAGTGGGACTGGCAGAAGAAAGGTGCTGCTGCCTTCACCAATGCTACCAGCTTCGTTTGCAAAGTAATGTGGGCACACCTGTGTCAGATGGGAATTTATATCCTCTTTTCCAGTATTTTCCACACTTCACTCTAAAGTCCCAGGATCTCTGTCTCCTGGGGAACTGTCTTATTGTTGTTAGAGGAGAATGTTTTGCAAAGGCTGTGGAGGATGTTCATAATCTCTTGTACAACCTTCTTCAGCAGCAGCTGGAAATCAAAGACTTACTTCCCATGCTGCTGACATTCAGGCAGCAATCTAACATAGACAAAAGAGCAGAGTATTTAGATTTCCTTTAACTATTGATGAAAGCTGATAAAAATGTGTTTTTTCTTAAGTGAGGAAAGTAATTCTTCACTGACCAGGTGAAAGATTTCTTTCCAGATTTTTAAAAGAACTGTGCTTACGTGTCTTCAAGAGGTATGACAAGATACATCACCCAAGACAGAAATGGTTTGGGAAAGACAGAAAAATTGTAATACAGTTTCTGATTTCACTAATACCACTCTGTATCAAATATATCAAGCAGTGAAAAGAAAACAAATATTATCAAGACAGTACTATGGTCTTGATCCTATTAATATAATTTGGCTAGTGTAAAAAAAAGGAAGCATAATACCTTAATGCTGACTAAGCTGCTGCCCTGGACTGTGGTCCTACGCTGCATGGAAGAGCTTTTGATAGTTAGTGCTAACCAAAACCAGAGCACCTCGCCTTTATCTATTCTATGATCTGGTGAGATTTTTCTTTATTTTTTTTTAGAATATCTTACCTGACCCCCCTAGAAGCTATAGATGAATGCTACATTAGAATTTAAAACAGGCCATCAAAAGACAAGATTCCCCCAAAACCCAAGCCTGCCCATCTGGCTGTCACCTTGCTGCCTCATGCAGCACACAAGGACATGCAGTTTCCCATTATATGGCTGACACAGTGGCATCTGGACCTTTGCAGAACTGCAGCAAATACTCTCCTTCTTGAAAATTACCACCCCATGCTCTTTCACTCATACACTGTTCATTACAAACCAAAGTATTCCTTGTTGCAGTGACACGTGCTCCTCTAATAACTCAAAGCCAGCTCTGGGAGTGCCAGCCAGCATGCGTCCACAAGCAAGGCTGAATGCCCTGGCCACCAGCTGGTGAAGATTTAAGCTGTGCTTAGCTTTAAATGAGAATAATCCTAAATCTAGAGGACATAAGCATGCATTTGAGGTTAAGCACATATTTGAGTGTTTTGCTGAACACCAAAGCTTTTCCGCATATTTCCGTCTCATTCACTGCACACTGTTCAAATTATTAATTAAATGCCTGGGCAATTTTAACATTGGGTTTTATTGTTCTAAGTACTTCAATTTTTTTCTTTAGAGCTAGCTATTTCTGTGATTTTTCCCAGCATTTAAAAAACACTCTATTATGTTAAAACTGTCTAGCAACTATATAAAGCTATATACTGAGATGGATCATGGAAAAAAAAAATCCTTTTCATAACTGCCCTTTCATACACCCAGTCTTTAAACCAGATTTTATGTTGAGCTGATGTGCAAGATATAAATACAGTTCAAAACAAAGTAGTGCTTGAATTTTAAATATACACAGTACAGAGGGAATCTTTGATAGCACTGTAGTATTGCATTGCAAGTTAAAAAGTCTGCAATGTCCAAATCTAGATTTTCATCCAATGAATACTGTTCCATCAGCCTTATTCAGGAATTCAAAATTCCTCCATGGTTTGAAACCAGAGTTATCTGTTCACTGAGTGTCCCTGAGGACCTCACTGCAGCCAGACAGTACCAGGCACTGAGACCCTTGTGGAGCTCAGCTCTTCTGGGTTCGAACTCGCTTCTAGCCCCTGATTTCAAATACCACATTCGAGTTAATCCACCTAGGATCACAGTTTTCACACCACCAAGTTTCCCTTCCCACCCAGGCAGCTTTTAGAACTGAGACTTGGAAAATATCCACAAGGAATACTATGCGCTAATGCTTATTTTAAAGTTTTTTTCAGAAGTAACTTGCAACAGAATATAGTGATACATTATTTAAAATTAATATAACACATTATTAAAGATGAGCATTTAATGTTATAACTGCACTGCCTAACTTCTAAATATTTGATCCTTCAACCTTATCTATATTAAAAGATTATTTTTGCACAAAATTTCCCCTTTAAAGGAAACAGAATTATTGATAACACCTTCATATATTAGAAAGTTAAAAATTCAGATGCTGTAAGCCAATGCAGTCAATAAAACTAAACATTTCAAATGATAAGCAATTTATAATCTTTCACACATCTGCAAGTATTGCAATATTGCACTAATTAAATGTTGTATATATTCTAGTTTCTTTTGTATTTAATGTGTCTTAAAATTGGTTTCTTCTCAAACGCTGGAAATAGTTTTTTAAAAAATAGTACAGCATTATAGTGACACAAACAGAAAAACTTTGATTAACATCAAAGTTAAACAGAAGCAACTGGCAACAAATTTTATGATTCATTTATTTAAATGAAGTCCTCTGTCTTCACAGTGATTCTTCCTCAACTTAGTATTTGACTGAAAGAGACCACTATGCAGGAGCTGCTCCCATTTTGTTTGTATTTCCATGCAGTAAACAAGAATTTTGTCTTTTTCTTAAACTGGGCAGGAATAGGGAAATGGTGTCCAAGCTCAGAAACCCTGCCTGAACTGCAGAAGGCCACAGCAGGGACCAGATCGTAATTGCATCAGTCACAGTTTAGAAAATCTCTTCCTGCTCAAAATGAGTTTGATGTGTTTCTGGAGAACTGGGAAGCACACAGCCTGCTCAGGGCTTTTGCATTTACACCTCCTTCTCAGAAATGCAGCACTTTTTCAGAAAACTGTTTTGGATGCCAGCTAAAACCACTCACACCCTCCTGTCCTGTGCTTCTTCTCTATCAGTCTGCTCTACTCAGAGCATAAAACCAAGAAGGAGGTATGGTACTTTTGCTCTGGCTGTGACCTGGAAATTATACACATGGAGTAACATTGACAGCAAGCAGCATGTGTTGCGTAGTACAGGTGCGCTTACACCTCTATGCCAACAACTGGTGTAAACCAGTGGGCCACATAAGACTAGCTCATGCTACAGAGCTTTCCTGCCCCCTTTTTTTAAGTAAAGGAAAGCCGTCATGTTGAAGACAGGAAACTTACTGTAATTAAGGCTTCTAGAATCTATTCTTGACTAGCATAATACAGCAGAAAATTGTTTCCTAAGATTCTGGAGGTCAGTTTTGCATAGTATGTGACTGTTTGACTTCACAGTTACAGCTGAGGCTGAAAGAGCATCACTCCATGCAAGCTGTTCAGCAAAACCTGAACACTGTCTGCTGTGCAGGCCTTTCCTAAGCTCCTCTCATCCCTTCCGTCACAGAAAGTGTTTTCTTTCCATAGAGCAGCATAGTACTTCCTAAATCCAGCAGTATCTGCTGAGTTTAAGGGGATCTCTGCAATGTAGAACTATATAATAAAAACTTAACTCAGTTCTCTGATTTAATAGTCCATGCCATCATTGGACCCTGCTGTTACCCGAATAAACTATTGTGGTTTTTAATTGTGCATTTTTCACTTACCTATATGGTCACACTTCAAGCATGGTAGCCAGGATTTCAGAAATAATAGCAAATATAAGAGAAAAAAGATACACACTGAAGTTTTTTGCACTAGATTTTCCTCTTGCAGGGGTAACAGAAGCCGAGAGAAGAATTCAAATAAACGTTACAATGAAAACCTGAATCTAACTGCTCCTCAGATTACTTCCTTTTCCATTTCAGTGACAAGTTTGGTTTCAACATTTTTAGTAATGTACTGAAGATTCTAAAGTCAAACCATGCTTTGCATAAACAGTGTAACTTGGGAAACGCTTAATCCACCAGGTCCTGTATGTGAGCAATAAAGAAATTACACTATTTACACTAATAAAAATGGCACACTTTATAATCTGTAACTTCCCCCCACTTCCAAAAGCAGCAGATGATTGCTATCTCTTAGTCTCTAGCTACGGAAACAGTGGCCTATCCTGGCTTTGCTGGATAGCAGCACTCCCAGCCTCAAGAGCAGAGCACCTGCTGCTGCTGGACCACCGGGCCTCTATCCTCAGCTCACTTAAACGACTCATAAGATTGAGATGGAATGATGGATCAAATGGCAAATGAATTATTACCATGGCTGCATCATAAATGGCGTTTATGATTGCATGAACTCACTATCAGGGATTTACGAAGTGCCAGAAACTTTTGGCCTTTGTAATTTCTGTCACTAAAATTAACCACATAAGACCTACTTATTATGAAAAGCTTTTCAACATTTTAGTACTGTTTTGCTCATTAAAAAAAAAAAAAAAATAGGACTAGTGCATTTAGCTCTGTATGTTATGTATCTTTGCCAGAATTAAGGAAGCCTTGTTATTAAATAACCAAATTTAACTTTTTAAAGCATCATGTAAGTATCATAACCAGCAGCTTGAGGTATCACTGAAACTCGCTTCAAACTCAGACAAAGAACTCTTGCCCCACAGATTAGAAAGCATACCAAAATACACATGCCAGCTCTGCTAGCCTCCAGTGAGGACTTCCCCATGAGCCATGGCTTGAGGCAGGGCTATGGCATGGTGAGATAAACTTGTGCTCCTGCAGCACTGGTACATGGCCCATGTCTGCTAAAGCTCTGTACCATCACCCTCAAGGTGGTGGCCTGTGCTTAAAACAAAGTCTGTAATTCACTGTAACAGTGATGTCCTTCCCAAGTAAGGCCATGACAGGATTTGAAATGAAACACAGCTGAGGAAGGGCTGCTGTCAGAAAGGGGACAGGAAGGACAAGGGCTGTGCAACCCTTCTCCCAGCAGCCCCAGAGCCACAGTGCCTTCGGTGGCATATCTGCAGAGGTAGAGCACCCACCTCACCTGTGGTCCTCCTTCAGGGCAGGATAGGGGGTGCCCTGCACCACATCGGGTGCTGCCAAGCCCCTGGAGTGCAGAGCTGAGGCTCTGCCAGGTGCTGGCTCTGCCTCCTCTAGGGTGGGATTGCGGGGTGGGCCAAGAGCTGGAGGTGAAAGCTCTTCATCAGATCTGCTGCTTTCTCCTCTCCCCAGATCAAGTGATGCTGACACCTTTTCTTGTGGCTATCTGCCCACTAGCTCATGGTGAAACACAGGTCTTTCTCCTCACTCCTCCTCACCACCCTGCGCAGTACTGCTCCCCAGGCAGCAGCCCACAGTCACTCCTGGAGCTCTGGGTGCCGCATCTTCAGGCTGTGCCCAATATCCTCCGTATGCACTCCTTACACAGTGCACTTCTCCCTCCCTGCCTCCCTCCCTCCACACAGACAGAGACATTGTCCAAACCCTCGGCATTTCCTTTTGTCAGACAGCTCCTCTTCTGACCTTGCCACACCTGGTCTGTTATCCCCATCTTCTATGCTTCTGCTCAGGTAACTTTCCCAGGCCATAACTGTGCACTTTGCATATGTCTCTGTGTTACCAGCTGTGGGTTCCCAGAGGGTGAAGCCTCTCTGCTTTTCTCCCCAGACTTCTAACAGTTCATTTCTGGCAAGGAACAGGTAGTGTGGGAAGAGGGGGGATGGTTGTGCAAAGGATGAACAAAGCATGCACACATCACACCAGCCATTTTGGAAGATGGTGATGACCCTGCATGCCACGGGGAGGAACAGTGGGCCACCACAGCATGGAGGGCTATGTCAGCAAGGGCTTAGCTCAAGCGGTGCAAAATGTACCCATCATGATCACAGGCAAATTAGAAGTTGCCAGCTTTACCCAACATTCTCACTATGCTTCTTTATCAGAAGATTTACCATACATGCAGTGCTGGCTGTACTAAAGTCAGGACTCCAGCAATATTTCTTACAAGAAAGAAACAGAAAGGTGCAAGTGAGAAAGGCTGATGTACCGTCTTAAATAAAGTGATTGCATATACAGAAGACAGCTAGAGGATAATACTGTGGAAAGTGGTTTCCCAAAAATTAAAAAACGGTGACAGATTTTACTAACATCCATGAAATCCAGATGTGAATACACTGACCTCACCACGCTAACTGCACAGGTTAGGCTGTTCCATGAAGGATAACAAATATTAGCATGTATGCAACCAAAATGCCCCTGAGAATACTCCAAACTCTTATTTAAATGCAGGATTTGCTGACAGAATGCAATATCTCAATCACATTCTTACTTAAAGTTCATCCTGCAAAAAAATGTGAATAAGATAACACATTCTATTTCTCTCTGACTTTACGTAAAGTTTTTCTTCTGGGTAGTGCATGTCTTCTCTCCACAAGTCTTAAATGCCACCACAGTTTCTGCATGAGCCTCCATGCTGCTCCAGTGATGCTCACCACAAATGCACCATGAAGTTTTGCACTGTAGGATTTTAATTACTGAGGCAAAATAATCCTCAAATTCCCTTGAATTACAGTCCTGGAACCTTAAAATCCCACCTACCCTGCAGGGATTTCCTACACTGCAGGCTCATCTCCATTTAATAACAAGACATCCCAGCCAAATGCTCTTCCTTTCTAAGATGTGTGAGATTACTGACTTGGATTTCTGCTTTTCCAAACATAAATGAATGCAAGAAACTTGATGTGGTCTAAGCCTCTTGTGTTCAAAATCTGAGCCTGATAACAAAACTTCTTGAGCTGCTGCCTTTGTTTACTTGACCAAATGATGTAATGGCTGGTGGCTGGAAACTCTCCAATTCATAATTTTACAAAGGTATGAAGTTTAGATGTCTTCTTATTTATCCTACTTTTGCTCTTAAGCATGACCCATTAAGCAACCCGCATAAGCAATGCACATTAAAACAAAAAAAATCCCAGACTAAATTTGTTAACACTGAAGACCCTCAAGATTCAATTTCAAGTCATAGCTGCTTGCATCACCCGGTGGCTGGGGAATAGCCTGTCCATCTGGACATGGTCAGACTGTCCGCACAGTGGCACTGACCACATAAGCCCACAGAAGGCCCCTGGCTGCAAGCAGGTAGAGGTTCATCCTCCAAACCCAATGGGAGGAGAGCACCATGAGAATGAGGCAGCGCAAATGACAACTGCCAGAGACAGGGCTTGACACTGTTATGAATCCTGTGCCTAAGCACAAGTTAGCTGCCACTTACCACCAGGTTGAGCACAAGACTATGCAATCACCCAAGCCAGTATACCCATTTCAGGCCATCATAAAGCATGGTACCCCAGCAGCACATGTTGGTTGACATAGAGGCACTGGAACGCTTCTCTCCTGCTGCATGCCAGCTGCTGGGGGGCTCACCTCTGGTGCTGACTTAAGCATTTGTGTGCACCTGCACTCTGTGCAGACAGCCACCCTAAACCCAGGTCTCCAAGGAGCGCGGCACAGAGACACAAGTAGCTCAGAGGCCAGTGTGGTTCTGGCACATTTACAGACTTCTGCCAGAGCTCATGAATCCTGCAGGGACTGAGCTGTATTTCAGAGGCCGTGGGCTGGCACTTAAGTTTCCAAAACATCTTGTAGCATGTGACCATCTGGCTTTTCTGCTGGTTTGGTTACCTCATCTTTTACCTAATGCAAAATAAATGAGCATCATCACACACGCCTATCTGTGCTCACATAGGTAAGAAAAGGCACCACCTGTGAAAACCTTTAAACTCTCTGAATTGCCATGTTTGCCATTACCAGACAACCCTTGCCTTAGAGCTGCAACAGGATCTTCTCCTTCCCATCTGAGGTTATTCCTTCTGCAGTCAGCCTTCAGACTACCTGATCACAGCTGGCTGGCACAGGGTCTCCAAGGAAGATAAAGAAAAGCCTTGCTTGTGGTGCTGGTTGCAAATGCCTCTGATCTTCTAACTTCATATTTGCTCACTTTAACTGCGTGTTGCATGGGGGATTGAAAGAGGCAGAGTGGCAAAGCAAACCCAACTCAGCTGCCAGCACACATGGAAGTCCTCAGCCTAAGTTTCTGCCTCTACCCCAACACCTTCAGCTCTGTTCCCACCTCCCACCTCATTCTCTGTACGGAGGGTGTAAAAAAAAAATCCATAGATAAGGTGAACAGAATTCAGAATTATTTGAAGAGTGGTAGCGTTTTGTTGGCTGGGGTTCTCTTTAAATTCTGTACAATAAAGAAATTACCGGCACAGACTAAGATGACAGGCTAGACAGAAACACTACTCAGCAAGCATTGAGAACCAAGCCCAATGCACTGCTAGTGTCAGCATTCAGACATTCAATACCACCTCATAAATTCAGGTAAGTCAGAAGATTCTCTTTCCAAAGGCATGGAAAATATCCTGTGCCTGTAAAACAGCATTTAGCAGCTGTTTTTTCTGTCTTCTTCTGTTTGGTGTGATAACTAAGGTATACTTTCAGGCCACTATACAGCTGGTTGGTTTCTAGCCTTCATCATAGTTTTCAAAATGTATGAACAGTTTAAAAATACAACATTGACAGTATTCCAATTTAATAACAATTTGACAGTATCTTTCAAATTATTGTATGTGCCATCAAAAATGTTATCTGTGTAATTCCAAAGATGAGTTCCTTACTATTGAAATTATGTCAAGGGATTACTTTGGAGTCAGGGAAGTATAGGGCAAAAAGGCCAAGAAGGGTAATTCGAATTCTCAAAGATGGCAATGCAGAGTTATGGGCAAGACAACAACAGGCCCTTTTTCTGTACTTTGGATGATACTGTAACTTGCTGGTGGAACCTGGAAGAGGTGCATAAATTATTAATCAGAAAAATAGTGGAAAAAGGAGCACACTAGAGAAACAGTTATATTTCGTCTCTTTTAGGATCAAAAATAAGTGTTCTACATTTAGGATGAGGCAGTAAGACTGCATCCCACTGTGTCTGCCAGCTAGCAATCCTTACACATGTACTACTGTTCATATGTGGCCAAGCTTTAGCACACGATGAAAGATGCACATCTTATAATAATCAAACAATTCAATCTAAAACACATGTTTAGAGAAAAATCATTAAAACAGGACAGCTGTGCAAAGTACCTGTTGGAAAGCAGTATTCAGGAAAAAAAATGAGCTTTGGTAACTGAAGAGCTTGCTGCTTGGAAGATCTGATAGTGGCAGAGGAGCACCACAAGAAAAGCTGCCATTTGGGCAATGTTCAGTGCAGCGCGCTTGTCCTTCCTGGCCCACAGAATACTTCATCAGTGAAAACCAAGTAAACTAAGCATGCCTGTTATCAACAGTTACTGTAAGAGGAAGCACACAAGTTAGACTAGGGGAGATCAGTGACCCAGGTTATCATTTTGCACCTCTTGACACACATGACAAAATTTACCCTGAGTTCTCTTTAACGCAGCCTTGGCTTTTTGTGGGGAAGATGATCAGGGATTAAAGCAATCAGAATCCAGGCAACAAACTGGTTAAAATGCCACCCTTCCAAAATGCATTAAAAAAGCAACAGTAATCTCACTTTAAAAGAAGTCAGAGAGAACAGAATGCTTTGAAAGTGCCCAGGAAATTGCAAACGAGAACATGAACCGTGGCAGGAATTCAGTCCAACAGGACGGCGTGCTTACAAACCCCCTTGTGCCTGAGGAAAGAGAGCCTGCTTTACAGCACTGCCCTTGTTTGCTTGATATCTAAAGCAGATTCTTCTCCATCCCTTAACATGCCCCTGCCCTACAACCTCTCATCTGGCAGGGACACTGGGCATTTAACATCTGGATTTAGTACATCCTGCTCAAGGCACAGAAATCTTCACGAAAAAGTAAGCTGCTTACAGAACCCAACAAATTTTACTACTCTTTCCTTCCCTCAGCTTGTTTATTTACCTTCAAACACAAGGATAAAGCACTTCAGTATCAAAATGAAGAAAGCAGTTACCTTGATACCACACATTAACACTAAAGTATCTTTCCAAAAGGTAAATCTTGCTAATGCACTAAAAAGGACTGCAAAATTAAATTTCTCCAATATAGAGTAGATATATCAGAATTCATTTGTCAGCTTTCAAAATACTTGTGCTAATGTGAATTATTCACCAATTCCACCCCCCCCAAAAGGAGAGTCTTGTGTTACAGATAGAAGTCACTACCACCAGTGCTTTTTACGACTTGAAATCAAACAAGGTTTTTTCTGTTTCCTTCCAACTTATTTATAAAGATATATCTTTAAAAAGATCATCATATATTGTAAGGAATCTCTCCCTTTCTCTCTCAAAAATAAAAGGGAGTTAAACTGAAGAAGAAATAGCAAATGTTACTTTAAAAGTTGTGCTACAGTAGTTGCCATGCAGTCACATTCTGATTTCTGCAAAGCTTCTGCAAGGTCACTATCTCCTACAGCATAAAAATTGACTTTGAAGGAGCAGCTTTCAATAGACAAGTGTTAAAGGTGAAAAAATCCAAAATGCAGCTATTCCAGCTGTGAATCACCACTCACTGTAGCTGTACTCCCACCCTATAACAACATTTCCTTCATAGACTCATCTCATCTTTCTGCCTCAGAAAACAGGAATGAAATAAATTTGAAAATAATATTTCTCCATTTTTGCTGGTTTAAGAAGATTACTTAAATGCAAGAAGCTTATTATTTTGCAAATTCATTTCATCTGTTTTTCTCATGCATTTCAGAAATTGATATTGGGGTCCAGGGCAGAACACAACAGAACTTACTAGTGCTAATATTTTATTAGCAGTCTCTGGCATTAGCAACTTAGCACAACTGTGGGATTTTTTTAATTGTTATTAGCTATTGTACATTTAAATTTCAGAAATAACTAATACGTATCTCTTCACAGACACTCCATCCAAAAAAGTTTTATTTAACAGTTGTGTAATTAGAGATACTATATGTGCATAAATGTAATCAAAATACAGCAATGGGTTTTGTTAAATAAAATTTGTGTGTACAGAGTTGAAATGAATACAGGTAGCGTATTTGTTTCTGGAAAGATACAACGAAAGTTTATTTTGAAGCTCTATCTTTATACTACATTTTGCATAAATGTTTCAGAAATTGCTCTATTAACTATGTGTTCAGGAAAATGACGACAACAAAAAAAACCACAAGAACAAAAACAACAAACAAAAGAAAAAATCAAAAAGCCCCCCCCCCCCCCCCCAAACAAACAAACAACAAAAAAATAAAACAAACCCAAACCAAATCAATCTTCAGAAAACTCCATGTTAAAATGTAAATGAGCCAGGACCATGCCTTTCTGGCCGCTGTAAGATGAGCCATTGCCCCCTTTTCTCTGATATGTCTTTCAGACCACTCCCCCCTCAGTTCTACGAGGGTAAAATAACCTAAATTAAACACATATTCTTAAATCACTGATTGTTTCACATTTACATCCCCAGATACCTTGCAACAGTCTTTATTCTGTGATGTGCAGTGCCTAAGACGCAATGCATTCTGCGAAAATCACTAAGAGCAACAGCAGTGATTTTGATTACCATCGCATCTCATAAAGTACCTGTGAAAATATTGTACTATATTGCTGTAATTGTTCAACTGCTTACAAAGTACAATAGAAAATAGAGTACTAACTATTTTTATCTCAAAACCCCCTGTATTCCACTGCTCAAAGAAAAAAGCTGAAAAACATGTTTTTTTTTTAATCAAGAGGCGTATGTGGGGTTAGAATCCTTGCACTATGCAGCTGAATATGGAGGTTCAGCACTGTCACTTGTATACTAATTAATTAAACAAGCCATTAGCCAACTGTTTTCAGCCCTGAGCAATGGTAGTATTTATGCTTGGGTCACTTGTCTTAATTTCTTCTCACTGAACTACAGTGACATTGTCATAATTAAATTGTAAAATTTTAAGTGTGGGGGCAGCTGAAGAAATGGTATCTGCTACTGATTTCTTGATGCCATTTTAATTTGTCTTCCTTCTTCTATCCTTTTTTCTTTTCTTTGATAAGAATTGTTTGAACAGACTCTGATTTTTTTATTCATTCCATACAGAATTGTGTCCTATACGGCATTTCATTTTATTAATAAACTTCAAAATCACAATAATAGTTAGATTTTGGAAAACAAACCGAAAATAACTTGCTGTCTAAATTCCAATTCAGACCAGAAGAACATTTTTTATTCTTCTGCTCATTCTTGAATTAGCTGACATTAACAACAATTTTCATGTTTTCCTCATTAAGTATACCACTTTTTTAAAACAAAAATGTATTATATTAATAGTTAATATAACTACTGTATTAAACCAGTTATCCATTTCCTCTAGAACAGAAGAGCCACTCAGACCTCAGTCATTTCCCAGTCTGATTTATCCTGGAAACTCCTCATCAGCCCACCGTGGTCAGTCCTATCAGGAGGAGATGGCAAGAAGCCGATTCCAGTAAGGGTGACCATAAGATTTAACCTAACACTGGAAGTTAGCAATCCTGTCCTGCCTTTCCTTTTGATTTCAAGTGACACACCCAAAGTTATAGCCAACATAATTACCAAAGAGTAAGATGAATTACAAAAAACATCCCACTTATGACAGTTAACCTTAAAAAAATAAACCCCCATGACTTTACTGCAGCATGCTTCCCCACTGTTCGCAGTGAGAAAGCACAGTTTTTGATACCTGTGCTGTGTTCAAGCTGCTGTGTACAATGGAGTTCTGCACTGGAATACCTACAGTTTCCACAGTGAGGACATTCAGGTTTTTGTTGTGTGATTGCAAGGCATCTGAGCAGCTGTGCTGTCTGGCAAAGGTACTGCCGATATTAAAATCCACCTGCGCTGGGAAACTATGGTGTTTCCTTCATGTACTTACATTCTCAGAGAACCTACAGAGAGCTACATCAGAATTAAAAGTTGTTCCTGGAACTGTAACATTTCTGAACTACTGATAATGATTTTTTCTTTTTTTTGGTGTATTTTTCATTTATGCCTATTTTAAGTCAGTAGTCCTCTGATACAAACTGGAACAGTCACACAGGAACATCAACTGGGAAACAGTCTCAGTTTTACTGATTAAAAAAATCAGATATTTGCCAAGTTGAAAATAAATAAAAGTTTCAATGAAGTTATCCTGACTAACCATTATTTTTCCTATGCTTTTTATAACACCAAAGTAAGGCTACAAAAAATCCCTTTGGGGAAGAATTCAGCTCCCAAAGAGCCTGCTTGCTCCTCCAAAGTTCCAGATTTTTAGCCTCACAAAGCAACTCCAGACTAATCAAGCTTTGACATAAAAAGAGGGGGAAGGATGGCTTTGAAGGTGCATTCTCTGTGGTGAGAGGAATGTGGAATACTAAACAAACTGAGTAGGCTTTAAATTAACTAAATATCTTAGACGAAGTGACTTACAGGCTCAACAGCGCAAGTATCACTATCTCATCAATAAAGGCAGTCACTCCAATTTCAAGGCAGCCCTATCTTTCTGTGCATGTGAGCAGCCTCAGGTTCAAGCAACTGTTTTCCACCCTGTGACAAAGTGTTATGTGGCTGGCAGACAGCTGCCAGGCTTCCTCATCTGTGTTTATTTTCCTTTTCAGAGCTAAAAACACAGGCTGAAAAGCAGTTACAGCTGGGTTTTGGTTTCTTTCCATTTTGATGTCATTGTGTTTCTCTGCCTCACCAAGTACGTGGAACATTTTCATATGGTCCTTCTAATTATTTGAGTCTGCTAAAGAATGTATTTCAAAGGTGTATTTGCATACAAGGGGAAGTTCTATCCAGCTTTTGTCCCTCAAAGATTGCACATGGGCACCATAAAAAATTACATCACTGACAAACGTCACTGAAGTGTCATTTGTGTTTAAAAACACACCGTACTTTGGACATGAAGACTAAGACACATAACTGAAGTGCAAACTTCCCACTTAAGACCTCAGGGAAAGAGAGATTACAAAAAGCCTGCCAAAAAGGACTTTTGCTATTTTACAGTTTCTTGAAGTTGGTAATTTTACGGCTGTTAAAAAGAAAAAAAATTACAAACGAAAATCACAAATATTTGGGTTCAGACAGGCCCCCAGCTACTGTAAAAGCAGGCGAGGAGACAACATCGGACTGGGTTCCAAAAACGCTTCCCTCCACTCCCCACAAATGTAGTCAAACAGTGAAAACATATGAGAACGAGAGACAAAAGCCATCACGAACCTCTCCGATGAGAAACTAATTGGTGCTAAACACACAACGGCTTACATTTAATCCCGTTAATCACCAGGCACGGAAAAAGCGGAAGACTCGTTCTTCGCCACAGCCCGGCCAGCCGGGCTGAGGGGGTGGCCGGGGCTGCCCCTGACACTGACCCCAGCCCTGCGACGGGGCTTGCCCGCCCCGCCCACGGCGAAGCCGCTTCTCCCCGCTGGTGTCCCCGGCTCCCGCCCATCTACCGCTGACCGAGGCTTCCCCCGCGGCGGCCAGGCCCACGAGGAAGAGGGCCGGCCTGGAGGCAGCGCCGGACCGTCCAGCAGTGAGGGGAAAGGCGGGAGGGGAAAGGACGGCGGCGTCCGGCGGTCTCTGAGCGGGCTCCCCTCAGAGTCGCCCCTCGGAGCCGCAGCTGAAGAAGCCGGAGCCCGGCGGACCGTGACCTTACCTCATTACGTCACCCGTTCGCCGAAGAGTTATGAGAAAGGAATCGTTCGCCCGCACAGAGTGCTCGGAAAAAAACATACAAAACCGTGGGAGAAGGCCCCAGTCCCGAGTTTGGGGCTTCACTTTCACAAACGAGTGTAGCACTGGATCATTTTAAATACCTAGGTTTGCTCTCTGGATAGCTGTAACTTTCCAAAACTTTTTTTCCTTTTTCTTTTTTTTTTTTTTTAAGAAGAGTATAGCAAAAATTAAATTACATAAAAGCGTACAAACTAAACCCACTACTGCGTGAAAAGCAAAGGTAGCACGGACATACCTCAGAAAAACACTTCAGGGAACAAACTGCTTTCATCACTGCCCCAGAGAAACCCCATGGAACCACGCACAGGACTAAGCCCTACACACCACAAGTGCCTCTGCTCTGACTGCTTTCCTAAACTACTAACAGATTTCCTAAATGGATCCTCTTTTTAAATTTTATGCCAAAACAGATCTGTAGCCGTTAAAAAGTTGGATGAGACAGTCCCTCCAACACATGCCCACTCCATCTTAGCTGCACCAGCAGCAAAAGCATGGCTAATGACACAGAAATTGTATACACCCTGAAGAGCATGTCTCGGGGAACAGTTCTGTTTCATGCTGAGCCCATCACACAGACTTCAGCCATCCCAGCAGCAGGTGAAGGCTAGAAACACTGCTGCCTCTCGTATTTTGGAATGTCAGAAATCCCTATTCAAGGTTGTCCACTTCCTTCACTTCAGTTTTCTTTGTGACACTGCGTGCCAGAAATCCTGCCTGAGCACAGTGCAAGTGGAAAAGCTGAACCCTCACATACGCATCTGTAAACAGACATATAAACACATAAGACATGGCATGCATATGCACATCCTTACACGTGCTTACAAGCTGTCCTGAACAGGGAGAGAGTCATCACAGATTGGCAGCTGGATGCCCCCACAGCTCCTGGGGGAGAGGGAAGTCCCCAGACCTCTGCAGCTAAAGTTTTAAACCTACAAGGTGCAGTTACCGGCTCAGTGCTTACCTTCCAAGCAGTGTCTAGACCGGGAAGTGCGTACAACATGAACGCAATTCCTATCACCACAGAGGTTTTGTTGCTTCCACTTAGAAGGGCAGAGAAAACTCTGGTGTTTCACCGTGCATACAGAGTTTCAAAAGGAGACTGAAGAAAGCATCTGGCAGCCTCCCCCCATTCTTCCCCCCCCTTTGGTTGTTGGGTTTTTTAAGGAGTTGATGGAGGAAGATTTTTCCACTACTGAGGGTGCCTGGCTCAGACCTTGCTGCTTCTGGCACTTCAGGACTCTGAGGAAGACAAGCACACCACAACAGCCTGTGCCAACACAATGCAACAACGAAGTACAAATAAATCAACACACTTTGAGTAAAGAATTGCTTTGTGACTGTCACCAAAATCTTCTAGATCCAATAGGCCTCAGTGTGAGTACATTCCCCTCACCTACACTTAAGAAGTAGTCAAATGAAAGAAAAACAACCACCATGTATTGCTCCTGACACTGTACAAAGACATCAAAGGAACCCACAGAATTAGTACCAAACTGGTGACAAAATACGTCTTGGCAGCTAGTTCTGTGCATATGGTTTTCTGCAGAGTGGGTGATGCTTCGTAGAGTAAGCTGTACATCACTACATCCACCAGAAGTCTGGCTGAGTAGATACAGTTTTTTATTTTCTGATTTTCTCTCTAACAGTGCCATTATCTCCCAAGACATACGCAAGATACTTGGCACTGTCACATACAATGTAAAATCAATGACATTAGCAAGAGTATTAGAGGAAAAGCAGACAAACATCACCACCATCACAGAAAGCAGGCAGAGACTGAACCTGCCAAATGGGAATCCCTTCCTGGTGCTAAAAACTTTCACATAGAAAGAAAGTTTAAAGCTGAGTTCTGTGACTGCAAAAATTGCCACATTAATGAGAAACATCACCATTCTCCAGAAGCCCTCAGTGGAGGTTTTGTGGGATGCACTGCTCTGACAACCACCTGAGATGTCCTTGGTCCTTGCCTCTCTGACCTTCCAAGGGCAATGGACTTCACTGGCTCACCAGCACCACTCCAGCAAAGAAAGCTTCTTGGGAGAGCCTGGGCGTTGTAAGCATCCAGCAATCAGACAGGTTCTGGTGACAAAACCCTCCCTAATCCAGAGTCTCTCCGGATATTTGAGAGTTGTTTTGATTTACACATGGGGGTTGGAAACTCTCTCAGCACTAGGAGGGAACAACACAATTGATAAATTAAGTGAAAGCAAGGGCAGGATTCAGTCAGCCTAGGACACCTGGACAGTAGCTGAAGGTCCAGTGAACAACTCCAGGTCCACATTGACACCATGATCTTCTTGCCTGTGTATGCCACAATTCTCACCTGGCAAGCCTCTGAAGGAGGGTCACTACATGTGAAATGAAATCTCACAAGGTGCACAATACTTTGATAAGGAAGAGCTCTGGAAATACCAGTTATATACACTAGCAGAGTACAAAGGCAACCGTTACAATCATCCCAGGACTCGTTAGCTTGTGTTACATATACTGTGTGTGTACATCAGCATATGCACAGACACTACAAAGTCCAAGGATCTATTTTTGTGTCTCCTCCAGATTAGAAAATTACCACTGAATACCAGCTGTCACAAGATTAATGGTCACTGTGGTGGTATCACACTATACATTTTCCATGCTTTCAAGTGAGAAACCTACACATTACCTAATGTGCTGCATGTGTCCCCATTCTGACAACACAGCAGTTCAACCCCCTTGCAGCTCAAACCTTCACAGCAAATCCCATCCATACCAGAAGGAAACAGAGTGAGCTCTCTACAGAGGAACAGACAAATTTGTCATTTTTTCGTGAGAAGGATAGTGCATACATACTCTACATTGCTCTGAATGTCAATTTTGCCCTCAGCTTTGAAGCACAAAACCACTTTTCCTAGGTGCTCCTATGAACAGGAAGGCACACAATACAGCATTAACAAGCCATCTAATTCCTCCTGTAAGTCCTCCTCTAGGTTCTAAAATCCACTAATAAAACCTTTTTCCTCTGTGCTTATTCATGCACGTATCTGCATGATTTATGTTCCTTTGTAGCTGAACCCAAACTTTACTTTTTCCCTTTTCAAACCCTTAAGTCATTTGTTTTCAGGATATTTTCTGTTGTGTTTTTTAATTACTTAAAATCTTGAACTTCTCCTTCAGAAGAGTTAAATTAGTTTCCCACCAGTGTTCAAAAATTCAACTGCAATATGAGTTTTTCCCCACCTGTAAGAAACCCGAAGAAATAGGGACAAGGAAGAAAGATCAAACTGGTGGCAGAAGTGGAGGAGGGAAAAAAAAGTTCCCTTATAACAATCAACAGAATAGCAAAAAAAAAAAAAAAAAAAGTTAAAAAGTCACCCAGAATATATGACCATGTAAGCATGGGCACTCTTGCAGAAAACCTAGTCAGCAATCCAAAGCCATAGGAAATTTAAATTAGAGCTAAGGTACACAATAGCAGAGAAATCTGTGCAGATAAAGGACCTGCTCAGGTTGCAGGTATACTTAGTCTAGATCTCTTCAGATTTGCAAAGGAACTTTATTAGTTTTATTAATTTTTTTCTTAAATAATTAAGAGATTCAAGAGTATCCACACTACATGGTAAAGAAGATTAAGTTTTTTTCGTTAACAAAAATATCCATATGCATATGCCGTATCTTCCGAATGGGAGGTGGACTTCCACTGCTTATTACCGCCCCAGGGTGCATTCTGCTATAGTAACTCATGCACAAAATGCTCCTGCTACATTTAAGGAACGTTAAGGCTCTAGCCTTATGTGCAGCCAGCCTGACCAGGCACCACTCTGTTGGTTCATCCTTCTGAGTGGGCACAAGCAGGCAACCCCTAGCCCCACGTGCCTGGCACTGCTTGAGAGGAGGGATGGGACCAGGAGACATGGGCAGGGCCCCAGCATGGGTACGGGCACAGCCTGGGCAGGAGCACTGAGGGCCATGGGCTTGCACCCTCTTCCAGAAGCCCCCCAGTCTCTGGGCTTTGGAGCAGGTGACAGCACGGTTCCATGTGTGTGGCTTACTAGCCTGCATGAACACAATTCCCGGTACTGACTATTTCCAAACACACATTAATTTTACACCAAGACATCTTTTCTGCCAGCCAACCCCTCCAGCTGCTCAGCACCTCATGCTCTGCCTCCCCAAGGAGATGCTGTGCTCCAGGAAGCACAGCAGCTTTGCTGGGGACAAGCAGACCCCTTGAAAGGGGATGCACAGCCACCAATGGTGTGACATGGCTGCAGCAGCAACGTGAACCGTCATAGTGGTCTCCCCCCCTCAAGAAGAGGCAGGTGCAAGAGGAGAAGCTGCCATCTGTATGCAGCAGCGCGCAGACATGAACAGCCAAGACATAAAACCTGGCTTTGCGGGGGAGTTGTTACACAGGAAATTCTGCATGAACTACACTAATAAGTCTTGCTGCTTTAAAGAAATGCACCACATACCATTAGGTATTAATAATAAAAAATATTTTAATTGCTGAACTGATTTTCACCAAGAAGTTTGGTTTTGGTTTTGTTTTACTTTTACTTTTAAAAAGCTTTTGCTGAAACTGAATTCAGCAATTCCACAGCCTAGGCATCCAAAAAGCATGTGGAAGTATGGCTCTTTAAATAGTTCTTCTGTGGCCTAACACAATGAAAAATGTCTTTTAAACATTTTCATAGACAAATTAACTTGGTACTACAAATATCAAGATTCTAGCATAAAAACATACGATCTTGTGCAAAGGTTGTGTTCAAAACTAGCTGTCAAGGGAAAAAATAAAGAAGTGTGACTAAGTTTTTGTCATTTTAGAAATAATGCTTTTCACTGTTTAAAAATACACAAAGGGATTTCAGTAACACAGAACACAGAGAGAAAAAGAAATACAGATGCGGTCAGATTTTTTAAGTTTCTGTGGTACCACACATAGATAAGAAAAGAGTAAGTCACGCATCTAGAATAAGCCATTTAAAACACTGATACTTAACAAAGGGTATTTCCTTTTTGAGCATGGCTGACACAGATAAAACAACAAGCTGAATTTATCAGACTATTATTTCCATTTTGACTCTATAAGCTGTAGTTACTGCTGCTGAACAGAAAACTCCTTTCTACACTTTTTTTTAGGGAAAAGACAAAATCAAAATGCTTTCAAATTTTCATTTTTTTTTATTTTAGACATTTTTTTTTAAATGTTTTCATCACTAAATATTTGAATTATTTTCTTCAGTTCTTTTTCATTTGCAGGTGTATTTTTGTTATGGTTTCTTTAACTAAATGAGAAACTTGATTACTAAGGCTGTAAGTCAGTATATGAAAAGACCTCTAAACTTGGAAAACAAGATGGAAATCGGTGCCAAAATGGAAAGTTGAAAAAACTGCTTTGGAAATGCTAGCTTGCACTTTGTTTATGTCCACTATTTCTTTTTGTACAGGGCAGTTTTACAAGACACTAAGAGCAGAATCATAGAATCAAAGAATGGTTTGGGTTGGAAAAGACCTTAAGATCATCTAGTTCCAACCCCCTTGTGATGGGCCTAAAATCCTGTGCTTCAAGTCAAATGATTTATCCCTCGATGCTGGCTTCCTTCCATTACTACTGTCCACACAGGAGATTAAAAATACTTGTATTTTACCAGCTTCAGTAAGTCAGGCTGATAGCAAACACAACAACTACTTCATCTATTCAGATAGCTAGAAGATCATGTGATAAACATTTAAAAATACCTCCCAAGACCCCTAAAGCCCCAGCTGAGCTTTGCACTTTCTGCTCACAGTCTACTGCTCTTTGTCTGCATTCGGTCACCACCACAGGCAAAAAACTACACCAAGAACAGTTTCTATGCAGTTAAAAAAAAATTCTTACATCAGAGCACAGCATCATCCTTGGTAAAGAGCCTCTCTGTGCCCCAGACTGGAGTGAACACACGCTGAGCAGGCACTGCACCTGAGCAGAAGCTAAGTTGGTCCCTGGTTTGGCGGCTGCTGCTGCAGAGGGCAGGACCCCTGGGACACCCGCACTGCAGCTGTGCCCGGCAGCACTCATGGGAACTGTTCAAACGGCCGCATGTCTGAACACGTCATGAAACCACAGCCAGAGCTGTGAAAGAGGCCATGGCAGGGCTTCTGATGAGGCTCAGTCTCCGGAGCAAGTATCACAAAGAGCATCTGAACCCAACACTTTACTAGGGCACACCAATACCCAGTGACAGTTACTTTTAAGGGCAACTTCTGCTGCCAGAAATAATGTCTCTAGTGATGCTGTTGGAAAAGCCTCACTTCTGTGTTAGTAAGGTAAAAGTCAGAGCAGAGATGAAAACCACCATCCTCTCTCTGGGGCCCCAGCAGAGTACATATGTGCTGTTTCATAGAAACTTTGGATTCAAAACCAAACATACACACCACACTCCACAAACCTTTCAAATCAAGAGTGTGACCACCTTACCCTGTTGTCTCTGAGGGAAGTACTAGGTGGGCAGAGGATGGAACAGGAAGATGAATTGGTTTTTGTATCCCTTAGGGGCAAGGCATTAATGCTGCAGCTTTGAAAGCTGTCTTTCCCAAAGTCACAAGATAAGAAAAAAACAGATACTAGAATTGCAGCTATATGTGGGTGAGCAAATATGTTAAAATGAAGCTTTTAATGAAGAAATGGATGAAAGACTTTCAATGACAAGAGATTAACATTCTTATCATATATACTCTTACTGGAAAGTAGAGAAGAGTGGAGGGAAGAGAGGAGAATCCTCCTTGAAGGATCTGGAAATGCTCCGACATTAAAAATGAATTCACTACATTTAGTACACAGTACAGTTTGTAATGATTCTCTTTACACACCTTCTTCTGTACTCTAAATGTTTAAAAAATCAGGTAAATCATACCAAAGACCTAGATCTGTTAAATTACCCATTTCTGAAATACAATGTGAAGCAGGTAGGAAGGACTTTTTTGCAAAATAACAAGCAGCAGCAGCAGCATGCATTTTTCCAAATGCCACATAAGGAAACCCACCGATGGCCAGGTGGGGCAAGTGACACACACAGGGATGTGGTCGCCATTTTTCAGATTAGCCAGCACATCTGTAAGTCAAGTGCCTGCTTCACTTCCAAGCCATGCACAGTCTCACACAGAAAAACAAAGTCAGAATAAGGAGGGACACAGTCGTTACAGACACATAAAGTGCTTTCCCTGATATCCTGCTATGTGAAACAAGAAAGCCAGTGCTATTTTCATACCCCAATTAATGAAAGGCTGCCAACCAACTCTATGTGCTGAGAAACCAGTAGATGCATGATGAAAAGCTGCATTTTACAGAAATACGGGCACAAGTATGGTGTTGCTTAATGTGGTGTTACAGAAGCAGAAATGAGAAGTGTAAGGCATCCAAAGCCACTTGAAAAGAGGGCAGAAAAAGGAGGAAAGGTTTTCAACTGTGTACTGAACAGCAGGGTTTGTGGACCAGCCATAACTTTCAAGATGCCAACTGGAGGCAGAAAGGTACAGGTGATTCTTGGTTTACCATCAGGAACTAGACCTCATTTCCCAAGGCAAAGGGACATCTCTTCCTGTCACATATGGTGGTGACTGAAACTTTCTGGCTGTATGGGGAGAGGATTCTCTGAGCATTGGAAGCACTAAGAAAGCATTATTTGTTTATACAGAATATTAAAAATTATAAGTCTGCTAGAGAAGAGCAGGACAGGCAAGTAAGATGCAGAAGAGTTAACAGAATAAGGGGATACACTTAATTCCTTTCCTTGAGGAGTTATTTCTGACTCCAGTGGAACCTCAGCATCTCTATTTCAGGGCCTCAGACATGAAAACTCAGTGAAGACTCATCCAAAGACTGACACAAACAGCTACTCTTAGCATCAGAGAATTGTTCACGTTTCAGTTCCCTTTTTAATGTGTAGCATACTGGACACTAAGCACACCATGACACTGTTACAGGATGTCTATCCCACTTACATAGTCACTGGCAGTTCTAGGGGAGAAAAGGCTTCACCAGTCACTATACTTTATGTCCAGCCTTACTGATACTACAAGTCCTAAAATAATAATTTACATACTGTGCAGTCACCTAAATACTTGATCTTGTTCTTCAGAAATCCTGAAAACAGAACTGTGTTTGTCTCAAAATAATTTAAATGAGTTAGCAGAGAATATCTTTGAGAGGATAATTTGCTAACACACATATTTTTAAAGTGCATTTTTTCCTTCAGATTTAATAGGTTTATGTTTCAGCAAAGGAGTCCTTTATAGTCTATAGAACTGGAGATACAACGCTGCATGAGCTTAGTGAACAAATTATGGTTACATTGAAAAGATTTATGGTGTTTGTTCTCTAAAACTATTCTGCTGCTGTTTCAGCTTTTCATTACATACACATATGTACAGCACCAATATATTTTAAGCCTGAGCTTTGCATCCCTATCCCCATATATATGAGAAACAGAGCAGCTGAAACAAACTTTTGCATGCCAGAGTCACCAAGTAACATTTGCTGGAATCTGGAATGTGACAGAGCCTCAGGGGTCTGGCCAAAATCCAGCCCTGCAGTGCCCTCAGGTGATGCCTGTGCCAGAGCCAGCACCAGGGCATAAGGCTTCTGCTCTGCCCACTGCATACAGTCCAAATGGATCGTCACCAGCTTGTTCACAGTCAGAGAAAATGCACCAAGGTGAGGTTTTCTGCTAAGTCTTATATACATAGAAAGGCAAAAGCTAAAGTGAAGAGGAAGATGTGTGTGTACAACAGCACTTGCTGCCTGTGCCTAATGCATGTTCCATACATCCTACATCTCCAGGTACAAGGCTGCTGCTGGCAAAACCACTACAGGTGTGAGGCAAGGTGCAAGAATGGGTTTTGAAAAAGTTCTGATGTAGCTTGAGAATAAAAATCAGAGTAAGACAAGAGCAATTATATTTACTAGCCTCTTATGTGGCTGTCTGACTTCCCATTCCAGCATCTCAAAAAATATCTACATTGCCTACATTTAATTAAATAACTTTAATTCTGAAGAGTGGGACAAGTTTATACAGCACAGGAAAATTCTGTTCATTACCTGCTTTGAATATGGCTTGCTTATTATCAGCATATATGAATATATTTATATATGAATAAGAAACATTACTACACTTGTTACAAAAACATACTGTAAGTTAGCACAATTCATTTTTAAAAGCCTCTCTTGATTAGCACTACCACACCTTCATAGAATATCATGAAGAATGAAGAAATGAATTTTTGTTTTCAAGTTACACCTAGCAAGCATAATTACTCTGATAAATTAATTACAGAATGTTTCCCAAAATGTGTATATGTAATTTTGAAATACGCTTAAAGTCTTAAGCAGTGTTTCTTCTGAGGGTTTTGGGGTAAACTTCAGCATACCATCAGCAATGTTGGTACATAAATCCAAGGAGATACACAGAGTAAACTGAACAAAAGGGACCCAGATCCAAGATATTTGCCTGCCCGCAGTAATAAGAAAAATAGACACTTCCCAGAAAACATACTGACTGTGCTATGTGGTCACCACACAGCGCCAAATATTTGCTCCCCAAGAAGCATAGTAATTTAAGAAAGACAAGCTAATCAGCTCTAGAAAGGCTTCAAAGAAAAGGGCAGGACATGAAAATACAAAAAAGAAAGATAATGAAATTTAGCTACTTCAAGTTAATTCTTAGAAACTGCATTTGAAGAGATCTACACAGAGCAGAAAATCACATTAATTCCTAATATAATATGGCTGTCTGGGGCTCTGACATGGCAACTGAATGCTCTGCCACTTTTCTGGCATGGCACTGGGAATAGGGAAAGTATTTCTTAGATCTCTGAAGCTTTGGCAAGAACACTGGTATCATTAATCAATATGCAAAGTGGATAGCTGTGCAAAACCAAACAAGAACGACCCTAAGAAAAAATTATTGAACATTTACAGGCAAGAAGCAGGCGTTTTACCAGAAAAAGAGGCAAAGACAATTTCTCAGCTTGCCCCTCTCAAGCAGCTTAGTAGCAGCATATGAACAGTAGCACTGTTTAAACAGCCACCCTGACGAAAAACTTCACAGTTTTTCTGCAGGTCAGCACTGCAGAACTCTCCCTTTCCCTGAAACCAAAACCACCTCATTTACGTGCTCACCAAGTAAAACTGCCATATGAAAAATTACGTAATTGAAAAATTCAATTAAAATTTTTACTAAAAATAAAACCAAACAATAAAAATCTTGCCAAGGTCCCCAGTGATGTGGCTGACCAGGCTAGTCCTGCTACCACAGCAGCCAATCTTCCAGTAACATTTTCTCTCAGACTGGCAGGGGACGCTGTTTCTGGAAATGATCTTTGTGCTTTGGGGAGACCACTGGGCAAGAAAAATGCATGATTGATCATCTAACAACATTTTTAGTTGCTGGTGACAAGGTATGTGTTACTTAGTATGTTTATTACAAACACGCATCTAAAATCTCACCTGAAAACTGTCTTGCTAACCACCACATTTACTAACTTTCTGCAAGTGGAAGATTAATTTACAGAATACCAAAAGGTTACATCTTAGCAACTGAGAATTTCTCTGAGAATCCATACAAGAAGTTACAATCAATTTTTGGTCAACAACCTGAACTGCCAGACCCTGAATGAGCAGTTGCAGAACCCGCTTCAGGAGAGGGACCGGCTCAGAAGGTCTCCCCTCTGTTCTTGCCCTCAGTTCTGGGTTCAGTTGCAACAGCTGTTTTTCTCCTTCCTAGTAGCTGATGCAGTGCTGTGTTTTGGCTTTAGTCTAAGAACAATGCTGGTAACACATGGATGTTTTAGTTTTGCTCAGTAGCACTTACCCTGATCAAGGACTTTTCAGTCTCATGCTCTGACAGTGAGGAGGGGCACAAGAAGCTGGGAGGAAGCAGAGACAGGACACTTCACCCAAACTAGCCAAAGGGGTATTCCATACCACAGCACATCATGCCCAGTATATAAACTGGGGGGTTACCCAGAAGGGACCGATTGCTGCTCTGGTCAGGCTGGGTATTGGTTTGTGGGTGCTGAGCAATTGCATTGGGCCTCACTTGTGTTTATTGTTTTTTTTCCCTTTTTAGTTTTATATTCTCTTCCCTTGTTATTTCCCTTATAATTATTATTAGTAATAGTAGTAGTTCTGTATTATACTTTAGTTACTGAACTGCTCTTATGTCAACCCATGGGGTTTACATTCTTTCAGTTCTCCTCCCCATCCCACCCGGGGGGAGGGGAAAAAAAGGGGGTGTGAGTGAACGGCTGCGACAAGCAAGGATGTCTGCGCTGAAGAGAGGCAGAACAGACAGGGGGCAGAAATCTTCCCACACAGAAAGGAATGAGACTGCTTCCTGGATTATGAGCACTGATTACCTTCCTACCCTGCAGCACTTTTCAGCAAACTTTTTATTGTTACACACTTCCTAATCTTCCACACTTCTGATCTTCCTTATGTCTTTAGTCCTCAGACTGTTTGGAAGTTTTTTTCTGCTTTCTTTGTTTACAGTAAGAAACCATTGTATTCCCTCTTTATTTCACTCCCTTTTCCCCCTGCTCCCCTTAACTTCTTACATGCTTTTAGGAATACAAAATATATGGGAAAGTTGGAAAGTTGACAAGAGTCACTCTGATATTACTTCTAAATTTCTACCAGCAAAAATGATGTCTTTCCATATGGGATATGACTGAAATAATGGTATTGAAGTGGTATAAATAAATGGCTATTTCATCATAGTTCCATACCCATCATTACACACTTCCATCTGCTTTCTGTTTATCTTTCTTTTCAGACATTGATATTAGTATTGTCGCAGACAAATCCTCATGCATACAGAAAAACAAGGGATTAAATAAAGTACTAACCTTCACTGACAGGACTTGCACAGTCTTCAAGGTTCAACAATATATTTTCATCTCTGTCATCTGCGCTTGCTCCCAGAAGCATCCAGCTCTCGACATTATCACTTTCAGATGCCAAACTCTCCTCCTCTGAGCTATCATCTATCACCAGCACTTCTTGGATGGCATGAGCTCCAGCAGAACTAACCGGGTTATGCTTCCCACTAGTGCTTTTCATTTGCCTTGAAATGTCTATGCCTGACCCAGCAGGATACAGGGTATTACATCCAGCAGCTTTGGCGTGATACGGCGTGGAAGATCTTGAATGCATATGTATTTTGCCTTGAGCTACAAAGCTTCTTGACTTCATTGCTTTGCTTTTGTAAACACTGTCTTCATCTGATGTATCAGACAAGACAATGATCTCAGAGTCATCTGAAACTTGAATACAAGGCACAGACTCAGTGATGTTCTTGTTTGCATGCTGTTTCTCAGTTAGAACTGAACTATGACCAGTAACTCCTGAAAAGCCTGAAACTTCAGCTTCCTCATCCATTTCCATCATGCCAGTTTCCTCAAGATTCTGGGAATAATGGACCTGGCTGTAGAGATGAAATTCCACCTCACTGTCAATGCCATCACTGGATGACTCCTCGTGATAAAGTTCATCTTCATACATTTTAATAGCCTCAGCATCTTCATCTCCAACAAACATTCTGGAAAGTGAATAGTCTGTATCCACAAAAATCACAAAGGTTATATCAGAATGGTCACAAATATATGCCCAAACCCATATTTCAAATGATACCTTTCTGAAATTGCTATACTTAGTCACAGAGTTCTGCATACAGAACATAAAACTGAGCAGATTTAACAGCTACAACAATCAATGCTCAAATTCATAATAGCAAAAGCTACTTAAGGGTGCATCTGCTTTAAACTCAATGACTTTGTCTTCTGAAAGTTGCCCTTAACATGCTCTCAGCTTCCAGAGGTCCCCTCCGTCCTGTGTTCAAAACTAAGGTACCTGCATGGACTGGGAGCCAAATGAGTGTCTGAACCAGAATTTTGATTGTTCCACCAACCCACCAACTACTATTAATTCTGGGTACTTCACAACTCTGTAACTTACTTACTTTGTAAGTAAGGTCTTATACACGTACCTGAAAGACAGTGAAGGAACAGTCAGCAGTATTTGACAGAAGCAACTTGGAGCCTATCTACCCCTGGGCTGTGGATTCACACGTGTACTTCAGGATTTATTCCTATGATGAGAAGTGCTAGGGCTATGATACAGAAACACCCAGACACACTCTACGTAAGCTCAGGTCTGAATATAGCATAAAGAAAAAAAAAAAAGGATAGTAAAGATAGTATGGAAATCTGCACCCTTCGTACAAACTACCATGTCACGCTGTCCCATCATGACTTAAGAACTGAGTTACAATGCCACGAAAATGCAATTACAATGCTTCTAGAACTGGGGAAAGTATACCTGCAAACAGCATTAGCTATGACATCTCTGTGCTGCTACCAGTTAAACAATAATTATCTAGAACTTTTAAAGGCCCTGGTGCATCTAGGACTAAAGTCCCAGTTTCCCTGCTCAGGTACGCAGCAAGACCAATTTTTAAACACATGCACTTTAAGAGCTGGCTGATGGGACAAAGTTTACCCTCAGCAAGTTTGCAGATAATGCAAAACTGTGAGGAGCAGCTGATGCACCAGATGGTTGTGCTGCCATTCAGAGGTTCCTCAGAAGGCTGGCGAGGTGAGCAGAGAGGGTCCTCATGGAGGCCAACAAAGGTAAGTGTAAAGTCGTATGAACTGCTGCCTGGAGAGCAGGTTTGTAAAAAAAAGACCTGGAGATGGGGCAAGTTGACAGAAGCCAGTACATTTCTGGGACAAAAAGCATCCTGTGCCCTTGAAGAACATTGCAATCAGGATGAGGGAGGTTATCTTGGGTGATACGATTTAGCGTAAGGTGTCCCTGCCCACGGCAGGGGGGGTTGGAACTAGATGATCTTAAGGTCCTTTCCAACCCTAACGATTCTATGATTCTATGATCTTTCTGCCCTAGTCAGCGCTCGTGAGATCACATCTGAAGTGCTGTGTACAGCTCTGGGCTCTCCAGTGCTAGAAAAGATGGACATACTGGAGTGTGGCAAGGGACTACTAAAATCATCAAGAGACTGGACAATCAGTCATACGAGGCCATGCTGAGCCTGCTGGGACTGTTCAACTGTTCATCCTCAAGAAGAGGAGGCTCAGGAGGATCTTATCAATGTATATAAATACCTGGGGAGGGGGGGTAAATAAGACAGAGCCAGGGCCTTCTGAGCAGTGTCTAGTAACATGATGAAAGGCAACAAAAAAAAAAAAAAAAAAAAAGGAAATTCCATTTACACATAAGAAAAACCCTTTTAACTCTGCTGCACAAGAAGGCTGTGGAGCCTCTGCCCTTGAAGATGTTCAAAACTCAGCTGGATATGGCCTTCAACACTCAGCTCCAGGTCACCTTGCTTTGAGTCAAAGGGGTTGGATGAGACAACTGCTAGAGGTTCCTTCCAACCTCAGCTATTCTGCGACCACAACCAAATGGTGAATATCTCTTAAGAGTTCACTACCTGCTCCCTAGCAAGAAAGGTAATCCAAGGACATTCTAAAGTTACTTTGTCTAATTCACAGGATACCTTATTTCATTTACATAATCATATCATGCATGGAGGAGGCAAAAAGAAAGATTTTCTCTGAGAAGTCTATCTTTATTTCTGTATTACAGTTACTCCTAGGGAAGCCAACAAGCTTTTTTAGAAGGAAAGCTATCAGATGGAAGTTCAGTTTTTTAGTTGTGGAAGTAAGTTCCATGGTATTGTTTAAATTCACATACTGATACACAAGTACAAAGATCCAGATTCAGGAACTTTGTATAGAAGTAACTTGTGTGATGATGGTATTTAAAGAACCCAGAAGCTGTTATTGACAGCTTTCTGTGCACACCCTGCAAAAGGCCTTCCCTGGTCTTGATAAATTTGACGTCATTTGTATTTCTGTCATACCAGAAGTCAGACTAAAGAGGAAAACATTTCTCCCAAGAAAATAAGCAAAGCAAACCCACATAAAACATGAGCATGCAAGCACGAAAATACAATGCTTACAGACCATCCATATGCTGTACTCTTTTCTGTTTAGGCTTCCAGTAGGTCAGCAAACCTCATTCAATCTCACCTGCCCAGCTAAAGAAGCCACTCTGGTAATCACTGGTTTGAGACCATATCTAAAGATCATCAGAACACTAGTCATCCACGCACATGCTTAGCTCTGCTATCTCCTAATACACTCAAACTGGTTTCTAAACTACAAATAAGTCCTAAAAGTGGAGGTTACAGAATCTGTTTTAAAAGCTCTCCTATCCACAGAGCAACTGTAACATGGAAAGTTTTGCACCTGCCAACATAGAATTCAGCAATAACATAGGGATAAAGTGGATATATCTTTATTTGCCAGACTCTTTTCCAGAGTTTTTATTTGTTCTTAGATAAATATAATATCTATTATGCCAAATAAAATATGAAAGAATGAGGTCAGAACTTTATGGTAATAGACACAAAGAACCTATTTTATACTAGTTCTTAGGTTTAGACAGTGTAGATAGGAGGAAAAGGTAAAACACTGGTCAGACGAATGACTGTAGATAGTTTAAAAAAAAAAAAAACAGGACAGAAAAGCATCTGACAGACCAAAGCACCCATATTTAAAAATTTCTCTCAACTTTAGGTGGGATTACTCATTCAAACAGGTCTTGGTCTATTCCCACCCATGGGGTGAGAATAAAAGGAGAGATGGCTCCAATCAAACACATTTACAAAGGAAAAAGAGAGAAAAGAGACCTTTAGTAATGTAGGAATTTAAAGAATCCCCCTGAAGCATTCTGCAGTTTCAGTGATACTCAAAAAGCCAAGGTCATTTAAGCACTCCTTCCTTACCATTCTGTCACCCACTGGATAAAGTTACACAAAGTAGGTACATGACAATGGCTGAAAACATGCAGCTAAACAAGACTGCTGGATCAGGAGTGTCAAAGAGCCCCGGAGGAGCTGACTCACAGACACTTCACAGCAAAGACAAGAGTAAGAGGAGGCAGCATGGCACTACACTCACTTTGATCTATCCTCTCCAGAAGCTCAGGTCAAACAATGGCTCCTCCTGTCAGGTCCATGTACATCTGGAATGATGAAGGGCTCCTCCTCTTGCTCAATAGGTATAGCAGGCCACTGGAAACAGGAACAATCAAACCATCAGCATCACAACACAGTCTGTTGAGAGAGTTCCGCTATTCACTAACCTCAGATCTGGGCAACAGCTATTCCCTCCCTCTTCATCACAGAGAAACACCTTTTTCAGGTGTCTGGCATTAAAGCAGAGAAAAACACTGCCTCTAGGAAAGGACGAGGAGCTTGACAGACAAAGTTTTGCTGTTTTCAGACTGTCAAACTGATACAGTCCCTTACTGTACTCCTGCTGATACTCAGAGAGAGAAAGATGTATGTGACTGTCAGTCCTCAGCAATTTAGATTTCCTTTCACCAGTGAAAGGCTTAGACTATGGGCAATTGCCATCTTTGCTACTAGCCAGATTATAGCAAAGACATCCCTCGTATCTGAGTGTTAAAACCACATTAAAAGTAATAGTCCTGAACAGACTAGCCAATCTGATAGGTAATACAGGCTGCTAGGAGCGTAACAAACTGATGCATCATAGTTTGGAATTGGCCTGCCTTACTTTCAAACAAGTCCCAGAATTTCAAATCCTAGGTGATGGGAAACCCACATCCCTTCATCAAGAGAAATCTCACTCCTATCTGAACCCAGAGCACAACTTTCCTCAAATGTACCTGACTGTCTCTCTGGTAGGCCATAAGTAAGAACAGTTTAGATAAAGAGCTACTGTTGTTAAAACAAAAGAAAAAAAACACAGCTACCTGAGTTTCTTTTAACCATTTCTGAACAAAACTCCATATGGCTACAGGTGGAAATGGCAGGAGATAATTTTCCCAGGTCATATACAAAGACAGCTTGCAGCACTTCTCATTTAGTCCCTTAAAAGAACAATATCTCACACTTGGATAAAATAACCAAAGTTGGCAAAAGCACAAGGCAATCAGAAGGAAGGTGTGGATGGCAACTTGCAGGCAGGGAGAAAAGCACACAGACAAGTTAATCAGTACAGTAATTTACAAGTTGCATGTGGGCAGCTACATCCTCAACCAAAACCTCAGTGCAGTTTGGGACACTCATATGTAACCCACATACAGAAGGCATAAGAGGCAGTGAGATGCCCAGGCCAGTCTTTCCCATGCCATTCCTGCTTCACAAACTTGTTTCTCCCTTCTCACTCCTCTTTGCTGCTGCTTAACTTCTCTGCTTCTGCTGACATTATTTTTCAACTCTTAAGATCTGCCAGAGCTTAAAAGAAAAAATCTCAAACAAACAAAGAACGAGTAGCAAAAAAATATTACTTTTTCATCCTTTGCAAATTTGACTTTTCAGACAAGAGTACTATTCCCATCACAAGTCATCAGTGAATTCCAAATATTTCTCATTTTTCTTGCTCTCTGCTTGATCTTTGCAGTAATGTAAAATCTAACACTTCATGACATAGGTTACATAGAAAATACAGTAACAAATATATTCTCTCCTGTCTTAGGAGGTAAAAAGACAAACAGAACCCTACCATCAGACTTCATAATGGACAGGAACAACAGTAAAATGGAAAAGAAAGCCTTTTTAAAGGAATTGCCATCAGCTTCCTAAACCCACAAGCATCTACCAGAGCAGAGGTTCACACACCAGAACAGCAGGACACATCAACAGACTTCAGAGCAGTGTGCAGACTAGACCTTTTCTCTTTACATTAACTGCCCGGTGCTTCAGACTGTTAGAATACTGCACAGGTTCAACTAACATGAAATTGATAAAGAACTTCAATGTTCAAATGCAGTTAAAAGAAATCTTTCGTGTCAGCTACTGTAACTGCTTTTGCACTCTTCGTCAGAAGTGGCATACTTCACTTTGTGAGAGACAAGCAATCAAAACTATTAATTGTTATGAAGCACAGCACCAAAATGAAAAATCACATCTTTGTTCTTCTTGTTACCATAGGAACATGCCCAAATGTCAAATCTGAATGCATTAAAAAAAAAAAACACACAACAATGTATGTTCATTATCAAAGGTCAGTGTCAAGAGACAGTTTTTGCCTTCACCTGTGTTGAGTTTCTGTAGGGAACTCAAAGCATATGAGAAAGTAGCAGTTTCCATGTGCCACCCGAGGTCAGATACACAGTCACTAGAAACCTAGAGCTACTCGGGGCACTTATGTGCTCTACCTAGAGCATCACTCTCACAGTGAAACATTTTAACATGTCATGAAGATTCAGGGCAGGCACACCCTCGGTTTTCACACAGAAAACCCTGACAAGTATGTACAGTAACTATCACCTCAGCTTCAAGTAACCAGAAAAAGGCAAGGAGCACCATAAAGCTAATCTAATGGTGCCATTTGCCGCTAGTTAATATTGGTTAAACTTTGTGTCGTGGTTTAAACCCAGCCAGCCAGCTCGTTCACTCACTCCCCCCCTTTCCTCCCTCTTTCTCACTCCCCCCCCCCCCCTTTTCCGCTCCCGGAGGGATGGGGAGGAGAATCGAAACACAACGCTGCACCGAGCTACCAAGAAGGAGAAAAACTGACTGCTACTTCTAAACCCAGGACACTTTGTTACTTGTTTCTTCCAAGGATAACTTGTGTTGTTCTAAACTGACACACAAAACTCATTTTCATGTCAAATTGCTGTCTGCTTGAGAAAATGTTTCTTTTTTGTACTCTCTTTAAATAAAGAGCAAGTAAGTGTAAACGAAAGCAAAACTTCGAAGAAGAGGTTAATGTTTTTCTAGTGACAAGCTATACCTTCAGGAGATCACGGGAAAAAATCTTCTACACCCAAACCCTGGAAAATAACAAAATATTGCAAGTTTATTTCAAGCATTTTGGGACGTTTTCTCCCCTTTAGCGATTTTAACGGTAGCTGTGCAAACATCCTCAAGTTAACAAGTTCGCTTTTCCATAGACCAGCACCGAGTTTAGTCTGGTGACCAGGACGCAGCTGTGCCAGCGGAAAACACCGACCCCGAGTACCCGGAACTACGAGCGGGACAAAACGAGGACCCGGCTCACGCCGCTGCCGTTCTGCCCCAAACAGGTCGGAGCGGCACCGTTCTGCTGTCGGGTGCAGGGCCTCCGCCCGCCACCGAGGGCCGGCACACGCTATACCGAAGAGACACGACACTAACGCAGTGGCTCGCACATATCTTTAATAGCACGGAGGTTCCGGACACCGAGCCGAGCCGAGCCGAGCAGGCGGGCGGGCACGGCTCTGCATCACGCGGAGAGGCGGAACCAGCGGCGACACAGGCCGCGGGTAGGCCGCATTGGCGGCGGGACTGGCACTGTGCTGAGAGAGGCGGCAGGAGCGGAGCGGCCCTCACAGGAGCGCGGCGCGGGCGGGCTCGGCAGGCGCACGGGCAGCAACACTCCCGGCCGCGCAAGATGGCAGGGGAAAGGTTATGGGGAAGGGGCAGGGAGGGGAGGACGGCGGGGCACCGCGGAGGAGCAGGAACCGGGTCAGGGAGGGGGTAGGTGGCAGGGCCGGGGCAGCCCGGGGACCGGGCGGACACTCCCGGCATCGATCACTTACTGCTTGCCGCACCGAGACGCGCCGCGCAGGAACCGGTGGCTTTGTGCTCCGCCCGCCAGTGGCGTACATCCGGGCACGCCCCGAGCAGAGGGGCGGGACCGGGGTCGGCGCCGAGCTGGTAGAACCGTACCGTCTGGGCCAGGCTTACGTGGACCACCTGTGTGGGAGCTGGTTCGGGCGAACGTGGCCCAACCGCGGCACACCCTGCCCGAGCGGCCGCGCGATGCCTGATCCTGCCTGGCTTGTCATGGAGGGCGAGAGAGGAGCGGAGCTGGGTCTGGCTGGGCACAGCATGACATTGAGGAGGATTCATGGTGAATTGGGTGCGTTACAGCTCCCCGCGTGGTCGGAGGGGTTTCCACTGGTCCCTCCTTGTACTTGAGCTCCGGTCTCTTGTAGGCCTGCGGGGAGCCGCAGCAATGGACAGGAGAGTGAGGGCAAGGGAGGAATCTCAGGGGTGGGAAAAACAAGGGAGCGCGCAGTCTCACTTGCAGTTTCGTGCTAGTAAACAACCCCTGGCCCAGCTGGCTTCATCACCACCATGCTGATGCCACCATCTGTTTCTGCACCCTTATTTCTGTTCCATGCACGTGACCGTGTGGACTACAGATCACGAGCAGGAATGGGGCCTTTGCACACCTCCATGTGCTTGTATCATGGCAGATGCAGCAGGAGGAGTTGCTGAGGAAGATGTGGTGTCTGCAGGCCAGCCAGGGAAAGGATTTGCACTCAAGCACGACTTCCTGGGGTAAGCAGAAGGCTGGCTCTTATAAATGGTTTTGAATATTATAGAATCAGCCATGTTGGAAAAGACCTTTAAGATCATCAAGTCCAACCATTACCCCAGCACTGCCAAGGCCACCACTGAAAGATGTCATTGAGGGCCACATATACATGTTTTTTGAACACTTCCAGGAACAATGATTCAACCACTTTCCTGGGAAGCCTGTTCCAGTGCCTGACCACCCTGTCTGTGGAGAAAGTTTTCCTAGTCTCCAGTCTAAATATACCAGGCACGGCTTGAGTCTGTTTCCTCTTGTCCTATCACTTGTTGCTTGGGAAAAGAGACCAGCCACCTCCTGGCGCCATCCTCCTTTCAGGTAGTTGTAGAGAGCGACAAGGTTGCCCCTGAGCCTTCTCCAGACTAAACAACACCAGTTCCTCAGTTGTTCCTCATCAGACTTGTGCCCCCGGTCCTTCACCAGCTCCATCGCCCTTCTCTGGATCTGCTCCAGCACCTCAATGTCTCCCTTGTAGTGAGGGGCCCAGAACTGAGCACAGGATTTGAGGTGTGGCCTCACCAGTGCCCAGTACAGGGGGATCATCACTGCCCTGGCCCTGCTGGCCACTCTGATGCTGATACAGGCCAGGATGCTCTTGGCCTTCTTGGCTGCCTGGGCACAAACTGGCTCATGTTCAGTTCTGTCAATCCGCAGCCCAGGTCCTTTTCCATGACCAGCTTTGCAGCTGCTCTTTCCCAAGCCTGGAGTGTTGGATGCAGTTGTTGTGGACCAAGTGTAGGACCCAGCACTTTGCCTTGTTAAACCTTGTAATACTGGCCACAGCCCATCAATCCAGCTTGTCCAGATCCCTCTGCAGAGCATTCCTGTCCTCCAGCAGATAGTTTCATAAAAAATATCCTGTAGTTTGAATTTCTGCACAGGACTCCTTTACCTGCTGCTATGATGGTGGCAGTTGAAAGGTTCTTCTGTGCAGCTTACTGCACAAGATGAATAAAAATGGATGTAAATAAAAACTTCTAAGGGTACTAAAGTCAACATCTGAGGTAAAATTTTTTTCTGTGTAAAAGCAGACATCTTGTTTCAGGAACAAAATCCAGATGGTTGCTAGAAATTCTCAGTAATGCCCTAGTACTCATGTGGAGTCTATTCAGAAGTTTAACATGTTTTCTTTTTATTGTTTTGATTTCTTGTTCCAATACAATGACTAGGAAAAATGAGCAGTTTTCACATAAACAGCAACTAATTGTTTAATGCACCATGGATTTCCAATAGCTGTTTTTTCCCTTTTTCTCTTGAAAGCAAACCTCTATAGAGAAATGGAAATTTAGTGTTTAGTTACTATGTCATGATGATGATAGGTAATTTGGTAAAAATAATTCTATGGAAATCTTCTTGGGTTTAGCAAGAACTGCTCTTGTTATTCACTTTATCAAATCATAGAATCATAGAATAGTTAAGGTTGAAACGGACATCAGAGGTGATCAGTTCTAACCTCCCTGCCATGGCCAGGGACACCTTCCACTAGACCAGGTTGCTCCAAGCCCTCTCCAGCCTGGCCTTGAACACTGCTAGCTTGAACACTGAACATCCCCGCCAGGGATGGGGCAGCCACAGCTTCTCTGGTCAACCTGTGCCAGGGCCTCATCACCCTCACAGTGAAGAAATACTGCCTAAAATCTCATCTCAGTCTCTCCTCTGTCAGGTTAAAACCATTCCTCCTTATGCAGTCACTATAGCCCTTGTAATAGCCCTTGTAAAAGCCAGCACTATGTACCCTTGTAAAAGGCTGTCTCCAGATTTCTTGTAGGCCCCCTTCAGGTACTGGAAGTCTCTTAAAAGGTCTTGATGCAGTGCTGGAGAGGACTGTGTTTTGCTCAGTGGCCCAGCTGCAGTTGCCACTGGCCCTAGCCTAGTTCATGCTGTGTGGAGCAGAGCTCGCTGACAGGCATCTCTTCTGTGATTAGGAATGCAGTGACAGCAAAGGCCTTGGAAGATAGAGGCATTGGTTGGCCGTGGAGACCCCAGAGACCAGGAATGATAGTGCACCCGTGGTCACTTGCCAGTCTTTGGAAAAGCACAAACTCAAAAGCTGGAAAGCCTGCTCTAGCTTTGTGGGAAGGAGCAACAGCTAAGCAGGGGAAGAAATATGTCAAGCGGCCACAGGTCCCATGGAGGCAGCCCTCTGCCTGTCAGCACCCTGCAGCAGCCACTGCCCACAGCCTGTGCATGGACATGGTCCCGGGCTACTGTGAAGCAGAAGATGCCCAGGTTGGCTCTAGGCTTGAATCCAGGAGTGGCCTGCTCACTTCTGCTGCTGCAGCCAGACCTGGCAAGCGCCGTCCCTGCTGCCTCCTGCACTCACAAGACTGTGAAGGGCTGCCTGCCTTGAACACAGTGGTTCAGCACCAGCTACAAGCATAAGGGTGATATTAATGAGTATATGCTGCTAATGAACATCAGTCATGTTCTGAAGTTCAAACTAGCCTGATTTTTTGTTCTGAATGCCCTCATCACAGTGATCTCCAATTCCCTTGTACACACACCCATATGTGCATCCAGTTGCAGCGCTGCTCCTCTTGTGCAAAAGCCATCTGACCTCACATAGCAGCAGGTGGCTGCTTCTTCCTGACCCTTAGTGGAAACCCCAGCATGCTCTGAGGGTGCATTGTCACTACTCTGTAACACCAGGTGCCCAAGTCTTCTGTTCTGCTTGCTGCCCAGCACAGCCTTAGGTTTGGTAGTGATTGCCCTTGCTGGCATGCAACACACAGGAGGGGTACACCTGCAGGACAAAGCTCCTCTAGCCAGCTCCATGACCTCCATACAAAGGTGTGTACACAGCATAGAAAGCCCCTTACTTGGGAAAAGTTGTCCCATTTAATGTTGTGAAACAAGCTCCTATATGAGCCTGCATAGCATGCTTCTGTTCTCATGAGCATAACAAGCCTGATGGGCTACAGCAGCTAGTAACAGGGAGTCTTGCAGGGCACCAGAGAAGTGGGAGAGGCGAGCAGGAACAAGCAAGTGGATACAGGGAGCCATGGGAGACACAAGACAGACAATCTGCTGCAGAAACAGTTGTGTGCCTGGTAACCCTGCAGCTGTGGAGAACCTCCTGCATCCTGCCCTGAGACCTGTGCCTGCACAGCTCCCTTGAGGCCAGCAGCACTGCTGACCCTGCATGAAGGGTACATGGGCGCATGTACATGTTGGCTACAGAAGTGCCTCTCGAAGGGCAAAATGATCTGATTCTCTGATCTTCTAGGCTTTGATCTTGTAGGTCAAGAAAGAAGTGAACAAAAAATGATGCACAAGTATGAAGGTTTTGCCTTCTAGCACAGAGCAAGCATACTCTGGCAAGAGTCAAACACAGCTGTGACACTTAATACTTGCAACAGGTACTTTGATCTAATCGTGGTACCATTCAAAACAAAAAATGTTTTTACTGTCTCTGGATATCACGAAACTTTCTCAAGTGTATCATATAATTAATTGTTGTAGAACACATGCAGTTAGTATGATTAAAGGATGAACTAGAATTGAAAAATGTTACACAACTGTTAGGGCTCTGAGGATTGTATTGACCTGGAGCTCCGTCTGACCACAGTTCTGTTCAGTAGGCCTGGTCCTGACCTCTACCTGCAGGCTGCCATCCAGTCCCAGCCTTGGCTTGACACAGTTCCCATGGATATGCCTGGGACTGGGGCTGTCCCCATGACCCCCACTTATCCTGCTCCTGGCTGGGGTGGTGGGGTGAACACTGGCCACCAGGCCTGCCCTGCCAGCCTCTGCTGGGACACCAAATTAAATGGTGTAAAATACAAGTTTGAAGGAAGACCTCAGTACCTTTCCTCACAGTATTTCCAGAAAAGAAAATTCCGTATTTCTGGAATAAGCAGCAGAAAGATTCAAGGATTTGGGTTTAGCATTGACTACAGCAGTATTTTATGCTTGCAAGAGCTCATTCTTGCCAAATTTGACCTTGAAAGGAAGTTTCCTTTTGATGGTGTCATTGTGGAAAGTCAGGAAGGGCTTATGATGCATCCTACTCACAGTCACCTGTACCCACAGATTGCTTTCCTGCCGCACACTGGGGCCACCGCTGCCCTGGGGGACAGGGGGAGCTGCTAGCCACCTCCTCAGCCCACCAGTGACCAGTTCTTCACCTTACTGTTAGTTCATGAGCCCAGTCTGGGCCGTATGTATATATATGGGACTACCTTGTAATGGATGCTTGAAGGTAGGTCTTCATATGGTCTGTGTTGCTCTGGTTTGCATCAGTGTAGATGGGTGCAAACAAACCAGTGTAACTTCTTCCACCAAATGCATGTCAACCACATTCACTATTAGCCTTACCCAGAAAGAACTGGTGTCCTCTGCAGCTTCTCTAGTTCAGCCAGTTCAGGGTGCAGATGAGGTCGTCAGGGGCCAGAATGTCTTCCACTAGGCCTGACTTGAAAGCAGTCACCACTTTAGGAGAGCACCAAAGCATAGTGGTTGACGTATAGCACTGAATTTCTGAATGTGGTAGGAAATGGCATAGGAAAAGCAGGGCCACATGTTTGCCATCATCTTGTTTGTCTCTCTTAGAAGAAACTGCCCTGTCAGAGCTTTTAGTTCATATTGTTCAAGTGCATTCATCCTAGGTGGGGAAGTGACATGGCTTTTATTTAGTTGTGGTACAGGGTACTTTGCTGCTGCAGAGAAGCAGACTAGAGTTTCCAGCATTCAGAACAATGGCGCTTTTGTGACACCTTTTGTGTGATCCTCAGGCACTGGTGTTTTCACACTTGCAATCTCTCTCTGGAGAAAGTTCTCCCTCCACAGCTTGTGGCTTTCCAAGCTGTTCAAGGTGGAAAGAGGCTTCTGTCTGCAGCCCAGAACTGGGTTCTAAGGCTGCAGAGATTAGTAGGGTTGAAAACAACCCTTTCTCCTTCCCACCCAACACCATCTGCTGCAGCTGACTGCTCAAGGCATCTCTTGCAAAGGCATTGCAACACAGCCCAGGCTGTCCAGGTTGTGCCTGCAGCACAGGATGGGCATCCTCCACAGTGAGCCCCAGCCAGCAGATTACCCTGCAGGAAGGGGGGTGATGGTGTTTTGGCTGCCACAGTGCCATCTTCCAGCTGTGATTTGCCCAGAGCCCCCCAGAAGTCAACATCTGTGCAGGGAAAGGAGCATCCATTCTCCCATGACCACAGTACTGCCCTGCACCCCTGCAGTGCCCTTCACCTCCTCACCTGCTTGCACTTTGGGAGCAGCCAAATGGCTGCACAAGCCCAGCAAGAAGAGACAGGCATGCCAGAGTCTGTGAGGAAATCTATGTGGGTTTCAGAGAGGGAGGTTTTGCAGCATCTGCCGCTGCTTGGGGATGGTCTGGGTCCCCTTGGGTCTTCCAGATTGCAGGAGTTCAATGGAGACCATCGTTCTTCCACCATAACCTTGTTGTACCTACAGAAGAAAAGGGATGAAAGGAGATTTTCCGTCTATCTAAACTTTCAATTTACAGTCCCAATGCCAGTAGGTGGCACCCAAGAATGTGCAGCATTGTTTGTAGCCTTTGTGGAAGCCTTGCAGCTTGCTCACCAGGGAGGTCTTCAGCTACCACTTTCCTCGGAACTCCGGGGCAGACTCTGACGCGAGTGGGCAGCTCTCCAAAAGGACCCTGGGCAAAAGAAACCTAGATTTTCCTTCTCTTCTTTTCATAGTGTGTTTCTGAGTGCCTTTTGAAACAGCATGTAGGAATTCAGAATTAGTCTTAGCAGTGTTACTTGGCAATAAGGTGTCCATCTCAGGATGCTGGTTTCTGTTGCTTGTAACTTTGCTAGGTAGCCTCCTAGAACTGCTGTTTCACCTGGCATTCCTTTGAGAATTTACAGCTGGAAGGAGCTACCTTGTCCAAGAGCATCTCTGAAGAAAGTCATAGCAGTCTCGGCCACATTGTCAACTTGGTGTTATGTTTCTTCCAGTCTGGAGCAATGTTGGAATGTGACTGAAGAATGCAAGGAGGTCAATTTAATGTGTGCAGGCAATCGTCTCCTCATTTTTAAGAGATTAATTTTGCAATCTTGTAGAATATTATTTTTACCTGGACTCATTGAATGAGATGATCTCTACTTGGTTTTGGTTACCTGTGCTAAGGGAGGTTATCTCTGACCTATTGTAGGCCGTTTCCTGACAGTCACAATGTTTCCAGCCAGTAGCTGCCACCGATGGTATTTTTTGTATTGTGTATCTGGGCATATGGACTTCATTTTCGTCTGTCCTGATCCAGTTAAATATGTAAACATTGAGGTGATGAACCATTCCTCCTCCTTGAAGTGGGCCTGCCCTGATGTGCCAGGCAGGAGCAGGCAGCCATGTCTCTACCAGCTTCACACAGAACCTGTCAGGTTACAGCTGCAGGAGGGCTGAAAAATGGTTCACAAAATGCTGGGCAAGGAGATAGGGAGAAGCAAGGCAGAGGAGGGAGACAGAGAAGAGGAACAGCTAAGAAAGAACAGGGAAGAGGAGGCAGACATCTGCCATTGCAGTTGCCATTTTCACATCTTGCCTCCCATTTCAGCATGTGAAAGCTGCTTTGCCAAGGTCACAGGAACGGTGCTTTCAAAAGGCTTTGCACTGAAATAGTATGAAAATCTAGGTCCTGAACCCTGGCATACCTCAGGGTACTCACTGACCTGCCCTGGCAGGGCCCCACTTAGAAGACCTTTGTTAACAGCATGAAAGCTACACATGGCTCCTACTGCCACTGCCTATGGGTGCAGACCACAGGGACATGTATCACTACACTGCATTTGGACCTGTGCAACCTCTTGAGCTGCAGCCCAGCCAAGTGTAGCAGGGACAGGAGCACTTAATAAGTTAATTAAATTCTCCCTCACCCCCCACCCCCCAGTCTGCTCCTACTCTTCCTGGTGCTCCACTTTGCTGCTTCAAACTGAGAAGTGGGAGAGGGGACGGAGCATAATTATTTAGCTCCTTAGAGCGAGCTCTACAGTGCTTCATAGCTTTTTAATTACAGTTTCGGCTGTGCTAGTCAGTGGTGAACTACAAGAACATGTAGAGGGCAACGGAGGTATGGGCAGAGGGATGGGAGGGGCTTGGTGAAGTTGGGAAGAAGGTGCAAGGGCTGACAGTCAGAGTGAAATGAGGGAGTGAGCCAGGGGTGCTGGCAGCTAGAAACCTGGGCAGGAGCAGCAGGGAATGAGAAGCAGCTGGGAAGCAGAGGGACATAGAGAAAAGAGGAGAAAGGCAGAGCGGCGGAGGGGTAGCAGTGTGGTTTATGTGTGGAGAGTGATGGGAACACAGGTTAGGCACCAAGGGGTGCAACGCACTGGTATCACTGAAGCATGTCCTTCATGCCTACCTGCCTTCTCTTGCAGAGCAGATAAATGCCCAGGCTCCAAGTCCAAACACTGCTAGTGACCACCCTGCAGTGGTCCCCAAGTGGGCAGTTATTGGTTTCTGGGGGACAGAATGGCTTTCACTACATATTGACCCTTGTCTGGGAAAGTATTTCCTTTTCTTAAGCATCCTAATTTTCTCACTAAGTGAGCAAAACAATTGTAACAATGCTCTCTCCCAATTTCAGCAAGTAAGAATCCTCAGCATTTCAAGGACCAAAAAACCTAACATCTGTCCTTCAATAAAGAGCTGAAGCTCTCTGAGGGACGTGGAGGGGAGCCCCGTCTGCTTGCTGCATGCAGCACTGCCAGCACTGCAGAACCCTCGTCAGCTGCCAAATGCCAGAGGTCAGGCAGGAACTGTGGACAAGCGAGGCAGCTGCTTTCTTGCTGTATGCGAGTTTGGTGGTGGGGTGCCATGGCATTCTGTGGGGTGAGCCATGCCCTCAGAGTGTGCAGAAGCAGAGCGGCTCTGGCATGTGCTGTGCTGAGGGCTGCTTTGTGAGCCTTGGGAAGGCAGGTCCTGTTGTCCTGTCAGAGGGGACATGGACCGAACAAGTGAGAACACAGCTGCCTGTGCACTCCCCTTGCCCCTGGGACTGCTGTCCAACAGAGAACAGTGTTTCTGCTGCTGCCCCTGCTCTGAGGTTCCTGGGCTTAAAGGAAAAAATTGACTTTCTGGACATCCACAGTTTCAAAAAACAGGTTCCTTAAAAGAATGTGGTGGAGGGAAGAACGTGCAGGTCCTCTGTGGAAAACCTTTTGGGGTTTATCTACAGCTTCTGAAATGAGCATGTGCGAATTTCCTCTTTTGACAGAAGTAAAAGGACAATTCAGAGCCAGAAAAGACCCGGTGCTGAAAGACTTGGTGCTGCACTGCTGTTAGTTTTTAACTCCTAATTCATTATTGCCATTTGTTTTGGCAGTTCCCAGTCTCTGTTTCTCTGTGTTTTCTGGAGGATTTCCCTTAAGGAACCAGTGATGGCCTAGGAGACAGTGTGTGAATGTTTAAACATTTGGCATTCCTGTGGCATTATCCCCATTATCCCTCATCAATGCAGAATAAGTTGTCAGAGCATGAAATTGGTATTTTTACATATTCTTAATGTACAGATGTCAGTCTGAAAGCCATGCACAAGTGGTATGATTAAATTCTCTCTTTCATACTCTGCCTATGCAAGGATCTTTTTGGAAGATTTCTTTCCTTTTGGAGTTACAGGGAAAAGACACAACCCTAAAAAGTAATAATTCTACTTAATAGCGCTATTGAAAACTGAAAGCTAAGTTTAAGACATTACACAGTGCATGCAGTGTAAACTCCTAAATCCAGAGCAATAGCATTCAGGTTTTAGCACCTGTGTTCCTGGCATGGTAGCAAGAAGTGAACAACAAGTACCAGATGCATGGGCGGAATATAATCAGTGACCCAGTTTCTGGTGCCAAATATATCAACATGTTCCAAATCAAATCTGCTCAGAGTTTACAAGTTTGTTATTCTATGTTAACTACCATGTAAGAATGGCAGACCCTTATGGGAGGATTAATATGACTAAATATAACTTACATAGAGAAAGAGGAAGAAGGGCATAACTGAGGATCCACCTAGGCTCCAAATTGCTTGGTTTGGTTTGTTTAATGACAAATAAAGAAGGGGGGGCTCTTGAAAGTCACCTGCTTGGAAACAGATCAGCTGCTCCACCCTCTGCTGTCAGTCCCTGTCTCAAGGGTCTGTGCTGTAACAGAAGGCAATATTGATGCAAAGTGATGCGAGAGACCATACAGTATCCACTGTTGGCAGCTTCCAAGATCAGGCTGGATGGAGCCCAGAGCATCCTGATCTTGTCACATAGCTGACCCCACTGCAAGCAGAGGGTTGAACTATAGAGACCCTGAGGTCTTTTGCAGCCTGAATTGTCCCATGATCCCATTCTCTGTCAGGCAGAAGGTTAGAGCAAGAGGATTTCCAGCTCTTGCATGGCAGACCTTCCTGCTGGAGTTCTTAGTGTTTGTCCAAACAATTTTTGAGGTTTTGCAGACCTGCATCCTAGAGCTGCTGTTCACTGTACTTTGATGTGTGTCAAGAGTCCATGAACATCCACAGGGTTATAGGAGAAGCCCACCTGCCCAGCCAGGATTCCAGTCTTCAATGAAATCAGGAGTGACACCAAAGGCCCAACTTCTCTCCACGTATACCAGAAAACAGCCTATGGGATAGGTTTAGCTGGATTTCCCTACAAATGAGCACCTGTTTTGCTCTTGACAAGCATTGCCTGAGTTTTCACATCTGCTGTAAGCTGTGTCTTCTATAGAGAGACCCACAGGGAATGAACACTTGTCTTAAGGGAGCGGCTCATGCAACGATGGGGGAGAAGGCAATCACTGGACAGTGACAGAAAATTAAATATCAGGCAGTCCTTTGTTCAGAAACAGTGCCCATTGCATGCACTGGGTGAGGCAGGGATCTCACCACCAGCATGGGTTTGTATAATTAACTACTCGAAGAAGAGAAGGCTCTGGGGAGGCTTTAGAGAAGCTTTCAGTGCTTAAAAGGGTGATAAGAAAGCTGGAGAGGGGCTTTTGACAAGGCTCTGTAGGGATAGGACAAGGGGGAATGGCTTCAAGCTGAAAGAGGGAAGATTTAGTTTAGATCTTAGGAAGAAGTTCTTCCCTGTGACAGTGGTGAGACCCTGGCACAGGTTGCCCAGAGAAGCTGTGCCTGCCCCATCCCTGGCAGTGTTCAAGGCCAAGCTGGATGGGGCTTGGAGCAACCTGGTCTAGTGGAAGGTGTCCCTGCCTGTGGCAGGGGGTTGGAACTAGATGATGTGTGGTGTCCCTTCCAAACCAAACCATTCTATGAATCTATGATTCTGAAGGATTAAATATGGATTTTCAAGGGAAGTCTCATGGACAACTGAAGAGGCATTACCCAAGGAAAGCCACTTTTTCATGTGAGAGTGAATGTGTTTCTCTTCTTATTTCCTCTGCTCAGCTTCCTGCCTGAACATCAGTCTGACTGGGAAACACAGCAACCGGGAATTCAGGTAACTACTGTCAAGTCAATGGAGTTCACCAGACTGCATCCAGCCACTGAGTCCTTTGACCAGATGGTGTGCCTCTAGTGGTACCTGCCATCAGAAGTGTTGTAAGCAGAGGAGAATTATCTGCATGCCAGTATCTTCACTTTGTTGCTGAAGCCAGTCTCACATGGAATATCTGAATGAGGCCCTTCTGGGACATGAATCAAAGCCAAATAGTTTCAGCCATGCTTAAGCAATGCTCCAAGGCTGTGGCAAGACCACTGTCTTGCACATTTGCTCCAGGAAGCAATGGGCAAGACAATCTTTGACTATAAACATGAGTTACAGTGATCTGTTTTATAACCCTTGAAGCTCCCCTCGACTGCACTCCACAATGCAGCAGATCTTCACTAGGTCCAGAAAAAAATGTGAAACTGATTGTTTTGCCTAAAAAAGAAAGACACCTTGGAACTTCTGCATGAAGTGGGCTTTCATTGGAAGAACATCAGGGCCTTGTTACCAATGAGTCTGTACATTCAGATACAAATATGTGCTTTGTCACTAGGAGCAGGCCAGCAGAGGATAGAATAATCCATGCAGTGACTGTAAAAGGATATCCCAAGCTAGTGGGCAACTTCCATTTACTGAAGAAACTGTTTGTTTTCCCAAACTGGGGTATGAAGTTAATCCTCAAAAGAAGAAATCTAAGTCCTGTGCTACTCTCTGCAGGATTTCTCCTACTTCATTAAATTCTGACATCTCGGAGGGCAAATCCACATTGTCACATGTCACTTGTGCTTGAAAACAAGTGTGTGTATCAATGCTTAATACAAGCTTATTTTTCCTTCTTATTTTGCAAGTGTAATTGTGTAGTAAATCGAACTGCAGTCTTTTATTTACTTGTTAGCATTAAGTGTGTGTCAGGTCATATGTAAACAAGGGTATTAGCACAGATCTGGAGTAGAGTCAGCCTGTGGCAGCTGAAGGCGTGGTCCATGTCTCTTTGCTTTACCAGGAGGGTTTGAGGGAAAGGTGACCAGAAGGAGCAATGACTTCAGCTTGGGTTGTTAGGCTGGTAAATGCCCTTATTCACAAAGACAGTTGTATAATGTCCTGGCTGGCTATTTCACCACAGAGATTTTAGTCTAATCTAACGTTGTTTTTCCTGTGAGTCTTTCTGTCCAGGCTGATGAAATTTTCTAATGTTTGCGGGAACAAAATTTCCAGGAGGTCTCTGAAGTGTGACTCCCTGCTGCAAGATGAGAGGAGACAAACACAGGAAACCTGGGAAGTACCAGGACTGCATCCTGTGGCAGGGGAGCAGGCTGCTCCTGAGATGCTGCCCCACATAACAGATTTCTGTTCCTGGCTGCCTTAGAATTGACCTGAAATGCTTTCTTCTATTCCTGGGAGATCATTATAGACATTTTGGTATTTACAAATGTGGGAAGAGAGTGTATCTCATGAGCAGGAGACAGCACAGACCGTGCAGTGTCCCTAAATGATTTTGTGGAAACAATTTATGAAAACACCCTATTTGGGTAATAATGTAGCACACAACAAAATCAGTCTTCCTGTAATGTTTTCCATCACTACTCAGTAAATCACCTTGGTGTTGTTCAAAACTGTATGCCTGATTTCCAGTCTGGGTTTATCTGGCATCTGCTCCAGAGGCCAGCCTGTGCTCTGATCTCATCTGCTGCACCCAGCAGCCTCCTCTGTCGAATTTCTTCTTCCCAGGAAAGCACTTACAGATAGCGCTCACAATCTCCTTTATAACTGATAAAACTCACACAGTCTGGCCCCACATCGTTTCCAATCCCTTCACCTTGTGTGTTTCCTTCCTGTACCCCTTTCCCCAAGTTTCTGTCCTTGAACACCGCCAGGGATGGAGCATTCACCACTTCTCTGGGCAACCTGTTCCACTGCCTCACCACCCTCACAGTAAAGAACTTCTTCCTTATATTAAATCTGAGCTTCTCCTATTTAAGTTTGAACCCATTAACCCTTGTTCTACATTACAGTCCCTGATGAAGAGTCTCTCTCTGGCATCCTTGTAGGCTCCCTTCAGATATTGGAGGGCTGCTCTGAGGTCTGCACATAGCTTCTCTTCTCCAGACTTAACAATCCAAATTCTCTCAGCCTGTCTTTGTGTGGGAGGTGCTCCAGCCACCTGATCACCCTTGTGGCCTCCTCTGGACTTGCTGCAACAGCTCCATGTCCAATGATTCTTCCATTTTTCCCTTGCACCATGACCTGCCTGGAGGGGGTCTGCACTCCTCACCCTATGGCAATTCTGGCTGTACTGCAACCTTTGTTGCTCTCTCACACACAATTTACCAAGCACACTCTCTGCCTTTCTACCGGACATTCATGATTGTTCACCTCACTCCCATTCTGGGATCAGCATCAGCAGAGATTTTACCTGTTCTGTCACAAAACTGTTACATCTCTGCAGAGATAAAGGTTTTCTTGTAGTCCAGCTTACCGTCTTTCTGTGTACAAGGATTTCCAGTACAGCAAGTTTTCCAGCTTATTCCATAGCTGCTTCTGCACCAAGGTGAAACCCTCTTCTGTTTTCCATATCCCCCACTTTGGCAGTGGGGTCTGGCTAAACCAAGAAGTGTAGCTGTGAAGGAACAGACCATGTGCAGCCCTCAGTGTATACTGCACCCTCTGCAAGGAACTGGCAGTGAAGAGAAGGGTGCTGATAAAGGGGCTCCAAGTTGGGGGTCCTTCAGAACAGCCAGACCTCACCAGGCAGAACTCAGGGAAGGAAACACATTTGCAGCAGACCAGGGCAGAAAACTCCTTGTCCCATTCTATGCAACTCCAGGACCTGCTCCCAGCACCACATTTCTTTTTGGTTGCCTTCATGGTGCTTGTCCATGGGAAGAACGTCCCACCAGAGAACTACTCATCATTCTCTGAGGATGGGCGGACCAGAAGAGATGATTCTGGGAGATAGGGAAGGCTACCTAGCTCTCAAGTTCTCACTCACAAGCCCATTCCTGCAGATGTTCGACACCCCAGGGTGCTCCCTCTGCTCTGCAGCTGCAGGCAGAATAGCAGTTCATACTGAGCCACCTGTGCAAACCAGCTTGACCCCAGAGCACACAGCATTGTGAAATGCTGCAGTGTGGATGCACCAGGACCCTGAGAAAAACCTGGGGCTACACTGTGGTGGCCTCTGAGCTGCAGATCAGCACTACCCAGTGTTGCAGGAGTTGCTGAGGTCAGTATTGCCAGGCTGTGTGTTTCTCTAGGTGTGCTCTGCAGACTCGCCCATCATCTTTCCTCATGCACAGGGTTTACAGAGCACAGAGCCGCTCCAGGAGGTGCCACTTCAGCTCTGACCCCTTGCAGCACCCTGCAGAGCTGAGCTGCCATTCCCTTGGGCATTGTGAAGTGATGTTTGATTTGAATGTCCTTCAGGAGAAGCTGGCTGTTGACAGTGCCAAACCCCAGGTGTCTCACACAAGGAGTACAGCAGATAGGGGTAACACAGCTAATGAGGCAAACACAGAAATAAGACAAGCCCAAAGTAGTCTGAGCAGTGCCGCATACAAATGTGACAGCCAACGCACTGCCAGAGCCATCAGCTGCTAATGCAGATGCAGCAACTTTAACCACAAGGCCACCGCACAGCCCTCTCCCTTCACTTTGTGTCTCAGGGGGACAGAATGGAGCAAGAACTCTGTCATTAACAGTGTCCAGTCAGTCTTAGCCCCACTTCATTCCTTCTGCCTTAGGCTACAGAGGCAGCCTTCCAGGAGAGCTACAGCTTGTCACCAGCTGCAAGGATGGACATGCCACAGCAGCAGCCCACAGGATGTTTCCAGGCTTGATACTTGGGCATAGTCTTTGGCATTCGTGACCACAGATTGCTGTCTGTGCCAACTACGAATATGAAAAGCTGGCAAGCAAGTGTGTTTTCCGTGCATAAAGAAAAAGCTTTCTGTGGTAGTGAAGTGTCCATGTGAGAGCAGCTTTGTGCAGTGCCCAGTTGTGTTTGTATTGGGGTGTTTGCTCTCTGCTATAGAGGCCATAGAGGCAAATCCCCAGGGACACTGCAGGAGCAAAACACCATGTCTCCTGTGAAGGCACGTGGGTCATATTAAGCCTAGGCAAAGCAGGTAGTTGCTCAGGGTAGCATGTGGCTGGGGAGGCAAAACTCTGTTCTTCGCCAGGGCAATGGGAAGGCAGCCAGTGATGGCTGATGTGAGGTACCAGGGAGCACAGGCTGGAGCCACATCTTACCTGGTGGGAACAGCAGAACATCTTGGTCATAATGATGTATGTAGAACTGTTTTAAATATTGCAATTTTAGCTAATTCCATTGCTGAAATAAATAGTACATACCTAGTCAACATCCTGTTGAGCATCCTGTTGAGCAGCTACTTCTTTCAGCTGCTTTTTCAGAATTAGCTAAAATTGCTGATCTCTTCATCCACCAAGCCTGTCTGGCTATCACATGTTGATAGGAGCAGGGTGGTCCAGAATAGCACAAATAGAAGGGTTTCATACAGCAGCACTGGAGCAAGGTGATGGAGAGGAGATGTCTCTACTCAATGATGAGTCTTTTCTTTAGGTCTTTTCCAACCTAAATCATTCTATGATTCTTGGTGCAGCTGGAGGAAGCAAATAGTGGGGCTGTTGAATTGAATCCCCTGCACTGAGTAGACAAGAAATGTCTCTGAATGCTTCTTAGTCATGTCTCTCCTTGTGCTGGAGAGACAGACTGGCTGCTCGTCAATGGTCAGACAGGCTACACTGTGTGTAACTAACATGATAGTCTGTTCTGGGTTCAGCTGTAACAGTTATTTTTCTCCTTATTAGTAGCTGGTGCCGTGCTATGTTTTCGACTTTAGTCTGAAAATAATGCTGATAACACACTGATGTTTTCAGTTGTTGCTAAGTAATACTTACTCTGATCAAGGACTTTTCAGTCTCATGCTCTGCCAGTGAGGAGGGGCACAGGGAGAGGGGATAAAGCAGAAACAGAACACCTGACTCAAACTAGCCAAAGGGGTATTCTATACCACAGCACACCATGCCCAGTGTATAAACTGGGGGGAGTTACCCAGAAGGTCAGATCGCTGCTTGGGTTGGACTGGGTATCAGTCAGTGGGTGGTGAGCTATTTGCATTGTGCATCACTTCTGTTGATTGTTTTCCTTTTCCCCTTTCAGTTTTATCTTCTCTCCCCTTGTTATTTCCCTTATCATTATTATTATTGGTGGTAGCAGTAGTGGTTTGTGTTATACCTTAGTTGCTGAACTGTTCTTATCTCAACTCATGGGTGTTACATTCTTTTGATTCTCTTCCCCATCCCTCCTGGAGCAGGGGGATGAGAAAAGGGGGGGAGTGAGGTAGTGGCTGTGTGGTTCTGAGTTACTGGCTGGGCTTAAACCAGGACTGTCCTGTCTTGGTGCCATGTTCTTTAGGAAGGAAAAGGTGTCATGTTCTTTGTTTAGGAAAAGACCTAAATTCTGGTGATGTGATAAATCTCCCTTCTTGGCCTAGGAGGCCAAAGCCAAGGCTGAAGGGAAAGTCTTTCCTAGAATGCCATGCTCAGCCCAGGCTGAAACAGACCTTATGAAACCAACACATGGCTGGGCCAGGGAGAGGAAGTAAGTGAAAGGAAGACAAGATGCTTCTCAATGTAGATGGAAATTGTGTGTTTGAGCAGCCAGTTGCTGATTATATACAAGCCAGCAATTTACAGTGTCCTCAAATATGTATGTCTTTCTGCAGGGAAAAGCAGGAAGAGTTCCCTACTGCAAAAGTATAATGTTCTCATGGTAAAAAATGGTCAAAGTAGTGCTTCAAAACAAATAATTCTGGGGAAAAAAAAAAAAAAAGTGGTACGAATACAGCAGTGATAGCTATATTAGTGAGAAATTGTTACTTTTTACCAAAATGTTTTCAGAAAAAAAAAACAAAAACACACACAAACCAAAAAAAAAAGAAAAAACAAAAAAAAAATCCACCCCAAACAAACAAAAATCCCAAAACAACAGCACCACCCCCCCCCACCCCCCCCACCCCAAAATAAAAAAAAGAACAAACCACAAAATCAAATCAAAACCCAAGCCACAGTGGGAGTCAAATATACGATGTGGAAAACTTCAGCCTTAACTCTTAAAATCCGGTGAAGGTGTAAGCAGCTGAAGGTCTTACGGGAAAAGATGGCCATGCTCCGTTAGGCAGTGAACCTTGAATCACCCATAATTAGGCAAGGAACCATGTATGTATACCGGAAGCTATACAAACAAGCTATTAATAGCTGCTTCATTTTCACCATTCTGCAGCCAGCAGTTAGGGCCAGACTGGTCTGGGAGATGCTGACGATGCTCACACTGGCCCCCACTGTGGGGCACAGCCACCCTCAGACACTGCCCTGCTGTGGTTACATGGAGTCTGGCTTCGTTGTCACCAGGTTCTGCAGCCGCATGGCATTTCTCCATGCAGCTGACAACCAGAGACTTTCTGTGGATGGCAGAAAGGAAGCAGACACAGGGACGCTGAACACTGTTTCCCATAGTAAAGCAGATGTCCAAAGGAGCCTGTAACCCAATATTTTCCCTAGGTGATGCATCCCTTCCATTTTGGCTAACCCAGCAGTCTCAAAATCAGGGCCAGCTGCAAAAGGCTTGTTCTGGAAGTTTGACCCAGACGTTGATAACCCATTACCCTGCTCAGCCATACAGAAAGGCCAGGAGATATTTCTGGTTGAGTGGCTTGAGTCTGCTTTGCTAGTACCCTTCTTGTGGATTCCCCAAAGTGCCCCTTTTCATGTGAGCTGAATTGTGTCAGTTCCCAAGCAATGGGAGCTGTTAGAGGGAGCTGCTATCTCTGCCTCCCATGTGCTGGGCATCAGGCAGGTGAAGATGTTGCCAGGTCAGGGATCATTCACTGGACCTCCTGCCTACTTCAATGACCAAATCTGGTCCAAGGTTAGCATGAAGAGAGCTTTGATAAAAATGTGTTCATCAAATATCAGCATGTCCCAGGGATTAACAGAAGGAAAGGCAAGGAGTCTGCAGTGTGGGGAGCTAGAGGCCCAACATTAGGGCCTGGGACAGACCTGTCTGTGTGTGGGGACTGGATGTCCAGGGACATCCCCAGGAAGCCGGAAAATGCAACTGGTGCTGATGGTGGATTCAGTCACGCCTGTGCAGGACCTGTTCTGTTTGCAGGATCCAGGATGCAGGTCTTGCATGGCACTTGACACCCTCAGGTTTCGGTCCTCTCAGTTCTCTCTCTGCTTCAGCTGCAGCCACATCAAGTATCCACGGGTTCCCAGTGGACCCATAGTCTGCCTCTGGGCAGGGGCTCTCCTGCACCCAGCACAAGTAGCCCACCCACCTCTGCAGCAGCACCACAGCTACACTCAGGGCATGAGAGGGAGGAGGCTGCACATTAGGGATGAGAACCAGGGAGGAGAGAGGGATGTGTTTGTAGATCACATAGGATGTAAAGGATAAGAGACAAAATCCCTGACACTGGCTAGAAAAATACCTTCCTTTGCAGTTCAGTGGAGATGCGATCAGAGAAACTTCATAAGAAACCCTCATCTCCCCTTTCTGAACAGCTCCTGACTGGTGCGAGTTGATGCCAGAAGTTTTGTTTGAGCTATCTATGAAGAAACATGGCCTGCTGTGGTAGTGTTGAATAAAGTGCCTTCACTCTATGCAAGAATCCTGCCCCAGGAAGATGCAAGGGTTTTGCCTAGTAATAGAGGACATCATTTGTGTTCAACAGATTTAGAGGCATCTCCTGCCCTGTATCGCAACACACAGTGCATGGCTTCCTAGGATATAAAACATGGCGGAGACCTGCTGCTGCTTTGGTACCAAGTTCCCTATAGCGGAAAGGCAGATGAATGCCCCAAAGTGTTAGTACATGACAGCTCAAGTAAAATTACTCATTCACATGCTTTGCAGAAATACATTCGTCACCTTGTTACTGAGAGGCACAGGCTTAAGTGGGAGTCCTGGAAAAAGGGCTGTTAGGATAAATCCTGGAGGTTTAGGTTCAGAGAGTCACTACAGTGAATTTTAGCACTATCTCTTCCATGAATATCGATTTCTAGAAAGAACTGAAAATCTCTCTAATCTTTGTTTTAGGATTCATTGATTTCTGCTAGTGTTAAAACGTATTCCTTTAAAAGGCAAATTTTACAGCCCTATTGACAAAAAGAAGCTTCTTTGGTATATGCCTGTTTTATGAATGGATCTTTTAAAATAGAGCATTTAAGAATTATTTTGAAATCAAGCTGTGCTTGATGTCAGCTTTCTCTGTGTGATGAATTCATGCTGTGTGGCCTCCTATTTAGTATACTGTCTCTGTTGAAACACCCTGTAGTTTCCAGGATGTTTTCTAAGGTATTTAGATTTATTTCAATGTTTACAATGTTATTTGTTGTTCATAAAACATATTTACCCAGGCTAACCCAACATGAAAGAAATCTTATTTACAATGGAATCTTGACAAAAGTACATGCAGAAAAGACAGACAAACACACATAAACCTGGACTGCTGAGTGGAACATTGATTTGCTGCCACTTCCAGTTTTTCTCGTTAGAACTTATTTTATTTGAACATAACTCAGTACCCCCTGTAAATGTGAAATTAATTATTATGCATGATGTTGGAAATAGGTTGTTAGGTTGGCATTGGGAAGATTAGAAAAATACACTCATTACTTCAAATGATATCTGATATATATATGGATAACTCTGGTTTTTAAAATCATTTGCAGTACTTGGATAACAAATACAGCAGGTAGAAAAGCCCTTCCTCTGTGTGGTTTTAAAATTTCATGCCTGTGTTATTAAGGTTGGATTAAAGACTGTATTTTGCAGTTAGACTTTTGTATTTCAAAACACCCCTGTTGAGCCAGAGCAAATGAAGTTGTTAGATTGAATTTCATCCAGCTACAATCATGTATCATTATGTTGATATAATTAACTACTATAAGATTCAGGTGGATTACCTAGGCAGTACAAGGATTTGCATTTCAGATCTGCTATCTCACCATGACTGCTTCTTAAGAACACTTGGATGTAGATGGAGAAGGCCCACTAGTGATATTCTTTTTTTTGCAAATAGTTAACACTAGGAGTAGGAAAGGGAGCTTGTATGTATGGTGTCTTAGTTGTGAAGCTTGCATAGCTGCTGGTGTAATGGGGACCAAGGCTGTGGTCTAGAACTCTAGTTACATGGTAGTAAGTGTTTGATAGTTAGCAACTGTGTGAGTGAGGAGGTTTGGGCTGGAGGTGAAGCTGTCCTGCTCATATTGTCTGTCTGGAGCATCTAATTTCCTTGCTGGCAAGGCAGTGAGAATAGCTTGGGTGACATATCTCCTCCTCCAAATGGTGCTGGTGGTGCCAGCCTCCTAGCCGAGTGCTGAAGAAGATGGGCATGGACAGACAAGACTCACACCATCCTGTAAGGCTCCTGTGCTCCCTCCTGAAGTCTCTAGCCACAGTAGACATCACAACATTTGCTGTGCATTAAGTGTCACTCCTGTGGATAGGGTGGTACCAACAACCCTCAGCAGTCAAAACTGTCAGGTCATGAGAATGGTAACATAGTGGGCAACAGTAAGTTTTTTACTTTTAACTTGGAGCCTTCGTACTTGCTATTAGCTTTGTGTGTCCTGGAGCTGCCTCTTGCAGTTGCATCTCAACCTTGCAGATGCTGGATGTCTTGCTTTTTCCAAGCAGAGAGATGAGCCCAGGGAGTTTCACATGAACCCAAGTGGTGGAGCTTTTAGCAAAAACGTATGTCAAAAGAGCAAGATAACAGCAGTGGAGAGTTTCCACAGGTCTTTGTCTTGCTCATCACTTGTATTCATGCTGGAGCCTTTTTTCCCTTATCACATAGATCTTGCAGATCCTAAAACACATCAAGCCCTGCCCTCCAATACAAATACCCATCCACATACCACTTCTGAAAGGTTATGCCAGAGCCTTTTCATTTTTCAGATCGATCCCTTTCTTCTCTCTGTAGAATTCTCTCATTGCCCATCTAGTATCACTATACTTCCCTTCTCAGGCTTGGACAGACCATCCTTTTGTGCATCCTTTAATCTCTCTGCTGGGCCAGACAATGGGACAGAAAGACAGGGAATTACCTGCTGATCACCCATGCCAAGCCGCAAGGCATAAACCCAGCTGGGTTAACACCCCTCCTGACCAGATTATGACAGTCATCAACCGAGCTGCTGGCATCTTCTTCCACGGTAGTGACAGGTTCCACCCTGGGGGACAAGTTCCAACGGGGGAGGGGGGGGGGAGGTTGGGCCATGAGATAAGGTGGTATTTTTAACTCCTAAAGCTAGGGATGGGACTAGAGAAAGGCACCCCTGTCAAAGAGCAAGATCTTTGTCACACATTGAGTGTCCAGGGGTGTAACCAACAGCATGCCCTCAAGAAGAAAAGGTTTAACTAAGTCCCATGTGCCTTGCTGCAGAACTTCTGAAAAACTCTGCTGAAATCCGTTGCTATACACAAAATAATGTGTGTTGTACAGGGCAAGAAATAGAGACAGAACTAAAATAGCAGCATTAATGAGTGAAGTAATTATCAGAGCAGAGCTGTAAAAGCAGTGAATTCCCCTGAAGAATGTTTTGTTCCGCTTTAGCAGCTCTAGATACGAGTGTTTGTCTTCCCCATCTCCATCATCCTGGAGGCTGACAGGAGCACATGCTGGGTGAGCAGGAGGGTTGTTCCCCCAAACCCACATGCTTGGGCTCAGCCGGGCACTCATCAGGCACCATTTCAACCCTGGAGCCACAACTCCACCAAATAATATGCTAGGATCTTCAACCCAAGAAAAGAGAGAGGCTAGATGTTAGTGGAAAACAAGCCTTTCCATTTGAGCTGCTGAGTGGGCAATGACGCTGCGCTCCCTGGGGAGCATCATGCAGCAGGAAGAGCTGATGCTGCGCCTCAGGGCATGAGACAGTGCCTGCCCACAGCCGATCCCTTCCTGGCCAGGCAGGTGGATCTCCCAGCAGCTCACTTCAAGGCATGGCCAGGCCTGCAGTCAGGGTCTGCTGTGTGAGCGTGGTTTTGCACAGTGATTTCTGCCTGTGGAGTGACAGAGGAGCCCTGCCGCTCACCTGGGACCACCAGAGTTTTGTCCTTTTGGTGGTGCATCCTGCATTTCTGCTTGTACATGTTGCCTCATCTTGTGCTTAACTGAAATACTTGTGTTTTAAAGCAATCAAGGAAAGTCTTCAGTTTTCCTTCCTGCAGAATGTATCACTGGGTAAATTGCTTTTCATGGTGGTTATAGCTATATATTAAGCAAACAGGGTGTTATCAAGCCACTCTTTTTTAATTTTCTTCTTACTGATTTCAAAATTTAAATAAAAAAAGTTTCAATTACAAGACAACCTTTTTATATTTCACACTTAGTAATTCTCATACAGCTGTATAATTGGAGGTAAGCAGTATCTGGAGTTAATGAAATAGATTTCTGTATTGTTCTTAAAGTCTCCAGTTAACTACAATTTGCTGCATGATGATAAAGAGCAAAGCTCTTTGTCATCTGGTCTAAACACAGCCCATGGCCTGCAGAACTAAAGTGAATGCAAATAAAGCATAAGAAATTACACCAAAAATACCTAAGGAGAGAAAAAAAAAAAAAAGAAAAAAAAGTCTCTTGTGGTAATTGTTCTCGATGGAACACAAGGACTGAAAACAGCCCTGATGTGCTGGTGTATGTATATGAACCAGTACACGTTGCTCACATCCCACATGGACCATCCTTTTGCAGCCCCTCTGTGTGTTAGATTCCACCCAATATCAGTATGTATGGCACTGGGGAGCAGTGGATGGCAGGAGGTGAATGAAACTCCCAGCTTTGGAAACAGCAGAGGTGAAAGGAAGGATCCCTGGGTCAGCCAGGATTTGCTCACACAGACTGGACCCACAGCAGCTTGAGGCTGCTGCTGCCTTTTTGAGTATTTTTTTAAGCCTGGTGGTTTGAAACACTGCCCAAGAGCATTTCCAAGGGAAAGAAATGTTTTATTTTATGTAAGTTATGATGAGGCTAATGGCTTGGGTGCAGGTGAAATGTGTTGAGAGCAAAAGGAGAGAAGCTGATTATTGAAATGAAAAGGCAAGAAATATTTCTGACCTTTTTAACTAAAATAACTGATAAAGTACAGATAGCAAATGTGATAAACTTTTCTTTTTTGTTTTTATGTTTTTTATCTTGGTGGGCAATGGACTTTTTTCTCAGCCTGCTGTTAGGCAGAGAGCACCACAGAGTGCAGCACTGTACAGCCCAGAGGGTGAGTGGCAGTGTTTTTACCAAAGGTGGGAGAGCAGAGACAATGGGGAGCAGGAGGCAGCTGTTCCAGCCTGTGAGTACTCTGGCAGAAGGCAAAACAAGAGAAATGGTCCCTGGAAAAATACCTGTGCTGACTAGAGGTGGTGTTTCAGTGAGGAGCAGTCGGCAGGCTGGCATTACTGCTGAATAAACCATGGGCTGGCCAACTATCGTGGAGTCACCTTGATGATGGTGCAATACACAAGGCCCATCCTGCTGCCACAGTATGGACATTTCCAGTTGGCCCTATTGTCCAGCTGGATCCAGGGAGGATGTGGTGATGGAAACCCTGAGCAGCAAAACAGAGGAAGGAAAACAGAGCTGGCAAGAGGCATAATTACCTTTTTGAGCACCACAGCCAGAATACGCGACCTCAGCGCAGGCCCAGCCAACATCATTTGCTCTTTCCTGGCATCTGAGTGAGCCTGGCTGCAGGTGCTGCACAGGGAAGCCCCAGATTGCCCCTGTGAGCTGCTCTGCTACAGCCCTGCACAGCTCGTCACTGCCAACAGATAGCCCTGCACCATCTTCCCCAGACCCCCTCCCTAGCTATGTGTCCCTGTGTTTTCCTTTCCAACAGTATTTGTATTTGTCCAGTGCAGCATGGGCAAGTTAAGGGGGTTATTGCACAGGGCAGCCTCTCCAGGATGGGTATAAATGATTTGTATTCTGATAGTACAACTCCCTGGAGACTGCTGCAGTGCAGAGGTGAGGGGACAGAAGGGTGCAAGCCCTGTTGTGTTTTTTTTTGCTGCATCTCATTCCTGGATGTGCATGGCCATGACATGCAGCTGTATATGTGAAAGGCAGACCCACTGCTGGAAAACTTACTCTGCCATGCAAGGGCCTATGGAACTGGGTTTGAGTACACATATGAAGAGAGATAAACAGCTAGAGAGGTTCAGCCTCTCCTCTGGAAAAGGTGTCAAAAAGACTCCTGCTTGTCTACAGTAATGGGGGGAGCATCTGAGTTACTTTTAGTGGTGCTCTGCAGATACTGAAATCTGGCAAATTGCTGTGGATAAGTCATAGATTCATAGAATCATAGTATAGTCAGGGTTGGAAAGGACCTTAAGATCATCAAGTTCCAGCTCCCCTGCCATGGGCAGGGACACCTCACACTAAACCATGTCACCCAAGGCTCTGTCCAGCCCAGCCTTGAACACCACCAGGGATGGAGAATTCACAGCTTCCTTGGGCAACCCATTCCAGTGCCTCACCTCCCTCACAGTAAAGAACTTCTTCCTTATATCCAATCTGAACTTCCCCTGTTTAAGTTTTAACCATTACCCCTTGTCCGATCACTACAGTCCCTAATGAAGAGTCCCTCCCCAGCATCCCTATAGGCCCCCTTCAGATACTGGAAGGCTGCTATGAGGTCTCCACGCAGCCTTCTCTTCTCCAGGCTGAACAGACCCAACTTTCTCAGCCTGTCTTCACATGGGAGGTGCTCCAGCCCCTGATCATCCTCGTGGCCCTCCTCTGGACTTGTTCCAACAGTCCCATTTGCTTTTTATGTTGAGGACACCAGATCGGTACACAATACTCCAAATGAGGTCTCATGCGAGCAGAGCAGAGGGGCAGGATCACCTCCTTTGACGTGCTGGTCACACTCCTTTTGATGCAGCCCAGGATACAGTTGGCTTTCTGAGCTGTGAGTGCACACTAAGCAGGGTCATGTTAAGTTTCTCATCAACCAAGTCCTTCTCCGCAGGGCTGCTCTGAATCTCTTCACCCCCCAGCCTATAGCAGTGAAGGTTGTCCTGTGCTTCTCCCAGGTCCTGGTCACAGCACTCAGTTAAGAGATAAGTCCAGTATTCCAGGGTGTGCACCCTACCTTGCTCTGCCCAAACCCTCCCCAGCCCATGTGTCTAACCAGGATTTTATCCAGAGCTGCTGTGAATGAAAAACTTCCTGGACTGTAATTGCATAGCCTGTGGCTTGAAAGTGTACAAACAGTTTCATCCAAGCTAATATACTGTTGCTTTGAATATCTACTCTGAGTGTATAGCCCTTCCTGCACAAGGGCTGGGGTGAATAGCATGATAAAATACAGTTTTCAAACCTTCCTGCATTTTTTAGTCATGGTTCCTAAAACTATGGAAGGAAACCTCTCCACAAGCCATTGAAAAGTGGTGGTGAAAACACCTACCTGAAGCACATGCTATGATGTATCTAATAAATATTCGAGGGAAAATTTGAAATCTCTTTAGAAGCAAAGTATGTTAAGATGAAAAATCTTTTGGCAGCTGGAATTTACAGTGGCATCTATTTATGTACATGGCAGCACATTGACTGAGAGATTTACCTAACACCCAACCAGCTAGCCAAGGAGGAGCAGGACTGTGTTCTGTAGATTTTAAACACCCAATATAGAGAAATACTGGACAGAACTGGACTCTGAATGCTGCCCAGTTTCTGATTTTGGCCATTTACTTGAGCAGAGTTAATTATGTGTTTGGGGGCTGTGGTCCAATACCTTTTTTTTTTTTTTAACCAATACGGGAGAAATGGGTTATTAACATGAAATCTAATCTAGGAAAGATAACATGTAATCCTGGTTATTTCTTCTTTTGAGCCTTTTATTTCTTAACCTCCTACTTTCTGCTTGCATTTTCTGGATACTTTTATGTCTAGCAAAGGGCTCTCTTAATCAGCTGTATTTTCCTCCTCACTGGCAGTTGCTGGAAGCAGACTATTCCATGATTTAACTTCTATCTTTCAATCTACCACTTCTCCCAGTAATTCTCAAAGCAAAGGGATCAATTTGACCTTTGTCAACGTTTTAATAGCAGGAAACACAAAAGTTACAGCACAAGATAAACTTGGGTTGAAATTTTTATTCTTGGCTTTCTCAAGAGAAACTGGAAAAGCAAGCATTGTATAGTAAATTGCTTTCCAGCTAGAACTCCCATTAAAGAATACTCATTATTAGTGATTTTATTTGTGGCATAGCCAAAATGGACCCCTCTTTTCAAAATATCCATGGGATGATGCATACAGTGAGAGAGAAGAGAGGCTTGTACCTGAGCAAGCTGTTCCTTCAAGCAGAGCAGAGCAGCCCATGCAGAAGTTAGGTTACAACCTGCCCCTGAGGGCATCTCATTTGCCAGGTACTCAGGGGCACTGTTAAAGTCCAAGCTTAGCCACAAATAGTGGACTTTGAGGGTGCTTTTTCACAAAAAAAAAAGGTGTGATTCCTGCTCCGTGCTCTGCACAGACCTATGCATCCCCCAGGCAGGCTGCTGCACCTCCTCATACCTCCCATGTGGCAAAAGGGCTCAGCAACCCTTCGCTTATGCCACTTTCCCCTGGCTCGGCTGTGGTCCCCAAATTAGATAGGAGATTCCGCTGCATCTGAAACAAGCGCTTCACCTTCCCAATGAGGCTACTGGGATGCCCTGCAGGCTGGAGGATGGCAGCTTTGCTGCTGACAACAGATCACACTCTTCCACTGGGTTCAAATGAAGAGCCATCATGCAGGAGCCGGAGAAGCTCTACAGCCCAGCACGCTGCACACCCAGGAGGCCAGGCCTCTGCTCTACCACGTCACTGCAGTCATCTCAGAGGGTACGGTGGGGTTGCTCACAGATCTCTTAGGAAGAGGTAGAAGCCAGCATCTGGCGTGGGTTGGCCTCTGCTCAGATGCTGGCTTATTTTCAGCTGTGCACATAAGCGTGTCAGCAGGAAGAAAGTTCTGCAAAGTTAACTTTTAAAACCATGTCTTTTTAACTATCAAAATAACCGCACTTGAGATCAGTGAAAGTGACTGAGAGAGGGGACTGAAGCATTCACTGTGGCCCTGAACCCTTCCACACTAGACTGATAAAACAGGTTTAGGCTATTCATTGCTTTGATAAACTAGGATGGTCTTCTGCTTCGACATAAATTCATTGCTGAAAACACAAGCCCTGGTCACTGTAAGGCTGTGGGGTGGAGGAAAAAAGTCCAGGAAGCACAGCAGCAGGGTGGTGAGGGGTTGTCGTGAGAGTGTGGAACAGCAGAGCGGTAGATGCTCTCTCAGAAAAGCCTTTCAACCTGCGTAGGGCTCCCTGCTGCAGCACAGCACCGGTTCTCACTGCTGAATATACCCAACAAGGCCCCCCAGCGTGCTGCTCACCACCATGTACCACTGGCAGCATTTTTGAGGCAGCAGTTGGTGGTAGGTGAGGGGAGAGCAAAAGCTGTAATGCATACTGACTGAAAAAGAGAAGTCTCTCCGCATTTCATTCCCTCTCACATTCTCGAAAATACAACCCTCTGGTTTTGTCAGCTCTGCCACCTTGGCTCTGCCCCCTCGCTGGACTGACCAGACAGGGACACAGAGTGCTGACAAGGCTGTCAGCATGTCTCCCCATTAATCTCCAGTTGCTAGATTGTAATCTTGAGGGGACAGAGCACCTCTTCCACGTGGACCACCAAGCAAACTCCGCTGCTGATGGAACACTCCACACTCTCATCTTTCAAGCTTTGTTGTCTGATGCCTTCCAGCGACAGCTCTCTGAAGATTGGTATTACATGATGCTACCCCAAGTGCTCTCAGCTTTACAGGCCTGCCCATCTAACATCTTTTAAATTACTTCAGTCTAATTAGCACACCCATCTGAGAGCTCTCTTTTGTCTCTGGGAACATACTGGGCTGCATCCTCACTAGATCTCCCACACTGTGAATTTAAAATGACAGACCTTGGAGGAACAGGAAACTGTGGCACTGAAGAGAATCAGTGGCTATTTCTAAAACAGAAATCCCCCTCCCATGTAATCCTTCAGAGACTGAGGGGCAGACAATCACTTGTAGCAGTGCTTCCCCTCTTCCACATTTGGCACCAGTGTGTTATAAAGAAATGTGAGAAAACGCAAAAAACTTTAAAGGTGGCAGAGGGCTGCAGATGCTCTGTGCTCCTCTCTGCCTCTCCACTCCCCCCAGATCATGATTAACCAGGCCTCGGGAAACGGAGGCTGCCCAAGAGCAGACAGGTTCTCAGGGTCAAGGAGATGCCCAGGCAGTGCTTTGGTTTCACAGGTGCTTTGGCTGTTGGGCCGAGCCTTCAGCCATGCCCGGCTTTGCAACACGCCTGTGGGGGTTATCCTTCTATGTCCCAACGGGAAGCATCGGAGATAAAAGGACAAAAGGTTAGTCCGTGTTCACGATCTCCTGATCACTTCGGAGAGCGCAGGCAACAACAGCAGCCCTTGGAAAACTCCGAAGACAGATTTCTGCCACCTCACGGTTTCTCTCCACTCAGCTTTCATCCGCCTTCGCGGTCCCGAAGGCGCAGCACTACTTCTGAACACAGCCCCGGGCGCGCCGGGCCCGGGATGTCTCTGGTTGCCGCCGGGCTGGGCGGTGGTATTCCTCCTCCTGCGTCCTCCCTTCAGGGGTCCCGACGCGACGTCGCCCACCGCGGAGACCCGCCTGAGCATACCGGCAGCATCCCGGCTGCGTGGGGATAACGGGGGGCTTTTTCCGGGCGTCCGTGGGGAGCAGGTTTTTCATGACCAGCCTTAAATCACACCTCGGTGTCGGGGTAGGAGTGGCAGGACGAGCCCCCACCGCCCCGCGGAGTCGCTCCCCGGCCCCTGTGCTGCGGGAATGCTGCTGTCCGGAGTACCGCTCCCGAGGAGGAGTGCCAGGCGGGGCCCTGGAATGTCTTGTCCCCGGCGTTGCACGCAGGGCCAGGCCCCCTTAGCTGCCCGTGGCAACCTTAGCTCTGTTTTCGTTAAGGCGATCGCGGGGATGTCCGATTTACCCCAGGGGCGAGTCCCTGCAGCCAGGGAACGCCCGGGGGTCGGAGCCTTCATAGCCCCCAGGGCAACGGGCGGCCGCCGAGTCGGGGCAGCACCGGCGCGGGAGAGGACCCCGCGGAGCCCACCTGAGTCGGCGCCATGCACGGCCCTGGCACCCTCGTAGAGCTAGGCTGGGCCCCGCAGCAGTCCCTTGACCCTCTCCTCTCTCTCCTCTCTGGCCGGGGACAGCGGGAACGGGTGCTGCCGAGGAGGGAACCCCGCGGACTGTTTTTAGCATAATAAAGTGGGTTTTGTTCATTTCTCTGCATGAGGGCGAAGAAGAACTCTAGGCTCCTCTCTGCTCCGGGGCCGACATGGCCAGGAGAGGCGCGGAGGGGGCAGCTTGCAGAGGGACGGGGGTTTCTGCTCATTCCCCCAGTCTGGGGAGCCGTCCTCTGGTCAAGGAGCAGGGCCGGGCCGTCCCAGGAGGCTGTTCTCACAGCGCTCCGCAGTTCGGGCAATGCCGGCGCAAAGCGGGACCCGGCGGCCAGCTATTTCTTCGTAAGCAAATATTTGTGCAGAAAAGTTGGTGAAAAAGGAAGCAGAAGGGCGAGAAGCAGGAGCTAGGCTCCCTCCATCAGAGCTGTCCGGGGCAGCCGGGCCGCCGGTCCTCAGATGCGAAGGAGTTCGAAGAGGAGGGATGGACAGAAAGGAAAAGGAAGGTTTTAAAAACAGAGTCTCGCCCATGTCAGCTCTCGAGGATCCCGGGGAGAGGCGGCCGGGAGCTCCGTTACAGGCCCCACGCCGCCAAATCCGGCCCCTCACGGGATGGTCTGCTCCCATACACCTTTCCTGTCCGCAGCCGCTGTCTCCCGCTCGAGCTGCCGCCGCTTGGCCCTGCCGCGGCCACACCGGGACGGGACAGAACCCACCCGCGTCCCCGACGGCGGCCTCCTTGTGTGCGCGGGATGCGTGGGAGAGGGGCGGGGCGGTGGCTTGGAAGGCCGCGGGTGCGATGTGCACCGGAGGGCGAGGGGCGCAGCGCGGGCAGGGAGCCGCGGGCAGGGTCTCCCGCCGGTCCCGATTCACGGGAGACGCCACGGGGCCGGTTTGTTTTGTCCTTTGGGAAGGGTAGCGCCGTTAGTCTTTTCCTCGAGTGCTTTGCTGAGAAACAAATCTGGAAGCGATCGAGGCCTCGTGAATTCTCCCCTTTCCCTCTTCCCGCCCTCACCGGAGCCTCCGAGGTCCGCAGGACGCTGCCGTGGGTCCGCCGCGGGGCGGTACCGGCTGGAAGCCTCTGCACAAAAGGGAGGTACAGGGGGAGCCCTTAGCGGATGCCGCCAGCCCCTGCTCCTGGGTCGGGAAAGAGCCGCTGCGGCCCGTCAACACCCCCGTTGGGCCGCTGGCCCAGGCTGTTGGGCTCCGCTCCTGCCCGAGGGCTGTCCTCAGGCGGGGGGCTGCTCTCTGCAGCCCCCACCCCCGTCACTGGTGGCCAAGTCACTGTCCCGCCCAGGCGGGGAGCGCGGCCTCGGGGCTGCGGCGTCACCCCAGCCCGGGAAGAGGAAGTCGGTTCCGCTGAAAAGTTGGTGACGGGCTGTGGCTGGCGGGTCAGAGCGGACAAGTGCCGCTGCCTCAGCAGGTGCTATCGCTGCCGGTGCCGCCGCTCTGCAGCAGCCGGCGGAGAGCTCGGGGGGCGGCTGGCTGCGAGCAAACTTCGGTTCCTGCTACAACAAATGTCAGAGTTTTCTTGGATTTGGGCTGCGTCTGGGGACATCTTGTGATGTTTTAGAGAACAGGACATGATCTCACATGGCGATGAGCTCTTTAGTTTCTTAATCATTTCACGGTTCCTTCAGAGGCTGTTTTCCACCTAAAGCGTTTAGTTTCAGCTCAGTGATCAGCTGCAAAAGCTCGGCGGGGAGCGGAAGAGTTGAATTACTCCAACCTGCGAGAGACCCCCCCCCCAAAAAAAAAAAAAAAAAGGAAAAGGAGAAAAACGAAAAAGGAGAAAAAAAGAGAAAATAAAGAAGGAGAAGAAAAAAGAGCAAATAAAGAAGAAAAATAGAAGAAGAAAAAAGGAAAGGAAAAGAAAACTAGAAGAAAAAACAAAACAAGAGAAGAGAAGGGGTAAAAGGCGAAAGGAAGACAATAGTAACACGACGTTGAAACTTTTCTCCCTGTCCGCCTCCCGAGTCCTGAAAAGCCGAGATGAATTTGGAGAAAACCTACGCGACCTCCCGGGCCGGCCGCACAGGTGGGATTCGGGGGCTTCAGGGGCTCCGCGACACGGGCAACGCCGGCACCCGCCGCGGCCTGTCACGCGTGAGCTGCGCCGCGGGACCCGGTGGGGTGCGGCGGGGCCAGGTCCGGGGCGAGCGGCGGGGTCGGTTCCCTGTGGGGAGCTGCCGAGATACCCCCCGATCCCCCGCGGGGCCTCTCTGTGTCCGCCGGGCACCGGGACTGGGGAGCGGCCGCGGAGAGCCCCATTCCGGTGGACCCGCGAGGAGCGCGGCTGTGGCGTGCCAGCGAGGCCGGCGGTGGGCGCCGTGGCGGGCTGGCGGCTCGGTGGCGAAATGCGATTTCTAAACGATCGATGGAGCCTTTTATTAGTTAAATCACCTGAATAATCGTTTAATCGATAAAGCATTTTATGCTTGCGCAGCCTACGCCCCTTGCGGCTGGGCGGCCGGTAGGGATGCCCGCAGGGGCAGCTTCGGAGCTCGGCCCGGGTAGGGCAGCGCGGCTCCCTGAGGACTCTCCCGCCGCTGGCCGCGGGCACCGCCGGTGCCGCCGCATCACTCCGCCGTACCCCACGAGGGAGGAAGGGGCAGAAGGAAGGATGAGGGCAGGGTCGAAGGCCAACAGGGAGCGGTGTCTACCCTGCCTGTCCGCGCTTGCCCTTCCCTCAACTGCTGAGGCCGGCGCGTCCCCTCCGGTGTTTGCATCCCCACCAACCTCGGGGTTACTCCCACCGGACCAAGGTCCGAGCGGCGCCGGAGGGCGAGCGGCCGGACAGTCCCTTGCTGAGCTGCGGGACTACAGGGGAACCCCCACTGGCCAACTCCGGCCCCACTCTCCGCACCCCCGGAATGGCCGGATTCCCCTGGCCCGGCCCAGCGGTGGCTGCTCCACCGCACCGGCGGGAGTTTCGCCTTCAACGAAAATTCGCTGTGCGCTCGCCCGCCCCGCGCCGCCGCTGGCGGCTGCAGCTCCCGCCATCCCCCGGCCGCCGATGGGGGGGCCGTTCGGCCCCGAGAGCACGGCGGGGGACTGGCCCGGGGAGGGAGGGCGGAGTTCTCTCTGCGCCACCTTCCAGCGGCGGTTGCGGACCCATAGCCGGGTGCCGGACGCTCCTGACTGTGTGGCAGCCAGGCGGTATGGACGAGGGCGGGGGCTCGGCTCCGCAGAACTTCGGCGCGGCCCTACGATCACCCGCAGTGGCGCGGGTGCGGCCCGCGGAGACCAACCAGGCCTGGAGCTTGGTCTAGGGGCCGTGTCGCCGGGGCCGGGAGCAGTATCTCGGCGGCCGGAATGGGAACCCATCGGCCTCGGACGCGGTGGACCCAGCGCTCCTGCGGGCCTTTCCCGGGGCAGCCGCGCCCCACCGCTACCGCGGGCGGGAGCGGCGGGGGAGACCTCGGCCAGCCTCCTTCGAGCCTTCACGCAGAACTCAGGCTCCCGGGCCGCGCCGTCCTGCCGCAGGGGAGACTGGCGGCCCCGGGAACCTCCGTCAGGACGTGGGGTAACCGACGCCCGTCGAGGGTCCCGTGGCGCCGGTTCGCGCCGTGCACCCGTCGGTCGTACCGCGGCTGGGGCGGCCGTCGGAAGTGCCGGGCCACACCTCTCCTCCCTCGGACCCCTGATCAGGATCCCCCACGCACACGGTCTCGCGTGGCTGCGGCCCCGCCCTCGCTGGCCTGCGGCCACGCCCCCCACCTCGATTGGCCCGGTGCCTGCCAATTGGGCTCGGCACCGCCCGGCTGCCGATACGAGGAGCCGGCAAGTTAACTTTTGCGATTGGCAGTGGCGGTGAATGACGGCCGGGCCCCGCCCGCTGCCGACCGCCGCTGTCCGCCCGCGCGGTGCTGAAGGGCCGCCCTCCGCAGCTCCTCCGCGGGCAGCGCGCGGCGGGTCCGGAGGCGCGGGCGCGGTCCCGGGGGCGGGGCCTGCGGCAGCGCAGAGCTCCGCCCCGCCCCGCGCGCCCCCGCTCGGCCCTCCCCTGTCCCCGCCCCGCCGCCCGCCACAACCCCGCGGCCCGCCGAGGGCCGGCAGCGCGCTAGGCGCAGCGCCCGAGCCAGGCAGAGCCGCGCCGCCCGGGACCCGCTGCCCTCTGCGGCGGCAGGGGGCGGCGGCGGCTGTCCGGCGGGTGGCGGCGGGGGCGATGGGCGCGCAGCGCCGGCGCCCCAGGTCGGACGGCGGCCGCTGACGGGGCGCCCTGATCCCGCGGGGCCGCTGTGAGGCGAGGCGAGGAGAGCCCGGCCCCCGCCCCACTCCCCGCCCTCTCGCACACCTTCCCCCGCCGCTGCCCTCGCCCACCGCCGCCCCTCCCGGCTCCGCGAGTTGCTGCGAGCGGCTCGGCGGGGGGCGGCACAGCTGGAGCGCGCCGCCGCCTCGGGACCGAACCTTTCCGACGGACGGACCGACGGACTGACGGGGCGCCCGCAGCCACCCGCCCGCCTCCGCGCAGCCGCCGGCGCAGCCAGCACAAAGAGCCGTCGGGCAGGCACCTCCGGGCTCCGGCCGCCGGATCGAGACGCTTGCCAGCCCCGTGCCGCCCCGGAGTCGGGTGCAGCGGTTCGGCGGTCGCCGTGAGAGCGGCCGGGGTTAGACGCACAGCCCTAGGCTGAGGGTGCTCGCTGCCCCGGACGGAGTGGCTGGACGCTGCGGGCGGCGCGGGGAGCCGCTCTGTCGGCCGGGCCCAGCTCGGAGTGGGACTCGATTATTCTTTTTTTCTTATCCTTTTTGGGTTGAGTGTTTTTTTTGCGTTTTCTTTTTTTTGGTTGGTTGGGTTTTTGCTTTTTTTTTTTTTTTTTCTTTCTTTTTTTTTCCTTGATTTTTTTTGTTGGTTGGTTTTATTTTTCTTCTCCTCGGCTGTTTCCTGAGCCAACCTCCCCAGCCCCTGGGCTGTGAGCCGGTGGCGAATCGGGACTTACTCGGAGAAGCAGCCCCGCTCGGACCGCCTCGATGGAAATTCACTGTAAGCACGACCCGTTCGCAGCGATGCACAGTAAGTGGCCGCCACTCCAACTTCTCCAACACGCCGCGACGGGCCCCGCGGGATCGCGGACAGCGCTGCCGCCCCGGGGTTTTGGTTCACTGCTGTCCGGGGCTGTCGCCGCCGCGGGGCGCGGGGCAGACCAAGAGCCGCAGCCGCCGTGCTCCGTGGGGAGGACGGCTGTGTGTGTGGGTGCTTTGCCGATGGATGGACAGCGGTGGGATGCGGCAGGACCTCGTACTCCCATTTAGACCGTTTAGTACTATCAATTGTAGCCGCCGCCGAAATGTGTTTGGGCACGGAGACGGATGTACACACGCGTGTGCGTGTCTGTCTATGGTGTGCATGCGCGTTCGTTTCTATCGATAAGCGTGTGTATTTATGTAATTTTTTCAGTCCTAAATCGAATCTCCGGGGAAAAAGTCGCCCGGTGTTACCGACGAACGGAAAAGTTTTGTCTATCATATTCTCCCTCTATGTCGACGTTTTGATATTCGTTAATTCAAATTAACGAAACAAAACCCAATTATAATTATAATAGTAATGAAAATAAATAAGCAAACAGGCACCACAAAGGGCGCGCAGCGTCGCTGGAGGGAGGATTTTGTTCCGTGTTACCGGTACATCATGGGTAGGTGCAGCGGCTCCCCGGAGCTCGGCCGCGAAGGAGCGGACGGGCAGACGTGGCTGAGGTAACAGGTCGCTGTCTGCCGGGATGCAGCGTGCTGGAGAGGTCGGGGAAGACTTGTACATTAGCGCAGTGTTATGTGAAATGACATCTTCTCTCACGGTGAGTTAAACGCTGCATTACGGCGGGAGATGGCGAGGGAATTTAAGGTAGAACTAATCTCATTTCCTCGTGCACCGCAGCCCTGGAGCTAGAAGAAATTTGTTTGCAGGATAAACAACCCAGCCGTAGGGATGGAGATCTCCCTCCCTCCGTCTTTCCCCGTTGGCCTCTTCGCGCCGCTGTCCCTCTGCCCGCCGTTCCAGAGAGCGCCTGGGCGAAAACGGGCTGCGGCAGTTCCCGAGTAAACGGATTGACCCTCCCGCGGCACGGGGTGCGTCCATTCCGCCATCGACCCGAATCGCGTTTTTTACAGCAAACTTTACGGGTGGGGAGCCCACAGGGGTGTGCGGAGCCTCTGCCCGCGCCACCGCGGGGCCCGTGAACTGCAACCTACGGAGGACGGGGTACCCCGGCGGGAGAAGCCGCGCCGCTTCCGTCATCCGCAGCCCTGGAAAATCGATGCCAGTAGCTGGAAATTAGGGGCAAAACAGAAGTAAACCCACCGCCACCGCTCCACTCCCCCACCCGCTATCGCGTTCCGGACCCCGGCCTAAGGGGGCGGAGCGCCCGGGGCTTTTCGCCTCCTAACGACCCCCGGACCCGCTGCTCCCCAGGGCAGGGACGGGGCGTAACTCCAGTGGAAGAGGAGCTGGGAGCCGGGCATCGGCGGGGGCTGTCGCCGGTGGGGAACCAGAGCTGGCGGCAAGGGACGGACCGTCCCGAGGTAGACCTCGGCACCTCATAACGCCGGCATGGTCCCAGCGGCTTCGGCGCCCCAGCTCCCGGGGATCGGCCGGCCCTCAGGCCAGCTCGTCTGCTGTCCGCCCCGGCTCCCCCGTCCGCTGCTCCGAGGCTCCCGGCACCACGACGGGTTGTGGGGAGTCCCGGGCTGCGGAGCGGGAAGCCGAGCCACGCACCGGCCCCGCTCCCTCATTCACTCCCCGGGCCGGGGCCCAGAGCACCATGCCCCCCGCCTTCCGCCTCCCGCTGCCCACCGGCCCGACGGGGTCCCCGGTGCCCGGCCGCAGCCGTGCAGGGAACGCCGCGGCCGGCTGAGCGGGACCCGGGGCGGATAGGAAAATGCCCTTGGCTCTGGAGCCGATTCCCGAAGCAGTGGCAGGTTTAGGGAGGGGTCCCTCTGCGCGACGGAGAGGACGACGGCGGCCCCAGCCTTTGTTTCCCCACGGCTGAAGGGTCGATGTGTCGGCTGGGGCAGACCCGGGCTCAGCCGGCCTCCCGGGGCTGGGAACAGCCTACGGCGGGAAAATCAGCCTTTTCCCTAAGGAAAAACATGCCTCAATGCTCCTTTTTCTTTATCTCCCCCCCCCCCCTTTTTTTTTTCTTTCTTTCTATCTTTCTATTTTTCTCTTTCCTTTCTGTCTTCCTCTCTTTTCCCACCCAGTTTCTCTGTTCTTTCCTTGCCTTCCTGTCCTTCCTCCCTTCCTCCCTTCTTTCTCCTCTTCCTTCCTCTCCTCTCTTGCTTCCTTTCCTCTCCTGCTTCCTTCCTCTCTTCTCCTGTTCTCCCTTTCCTTTTCCTCCTCCTTTCCCCCTCCCTCCCCCAATCATCGCCTGTTCCCTGGCCACCACCACCGGATCTTCCCAGTTATATTGGATGCACAGTGTGTGATTTTGCACAGCTAAAGCCGCTGATGGGTGACACTTCGCCACAGCGTTAAGGGGTTGTTCCTCTACACCATCGTATTGTCCCCGCTCTGGCCGCGGCATAAGCCCAGCCCCGGTGTGGCCTTACCGCTGCCGGCACCATCCTGGTCCGCACGGGGGTCTGCTCCCGCGCCCGGGGCTGCAGGAGGGGCGCGCCAGCCCCAGTCCAGTGCCGTCTGCTTCTCGCAGAGACGCAGGCAGAGCAGGCACTTGTCGGCTCGCCACAGACTGAAGCTACCTTTAGCAATCGCATATTTCATGTGGATTCGTTATGTGTCCTGACAGTTTTAGAAGGTGTTTGCAAAGTTTGGCAGCAGTTTATCAACGGTGAAATGACTAGATTTAAATAAAAATAGCTCTATACAATCTTTTCTTTTCCTCCAATAATTTTTTTTTTTTTTTTTTTTTTTTACACCGAGGCGTTTGGCTTGTCATCTTATTCAGTACCATTCGAGCCCTGTGCAAATAGAGTTTTTGTATTTTGTTTTTTCCAGAGTTGGCATCTGTACTGCCCCTGTTGCTTGTTTTCAGCTTCTCTACTCCCCTGTAATCAAAGTAGTTTGGATGATTAACAACACGGAGTTTAATTGTATTACCTCACATGGTACATGGGACTATTACATGTTCATGAGTTTTACACAGTTTCATTACTTACTTCCTTCGTGTTAATCCAAGTGGGTCCTGCTTCCCACCAGATATACGAGTCACCCTGTTAAAAATGAACAGTAGAAATCTGCTTGAAAAGGAATAGTATACTGGGCTTGCCTGAATGTTCATGTTTCGTTTGTGGGATCATAGTATCTACCAGGACTGCTGTAAATTATAAGAGCAGAAATCATGCTCTGACATATATTTTTTTTCCTCTTGATTGAGTCAAGGTACCCGGGGGAAACAAAAAAAACCAACAAACAAAACCCGAAAATCCATGTGTGTAATTTAGGGTATCTCCTTCTGTGCTTAGATACAGTGTACTTGCTGAGTGATCACCCAGCTGTGTTTTCAGTTGGTTTCCTAGCCTGAGGCTTACGAGCTGCCTGTTCTCCATGGGGCAGCGCTGGGCTTGCCCCCAGAGTTGCGGTCGGGTGAACGTGGCAGCTGGCATTGGGAGGAGGGTGGTAGATGTCCAGAGAGCTGGGCACCTCTGCGTGTGGCTTTCTGGGGCCATTTTCCTACAAGGGACTCGACCTACGTTCTGGCAGGAGGGTCCTCCGTCTGGAGAGTGGCAGTACGGCAGTTCAGACGGCTGCCTCCGTGCTTCCTGTCCGGGGAAGATCGGCTGGACCGATGCTGGGGAGACGATGCCGAGTGCCGGGGAGTGCTGGGGCTGGGGAGTCTGGCCTGCAGAGACGTCTGAAACACTCACATAGCTCTTCTTCTCCTGCCTTCTCCCCTTCCCTGTGTATTTCAGGACATGGAGGCGTGAATCAACTGGGGGGTGTTTTTGTGAACGGCCGCCCCCTCCCAGATGTCGTTCGCCAAAGGATCGTGGAGCTTGCCCACCAAGGGGTCCGGCCGTGTGACATCTCCCGGCAGCTCCGCGTCAGCCACGGCTGCGTCAGCAAAATACTTGGCAGGTAAAGGGGGGACTACGAGTCTGCTGTGTCCATCAAAAGTGTCAGTGCCGGTCCCTGAACCGAAGGCTGCAGGCAAATGGAGAATAGTAGAAACCTCAGGAAACCAGCCCAATGAGTCGAGGGGCTTCCTGACCACTCGTGGTTTTACATGCCTGATGTGAAGGGAAAGTGATACTCTTCATATGTGTGGTTTGCTCCTTTCACTGTTTCTCATAGGTAATTCTACTGCTATGTGACGTGTATTCGCTGTATATACAGCATGTATCCCGTGCCTGTCTGTTCTGAACGAGTAGAGACATGTGGGAGTCATCCTCAAAAAATGTGAAAAAGAAACAGAAGTTGTGGAAATCACTTGTTTTACTTTCTGAAGACGACTCTCTTTAACAGTAATACTATGTATTACTTCAACATTGCAGGGCGTTCATTCACACAGGCTAGCAATCTGTCCCACTGCTTAGTTCAACATCTTTTTCTACTTTTGTGCTGGACTATGCTTTTAATCAGAGCACAGGACATAAAGTTATAAAGTAACTATTAACCATCTTATGTTTTGCTATTTTGGGAGTAGCTCTCTGATCAGGCTGGAGTTGTTTGAACCACCGAGGCAACAAGAAATTAAAACTCTGATTTTGTATGATTTCCTGATTTTGTTTTAAAATTTGACATAGATACAGGTCAAAAATACCGTTACTGCTTCTCCGTATCTCATGAATAAATCTGAACGTAGCCTGTATAAACTATAGAGTTAAAATGGTTTTGGGCATCAGGTATTCTGAGGTACTTGGGCATCCTATATTAAAGAAAACATTTTATTTTGTTGTTAGAACATATTTTTTTTTTTGATAATCTGGAAAGTTAATTCGTGAACTATTTACTGAATTTTCACAGTTCATTGTTTAGAATTTTACTGTTTTATTTTTACCTTTTGCTTCTCCAATTTTTAGAGAACTTGCTTTTCAGGATATAGCATAGCTGCAAAGACTGTTAAAGCAAAATGCAGGGGATCTGCTTGGATTAGCAGCATTTGCGGTCTCTCAATGGCCATTTAAGTGTTTGGGATCAGACTGACTGGCATAGTCACAGGCCCTTGGTTTTGTAGCTCTTGGCACTCTTTTCTCCACAGACCCTTCTCATCTCTACTCACACGGCACCTTCACAGCCCTGTGTGGCGCTTTTTGAGAGAGCTGTGCTAGCCCGTGTGCAGGTTACACTCAGCATCTCTGCTTTTTCCCTCCCACTTACGTTGCAAGGAGGTACATTCCCCTGCAAGCTATGCGTGTGCTTGCCAGTGTAGTTTTAAGGACATTGATGCCTTTGCTATTCTAGAGAAAACAACTTTCCATGGGCTTTATGTGAGACTTACTTGCCCATCATGGGCTGTTTAACTCAGTTACTGGTTTGCATCCGCTGCCGGCACACTGCTAGCATGGTTCGGCTGGTGGTGCTCTCTGCTGCAGCAGAATCACCAGAAGTTCCCACCAGGATCAGTGCACAACTAAGAAGCAGACAATTTATTTACTTCCCAAGCAAATGTCCAATGATTTCACTTTTGATAGTTCAAATAGATCTACCACTAGATGTATTTTTACTATATAGCTAAGAGTGAGGCTCCAGAGCTTTGTCATTGAAGTTGTCAACAATAAATGGGAATTTCATAGCTCATTATTTTCATAACTAATAATTACAGTGGATAAAATGTCACTGTAATTGCAGGTGTGTGTGTGTCTGTGTGTGTGTGTGTAAAAGATGGGTATCCTTTTGATAAATCCCCACTTTTGGAATTCTATAGGCAGAATTTTTAGTCCTTGACAGAGCCTTGAAAACCCCCCAGAGGCAGGGAACCAGTAGTTGCAGTGCAAGTGAAACTCCCACCCTCAGAGAAGGAGGGTACTTTCCCCTTTTCACTTTTTCACTTTTCCTCTGCACTGGAAGCTTGCTGGGAGCAAAGGGCCTGAACCTGATGTGCACAATATGAAGCAAATTACAGCCATCCTTGCCTTTAAGATGGAGATGGGAGTCAGGGATGTCCCTGCTGTGCATCCTGCAGGCCTTTTAGTGTGCCCAGGTGCATTGTTCAGGTGGAGGGAGGTGTCAATGGCACCACTGGATGAGAGTTGTTCCCTGTTGCAGTGAGCTCTCCTGACTGCCTGGGGAGAAGGGCTTGGGCCTGATCCGGCAGCCTCCCAAGCGAGGCAGGTCTTTCTGCTGATGTGTGAGTGCCTTTGCAGGGCTGAGGTGGTGAGGGCTGGCAGGCGGGCAGTGGTTTCAGGATTTGGAAATGGAAGCCCTGCTGCCCAGAGGGCACCAGAGCTGTGTCCCTTGGTGAGCTCGCAGCTGCCACAGTACTGTGGCGGCAAGGGCCTTTGCGGTAGTGGCGTTACTTACCAGGGTGAGTCAGCCATGGAAAATGTCGTTTTGCCAGCTCAGCCGTGGCTTCCCAAACTGCTGGCTGATGCCTACTCTGCTGGCCTGCCCTGCATTGTGGGGTAGTTACCAGAGGTACCATGCCATGGGGTGGTGGGGCATTGTTGGAGAAAAACACAAAAGAACATTTGTGTAACATCCATCGTTTTTGACCAGAAATAAGAAAATGGCAAGATTTTGTTTGGAAGCATTCACGGTATTTTCTGGCTTCCTTTAACACTACCCTGAAAAGAGAAACTCCAGCAGGAAAGATTTTGAAGCCAGGGGTGTGAGGTTTTAATAGGTTTACTTCTAGTATATTTATGTTTCATAGTTTTTTTTCAGTAGATCCATGCTTGCCATCATTTTGACATGTCCTCAGGAATCAAAGGGGGAGCTGAATTTTACCCCTCTGCCCTAAAGCTCACTACCAGGCTGTGTTTAGAGGCACCAGGAGGGTTATAATCCATCTCTGACACTTGATACTTCCCTTGCTGTTACTGGTTAAATATATTAAAACTGGCGTTAAAACTGGTTAAATGGCTCATGGATACAGGTAGATCTGAGTTCACATCTGCATCCAGAATATTTGAAAACATATGCAAACAATGCAGTGTCGGTCTCTTTCAAAGAATTTTAGGCCCTGCACACAGAGCCCTCCCTGAAAGATTGAAAACAGGTAGCCTGGCAGGTAGCCTGGCAATTTGATGAGCATGGTTGTGTGTTACAGTGAGAGAGACACTGGCTGTGCAGCCTGTTAGTGCTCTGCTCATGCTGGAAAGATCGGGGAATTTTATTTTTTTTTCATATAATGGGCATGTCAAGTAGCTGCAGAGAAAATACATTAATCAGCATCCTTAGATTCTTACTTCAGGGGTCTTTTCTGCACTCCCTACTAGGAACACGGGCATAGAGCACTGAGTGGACACATTTAAGCTGCTGAGAGTGTGTGGCTTGAGCCTGGTTGAAAGTCTCATGAATCCATGTCCTGCCCTGTGCAGAAGGGATGTGCCAGATCAGTGGGGCAGTTGCTGCAGGCAGGCACAGGGTTTATTTATTTCTTGTTTGCTCATAAGAAAATTCACAAGATGCAAAGAAGATGCATGTCTGGGAGATCACCTTGTACACTGTGCTCCCTGGCAGCACAGCATAGAGGAGCACGATCTCGCTCTTGGTCTCCATTCCGGCCTTCAGTGGGTAAGATATGCTGCTCTTAGCAGCATGTTCAAGGCCTTGTTTATTAAAAGGGAAGACTTGTGGGGCTGGAAACCTCAGCTGCAATTTATTGTTTTTTCAATGCTTCCAAAAGCACTGTGTGATTTACATGTGAAGAAATAAGGCAGATTTCTGTCAGTGTGGGGATCCAGTCTTCTGTCTTCTCCAGCATGGCACCATAGAGCTGCTTGTGTGGGTAAAGATGCTACACCTGAGGAAAGGCCGCAGAACTGGTCACAGAAACCATCCCACCTCATTGTGGGGACAGCTATCTTTTCCTTGAAGTTTGCAACTGAATCTACTGGAAATGTGCTGTTAAAAAGAATGCATTTTAGATATGTCAACTATTAAAACTATAACATGCATGTTAAAACCATAAAATGGGGAAGAGATATGCCGGCATATTTATCCTGGAGATGCATATAAAATACAATACCTGGCCTTCATTTAATTATGAAATGATAGTAAGCTGTAGATATTAATGACAGAGAACTTTTGTATAAACTGTAATTTGCTGCAGAAGAGTCCACCACAGAAAGTGGTCTTGGGTGAAATTTGTTTCTATTATTGCGAGTACCACTGATTAATAACATACATTTTCAGTGAAGTTTGGATTCCGGCATACCCTTTAATCTTGTATTGTTTCTTTTGTCTTGCTATTACAGAAGAACATATATTGTAACCCGAGGGCCCAGTTCCAATTAATATAAGTTAATCTATTAGGTGATAAAGCACTACATAGGCAGAAAATATGTATGTGAAAGTGAAGATGTATCTCAGGATTTACTGGGGTTTGGTTACCTTGAAATTATGTTCTGTGTAAATCTCAAGGCATGTTCTTTGCCTGTCTGTGATAACTAAAGCTTTGGTTTGGACGTTGTCCCAGGTATTATGAAACCGGGAGTATTAAGCCTGGAGTGATTGGAGGATCAAAACCAAAGGTCGCCACACCCAAAGTCGTCGAAAAAATTGCAGAGTACAAGCGCCAAAATCCCACCATGTTTGCCTGGGAGATCAGGGATAGACTCCTCGCCGAGCGAGTGTGTGACAATGACACCGTGCCCAGTGTCAGTTCAATTAACAGGTAAAGATCTGTCTGGTCCTGGGGAGGGATGCTCCTCAAAGTGCCACTGAATACCCATTTAGTTAGCAGGACTGGGTGTTTGGGCTGTTTGCAAGACAGCAAACATTAGCTGCATTAGCCTTCCTGTGTTCCCCTGATGTGTTTGGTGCTGGGGAGCAGCTGTGGGCTCACCTCGGCAGCCAAAACATCACAGATTACAAGCGTTTTCTAGGAGTGGGCAGGTTCTGCTGCAGGCCTTTGCTTCTTTCCCGTCCTTTCTCCAGTCTGGGAGTTGCAGTCCTCACTGGTAATGATCCTGTGTGTATGCTCCAAATGAGTCCCCAGTTCTGCTTGATAGCATGGAGGTACATCAGGATGTGCTTTTCTGGGGGGAAGCTGAGACGGCCATTGAGAGAGGTGGCAGTAACCTGGAAAAAGGGGGTGCCCAGTGCCTGGAAGAGGGTACCAATGGTATGGGCCTGAGGTACAAATTCTGTTCTTCTGATGTCTGCTTAGTGTTGTTGAAGTTGGCCCAGAACCATGCTGGCTGCTGCCTGCTATTGTCAGTGTTGTATTGCTGAGATAATTTGGTCAGTAGCTTGGTTGGTTTTCTAAAAATGCAGGAGAATCTCATTTGGAGACTCAGTCCTGCCTTTGGCAGCTTTTTTCCATGACCTTGCTTGGAAGGACTGGGCTCACAGAGGGGTTTGGAGCTGCACTAACCTCCTGCCATCTCAGTTACACCTTCTGTACTCATCCACTTCCTTCTGAGTCCAATGATGTCTAAAGCTGGTGCTGAAAAAACACAGTGAAATACTTTGTGATGTCTCCACCCCTGACAGACAGATAATAAGGGATTAATACTTGGAAGCAGGAGTGCTTGGGCAGTCTCATACAGACTCACACCCCTGACAAGCAGTGTCCTTCCATTTTTGCTCAGAGGTGTGCCCTATGCTGGGCTCCATCCTCTCCATGCTGGTGAGATGGTTTTCACTTGCGTGATTGCATGCAAATTCTTTGAATGCAGATAGCTATAAAGTCCCATTTGTGTCCATGTACGTGAAATAAATTGATGCAATATTCTTTTATTGGCTATCCCAACCTGATTTGCATTCATGGAGTTGCCGCTTGAATAGCTGGAGTGGCTTCCCCAGTGTTAGCAGAGAGCAGTGTCTCTGCTTTGCTGAACTGAACGTGGAGTCATCCATTCCCATGTTCAAGAGCACAAATGGGTCAGTTAACAATTAACAGGGCCTGGGAGCCCCTCACTTCCTGAGGCTCCAGAGAAGCATTCTGTAATCCTACAGACATGGTATTTTTGGTTTTAGAAAGGATTTGAGAAAATAAAGTAGATACCAGGGAAACTGAAGGAAAATACCACTCTGCCTGACCTCAAATAACTGAGGGCAAGCTCTGCTTCCATTAAAGCCGGTGCACATCCTGCCATATGAGAAGCATTGCTGCTGTGAGCAGTCCTGTGTTTGTGTATTACAGCTTTCATCATCTTCCGAAAAACTACCAAAAAAAGGCAGTCATAGCACTAGGAAAAAGGGAGATAAAGTGGCTTCCTGTCATGTTTCGAGCCAGTTTCCATATTCTACCTCTTGCTGTGTTCTTGTATGTTTCCACATGGACAGTGTCTACACTCCCACTGCCATTGCATTGGAAACTCATTTTGTGATTTGGCACAAAGTTTTTTGGCTGGAAATCTCATTCTTTCTCATATGCTTGTGATGGTGCTTAAGATCTTTTCCTTTTTTGAGGGTGTGCAATCCCTTTTTTAGAAATGCACGCAATCTCTTTGAATCAGTCTATTTAGCTGGAGATTTGTTTTTGCCAGCCTAGGAGCTCATCCTGAAAACCCAAACCAAACTATCTTGATAAGAAACCTTGAATTCACATCAAAATACTTGGCTTTAATGTTAAGTTCTCCCAGTTCCATGATGTAGCGTGTGGATTTTATCCTCATATTTAAAATCAGGGTATACTTCCAAGGCTTCGCCAATAGGGGTGTTACAAACCAAGGATGCAGACCCTTAGGATGCCCCTATAAGGTCATGATGCCCTTATTCACCACTGATGTGCAAATCAGGAGCTGCACAGTTGCTGCAGACCTGAGCCCATTTGAAATGGCGCGGTGTGGTTCCTGTCCTACTGCAGGGAGGGTGAAGCCAAGTAATTGGCATTCCTGCACAGGAAGATGCGGACACCCCACACTGCTCCCCTAGTCCCTGCCTGTCACTGGAGAGGGGGGATCCCCTGGGGCCATGCTATTCCCTTCAGGGGAATATCTGCTGTTGGAGAATGTCGGGGCTACTGGGACAGACTGTGCTCAGCACATCCCTGCTGCTGGCATGGCTTTTTGCAGATGAGTTTGAGCTGCTGCATTATATCTAGTGAATAATAACTATTACTATTAATTAATAACATTTATTAATAATAGGTCACTCTTCCACAACAGGGGCAAGTCTGTGTGATTAAGGCTTAATTAATCATTGCAATTAGTTTTGCTCAAATAAGCTGAGAAATGCCCAGCTGCTTCAAAGTGCTCCAGTCCTCCGTCCATCCAGAGATGAAGATGTTTATGTGTCAGAAGTCCTTGGGCATCTTTCCCTTGCCACAGCGGCAGGGAGGCCTTGTGCAGGTGCTCATGCAGGGTCCCAGGTCCTTGGCTGTGCTCCTCCACTGAAACTCGCCCTGACCCCTGCACCGGGCTGGCTGCTCCAGTCCTTGGCTGGGGATTTTGCTGCTGAGGACCCATCCACCAAAGAGGTGTAACACCCAGCAGCTTTGCTTTGTGGCTGGCTGCCAAAAAGGTGGCTTACTAACATACCAAGCTCCTGTCAGCCTCCATCAGACCCTGCAGACGGATCGTAGGGGAAGAAGATGGCAGCGTGTCCTGGAATGGGGATGGGCATCACCAGTGGTGGTTCCCATACAAGCTCATGGGGTGGCCTTCCAACAGGCAGCTGCTGTTTGTTACCATGAATGCACTGCCAGCTGTCTCTCACCTCCCCTCTCCTCCCCACTTTCACCCTAGAGGTGCCAAAATAGCGATGGGTATCCTTTTCCTAGGCAGCAAGGACTAGGTCCTCAAGGCACTGAAGCTGCAGCACCCCGATGAGGGTGTTTGAGTCAGTCACCTGAAGGTTCCTAATGACTGGGGCTGGAGGCAAAAACGTGGTCCTGAACCCACCCACCAAACTTTGATCTTTCAGTGAGTGCCAAGGGGATAATACACAGAAAGTCATTTTTGTATTGTATTGTGTGTGTCCTGAACTGAAAAAAGCAGTTCTTGGTGCCCCCTGCAATTGTGTGCTTAATATTAAGTAGTCTTTTCTATTCAACTACATGCAGGATCATTCGGACGAAGGTGCAGCAGCCACCCAACCAGCAGGTCCCAGCTTCCAGTCACAGCATAGGTAAGGAAAACTTTAAAAAAGTATATAATTAAAAATTAGCATAATGGATAACAAATATTCTAAAGAACTTTTAATCATTCTTATGGACAGATAATTTTGCATAAAACACTTCAGCACATGTGCTAATGCACCTTCTTTGTCATTCTCCAAGGGCTGAACATAGTAAATGAATTTTATAAATACTACTAAAAGGTTTTGAATTTTACTGATTATTATGATAAATAGCTTTCACCATGAGACAGAAAATTGAAATCTAAACCAAAAAAAAGCCACTAATGGGGGTCTATAGAATGTCAGATAATTAAAGTAATAAATCAAGAAAGGGACACTTATTCATAACATTTTCTGCATCATTAGTCAGTAAGTAGTTTTGAATGTGTTTTTTTCATCTATCAACCATCCCTTCCACAATTCTTTGTGCACTTGCAGTCTTGAGTGAAGAGGTGGGAAAACTTTCTGAAACTTTAATTCAGCTGCAGACCGGTGATGTTGTGCCCCAAGGCAGGCAGAGCGGATCCCGGGGAGGGTGGCCTGGCTCCTGGGGCATCCTCAGCCCTTCCTGAGGCTGACAGTAGCCTCTTTGTCATGCCACAACAGGGATGGAGCAGCTCAGTTAGGGCTCAGGGCTCCTTTCTTGATGTCCTTTTTCCCTGAAAGCCACTGGGGCATGGGTAAGTCCTTGCTCTGTAAGCAGAAGGGAGTGGGATGGTGGCCCTGGTTCCTCTCTGTCTTTATGGTGTCACCTCTGAAATGGGAAAATGCTTGCTCTCCCTGTCTTGGCAAGAGTGGGCTGGCACTGTGACACTTGAGTGTGGGTGCAGAACTACGTGATCTCTTTGGTCTTGTCAAAAATATCACACTGCAGAACTGTGTCCTGAGCCTTTCTCTCCAGGAAATGCCAAAACAATCTCAAGAGGAGGAAAAGCATCCCTCATTTTGCTATTGTGGCTTACGGGCTGTCTCCCCCTGAGGAAAACAAGAGCAGAGAGGGCAAATCTTGTTTCTCAGGGCTTGGGCTTGATAGAGGCAGCAGATTTTAACACAGGCTTGCTCTGTGTGGGCTGTGGCTCTTCACTGTGGTCCTGCAGTGGATCCCCTGTGCTTGGGGGCTGCATGGTGATTTCTGGGATTGTGTGCCAGCACAGGCTCAGCCTGTGAGCTGATGGAGGTTACAGTGGCGCTGCTCCCTCCTCTGCTTGCTTCTGTATAGCTTTGACTCCCACAGCATCACATGAACACAGTGTCTGCATCCCTGGCAGGCATCTCCAGGCTTTTGTTGGCTGTGATGAATGAACCCCTCCCTGAGCTGAATGTAGCCAACACCCTTTCCTGAGGGCTGTGCCAAAGCAAACTTGATTTAATTGATACTTTAGAGAGCTTTAGGACCTTTCAGCCACGTAGCACACAGCTGGCTATCCTTGGGTCCCTGGGCAGTACCAGCCACTCTGGGCTCTTCACTGAGTGGGGGCTGGTGGCTTGTGCCAGCGGGATGTTGGCAGCAAACCCAGCATGGTAAGTGCAGGCTGCTGTGCACCCATGAGGTTCCTGAGCCAGGAGGCTGGCAGCCTGCCCTGAGACCTCACTGGGGAGCCTGTCTGGGGAGGGTCCTCCCTCTGCATGGCTGTGTTCCCAGCAGCTCATCCACCTGACCGGTGACATGGCCTGTTGGGGCCTAATGGCATCTGCTGGCCCGAGAAATGTGCCTTCCCACTGTGCCTCGCTTAGGATGGGGCATCTGAATGCTTAAGGAAAGCATCCTCCATCCAGCAGCATATGGCCTTGTCCCCTCATGGTGGGGCAAGGGGTAACCATGTCACTGCTCCCACCCTCACACAGGGCTCTGGTGGCAGACTGATGGGCAGGGGTCCTTCCCAAGCCAGGAGGGGCCCCAGGGGCCAGCAGATCCCCAGCCCTGTGGCCAGCTGGCCTTGGTCATGCTGCAGGAGCTGGTGGCTTCTGAGTAGGCTGGCACTCATGTTGTCTTGTTGCTAACCTCCTGGCCTTGCCTTGCAGCTTCCACGGGGTCTGTGACCCAGGCGTCCTCTGTCAGCACTGACACTGCCGGCTCATCTTACTCCATCAGTGGGATCCTGGGAATCGCCTCCCCTGGCACTGAGAGCAACAAGCGCAAACGGGATGAAGGTAGTGGGAACTTTTTCCTGGGTGGGGGGTGTGCACTGATGCATGACCTGGAGGGATGGTACAGGGATGGGGTGGATGCTGTGTGCATGTGGCATGATGTAGCTTCAGACGTCTCCCATTGCTGTCTGCTGTGGTGGGGTTTGGTCCTGTTTCATCAGGCCTTTGCCAAGGCCCCAGCCAAGCTGGAGACCTTTGGTGTGACCTGGTGGTCTGAGGCAAGATTCCTTTGAAGAGTGGGGGTTGTCTGGGTGTTCCAGAAAGCACTGGCGGTGTGTCAAAAGTTTAACCAGAACCTCCTCCTGACTGAGTAACATTCCCCTCCTGCCACTGAAAAGAGAAAAAGTGGCCATCATGTTAATTATCTGGCCACCTGAAATACAAGGTGTCAGAGGGGCTTCCCCATCCACAGAGACACATAGAGTTAATGGCAGAGCTGTCTGCCATACTGTATCTCTGCGGGTCCCCCCAGCACTGAGAGGCTTTTTATTGGTCTGAGAGGTGGAAACAAGCATGGCCTGGTTGTGGCTGGATATTGCCAGTGCTCCTCAGACCTGTTGTAGGGTTTGTGGTCCTGTTTCATTCTGTGTCCTTGGCATTTTTGTAATGAAAACACTGCTATGAAGAGAAGGACGTGAGGAATAGAGTGGAATGGAAAAGATGAGAAATTCTGTGTTAGTGTCTTATAAAAGCACCTTTAGTCTAGAGCATCCTTTTTGTTTAGTAAGAGCTTACAGAGAGGGGTTGGAGCCAAGACTGTGGACATGTGGTGGTGGAGAGCTTCAGTGGGGATGCTGCAGCTGAGGCTGTGGAGAGCACTGAAAAGATGTGTGGCTGCCCACCCTACAGCAGTGCTGGTGGGCTGGGGATCCCTTTTGCTCTTGAAGGGGATGAAGCCCCCTCCTGCCTGCCAGGTCAGGCTCCTGCCCTGTGCTGTGGAGCACCCATGGTCCCTGGCTCTTGTGCTGCTGGTGTGGGTCCAGTGGGGCCCTACATCCCTGTACCCTCTGTACGGGGGAAGCCATAGTAACATTAACCAAAGCTGGAGAGAAACCCAGCTGAAATTGGATGAGCAGCCTGGCGCCTGAGCTGTGCAAACAGGGTTAGGTTGGAAATGCCTAGTCAGGTTGCAGAGCAGTACTTGGTTTACCGAAGCAGGAGAAAGCTGTGAGAAGTTTGTCAGGCCAATATAGCCATGCAGGGAATGGTTCGATGGTGGGAGTGCAAAACTCCTTGTGTGTAGGTACTTGCTGAATATGCCATTGTTAGTTAACTATGCCATCATACATCTGATGCTTTTTTCCAAGTCAAGGCCACAGGTGCATAGATGCATAAATGCACTAAAGCAGGTAAGGTAGAAATTCTGTGTTTTACCAGCCAGGTCAGGAGACAGGCCATCTGTAGTGAAGGCACTCTGCTCTGTTTTAGTCCTGTCCTGATGGCCCAGTTCTTGGGTGCCTTGGTCACAGAAGCCTTTGGTTTAATTGTAGAGAAAATAATTAAATGTTTCCTTGACAAGATCAGAAGCAGAGCTGAGAAATTCCACAGCTTTTGCCAGTCCAGGTTTAGAAGAGAGCACAAGATTTCTAAAAAAAACCCCATCGTTATGGCAGGATGAGTCATGGTTTTCCAGCTCCTAAGCTGGACAGTAATGCTGTCCTCAGAAGGCCATTTAAACTGCTTTTGTAATAGGCTCAGGGCTGCAGATTTGGAGAGGTATAAACAGGTACTTCAACATCTCTGTCTGTTTGAGGGGCTCCCTGGGAGTGTCTGTAACCTGTCTCTGTCCTGCACAGCACAAGGCTCCTCTGCATGGGTAGGTGTGAGGTGCCCTTGGAGGTGTCCCAAGGCTTCATGCTGCAGGTGACAGGGATGTGGGTCATATATGTTAGCCTCTAATGTGAAGAAGAGAAGCACATCATCTAATTATGGCCTGTATCATGATGCAGTTGCACAAGGGGGCAGAGTTAACTTTACCATTTTCCCACTTCAGAGAGCCAAGAGAGCTTCTACTTCTGCAGCAAGCCCCTTGCACCATGTCTTCGCCATGTTGTGCTGTTTCTCACTAGCTGTTGGAAGGTGTGTGCCTGCTGCTGTACCTCCCCACTTATGTCTCCTGGAGCCACAGGCTGTGCACCTCATACCTAGTGGTTCTGGCTCCCCTTGGCCATGGAGTGAAGTGGGGTGGACTTGCCTCTCTGGCTTCCAGCTGCATTGAGCACTCCACCTGATTCATTACTTGGTCTTGTTCCACTCACTCTTGACACTTTTTTAGCAGATGTCACCAGTCTTTAACCCAGTGGGGAGCTTCCTGGGTAGCAACAGGGGCAAACCAAATCGGACAGTCTTTATTGGTTTATATAGCTAAAGGTGTCATTTTTTTTCCCTGCTGCAATACGGCCTTGAAACAGATATGCCTTCGTGGGGGATCTGTTGCTTTCACTTGTGGTTAAAGGACATGCTACTGACACAAGAAACAGGCTATTCTGTAAGGAGACAGAGAGATACAGTCAATGCCAAAGCCTCAAGTAGCAGTGGTCGCTGGGCAGCAGGCTCACTGTTTGGCTTGCAGACCACCTTCTTTGAGCTTTGTAGCTGCACATTTGCCTGTCCCTGCAGCTCAGGACAAAGTGTAGAGGTGCAGGGGGGTGGCAGAGATGTGCAGAATGATCTTACTGAAGCTGCCTGCTAATGAAGTAGATGTGTTTTAGGGAAGTCAAAGGTGGGCAGTGAGACCCTGAGTCAGGGTGGGCTGAGTGCTCTGTCCTGTGCTTGCAGCTAGTGGCAGTGCAGGCATGGGTTTCACTGTCCTGCTGACAGCAGCCGGCTGGTGGTGGTCCCATAATGGACACTTGACAGGGTCTGCATTTTGGGAAGTGCTGACATCCCCTGCCTGGGTGTCAGAGCTGTCAGAAATGGGATTAAATAATCCTTGAGGAGTAGTAAGAGAAAGGAAAAAGACAGCTGTGTCTCCAGGCAGGTGTGCACACTAGAGATGGGATGGCGAAGGTCGCTGGACCGTGAGTGCTCTTGAAGAGGAGCTGAGGATCTTGAGTCAGGACAGGAAGGAAGGGCCAAAGCACAGCCAGGTAGAGAGCCCACCCTACCTTCTCCCTTTGCTCCTTTTGTCCAGCCCTGGTTTCCAGCCTGAGTGCTGCAGAGCTCTGCAGGTATGGGGGAGCCAGCAGAACGGCTTAAGCCAAACAGGGTGATGCTTCTGGCATGTTTGAGCTGTCCTGGCTGACAGGGATTGTGAAGCAGGCACACAGCCAGTGGCATGGGATGTGGCTCTTGCCTGAGATCTCAGGAGCTGGTGCTGTCCCTTCAAGAGTGGCATCCCTCCATCAAAGCAAGGCAAAGTCCAGGGCTCTTGCTTTCACAAAAGCCCTGCACTCTGTATGAGGTACTCCATGCCTGCTGCTCATTTCTAAGCATGTTCACTTCCTGTGTGTTCTCCTACCCAAGGTGAGGGAAGCACATGGGGTGATGCTGGCTGTTGTAGGGACAAGCTGCACCTTGTGCAGAGATGTCTGCTGGCTAGCCAGTGGCAAGCTTGAGCTGCTTGGTCTGAGCACGTCCTGCCTGTACACGAGTTTTCCCTCTGGCATGGGCAGCTGCTGCTGTGCTCTGCTTCAGCCAGACTCACTGTCAAGGCTGGTCTATGGGCTGGGGTGGGAGGCTTGGTTCTGTACCCACACAGAGATGCAACTGTCTCCCAGTGGATTTACGAACAAGGGTTGGAAGAATTATGTGAATCTCTGTTCTCATGGCTTTTCCTTGTTTTATGTCGTCATGGTTTAAGCCCAGCCAGTAACTCAGCACCACGCAGCCTTGGTCGCTTGCTTCTTTTTCCCCCTTCCCAGGCAGGATGTGCGGGAGAATTGGAAGAATGTAAACCCAATGGGTTGAGATGAGAACAGTTTAACTAAAGTACAACATACTACTAATGATGATAAGGGAAATAATAAGGGGAGAGAATATAAAACTAAAAAAGGGAAAGAAAAACACTAACCAGCAGTGATGCCCAATACAATTGCTCAAGACCCACTGACCGATACCCAGCCCAACCTGAGCAACTGGTCCCTTCTGGGGAACTCAGTTTATATACTGAGAATAATGTGCTGTGGTATGGAATATCCCTTTGGCTAGTTTAGGTCAGGTGACCTGTCTCTGCTGTCTCCTAGCTTCTTGTGCCCCTCCTCACTGGCAGAGCAGGAGACTGGAAAGTCCTTGATCAGGATAAGCGCTACTTAGCAACAACCAAAATATCGGTGTGTTATCAGCATTGTTTTCACACTAAAGCCAAAATGTACTGTACCAGCTACTAGGAAGAAAATTAACTCTATCCCAGCCAAAACCAGAACATACGCAAAATGCAAACCATTTTGTTACATAGGAAAGATGACTGTTAGACCAAATGCTGCATATTTTGTTGGGCAGTTGCATGTCTAGTTGTGAGTCTTCTACCTGATTCTGCAGCCTGGCACATTTACACGCTTCTAGCATCTTAACCCAGTCTATGACCCACAGCCTGACTGATGCAGAAGTATGCTTCTGACTTCTTGTCACTTCTGACACAAAAATGTGCAGAAATCTCTGATACTGCAGGCAATAATGGCAGTGCATGAACACAAGCATGTGAAACATTTGCATGCAGTAGTTGCTCCACAAGTCCAGCATGCCTGTTGTGTCAGTGACACTACTTCTGTGCTGTTGAAGTACTGTGTGTGGAGGCACATACTTGGGCTGGGCTGTCCTGCTATGGTTTGCACTATCCTGGCATGGTTTTGGTGTGTGCAAGCCAGTGTCCCCTCAGCCAGGACCTGTTAATGCAAGGGTCCACACAGGGTGGGCATTGCTCTGCCATACAGCTTGAGTGCAGCAGTGGTGACACAGAGGATTGGAGTTTCCTGTCATCATCACAGGCTGTGCTAGACCAGTCAGCCTGTTTTCTTCCTTCTAGTAGATGCAGGCGGTTAAAGCAAAAGGGTACATGCAGCAATGAGCATCTCACTGCAAACTTCAGGCCAGCCCTGGTCCCCCCCAGGAAATGCTGTTGGAATCAAATCGAGCAGGGCACTCTCAACAAAGCACTGTGCAGGATGCGAGTGTCTGCTACCCAGATTTAAATATCTATACCAAACAGCTGCATAGGCCGTATTTTACATTCACTGGTGTAAAGTCTTCTCAGCACTGAAGGCATTTGGGGAATTGAAACCAGCATAGCAGGAGACCTTCACTCATGTGAGTTGTTTTCTTTCTATTCTCACCAACCATAATCCTATGTTGCTGTCAGCATCTGGTGTGATGATACTGGTGCTCATGCTTTATCTCAACTGGACTCTTGGAAAAAAGTCTTGCCTTTAAACATAGACTTGGTATATTTAAAGATGTTTGGGTCACAGCCTTTTCTCCATTCGGATAAGCCTCCAAAAGAGTTAATTCCCATTCACTCATGGGAATGAGAAGGAACCGGGGGTGGGTCAGTCCAGTGTTTTATGAAACCACCTGATGCTCCAATCACTGCATTTTTACACAGGGATGCCCCAGGTCTGGGCATCCAAGCAGCACCTATTGGTGCAGCCATCTGAAACTGCTGGGCACGTTTCTGATGGTGCCACTACTGCAGTGGCTGTGGGAGACACCCACCTTTGAGAAGTGCTTTGCACTGCCAAAAACGTGAGCTTTCCAAGTCAGTGACACTTCTGGTGGGAGAGAGATGGAGGAAAGCAAAGCAAACATGACTAAGCATGAGTGAGGACTAATTATACAGGCATTGTTTCTGCATTTGGTGTCTTTCTTCCATACCAGGCTTTTCTGTCAGCTCATCATGTGCTAACAGACAATGCAGCTTCCATGTCATCTCCTCCAGGAGGCTGCTGGGACTGCTTGTAAAGTGTTTTTTCCACTTTGGTTTAGCTCCATTTTAAACGTTGAACACCAGAACCACAGCTCGTGCGCAGCTCTGCTGAGGGGGGTGAGATGTGGCATCCATGGCTCTGTCCTCATCTGAGGTCTGTCCCATGACCTGCAGCGTGTTTGTGCAGCACGTGTGAATTGTGCCCAGGGGCATCCTGCTGCTCTGTCTTCTTACGGCAAAGACAAACATCTGCCATTCTGCCCTCTTGGTCCTGCTGTCCTGTCCATACACTCCATATGTCTTGCCAGCAGAGAGCTCTCACCTCACCACTGAGCACTGTGCCAGGGGGATGTCCCAGCTGGGCTGAGGCCCTGAGTGGTGAGAGCTGCTGCATCAGCCTGCGGCTTACCTGAGCAGTCACAGGTTGAGCCCTGCTCACGACGGAGTTAGTTGTCAGTGTGTAAATCCCCCTTTCCAGCCATGGCTTTCCAAGTCTTCACAAGCACAAAGCAGATATCATTGTATGTACCCTGGCAATGGATGATCTTTGTTTTTCTGTCTTAGTGGGCTGGAATTTGGGATTTCTCTGTCCACCCATGGGCCCCTCTTCCCAGCAGTCAGTGCTGGCAGAGGACCTGGGTCCTGGCTTTGCAAGTGCTCTCAGGGAACTGCTCATTTTGGGACACCTCTGATGAGATAGTGCTCCACTGCAAAAGCCCTCTTCTCTCCTGGTAGCAATGGGGATCTCCTCTCACTTCAGACTTACTCCTTGGAGTTTCCCAAATGGGTTTAGGTACTTTTGCCCTGGGGGTTTAAGCATCACTATCACGAAGAACTTGTTGAATGTGGGGTAGCAGCATTGTCAGGGTCCACGGGGAGATGGTCAGTCACTGGTATGGGGGTGCAGGAGGTGGAGGAGCCTGCAGATATGCTCTGAGGCATCAGCAGAAGGAAAACATGAGTTACAGACAGTGGGAGATGGAGTTCAATGCAGAAATTAACCGCTGGTGACATCCTGGGTTGACAGAATTCCTCATAACTACTCTCACCCCAGCTACAGACCTGAGCCTGACAGTACATGGTAGGGATTGATATTGTCCTCTCCAGCTCTTCCCTGTGGTCTTTGGCACCATGTAAGTAATGTGCAAAGGGCTAAAGCCTTGGAGCATCTGAACTGTAAGAGGAATCGTAGAAACCAGAAAGACTCTGAGGGGAAAAGTAGGAGTTATGGAAAGAAAAAACCCACGTAATAATAGAAACTTGGAACTTTATGATGCCAAAGTGCTAAACTGTAAGTCTGGGCAATGTTCAGCGGGGAAGCGAGGCACAGTGGGATTGCAAAGCTAGTGGAGACGGGAATGGCTGTACCTGCTGACTGTTCCATGCTGCAGGAGTGATGCCTGCCTGGAGCATGGTGGGATGTGGATGCAGACCCCACTGCTGTGTCAGCGATGGACAGAAAAATGGCGGAAGAAAGAGCAGAAAAAACAAGGAACTCTGTAGTGCGGGTGGTCAGGTGAAACAGATGGAGTCAGTCAAGTCCATGCAGAGGTTAAAGAGAAAGAAACCCTCCCTGGAGTCCCAGGGAAGTGCTGGAGTTTACTTTAGTAATTTCTAGTCTCACTTCAGCAGTGCTTGCTCACTGGAGTTGTCATTACTCCTGGGGATAACTCCAGTGACTATAATGAGATGAAGCCTTTGAAGGGAATGAGGTTTCGCAGGGTCAGCAAGTACTGATTTGAATTTCTCCTGCTGATGTAGATGGTCCTTTGTGTTCAGGGAACCTTTCCTGATGCTGCATAGTGGGGTAAGCTGTTTGTCCTATCTATTTGTTAGCTCCTTGAAAGAAACGGTTTTCCCTCACCACACCAACACCAAAATCATCCTTTTATTAGAGTTCGATCTGAACTTCACCTTGCAGTGATGGCTTCATCTGTGCTGTATCCAGTACAACTTATGGGTTGGTGAAGGTTTATTTTTTTTTAATGTCATTGAAAGCTTTTTTCTGAGTCCTTGGATATGATTTCCCACAATACTGGGGCTTTTGTTTCACTCTTTGCACTTACCTTTTGTGTACCTTACACAGAGCATTCTGAATGTGCTGAAGTGTCCACAGCCTCTGACTATGCTGGCAGTTTGACAGCAGCACTGACAGTATTACCTGTAGATGATAGTGGTTTCACACAAGTAGTGACAATGTCACCCATGGATGGTGGTGGTTTGACTTGAGTAGTGATACTGTCACTCATGGATGGTGGTAGATGTCTGGAAGAGGAGTTTGAATTCTCCAGGGCATGTGAAATTAAAACCCTTGGGTTTTCCCAAGAACCATCCTCTGTCTGTGGGGTTATTGATGCTGAGCCAGTCACCCCAAATGTTAAGAAGTGGAGCTCAGCTGGAGCAGGTTTTCTCTTTGAAAGAAAAGAATAATATTTTGATATTCCTCATGAAATTCTTGGGAAAAAAGTATAAATATGGATCAGTTCAGATCTCAGCTGTGGCATTGTTAAAATGGTGTAGTCTGGGCTTCTGAGAAAGTTCTGCATGTCTAAATGAAACAAAGGGCATTTCAGCATTCAAACTGAGCTGTTCCTATGTTTGAGGATGATGAGTTCCCATGAGCACTGCAAAGGCAGGACAGCTCTATAGGACAGTGGAGCGTCCCATGCTGTTAGCTGTTTATGTGCTTCTGAGCTTCCCTGTAGCAGCCTGAGCTGCTGAACACCTAGGGCTGCCTCTATCCCTGTACTCTGGGGTACTGGTGCCAGCAGATGACCTCTTCAGAATCCCTGTGGACGTGAGGCATAGCCAGGCTGATGGCAGTGGCTGGCGGGCAGCCATCCTTGGGGGTGGACATCCCCATGCCCTTGTGCCTGAGGGGCTTAGAGGGATGGGCTGGCTCTGCCCCAGCTGCCAGTGATGCTCACCCATGGGTGGTTTTGCGTGTTCACAGCTCGATGCAGGAAAACTCCCTGCCAGCACAGCTGCCCTTTCCGAGTGAGTGGGTTACCAGCTGTCTTGTGCGCACGTCAAGCATGTTTGTCACTTTTCTCTTAATGCGGTCCCAGGGGGCCCTATTTTCTAGAGAGCTCTCCTCCAGCTCTGAGGTGAAGCCCTGCTGGTTTGCCACCGGCTTCCACAGAGCGGGGATTTTCCTGGAGCTATGTTAATGAAAAGCCCAGGCTTCCACCACTCCTTACAGCCCTGCTGTAGCTCCAGCTGTTCTCATCAGGAGCTGTCGAGTGCTAGATGCTTTTCAAGGAATAACCTCTTCATATATGTTTAGCTAAAATCCAGTTTAGGGGTAGATATCTTGTCAGATCATCCTGACAGTGCTGGTACTGGGGCTGGCCAGGATTCTTTTGTGGGAATGCATTTTCCAAAGAAAAAGCAGCTTAGTGGAAAAGTAGGACTTGTCAATTTTGATGGATGTTTGTTCTGAATGTTAATATAAAGTAAGATAGAAATGTCATGAGCAAGATGAATCTGTCTGATTTTACTGAGAAATTGGTAGATCCCAGAGAGGAGGAAATACTAAGGTGCAGTACAGCATGTGTATGTATCTGGTATTTATGCAGATAAGATATCTTATCTTATTTGCAGACTTTCACAATTAGCTTTCCATGTCATAAAGGTGATAGTGATTTTTGAGAGGACCGAAGAATAAAATCAAGAAGACTAAATATTGTTTGGGGTTTTATTGGTGCACCCAGTTATTTTTGTGACTTTCTTTCTAATGACATGCTTGAGAGAGGTGTTTCTGTGAGAGGAGGGTCATGCACCTGGTGTGGCACTGTTATTTCCCCCTCTATTTCCCTGTTTGTAGATCCATGTCAGTTGGGTCTGTCAGAAAATGTCCATGCTGTTAGAATAAATGCTTCAATTTCAAGCATGTAAGGGGAACTCTGGGAGGCGGTGGCATCTCAGCCTGTGCCGACCCTGAAGAGAGAGATTTGGCCAGTAGCAGACGGTGCTTGGAAAGACACAGGGGCTATTTCCTCATGAAAGATCCAGTGCCAAAGCATTAAATAAATGATTTGGCAACTCCGTAGTAACAGGAACTATCTAAGTATCAAGTATTTCTGTGTCAGGCTCTCTCTGTGCCCCTGGAAATGGTAATGGTTTTCCCATTGCCTCGTCCCATGTTCGATCTGCATGCTGTGGCAACTGCCCTTGCAGGGGCACAAGCTGGCCAGGGTCTTCATCCCACCTCCTGAGTTTGCTCTTCTTCCTGTGGGAACAGTAACTATCCGTGGGTAATGGCACGTTAGTTGTCTTCTGTGTTGTATAAAATGCAGGGCAGGTACCAGGATTATCATGGAGCACTGAAATTTGCTTCTGTTGCAGTTGGTGTGAGGTTTGATTTGAGCTCACTAGGATTTTGAGGTCAGAATTATTTTCTTGGCTTAAATGACAAATTCCTGAAATCCTAAATAATAGTGGAAAACCATTTTTTCCTGTTGGTGTTATGGGAAGAGCCAGAGTTGATATTTCAAACTGTAACTGTTCTTGTTGCCAACTGGGAAGTTACTCATAAGCAGAGAGCACAAAATCAGTGATACGCAGAAAATGGAGGTGTTCTAAGTCTGGAGTTCTTTTCCAGTTCAGATTTTGTCCGCCATGGCCTTTGTGTGTAATCTTTGCACCAAGGGTTATCTTTTGTCTAGAGATAGTTGTGCCATATGGACTGAATCCTGCCAATTTTGGCCTCTCCTAGACCTTGCAGAACAGTACCATTATTTAGAAAACTATCCCATAATGAGCAAACTTTGGAAGGAAACGCAAGACATCCTATGGGATTATTTGTGCCAGACTTGGTGACTGCATTTTGCACTTCTCATGATTTTAGCTAATTATCATAGAATTGTAGAACCTAGCCTTGAACACTGCCAGGGATGGGGCAGCCACAGCTTCTCTGGGCAACCTGTGCCAGGGCCTCACCACCCTCACAGGGAAGAACTTCTGCCTAACATTTAATCTGAATCTCCCCCTTTCAGTTTAAAACCATTCCCCCCTATTGCATGGTCATACCGAGTTTGCAGAAGTCTTGGGTTCGTACCTGTAGGCTGTGTTTATTATCTGGATATACCTAAGTCAAGAAGAGCACCTTTACAAATTTGTCATGGTGTAGTGACCAGGATATAGCAGAGCTTGGAAAGGGATGTAGGACTTACAAAGAACAGCACTTTACTCGCCCTGTGCCATGCTGGAGCACAAAGTCCTTCAGAAGGGCTTGTTATGCTGTGAACCTGTAGATGGCAATAAGGGAAGGTGCATTTTGCAGTGTATGTGCAGTGGCTCTGGTGTTTGGGCTTTGTGTGTGCCCTGCACCTCCCAGGGCACAGGCATGCCCAGTGGCTTTCTGGCATCCCAGATATCCAGCAGCACAGGCAGAGCACCAGCAGCTGTCACCAGCAATCAGTAGGAGCAGAGAACTGGACATCCAGATGTGCAGATGTGCTGCACACATAGATAAACCCTCTTTTTGTTCCTTTTTTGGGGGGGGGGGGGGGGGGGGCTTGAGCAGACTTTACTGGTGGGAAAAGAAGACTTACTTGAGAAAACCCAGAAATATGTGCCCCTACCAACCCAGTAACACATATATACGTCTGATAGATGAAGTATTCCACAGAATCATAAAATTGTGGAACGGTTTGTGTTGTGAAGGACCTTAAGATCATCTTGTTACAACTCCCCTGCCATGGGCAGGGACGCCTCACACTAGATCTTGTTGCTCAAGGGCCATCCAATCTGACCTTGGACACTGCCAAGGATGGAGCATTCACCACTTCTCTGGGCAGCCTGTTCCAGTGCCTCACCATCCTCACAGTAAAGAACTTCTTTATATCTAATCTAAGTCTCCCCTATTTAAGTTTTAACCCATCACCCCTTGTCCTATTACTACAGTCCCTGATGAACAGCCCCCTTCCAGCACCCTTGTAGGCCCCCTTCAGATACTGGAAGGCTGCTATGAGGTCTCCACAGAGCTTCTCTTCTCTACGCTGAACAGCCTCAGCTTCCTGAGCTTGTCTTCATATAGGAGGTGTGCCTGCCCCTTGCCATTCTTGTTATCATCATTTCACTGATGTTTTCCTGAACTTCCACAAGAAGACAAATGTCAACCATTTTCCCCACTTCATATTCAGCTAGGCTTGTTTTCTGTCTGTACCTCTGGATAGCTGCCCCAGGTGGCCTGAGGTTTGTTTCCCTGTATTCAGCTCTTCTGTTGTGACAGAAGCGAGCATAGCATTCACACTTATCACCCCAACAATTACTTTGGAGCAACTTTGCATAAGCTTTTGCTTGGAGTCAGTTTCAGGGCCATGGCCTTTGCTTTCTCTGTTTTCTTCATGAACCACAGCTGTGGAGACTGGCCTATGCTTGGAGGTGTCTGCACAGCTACTTCCTTTTTTCGTGGCAGTTCTCAGTCCTCAGGCAGTGACCATCCATCTAATGATGCCTGTGACTTCAGGGATGGAAAGAGCAGTCAAAGCACTTGGACTTCTAAAAGTGCTTTTTTGAAATTGTTGGGAGTACTTTGAAAGTGCTTTTAGAAGTCTTTTCAAAATCAAAGTCTTTTCTTATGGCAGGTGCTTAGGAAGCTGGAATGAGGAGTTTCCCTATGTTCTATCTCCTCTGAGAATCTGTAAAGAGGTATTTGTAATTGAAGTATAATTATGGTAATTAATTTAAGGTTATGGCTCTAGAAGAAGACTGATTTTCCTTTGCTGTTGCAGTTCTACATTACAGGGGGAGGTTAGAAAACAAGGATCTTGAGCTGAGGTGCTTCATGTTGAAAGGAAATCCAGTTAAAATCTTCTATCAACTGGGCACTGATCTGTCTGATTTGTAGCATGGCAAAAGAGATGTCTACAGCAGAGGTCAGGGTATTGAAAATCTGTCAGGGACTAACATCGGCAAAATGCGACAGCTTTCTGGTCACATGGATGCTCCATCTTCACAAAACAGCTTCCCAGTAGTGACATTCCAGGGTGCTGAAGCAGTGAAACACCTGAAGGCTGTGTTTGCTGCTCTCTGAATTTCTTTGGTCATGGGCTGTGTAAAGATGCGTGGCTGTTGCTAGGATTTTTTTTTGTTCAGAAGCTTTCTGCAGCCCTGTCACTGTTGTACTCCCAACATCTTTCAAACAGGCACAGAGTCGGAGAAAAGATGACCCTCGTAGGACTTCAGAGATACTTATAAGCAGAGCAGGCCAAGTGCTCTAGGAATGATACTATTGTAGGAATGACGGAAACTCTGAGGGAAGGTGCTTCTTTCAGATGCTTTACACAAGTTCACGTTAATTGTTAGTTAGAAAGTGAAGAAAACAAACCAAAGTGAGGAGACATCTATAAGAGCAGCTTTGGTTGAGTGGCAGCCATCTCACACGGCAAAGCTTTGCTTTGTCATGTTGCAGCAGTAACTGGTGGGTGCTGGGTTTTGCCTGGTGAATGTTGTGTTGCCCTGCAGGAGTGAGTAGCACTTCTGATGGCTGGGATATGTCTCCTCCTCATCCATCCTGGGGTGTCATGAAAGAAGGTGCAGCCCCAAGGGAGAGGCTGTGAGACAGTGCACAAATGTGTGCATTAGAGGCTTCAGGGTAGCTGAACATTTCAGGTGAAGATACCAGAATGTCTTATACTGATTAAACATGCTTCAGCTCTCTCCTCCCTTGCTATAGTTCTGAGCAATTACTGTTGGACTTTGCGGTGAAGGTATTCTTTCTGGTTTCTCTTGCCTCACAATATAATTTTCTGTAGCTGCTGTCTGTGGGCTGATTGCATGTCAGATAATTGTTTGGAAGTTCTCATAAAGAGCAGTTGTCATAGGACATGGTATGCTGCAGCTGCCTGACCACCTTGAGTGCAGTTCCTCTAAGTTGGACAGATTCTGTGGCGGAGGCTTTAAAAAAATTCAGATCCTTCAAACGTGGTACTGATTTCTTGACAGTCTGATGTAAGGGCTCAAAGTGAGTGCCTGGTCGCAGACAGTTGGTACAGTATCTTGGGTAATAAGTGGAAACCTTCAAGTGATGACTGCTGGTTTGGGGTTGGAGCCTAGCAGTATGGGGATGGGTGGGTTCCTGCTCTGTCTGCTTGGCCTGTCCTTGCCTGGCGGCAAAGGTAAGCCCCCAAACCAACCAGCTCAGAGACCATTTGCTAACTCCTGTGGTTGGAGAGAGCTTGGGAGCCTCCTGCCATGCCGGTGGGGCTCTTCTGCATTTCCTCCCTTCCACCTGTAATGGATTTTACACCTGAGTGGTTATTTTTCGTGGTACAATTCCTACGTGCCCCAAATGGGACATTTTGTCTCTCTTCACAATTCACACAGCTAGATGGGGCTTCTCGTTTCATGCTGTGCAGCATTGACATGATGCCTTTGTAAATATTACTGTCAGCAGTGGCAATTCTATCTCTATTGTCCCAATAAGATTTCATGCTTGACAGTGCCTGACTCTTTTTTTTTTTCTTTCCCTTTTGTAAGTCAACTAATAAGAAATAGTCATGTAGCAGGTTTTTCCCTCTCTAATTCCTTGGTTTTCTAGTTGCTTCCCTGAGAACTAGCACCCAGCCATTCTCTCCTGTTCTCGCCCAGTTTTCCTTCCAGGCAGGAGGATGCAGGAGGTGGCATTATTTGGAAGAGTGAGGTTTTGTGACACTGTTGCTCTCTTCTCCTGTGTAGCCCCAGTCACCGGGACAAAGAACAGTCCTCATCCATTGTTACCTTGACTGGCAATTGGGGGGTGGCCAAGGCCTGGCAGAGGTGGTCCAGAATGGGAGGAACATAATTGTGAATGTGCCTGAATCCAAGGAATTTTATTTGGAACTGTTTAGGAATGTGGGTTTGAGTTTTGAATTTGCTTAACTCCTCAGCTGACCCATTCTCTCTCCCTTACACCCATGTAGCCCCCATTGCAGAAACTTTCGGTGCCTGATTGTTTGAGCACCACAGCACCTTAGTGATTCAGTTTAAGAGGAAGTTAGGGTGCAGGCATGCCGAGAGATGTGGTCCTTGGGACATTTGTGTTTAGCATGTCAAATCAGAGTAAACCTCTGGGGTGTCTTAGTGCTGTTCCCGTTTGCCTGGTCACCTTTCCAGAGCCTCCTGACAGCTGAGATGTTCCTGAGTATGTTCCCTGGTAGGATGCCATGGATGAAAATGGAGCTGTTGAGTCAGTGACTTGGCTCTGGAGTATGAAACTCCACCACTCTGTGAGTGGAAGGTTTGACACTGGGGTATCCACACATGGTTCCCCTGGCCACTGCTGGGTCGGGAGTCCCCAGCCAGTGGTGGCCACCAAAGATGAGTTCTCACTGAGCTTCCCAAGATACTCATGTCCACTGCACTGCCCACAGGCTTCCTCCTGCAGACCAACATTCCCCCCTGCACAGTAGGGGCTGTGGAGCTGGTGTGGTAGCAGTGGTGGTGAGCAGACCCACAGTAGATTTGGCACTAGTGGAGGCTGTCCTTGGCACATTGCTGCTGTGCAGAGCAGGTCCCTTGGATAGTGGTGGAAGTGGTGGATGCCAGCCAAACCGGTCTCACTCTGCTGAAGCTGCCAGTGCTGTCCTCACTTCAGGAGCAGCACAAACCTTCCTGTGCAGGCTGTGAGCTCCAGCATTGCCTTGCACCACCAGCTGTGGCACCACCTGCTGTGAACCCGTTTGTCACCTTGGAGAGAAAGCCAAGGCCAAATTGTAAATCTCTGTTCTGTCCCGTGGTTCACTGAGCCAGAAGGCTTTCCTTACCTCTGATACTTAAAGTAATGGTGCTGCTTGAATTTGCTTACAGATGCCCATGCTGAGTTTGGAAGCTGGTAACATCTAACCAGTTACCACAGAATTGATTCTGGAGCCTTCCATTTAGAAACCTGCAAGGTGCATCCCAGGCAACCATGCTATCTCCATCAGGCACTGAATGAACCAGTCAATAACTGCCATTGCAAAGGGTGCAGAGGTCTTTTCTATTACCCTTGGCATTTTTTTATGGGCATCTCTACACAGGGAATAGCTATATGGATGGACAGATGGAATATGGATTATCACAATGCATGTGTATGCCTAAAGTATGTATGTGTATATATGCGTAGAGATAGCTTTAGGTATGTATGCTAGGTGATGTATTCCTCATAGCTTGTTTTCTTGCTTTCTGAATCTGTCATTCCAATACATGGACCCAGATTGTTAAACCAGCCTTAGTTAAACCCAGACAGATTCTGCCTGAAACCTTGTTGTGGAGATCACAGAATCATAGAATAGTTTGGGTTGGAAAGGACCTTAAGATAATCTAGTTCCAAACCCCCTGCCATGGGCACGGACACTTCACACTAGATCAAGTTGCCAAAGGCCCATGCAGCCTGGCCTTGCACGCTGCCAGGGATGTGGCAGCCACATCTTCTCTGGGCAACCTGTTGCAGTGCCTCGCCACCTGTACAGTAAAAAACTTCTTCCTTACATCTAACCTGAACTTCCCCTGTTTAAGTTTAAACCCATTACTCCTTGACCTATCACTATAGTCCCTGAGGAAGAGTCCATTTCCAGCATCCTTGTAGGCCCCCTTCAGATACGGGAAAGTTGCTATGAGGTCTCCACACAGCCTTCTCTTCTCCAGCCCGAACAACCCCAACTTTCTCAGCCTGTCTTTGTATGGGAGGTGCCCCATGTCCCTGATCACCCTCTTAGCCTGCTCTGGACTTGCTCTGACAGCTCCATGCCCTTTTTATATTGAGGACACTAGGACTGCACACAATACTCCAGATGAGGTGTCACAAGAGCAGAGTAGAGGGGCAGGATCACCTCCTTTGACCTGCTGGTCTTGCTCTTTTTGATGCAGCCCAGGATACAGTTGCCTTTCTGGGCTATGAGAGCACACTGAAGCTGGCTCATGATCAGTTTTCTCTTTGATCAGTGCTCTCAAGTCCTTCTCCTCAGGCTGCTCGTAATGTCTTTTCTGCCCAACCTGTATCTGTGCCTGAGATTGCTCTGCTCCAGGCATAGGACCTTAAACTTTGCTTTGTTGAACTTCATGAGGTTGGCATTGGCCCACCTTGCAAGCATCTCAGGGTCAACTACAAACACTGTGACAATCATCCTGTTAGATGGCAAGCCCAGTATAAACACACCTGCTTGTTTCTGAATTGGCAAAGAATTTTTGTATGCACTACAGACAATTTACAACAGGTAGGACTTGCTGATAGGAGATCTTTACTAATTATGATGTGTTCAGTTAGAATGTCCTCACTTCACCAGTGGGGAAACTGAAGCACTCCAACAAGTCTTGCTGCAGGCTGCCAGCACTGTGGAAGAGGCAGGGCTTGGATTCAGGTTTGTGGATACCCAGCACATGGGTGCCCTTGGGAGCCCTGTGCCATGCTGGCTTCTCTCCATGTGACCCAGGGAGTCCCTTCTGCCCTCAGAGAAGCCATTGTCCAAGGCAGGCATAGCTGAACCTCTTGTGCCTTCTCACAGGAGGGGATCCTCGCTGACGCATCCCTGCACAAAAGAGAAGCAATGGCATGTGTTTGTTTTCAGGTTGATACACTCTGTTCCCTTTTGGTGGGAGTTCTGCTATGCTTAGCTGCAGGAAGGTGCATGTCTGGGGGCTGTTTTTCCTTGTGTTCCATCTCTGTAAATCCTCTGCTCCGCACCCACTCATGAACCAAGCACGTGTGTGCAGGACAGGGAGTGATAGAGATACCTGTGTAAGGGTTTCCCCTGCATCCAGAGAGATTGTAACTGATTTTCCATGGCCTTGTGCTCTTTCCCCTGAATGATCCCACATGCTCTGTGGGAAGCCAAAGGCAGTGTGGGCAGGTGGGTTTTGGTCCTGTGCTGTGCCTGTGGATTGGGTGTGCTGTGCCCCTGAGAGACTTCACCTCTGTTGCTGATTAGCATTTGCCTGTGCATTCTTGATTGCACTTTTGCTCTGCTTTACCTTTCTGGTCACTCTGCAGATCTACTGCAGATGTTGATCTCTGAGTGCCGGGAATGCTCATGTTTATCACTGGTGCTCATCTGCCAGCCATCCCTGTTGGTGTGACTCAGTCTTATCCCCTTTCCTTCTCCCTGAGGGCACAGGCGGAGGTGCTCTGCAGTAGGACATTGTGAAGGGGTGTTGGTTTGCTTGTGAGGTCTTGTGCTGGCAGGCACCACGGGTTCTGGAACGTCACAGCAGCAAGAGGAAGGTTTCTTAGACACTGCTTTGGTACATAAATGCCAGCTTGCGCCATGTCTTGGTTAGACCTTGGTTAGAGGAGACCAAGTGCTGCTGTGGCAGGGAAGGGGTGGTGAGTGTGCACAGGTGCAGCATGTCCCATCGCAAGGCATGGAGAGCTCACATGCAGCCACCATGCAGGCTCCAGCTCCCTGTGCTCACCGCAGGCCAAAGCTTGTGCATGCCGCAGTTTGTCACCGGAACAGCTTATAACCTCCAGCAGCTCTGGCCACACCACCACCTCCTGCAATACAGCTGGTTAGGGAGCTAACAAGGGTTTCTGCTGATGGGATGGGTGAAGATCTCTATCAGCAGCTGATGAGCACCCCAGGAGAGGAGGTGGCCACTGTGGGAGGGAATGGTGTGGGCACACTGTGTCAGAACTGAAACCTGTCTGTCTGGTGGGTACTGGCAGCTATTAAAAACAAATCACAAATGGCAATACCAGATACAATTGCATTGAGATAACAGAGGTCCTGAGGAGTCCTGATGGGCTGCCGATAGTTGGTTGAAACAAATTGCCAAGTGCTGTGATACCTCAGCTCCTAATAACAGAGGGCAAATGGCCTTCCAGGGGGAGATATAGATTTTCCTTTGAGATATGGAAAGGAAAATAAATTAAATTATGTTTGAACATAGGGTGCTCTCTCTAAGAAAAAGAAGTGGAGAGAGAAAGAAGGAAGGGAAATGGGGGGAAAGAGAGACAGAAAATAAGCTTCAGCAAGCTTGTGCAATTTAATTGCTATTTGGTGGCAGGAAGCCAATCAGAATAAGTAAATTGACGTTATAAGATAAAAATAATTGCCTAATGGGGTGCCATCCCCCACGGCTGTGGGAGGCCAAATAAATACAGCATTGCATGTTCCTGGGCATAGCCTGCTGCTGCTGCACTGGCAGGGCTTGGTGTGGGCTGCGTATCATTTTTATGGCATCTGTCTCTGCTCCCTGAGAGCAGGCAATGAGGGGTTGCACATTGATTGCCGCTCCAGCCAACAGTGGCTCAGGGAGAGACTGTAATTAATGGCTTTATTTGCTGGAGCATTGCTGAGAACAATCGAGTGTGTTATGGTAACAACCGGTGCCGCGTTCCGGCAGCATGGGGAGGTGTTGGAGCCTGACAAGCAGCGCCCCGGGCATGGGGTGCCTTCCCGAGGGCTGGGCGCTGGTTGTGATGGCAGATAGGAGCTGGTGCGGGCAGGTAGTGAGAAGATGTCAGGTGCAGGGTGCCAGTGGTGTGCTCCTGGTTCACCCCAGCGGTACTAGCTGGGCAGATCCTGGGTCATCAGTCTGTCTGCAGCTATGGGCAGAGAAGCCACGCTGTCTTTGGGGAGGTGGAAATTAGCAATGGGTGCTGGTGCACTGGTGAAGAGACCCCTTGTTTCCTGTCGGGTGGAGATAACGGCCTTGCTACTTGAACCCTTTGTTTTTCACCTACCCCCAGGCGCTGTCCTTTTGCCTCCTGTGCAGTGATGGCGGAGTTAGCTACACATTACAAGTGTGTCCCTTCCCTTCCCTTTCCCTTCCCTTCCCTTCCCTTTCCCTTCCCTTCCCTTTCCCTTCCCTTCCCTTCACTTCCCTTCCCTTCCCTTCCCTTCCCTTCCCTTCCCTTCCCTTCCCTTCCCTTCCCTTCCCTTCCCTTCCCTTCCCTTCCCTTCCCTTCCCTTCCCTTCCCTTCCCTTCCCTTCCCTTCCCTTCCCTTCCCTTCCCTTCCCTTCCCTTCCCTTCCCTTCCCTTCCCTTCCCTACCCTCCCCTGCCCTCCCCTCCCCTCCCCTCCCCTCCCCTCCCCTCCCCTCCCCTCCCCCCTTCCCTTTTCTTCCCTTTCCCCTTCCCTTCCTCTCCTCTCTTCCTTTCTTCCTTTCCTTTCTCTCTTTTTCCTCCTTTCTTTTCTTTCTTCCTCTATTTTACTTGGAAGCAGAGTGGTGCAAACTAGTTGTTTCTGTGAACTGTGCATGGTTTCATCTTGTCAGCACTAGCTCTAGCTGAGGTATAGCAAAGTATTTGTGGCTTTGCAGAGCACAGCTACATGTTGTTTTTTATGTATACACAGGTGTATGTATGTGAAGAAGAAAAATTATAGGCAGCACACATCCTGAGTGGGCTTAATTTCTTCTTAAAAGGAATTAAATTAAGACAGTTGGGGAAATAAAACCATGAGAGGCTTTAACGAACCTCTTTTAAAGATTCTATAAATATTCTAAAGGAAAAGTGGTTGTCTTTTAGTCAGCCATTTGTTCATCACAAAGTACAAAGTTGGAGATATTTTCAGGTTTTCATTAACTAAAACTAATTTATCTTAAAAAGAATTCCAACTCCCCGTAAAAATTTTATGTTTTTATTTCCTGTTTTGGAAAGCATTTTAGGCAAAAGCTTCAATGATGAATAATCATGCCTTGCATGAGTCATAGAAAATAATTTGAAGAGTTTGCTTACACCTGAAACACTGATATTTTTCAAACATCTGCTTTGTTGCCCTGGTTGTGCAGACTTATTATCCAGTCCATTGGGTTATGTACATGCCTTAGAAAGCATCCTGCACTCCATGTAATGTGCTGCACCACCAGCACAGACAGCAATGCAGTACACTGTAAGAAAGACTGATGCAATGGGGTGAAACACACCTGGCCCAGGGGATGGGGCACGTGGTGGAGAGGAAGAGCTGGTGCCTGGATTTGGTCAGTCATGAGGAATGAAGGCTTATTTAATTTATAATACGTCTACATATAGATATATAGACATATATCTATATAGATATATATCTATATAGACACATGGATAGATGATAGGACAAAACAGCCTCAAGTGGTGCCAGGGGAAGTTTAGATTGGATATTAGGAAAAAATTCTTCCCCAAAAGGATTGTAAAGCATTCGAACAGGCTGCCCAGGGAGGTGGTGGAGTCACCATTCCTGAAGGGATTTAAAAGACATGGGGATGTGGTGCTTAGGGACATGGTTTAGTGATGGAATTGGCAGTACTGGGTTAACGGTTGGTCTTGATGATCTTAAGGACCTTTTCCAACCTCAGTTATTCTGTGATTCTATGATTCTATATAGGATCATTACTCTTTATTTAAACACTAAAATGATCTTGAACTGGAAATCTAAACCAACTTTTAATCAAGTTTAAGAATGGTGTCTCTTGACATACTCAGGGTTTTCCCCAGTAGGGCTTTGTGTCATGCAGTTGCTCAGAAATGATCCCACTAGTGAACAAGGTTCGGTTTCAGTCAATCAGTGGTTTCCTATGGAAGTCACAAAAATTTCCCCATTGCTGCAGTTTTGCAAAGCAGTCAAAATCACATCCCCTGCTAGAGCACTGAGAAAACCCAGAGACGTAAGACCTGTGTCTGCCACTCTGGGTGTTCGCTCTCAGACCGTGGTTATTGATTCACAGAAAGTATTGGTTTGCCAACAGTTGGCTGTTGGGACAGAGAGGGAACACTCAGATACATCATTCTTCAGAATTTTTTTTGCCAAGCTCTAGCCATATATATGTATATTTTTTTTAGGTTATTTATTAATTAATTAATTTATTTATTTTCTTCTCTGGAGGAAGGAAAAAAAAACCCTGGATTGGGTTTTTATAGGTGCAAGACTTTATACTTGTCCTTGTTGAACTCCATAAGGTTGTTGTCAGCCCACTCTTCCAGCCTGTCCAGCTCATCCTGCAGAGTGGCTCTCCCTTCCAAAGTGTTCACTTCCCCCCTCTGTTTGGTATCATGAGCAGACTTGCTCATGGTACGTCTGATCCCAGGTCACTTATGAAGACATGGAACAGCACTGGGCCCAAAAATAATCCCTAGGGTACCCCCAACTGGTGACAGGCTGCCAGCTGGAAAAGGAGAAAAGGAGCTATTCACCACCACCCGTGAGGTGTAGCCAGTCACTAGTCCGCCTCCTCCCCCCCCGCCCCGCACTGCACAGACCACTCATCAAGACCATAATGTGACAGTTTCCCTAGGAGGAGGCTGTGGGAAATCCAGGTAGACAAAGTTCACTGCTCACCCCACATCAACTGAGCAGGTTACTTTGTGGTAGAAGGTTATGAGGTTTCTCAAATACTATTTGCCCTTGGCAAATCCCTGTTTTTTCCCCATCATGTGCTTCATTTGGCTTGCAGTATCTCCCAGGAGGATCTGTTCTATAACTTTTCCAGGGGCTGAAGTAAGACTGATGGGCCTATAATTTCCTGGGTTGCCCTTTGGGCCCTTCTTGTAGATTGGAGTGATGTAGCCTTCTTCCAGTCTTCTGGGATGTACCCCAATCTCCATGACTCCTCAAAGATGCTGGAGAGCAGCTGACTAGCTTGGTGAGGCAGTCTTTAAACCAAAGAACTTGAAGGGTACGAGAGGTGCAGAGCTTAGGGTCCAAAGTGGCAATGCTCATGCCATCTCATACAACTGGGGAGTAAGTCAGGCCAACCAAAGCAGCAACAAATGTTCCTTATCTGTCTCCCAGGATGAGAGCCAGACCAACCACCTGAAGTGTATCTACCCCAATGCACACTTTCTATCCCTGTCTGTTCCGCAGTTTGAAAAAAGCCAAGAGTGTGGAAGCACAAATGCATTTAGAAAACTGAAATAGCGATAATAAAACCAAACATGATGTTTAACTGCATGCTCGAGCAGCAGCATGGCTGCAAGTTGCAGGCAAATGCTGTGCACCATCCAAGTTAGTGGTGGGTGTACGTCCACACTCTGTCCTATTATCCATAATCAGTACTCACACAAATCTGTTAATACCAGCAGACTTTTCTTGTGCATATATTAAATAAAGCCCCATTTTACAAAATCAGGAACTGTAGTCTGAAGCCTGCAAATGTGCGCTCTTAAAATGAAGCAAGGAAATGTCTCAACTGAATTCAGCATAATGCTTACAGGCAAAATGCAAGTGAAACATAATTACAAAATATAATATGCACCTACAAATTTTTGCAAGTTACACAAAGTCTAAGATGAACAGTATTTTTATGTATTTTATCCATGTGCATTAGTCAGAAGAAATTAAGTTTCAGAGATCCTCTACAGCTGTGTAATGTGGATATTTGCACCTCAAAAATTTTCCTCAAGCGTCCTCTGCAGTCTTTTCTCTCTCTTTTGCATGCAGGAGATCCAGCCTTGTCATGGGTTAGTTGGTGGTACAATTTGAATGTGTTGCTAGGAATTTGTATTTTAAGAGTAGCATTGCTGCTTAGGAGTCCTCTGTGCTTTGACAAGGCTTTTGGCAGTGCAGTGGTTTGCCATTGGTCACCTGTGGGGATACAGCAGTGCTCTTGGTGCTTTGAAGTTCAGCTCATCGAGTGGGTGAGATGTGGATCAGCTCTTCACTGTTTCTGTTTTGCCTGGGTAAGTTTCCCAAATAGTGCTTTGAGAAGAATTCAAGGTGTTATGTGGGAATTTCAATTTGCTGTTTCAAGCTTGCATGGAAAGGTAAGTTTTGACTGGTGACAATAGAATAGCCTGTATTTTCTCCATCAGATGTCAGTTCCTGGGAATGGCAGAAGTTTTATTGTCTCTCTAGATTCCACGCAGGCTGCAGGTGTTGTGGGGTGTGCAGTGCTCATGGTGATTAAACTTCTGCAGGTCCATTTTCTGTGCCAGTGTCTGTGGTGTTTCACTCCACCAGCATAAAAGATGCCCCAGGGTTACTGTGTTGAGTGCTCACTCCTCTTTGCACAAAAGATGCCCCAGGGTTACTGTGTCGAGTGTTCACTCCTCTTTGCACAGACCCAGCTGGGCTGCATTTTCATGTCCTAACACTGGGTTTCCTTCAGCTGTCAGATTCTGCTCTCCTAGTATTTTTGAGAGCTGTAAATCCTCTCACAGTTGGTCATAATCAAGGACCAGTTTGATATTTCCAAAGCTATGCAGAGCACAGTTTCATCTTCAACTTGCTTTAGTCTGTGTTGCTCAAGCATAACTAGAAATGATTTTTCAGAAACAAATGATGAAAGGATGTGTTATTCATAGAGAAGTAGGTATAAACTATGTTAAAATTGCTTCAATAAGCTTTTAACAGCCATTTAAAAATGCACTTTGAGCTGGGAGTACATGAAATCAAGTGCACATCTCCACAGCTTGTGGCTGAACACTGCTTCGAAAAATGGATAAGGAAAAGAATTAGTTTATCACAATAATTTTTTAATAAAATTGCCATGACTTATTTTATATATATAGTACCTGCAGTTATATCTCCCCTTAAATACTGTAAAGTTACAGAAATGTAAGCCCATTCCTACAGTATGCTGCAGCTGGCCAAGGGGTCCTGCTGCCCTGGGGGTTTGTTCAGGTCCCCACAGTTCCCTGAGGCCCCAGGAGACATGGGGGGATTGCACATGCCCAGTGTGTGTGAGCTGGGCTCAGGCATCCATGCCATCTTGCTCAGCCTCTTCCTTTAAACCTTTGTCCCTGCATTTCTGAATTCCCTGCTGAGGGGCCAGGGGTATCACTCCATCATGTTTGCCATTTTTTAAACATAAAACTCCAGCAGAAGAGCAATCAGAAACCTCACAGAAGCTCCATCACTCCCTCAAGTCACTGACCTCAGGTGATCTCTGCCCAGATGGGCCTGGTTGCTGTGGACATGGCCTCGGGGTGTTTTGTGGAGGCTGACAACCCATGCTGCTCTGTAGACTGCTGTCTCCTGTGTGCCCAGACCCCTGCTGGGGTGGGCAAGACTGTGCAGTGAGCTTTACTGCTGCTCTGGAGCATCACAGGGGGTGGTCCAGAGAGCCCCAGGGCACCTGTCTCCCCTCTGCCTCCACAATCTTCCCTGCAGCTGCTGGGCAGCAGAGAGAGCCCAGGCCTGCCTGGGATACTTGACCCAGCTGGAAGCTCTGCAGTGACCATCAGCCCACCTGCACATGGTACTGTGGGCAGCAGTGACAGAGCTGCATCCTGTGCATGCAAAGCTTGTGGTGTGATCAAAATCCATCCTGTGGACAGGCCTTGCAGGTGTACAAGCAGTCTGGCTCCACTCAGTGGCACTATTTGCACAAGCGCCTGCTCAGATGGATGAGCTGTCAGGTTTATTAATGTTAGCGCTGCCAAGGTCCCAGGTCCCACCACGCTTATGCTGTGGGTGCAGCCAAGGTTCCAGGTCCCACCACGCTCCAGAGGGAATCATGGGATGGGGTAACTGCAGGGCTTTTCTAGCACAAACTAGGAGACTGGTAATAAAATTTCTGTGTGCCTACTGCAGGATTAAAATCACCGTAAGAGGAGATGAGCTGTAATCTCATGGGAAAAGTGTTCCGATAAACAAGACCCTTTTTTTTTGGTGATGCCCACAACTAGTTCAGTGGTGCAGCTTTGCAGCTGTGGAATTGCACCCTGGGTGTGCAACAATGCTGTTGGGTGGCACCTTGTAGGTGTACAAGCACAGCTTCAGCTTGTACATATTGTCAGTCTACAGCATGGCTCCAGCACATACACCAGGGAGGACCTCCAGCTCCTCCTAGAGAGCAAGTGTTCTCACAGTGGAGAGGAGCTCCATCACTTCTCCAGAGATGGCTGTTTGATGATAAAAGTGCTGATTGCTGTGCTGCTGAGTGTTTTAGGAAAAGCAGGCCAATAATGCAGCTTGTCTACTTTGATCTTTCTTATTCCTTTTCCTGGTGTCAGTGCAAATGCAGCTCTGGGTATACAGGCACCGGGCAGCTGCCTGCCAGATGTGCTCAGCATGGCACATGGGTGCTGCCAGGAGCAGTGTGCTGCAGTGGGGGTTCACTGCTGGGAGCGGGGAGGTGCAGCCTGATTCATGGACCATGCATGGGGTGAAGGCAGCCTGCCAAGAGCTGGGACTCCCCTTGCTGCTGGCTGGGTTGAGGGCAGCCGGGACCAGGGTGTTCACAAGAGTTCAAACAGCTATTGGCTGGATGGCTCCTTGGGAGACTGTGGAGAAGCAAAGGGCAGGAGGGCGGCCAGGCCAGAGGTAAGTGGGGTGGCAATGCATTTAAACATTTAAACATAAAAAGAGGTGGGACATCACTCCTAAGGAGCCCTGGCTATGCAGTGCATGGTGGCTGCTGGCCAGCCCTGCTGCTGTGGGCTCTACAGATGTGCTGCGTAGTGTCCGGCCAGCTCTGTCCCCCAGCACAGTGTGTGTATATCGACAGTGTGTGCAGAGGCCAGCTTGCAGCTTGTGTTGTACCCCAGGGCTGGAGCGCAGGTGTGCCACACAGCTGGTACTTTCCCTGCTTTTCCCAGTGCAGGACAACGTGGCGTGGGACCAGAGAGAGGCTCTGTCCACTGGGACTCCTCATGTTCTCACACACATTCCAACTGCAAAAGTGATAAACATGTAAAAAACAGAATACAAAGGTGGGAATGCTCATCAACTCCCGAGTTTTTCCAAGTGTGGAGGCAGGGCAATGTTCTGCCGTCGGCAGATGCTGGTCTCTGTGCCTCCAGGAGGAGCAGGGCTGGTACAAGTATATCTAACAGGTCAAGCCTTGAAATGGAGAAGCAATAAGCCACTGAAATGGTACTATCACCGAAACATGATTGATCAATTGAATTCTATCAGAGACACTGGGCAGTGAGATTAACTCAGGCCTGATGGGTTCAATGAGTTAAAGCATGATGTTCATTTCAGCTTCATTTCACCAGTCTTTGCTTGTGAAATTGATCAATCAATAGAGGTTGAAGATCATATATATATATTGGTGACCATCTTATAGGGAATATAATCTAGCATAGTCAGCTCCTGACTCTGACTGCCTTCAGCAGGTAATGGAGACAGAGCAGAGACTCTATCAGTGCCATCGAAATGGCCTGATATCTTCTCCAAATGAAAAGTATTTTTGGATCTCTGATGATTTCTCTTCCCCCCCCCCCCCGATCTATGGCAAAACCCATACCTGTCTTTGTGAAATATAGTGATTTCTTTTGAAAATATTTATGCAATGATCAGCTTTCTACACTTCAAAATATAAAACTTCTTTTTCTGTGATACTGTTGTTTGAAAAAATAAGTAACAGTGCTTATAAAACTCAAATAATGTAAATGGAAAGATCTTTTACTGCATATGTGGCCCTGAAACTAACAGTTTACTGGGAAGAGCGGGAGGCTGCTGCCTGCCAAACAGTCTCAAGAAGGTGGCATAAAAATTCAGTTTATGTTTTAAACAAAGCCTTCCAAATGGTAATTAAACAAAGTCTTCATCTCCTCTAGACTAATTTACAGGCATGCTACAAGGAAACAAATCACCTTTTTGCCTCTACGTAATATTTCATTTGCTTCATCATGTTTTAAATATGGTGAATAACATCCTTCCTCATTAGCCTGCATTTCCCTATAAGGTGAAGTAATTAGGTATGATACCAGGTAATGAAGTTGGACAGAACAAATTAGGGACAGAAATCATGTCCTTTATGAATATGGGCTGTTCATGGTGCTATCATGGTAATTCCTTGATTAACCCTTTAAAGCCACGTTATTTAAAGAAAGAAAATAATCTAAGAATCTGAAACCAGAAGATTCTTTGTTTCGTCAGAAGAACACTGCACACAGTCTCTAAAATGTATAAGCAAAACACTTCTAAATCAAGTGAGTTACAGGGTAAGTATCACTAAAAGTCTGGTTTAGGCATATTTAGCAATTTAAAATATTCTCTTGCTGTTTCAGAAAACATGTCATGGACAAATATTTAGAGTATGCTAAAAAAAAGAGATCAGAATTTGTCAAATTCCTTAAACTGGTCTTGCCATTTGATTAGGTCCTTAGAAAAAACTTGCTCTTAATTGACATAGTATTTCTGGATGATCTCTGCACCATTTAGGCAGCGTTTTGCCAGCAAGACTCTGCACGATACCTCTTCTCAGAGGTGCATCTGTTCTGTGTCACTGGGGCTCTGCTCCTTCAGAGGTTGTACCTGACACAGCGAGTCCTCCAGCTGCACATGCAGAGACATGCACATCAAAGAGGAGCAGAGCTGGTGTCCAGAGCAGGGCTGTGTGCCTGGAAGGAACCAGGATCAGGCTGGTGGGAGGCAGTGAAGCAGGTCCAGCCTATACTGGGGCTTAGTACTGGCAGAGTGGGAGGCAGGGGCTCTCCCTGGGGCATTAGGGCAGGTCTGGGTGCAAGGGCTGATGGACATCCCCAGGTGGGATGGCACTTTTGGGCTTGTGCTGGGTGGGAAGAGCTCTGCATTTCAGGTAGTTCTGAAAGTTGTGGTCTAGCAGCACCATTTTGCCTGCTTGTGTGATCTGCTAGAGATGAGGGATGAAACACTAGTCTGAGAAGAATGTCCTCTTTTGCATTAAGGAGAGTATTATATCTGTACTCTTCATTAGCATTTCTGGAAAGCTGCCACTGGACTGGGAACTAATTGTTGTGCAGAGTAGGTAGGTACACACGTAGTGCTACTGTCAACAAAACATAACCCTCCTAGGTGGATGCATTGATTATATGAAAAATGTTTTTACCACTCCCTGGAGTCTAGTTATAAAACAAACTGTTTCAAACCTGCCAACAGTATTTTAATTATCGAAGATATTGTAGTGTATTTAAACAATGCATAATGCTAATGGTAATTATCTCACATTTATATAATGTCTAACAGCCAAATGCATCCCAAAGACCTTTACAAACTTCTGGATGTCATGAACAGTGTATAAAAAGTCTTTTACTTGTGCAGCAAAATCCAGCACTTCCCTGGAATTAGCTCAAGTTTGGGAAACACTATGAAAGAACAAGCTGTTCCTTCATTCATGGGATGCGGAGAGGGAGTGGTAATGAGGGTGAGTGATGTTTGGGTGGTTCCCAGACTCCTCTCACAGGTACTGGATCCTCTGAACAGTGACAGTCATATTGTGCTCCCAGCCTGGCCCATTCATCCCAACTCCCTCCCTGGCAGTAGCTCTGCATGTGTTGCTGCTTCTTCTCTGTGCAGCCTGGCAGTGCATGTAAGTGCGTCTCAGAAACTGATCCTATCTCAGGTGCTCAGGATGGCAAGTGACAGCCACGGCAAACTGAGCTGTGTGGATGGTGTGAGGAGGCAGCCCTCTATGGCTGGCTGTGCAGGGAGTGCTTCCAGCACTGTACCAAATGCTGGCCTTGAGACCAAGTCCCTCCAGAGCTGCGCCAGCATCTCAGTGTGATTTCATACCGCACTGTATTGACCAGCACTGGGCCTCAAGGCATTTCATCCATAGGCTCCCTCCCAGGTTTCTCTGGTTCAGTGTTTGTCTGGATTTCCCTTGCAGAAGAGATCTCCTCCTCTTTCTTGTATTTCTTGGGATGTTTGGTGGCAGGCATGCAGGGTGGTCCCCTGCCTCACCTCCCCTTGGAAGGAGGGTAATGAGAAGTGAATGTGGCTAAGCTGGTGCAATGGCTGCTTGGAGCTGTCTCCATATGGGCCCATCCTGTGCCTCTCTGGACATCGCGCTCCTGGATGTGGGGCTGGAGCCAAGCTCCCAGGACAACTCTGCTGCCCACCAGGCCCCAGGGCCTTTCTCTGGCTAAGGCTGCTGCACCACGCTTCACTTTCATCTGTCTTCTGCAAGACATTCACACCCAGAAATCCAGAGTTGTGCCCTCTAATGAACATGCTGCTGGTGAAACGCCGCTTGGTTGCTCTGTATTTAAATATGATAGGGTCTCATTTTACACCTAATGTCTGGGTGTATAAACAATGCACAGACTCTACTGGCATTCCTAAGAACATTTTCCAGATCATGCCATGTCTTGGGTCATTTCACTCTTTTTCATCACCCCCTTTAGACCAAAAATGCATAAAGCTTTAACTTTGATGCCAAATTGTAAATAACATTAGTTTAACCTGAAATTTAAAGCTAGTGTTTACATGCTCCAGAGGCAGGGTCTTCCTGGCCCTTTGCTACCATGCAGCTAGCAACAAGAATTTTAATCTTATAAGCTATGGTTGACTAAACTTGTATCAGGTCTATTAGATATTATTTGATTTAGAGTAGTAAAAAAAAAATATGTATACATTTATACATACACTGCTTTCCTATATCCCCTTGTATTTTTTCACAGCTCTTTACACATGCTTAGACTTTGTATTCAGAGGACAGGTTCAGAGTTTTTTTTCCTGTGTGGAAGAAACTGATCCTTGCACTTCATAAAAGCCAGCACTGTCTACTCTTGATTTAAGTTGTGTGACTTCTTGTAAACAGGTAAAAACAAAGCTGTTGTTACCTAAATTGCTGAACTACAGTTTAGGAGGAAGTTTCCAGCATTAATTGCTAACATCAAATGCAAGCAGTTTGTTACAGAGAGTGAGCGAGGTTGAAAAAATATTTCATGTGTTGTTCCCCAGTTCGAGACCTCTGCATTAAAGCGGCCTGGTTTTGTGGATACACATGGTTTTCTACAAAATCCAGCTGTGCTGAAGAGTGATCTCGAATCAATAGTCCTTTGTGAAAAGTCTTGCCCACTGGGCACCACCTGTGTTCCACACACGTCTGAGGACAAAACTGTTGTCTACAGAAGCAGGGTGTCTTTGCACAGATCTCCTCATACTTGCTGTCAGAAACTTGATGCAGAATCTACCACAGAAGTCCTGAGTGAAGTTATTCCTCTGCAGGCTCCTTGGACAGTACAGTAAGCCACTGCAACACTCATGAAAATCTTGTTGTTTAGGGTGCATTTGAATTCTGCTCCTCAGAACTATCTTGGCAGAGATTTTATATTTTTAAAATGTTTCCTCCCTCTGTCTAGTGCGGTGTTGCCGTCTGGAGAAGAAATCTGATATTTACTGTTGTTCTTGGAGTTCCACCTCCTGGAGTCCTGGGAATACTGCAGACCTCAGCTTTCAGTGCATAAAAGATACATTTCTAGCACTGACAGGTGAAGGAAGACTAGAAAACCACTGTGAATCTCCAAAAAGCAAATTGAAACAAGCCCCTGTATTGCAGGAGTCTTTTTGAGCTGCCAATATAAACATTTTTTCAAACTTGTCTCATGGCTTTTCAGCCATGGGCAGTCACTTATGACTTCTGCTAAAAATCTCTGCCAAAGGGGAGAGAGACATAAACATGCTGTGGAGGCCAGGCTTTCATCATACTGGTAAGTTTAAGGAATACAAAATGAAACTGCAGTACGAAGAGAGTGCATCGCATCAGGTCTTGCTGAGGGTGTTGTGGTGGTAACTTGGCCCCAGGACATCCTGTCTCAGTACAGTGGGAGGTGGGGCTGGATGGAGTGTCCGCAGTTCTCTACAAGGGGCACATCATAGCTCAGTGCTCGGCACAGAATAGAACTCAGCAAGACTTGCTGGTACTGCAGGAAGGGGTAAAGCATTTTGCATACCTGGGCAAAATGAACCTGCTGGAGCTGACCCAAGTTGACTGCGACTGTAGCATAGGTGGTGTACATGATTCTCCTGTGTCCGCTGGTATCCAGACCACAAACCAGATGTGTTCTCAGGTGGTGCAGTAAAAGTCATGAGAGCAAGGATGTGACCTTAGCCTGCTTTTGTCCTGCCTTTAAATCATGTGTAAAATCATTAATGGTAAATTGTGTTGAGGGTTGTGTGTAATGGAGGACTGGTTAGTGTGTCTTGCTTGTAACCTCCTCTCAAAAGTGTCTTTGTGGTGTTACCATACTGGTACCCACATGTATTCAAGGGATAAAATTAGACACTCATATGTAGGTCTCACCATTGTGATGACTACTTACTCTCCTTCTCTCTCCTCTTTGAAAGGTATTCAGGAATCCCCAGTACCAAATGGCCATTCTCTCCCAGGCAGAGATTTTCTTCGGAAACAGATGCGAGGAGACCTTTTCACCCAGCAGCAGCTAGAAGTGTTGGATCGAGTCTTCGAGAGGCAACATTATTCTGACATTTTCACGACAACTGAGCCCATCAAACCAGAGCAGGTACTACTGCAAATGTTCAACATTTTCCAGATACGCTTTTTCCTGGCAGAGGTCTGTTTGGTGGGCATCACCAAATGTGTCTCAAGAATGTCAGTAGAAGAACATGGATAAACTTGTGTTGTGTCAAGATCTTCTCAGCTAAGCTCCTCTCAGCTGAGTGCACATTAGACATAAATACTGAGTTTTAAAAACTGAAGGAAAAAGTTTTACTTTTTTTTTATTAATAGCAAGTATATGGATATGAAATTACACCTGATCTGGAGCAGTTACATTAAGTGAGTCCTTAAAGAATATCACATCTTCTGATGCTTTTGTTAAATCAAAAGCAGGCTCTGCAGGCAGCAAGGAGAAGACGTGCAAATCCCAATTTCTAATTTTGGTTCATAGTTACCATGATTGTGCACGCAAATTAGATTTTTGTATCCAGAAATGGCTTATTATGCATGTAATTGGCCATTTGCTGAGAGAAACACCCAATTAGTATTGAAGGTAAATTAGTTGCACCTATGGATTAGCAGTGTGTTTGAGAAGGACTTGGCACTAATTTTTTGGGAAAGTTCCATTTTTGCAGGAGCAATACAGAAGCACATGCAAAAACTGATGAGGTATGACTCTCTGTGTTCTCCTTGGGAAGCAGCCTTTAATTTAGTTGCTGAGAAGGAGGTAGGTAGAAATGAATATATTGCTGTCAGCACCAGCGTAGGTCTAGCTGGCTACTTAATGAGATATCTGGTCATTAATCTTCAGTGTTAATATTAGACCTGCTTTTTAGCAAGGTGGATGGACTTCCTAAACTGCAGCCACTGATTTCCCTTGGAGGAACCTGTACATTTGAGGGCCACTGGAGATTATCTCATGGCAGCCAGCTACCATCATGTCTTCAGTTAAGGAATAGGTATTGGTATCAATTTTTTTTTTTTTTAAATAATTACTTATGCTGAAAGTCGTATGGTAGAATAGAAATTCCTCATGCCTTTAAGCTCACATCTGTCACTTGTTATTTCATTCATAGAGCCATTTGTTTTTCACCAGCTTCTGCTGGTTTTGTAGTTTCCCTCTTTTATATTTGCTAAGAAACTCTTCAGAGCTGAACTCAAGATGGAAAAGGATAGGAAAATTGCTGAGCTTAGTTTGTTTTCTTTTCGTTAGGAAAGCCAAAGACGCATTGTCTCCGGAAGGTGAAATGGCCTCCACATACCACTAGATGGTGGTTATCCCATCTTAACACGGGTGATACTGGAGAGGACTGGCACTGCACTCCCTCCTGCACTTGGAAGTTGTGTGGTGTTAGACCTGTCCCTATGAAACTTTTACACGCCAAAAAAATCCTTACAAAGAGAGCAGTGATAGAAGACGATAGTTTATTCATTTCTATTAGTTTCTGTGAAGTCTCTGAGTGATGCAGGACTGTCGTTCAGGCCATCAGTGAGTGAACATTTATGCAGGCAAGCTTTTACTGGTTTAACAGAAAGAATGGGAGAACTGAATGAAGATGTTGCTGAAATATCATCCCGATTGTCAAATTCAGGATATTCAACTGTTGGAGGAGCAAGAAGCTTCCTGGGTCCATGTAAGAAGCTGTGACAAGAATGCCTGTGCAGCCAGATCATTAAGATTGGAGATACGCAGCTACTAATTGATTAACAGGGTACTCTCTGTATGCTCTGAGAAGTCAGATGCTGAGAAATGTGATACTATGATTTACTAAAGGTGTTGAGCAGAACTGCCTTGCCTGGTTAAGGGCTCATGGCTGTTTGGGGTTGGCTTCTGCCTTTTGCTGGCATGTAAAGCTTTCAAGATGAAAGTAGGTGTTCTGTGTGAACTAGCTCTGGTTCATAATGATGAGGTATGAACTCCACCCCTTACTTAAAGCAGTCATGTTTTACCTCTTTGGTGAGTTAAGCAAAGCTGTCACAATACTAAACCACAGTGGAGAAGCTGTCTGGGTCAATTAGTGAGGCCAAAGAAATCAATGAGAAAGAAAACACTGAGCACATTAATGATGTGATTTGGAAAACCAGTTTTGTCCCTGCAATAGATTGTTGTAGTAAACCGAGACTTCCAGAGTGCTGGTTTAGGAGCTAAGTCAGCAGTGTGGAGTCCTGAGCTATTTCTGTAGAAGAAAATAAAGAAAAGATGATCCTCCCCATAAAGATGAGATGTGGCAAGAAGTCTAGTAGGAGCTTTTGACCTACTGCTTATCTGCTTTCTTAGAAATTTGGTCCAGTAGCAGCCAGGTGAATTATTGTTAACTTTACTTGGGCACAAAAATTTGATGCCCATGTGCTGTTCGTCTGAGGAGGCTCCAGGTATTTTACTGGAAGAATTGCCATTCTCTAGACAAGGAAGTTCCTTTTTCTCCCTGTTTGGCATTTCTTTTCTAAGTCTTCCTCCTTGCTTGTGTGCTGGAACAGTCCCTTGGCAATGGTGAGTTGTGGGAAGGAAGGACAGGTTCCTCCTGCATAGCAAAGAATTTGCAGTCTCAGCATGCTTGGCCCCTGGCTGAAGGTTAGCTGCAAAGTCCTCCTGATGCATTTTCTGGGCAAAATTTGGGCTTGGAAACTGTGCTGTTGGAAAGCGTACATTGACCCTCATATAGGTAGACAAGTTTGATGAGTTGTGTGGGACTGCCAAGCCTTTTAATTTAAGGGCTTCCAATCTATTTCCTTTACTTTTCCATTTTTACTGTTTCCCTCAGTTCACCTGCATGAAATGGAGACTCATGAGTTTTTTCTCACCTCGAAATGAGTTGTGCTCTTGGAAAACATCATCTGAGTTTTCATATCTGCTGTAAACTGTGCTTTCTATAGAGGGACTTTCAGGGAATGAATACTTGTCACAGGGCAGGGCTCATACAATGACGGGGGAGAAGGCAATCACTGAACAGTGACAGAAAATTAAATATCAGGCAGTCCTTTGTTCAGAAACAGTGCCCATTGCATGCACTGGGTGAGGCAGGGATCCCACCACCAACATGGGTTTGTATAATTAACTACTCGGAGAAGAGAAGGCTCTGGGGAGGCTTTAGAGCAGCTTTCAATGCCTAAAAGGGTGATAAGAAGCTGGAGAGAGGCTTTTGACAAGGCTCTGTAGGGATAAGACAAGGGGGAATGGCTTCAAGCTGAAAAAGGGGAGATTTAGTTTAGATCTGGGGAAAAAGTTCTTCCCTGTGACGGTGGTGAGGCCTTGGCACAGGTTGCCCAGAGAAGCTGTGGCTGCACTGTCCCTGGCAGTGTTCAAGGCCAGGTTGGATTGGTCTAGTGGAAGGTTTCCCTGCCTGTGGCAGGGGATTGGAACTGAATGATCTGTAAGGTCTCTTCCAACCCAAACAAGTCTGGGATTCTATGATTCTATGACTGTGTGTTGGGGAGGGCAAGTGAGGCATCTCCTGTTATGTGCCTCATTTTGTAACCTGAAACCCAGTGGTGCAGCTGTTCATGCATGGGTATGTACTCTGCAGCATGGATGTGAGATACCTGTGCTTATAGAGCGCAAGAAACATTGCTGGCAGGTGAAGTCCTGCAGATGGGAGCTGAGGAGCCTAAGGGCTGGCTGCGCAAACGTAGTCAAGCCCTCTTGTGTCTCTATGTTCTGGGCAAGTAACCAAGGCATAAAGTCAGTACTTTAAAAGCACCCTGGCCTTCTTTTCCCTGACAGAACTCTGGTATAAGCATGAATTCTTGTGTAAATGCCTTTCCTTGGCGTTTGTACACTTTTGTGCACATTTTTTTTTGCAAACAGCCCATGATTGATTTTCCTTGGCTGCAAATGCTCATGGAAAACTGATTTTACATATTTGTGGGCATGGGTTTGGATATGCACATAGCAGTGTGTTTACAACCCCACTGTTGTACCACTGTTCTGCTCATGGCTTCTGGCCACCAGCACCATGCGGTTCTTTCATCAGCTGGGACAAAGTCCATGTCTTCAATGTCGCATAATCCTCAGGTCCTGGAGAAGAAAAGCCTTTACAGCATCTGCCTCCTGGGCTGGCAGCGTTTTCCGTTCTCCTCTCCATGCTTCTTGGGGGGTGTTTAAATGGATCCGGCGGCTCCCTGTTTTGTCGGTTCCAGTGCAGTCCTCCTGCCACAGGAAGCGCTGTTTGTGCTAGCACGAATGTGCTACAGCCAGTGCATTCCACATCCAGGCTTTCCTCAGAGCAAAGCTGTACTGACACAAGAAGCCTGCCCTGGCATTTTGCTGTATGGCTACGTCCATGGCAGGCAAGGTATTTCAGCCTGGCCCCTATTATAGGCAAAGCCCCACTGTTTGTGATCACTGCACTAACAATTCAGATTTTATCTAGAATTGGCACTCATGCTGTGCCCTTTCTATGCACAGAGCTGCTACATCGAGTGGGCTGATTTTCCAGTGCATAGTCCATTAGGAGAATCCAGCTGGCAGAACCAGAGATGCCGGCTGTACCCAGCAAATCAAGGGTTTGCATGGCTGAGGCTGATTGTCCTTTGGCGGCTTCCTGCAATCCAGCCAGAAGGATGGAGGATGGAGCTCCCTGGGGAAGCTGTTCTGGGCAGGCCCAGCCCATAGTATTAGCAGTGTGAACTGTGGACTCAAATGCATTCACCAGCTAAAGCATGGGCAGGAGATGTGCCTGAAGATTGAGACTCAGGAAACAGCTGTGATCTGGACGGAGGACTTCAGGCCTGGGAGGATGGATAAGTGCATTAAAGCCCCATCAAAGCGGGCAGGGGTGAAGCCTGGTGCTTGAAAACCAGCATGCTTTTTGTCGCTGTGAGAGACTGGGACTAATGCCTCTAAGGGGAAGACTGGGATGAAGGATCTACAGAAGGATCAGCCCAACAGGAGAAGCAGTACATTAATTTCCCCAGAATAAAGAAGAGAATTATCTATACTGAATTTCTGTCCACAACAGAAATGGATTCTCTTGTATTTTTAGCTTCATACACAGGCCCAATTGAATACTCATTGAAGCCAAAAGGAATATTTCTATTGACTTCAGTAGACTTTAGATCAGGGCCATAATGAGGCATAACATGATGTGACCAGATTCAACACTATGTAGGTCACTGACTTAAAAGGGAACTGCTTGCTGCTAATAGCAGATAATTCCCAGGCCCTTGCTCGTGCTTTCCCATTACTTTTAGCTAGAACTAAACTGAATACCTGTTCTTGGATTAATTTCTGGATAAAATGTCAATATTCTGAGCTGAGGTAGAAACCAGTAACCTGGCAAACATATAATAGTATATGTATTCTTGGCATGCAGTGTTGATAAGTCTGAATCTGAAGCATAGGCAAGTGAAATTTGGATAGCTAATGAGCTCTGCAAATTTCAAATATAGTGGAAAAATTGCAGGAAGTTGAAACCTGATTGTCCTCAGTTTCAGAGGTAGTTACAGTGAAGGTCTTCTCTGAACTGACTGAGAGAGGGGCTTAAATTCTGTTTGAAAATCTTCAAGTTTTACTTCCTGTTCAAGTATGCTTCAGCTTTGAAAGAGGAATGTTGATTTTTCACTGTAAGGAGCTGTGTTAGATGGTGCATTTGCAGGAGTGCTGCTCCTGAGAGCTCAGAAGTGCACAATCTTCCTAACAATATTGGGGTTTTATCTTCAGGAATAACAGAGAAAGCCCTAGATAAAGCCAGAAAGTGTGACCCATCTGTCTGTTTTAAATGTGCAAAGAGTACTCTCAAAATGCAGTTACTGGAAAAGCAGAAGGAAGGACCATATGATTGGTCTGGGTCGCTGGAGTGTGGATAATACGCTTATTCCTGAAGAACACTACCTTTGGGTGGACAAAGGCTGCTGAGCATCTTCAAATAATCTGACACTTGCAATGAGAGCTGCAGAGTTGATTATTTGCTTGTGTTTACACAAAACTATGTTGTCCAGTAACAAAATTATGCAACTGACTCATGGCCATATTTGAATGTCCAGAATCTTCATCTGCCACCTGCAGAAGTGATTTGAGCATGTAAATGCAAGTTCTTACCCATGGCTTGTGCGACAGGTGAAACGTAAAAAGGAAAACAAAACAACAGTGTATGGCTCGACGAATGGACACGAACGCTAAAACTGAGAAAGATAAGCAAGAACAGGAAGAGGCAAAGTGGAGTTCCGCATTGACCTGCCAGCTCTGCAGACAGCTCCCTGAATGCAGGCAGGAGTCTGGGAGGCAGACGTGGGCTCAGCATCCCAAGCTGTGCCAAATGCAGTTGCATACCCTCTGGGGTGGTGGTGGATGTATGTGGTGATCAGGGTACTGAGCCCAGGAGAGGCAGGTCTTCCTGCCTGGCTGCCTGAACAACCACCCTTTCTCCAGTGCTGGGAGCCCCTCTACTTGCAGAAATAGGCAGGGAAGGGCAAGTGTCAGCAGTGCAATAAGGAGCAGAGAGTAAGGGTGTTCCTGTGGTTTTTACAGCTGTGCTTCTTCCAACTGAAACATCCTCTGATGCAGTGTGTGGCTTATTGGTGAGAGGGAAAAAAAAAATCCAACTCTAAAATCCAGCCTAAGAGAGCACATCAGGAGAGGAAAAACCTTCCCATATTTACTCTCAGTAGACTATTAAACAACACCAGGCTATTAATTTGGCTTTTGAGTCTTCACTAAAGCCCATAAAAGCACACAGTTGTCAAATGGAGTTCATTTTAATTTCCTTTCAATCACAGTAAATTATTCAGGTGATAAATCAGCTGAGGCAGCCTCCTGGCTGTAATAGAAACCCTAATTCCTGACTAATTATCCAGCCCATTGCTGCCAGCAGATCAATATCCCTACCAAATGGAAAGGGCGCGGGGTCTGAGCAGGCAGGGTGGTGGAAGGACGGCAGCTGGAAGTACAGGTGCCCATGACCCCAGCCCTGTGCAGGGGCTGTGGGGGGTTAGGCTGTGCAGAGATCTCACTTCCCACACTGCTGCAAGGGAATGCACCCCCTCCAGGACAGCAACCTGGGTTGCTGGGTTGCTGAATGCGGCCGCCTTCACTGCGTGCATTGTGGATGGGAGCAGGATGTGGGTGTCTGCTGGGGGCTGGAGGTTATTTTGGCACTGTTCCCCTCTGGAGTGACCCTGCTCTGCTCTTGCCACTTAGTGGAATGCAGCCCTGGGCTTTTGCTGCAATTTTTCTGTTGATTCCTGAATGCAGGACTTTGCTGCTCATGGGCACTATAAGCCATGGTAGGGTGATTGGGTGGTAGGAATGGGCTGCTGGCCTCCTAGGGAACAGGCATGTGTGCCTTGGAGAGGGACTTGCTCCTTGTGCTGCCCATCTCTGCCAGCGGGTGGGCAAAACTGGGAGAGACTGTGAGAGTCTCCTTTGAGTGAGTCAGAGGCTACTCAGAAGGGCATCTTAAGCTGGTGATATTTTTTCTTACTGAATAAAATTTAAAGAGGTGTAAGAAAGACCAAAGAGGACCAGTGCTGAGCCGTAACACAGGGCATTTCACTGGGAAGGAGTAGCAGCTCTTTGGAGGTGACAGTTGCACTTACCCCCATCTCCTTACATGGGGTGGATGAAGAGCTGCTCTGTGCACAAAGCCCTTCCAGCCCTGAGACGATGCTGCCAACCACAGTTTCTGGTTCACAGGGAGCCATCAGCTCCCAGTGAAACAGCAGATTATGCTGCAGGGGTGTTAGATAGAGCTTTTCCATCTGCCAGGGCCCCCTGGATGCTCTGGATTGCTCAGAGATTTGACTTGTCATTGGCTTCTGGAAGCTGAGCCTTCAGCATGTAAGACTTCGTGTAGGATAACTGTTTCTGTTCACCATCACAGAGATTGTCACTTATTTGCACTATGGTGGTAGCAGAAAACAGCACAGGGCTAAAAGCATTGTGCAGGGTCAAGGGGAGAGCAGTGTCTCCAAAGGTCATGCTGTCTGATGGAGAATACAAGTAATTGCTGGGGAGAGGAAAGCAGTTTCCAGTGCACTGCAGATCAAGTTAGAGCAGCGTATGCAGTGACTTGTTCCTGGTGCTGCAGAGAGGCTGAAGGCTTCTCAGGACAGTCTCTTCTCTGAGCATCCATCATCCTGCTGGGGCTGGTGGGCGTGTGCCCTGCCTTCTTCTTTGGCTCTAATCTGTGTTAGGGTCAAGAAGGAGAAAAAAAGCTTGCCATGGTGTTTCTTCCTGCTGAAAATCAACTTTTATGAGTAGAGAGGTTTTTCTGTTAGAATAGCAGCAGAAAGCACAGTTGCTTGGGCCAGTGCCTCCCATTTGCATCCTTGCTGCTCTGCCTCCCTTACAAGTGTTCTTTGTGCATGAGCTCCGGAAGACTGCACAAAATTCCCTGTGTGTGTTGCCTTGTTGTGGCATGTCATGTTGGGTGGTGACAGTCACAGCAGACTCTGTTGTATGACACGTGGTACTGTGTGTGACAGTGGGGCTGTGGTGGAGAGGAGTTTTCTGGGGAAGTAGCATGACAGGAGCCATGTATCCTGCTAACATCTCCCTGTATCAGGATCATCTTTGCAGAGAGCACCCTGCAGCTTGCATGGACACCCTGGGGGTCTGCCTGAACAGGGGCTGAAACTGAAATGACTGGTCTTTGAGGAAGCAGAAGTGATAGGAAGAAGCCCAGGTGGGATAATGCAAGGGATGCCAGCCCTCCTGTCCAGACAGTGTGGGGACACCCTGCACCCCTGCCTGAGCTCTGTTCCCTTCCTGTGGGTCCCTCCCCGTGGGAGCAGGTGGCTGCTGGCCTTACCACTTTATCTGGAAGCAGCAGGCAGCCCTGTGTCAGCGTTTCTCCTGCAAACTTTTCCAGAAGGCAACAGGGAGTGTTTCCAGGGGTCTGCAGTGCCCAGCGTGCAATGCCCCAGCAGTGCTGCCCTGCCACACAGAGCAGCTGCTGCTGGAAGACAGAGTTGAGGTTTCACTGCACTGACCCTGCTGTGCTGGCAAAGCGTGGAAGTACTTGTTGTATAAGGAAACCCACAGGCTGTTTCTTTTCCTTCTGGCACCCTCTGTGTCAGCTAGCCTGCACTGAGTCAGAGCTTGATGAAATGAACCAAAAAGCAAACAAAACAGAGCCACTGGGCCATGCCTGCTTTTTCCCGCTCCTCCCAGCAGCATGTGGCCTAATCAGTGCAGTGAGACCAAGCCGGGGGAGAGCAGCAGTGCATGACTTTTAGGGATTTCAAGGGTGTTTTTGAAAGACTAGAGCTATCCCAGTGCCTGTTAGGTTGTTGGAGAAGCCCCAGTGATGGCCTTGGTTTATGCTGATGCAGCTTCCCTCCAAGTTTGCTGTGCTGAACTTCCTGGGGCTTGTATCCCTGCTCATGTGGCTTTGTCTGGGGACCATGTCTGGCTCTGGTTGAGCAGGCCATGGGTCCATTTCCACACACCCAGAAGAGTGTTTGTCACCTCATCCCCTTGTGCCATCAGAGAGAGGAATCTCAAAATACAGAAGAGTCGATGCCTTCAGGAATTGTAGTGCAATCCTGGTTTGTAACTCCCGCTTTTTTCCTCCTGACCGCTCTTAGATATGATAACATGTAAAAATACAAATTCCCGAGTTAGAGGACAGGCCAGCCTTGCTGTGTCTGGAGCTCTTTGTCCTTGGCTCTTTGCTCTGTATGGATGCAGTGGCTGATGTTTTTAGCCCTGAGCAGGCTCCCCAGGTTGTGCACAGGCTCATGTGGAGAGGGTGTCACCGAATTTCATCTCAGCATGTTACACCAGCTTTAGACCCAGACATTAGTGACACGAAACAAAGTGCTGCAAAGGCAGTCAGTGATCTTCAGAAGACTTGCCACAGCTTCTGTAAGTATGATATAGAGGTGAGAAATTTAAGAAAAGCTTTCACATCTTGCTGTCTTGCCAGATATGTCCACATTTCCTTGCAATCTGGGAGCTTTGAGTACTTGTATCTCTGTTCATCATGTGTTTTGTGAATAAATGAATGTTTACGGGTGTGGTTTTTTTTTTTTTTTTTTTTTTTAGTTTAGAGAGATAAGCCAATTCTATCACATCAACATGTTTTAAATAAAACCCCGCATCTTTGTTTTCGGACAGCTAATGGACATCCTGTCATTACAGAAAAAATCACAGACAATACCCACTCAAAACAGTGGGCTATTCCTGAGCTGAAGGATAGCAGTGATTTACTGGCCACCCATCAGTTTTCCAATATCCCATCAAAGTGTAATATATGAGTAAGATGACTACAATTATAATTGCTCATGTAGTCTTTTTCTGTTTGAAAAATAATAGGGAAGTCATTCATGCACTTTACACTGTGTATGTGATAATCCACTTGCATAGGAAAAGAGATCTGGAATTGTCCCCAAGCTGGTTTTCTCTGTAGAAAAAGACAACATTGTGTCGTGGCACTAGTTGGTCAAGATTATGTTGTAGCAAAATTGACCAACATCCTTATGTCTGTGTTAGCCATTCAAGAGAGGGAAAGATAAATCTCTGAGTAAACACACTTGCCCATAGATTTGTTTAAAGCTTGGCCTGCTCACACGATATTTGAGGAAAGGGTTTGCACCAGTGTTTGAAGAATGGAACAAGATTTCTCTTCTTAGTGCCCAGTAGATGTCTGGATCCTGCAGGCTTTGAATAGTTTCAAATACAGTTTCTACCCCTTTTGCTCGGAAATAACCACTGGTTTACACTCATTCTGTAGGCTTTCTCTGAATCTGTACATCACTTTAGTGGACAAAGATGGGTTTCTCAGAGGTTCTCCCTGTGCAGGTTGTAAATATCTAGATGTGCTAAGGCATCTTTGAAGAAGACAAACTTCTCATGAAGGTGCATGGTAGGAGTATGAGAGACAGGGTCATGAGCTGATGCAGGAGGGGCTCTGCAGGGTCCAAGGGAACCCTTATTCCCTCAAGGACAGCTGGGCAGGGAAACGGTTGCCCTCAGAAGTTGTTCTGTCTCCATCCATTGTGGTTTTCAAGACCCAGCTGTGTAAAGCCTTGGGTGGCCTGGCCTGGTCCCATTGCTGGCCCTGCTATGAGGCTGCTCTGGAACTTCCTTTTAACTGGGATTATCCAACAACCCCAATGTCCAGATGTCTGCTATTCATTCCAGTTCTTATTAGGTGAGTTTGGGAAACTTCAATACAGTTGCAATTGAAAATGCGGAAAAAGTGACTGGGAGAGCAGCATCCTGTTCTCACAGTATGCATGATGAGATGGAGAGCTGCCTGGGATGAAGCATCCAGGAACCTCAGTAATATGCTCAGGACAGATGCTTTGTTTTCAGAAGAATGCCATAGTTTTTGGTTGCCATCTGTTTAAGAAGCGATTGAGTGAAACAACCTACAGAAATGGTTTTATGATGACAAAAAGCATTTGTGGAGCTAAGCTGCTTCCAGAAGAAAGGCTAGTTTCAAATTTCCTCTTTGCTCATATGAATAGTGGCTGCTTAAAAATCTGGCGGCAGCAGAATTTGCTGAAATGAAAAAAAAAATTAAATCTGAAAGGAGCAGCTTAGCACATAGTTGGATGGTTTCAGCCCTGCTTCTCTCATGTGGAAAATATAATTGAATAAGGGCAACCTCACAGAGCAGGGGTTTCTTCTGCTCATTCCTCGTGCTGCAGAACCCCCCTTCAGGCTCACAGCTGACCAAGGTATAAGGGCCTCTCTAAATAATTAAACTACATGATTAAATATCAGGTAAAATCAAGGAACACAAGAAATTGTCATCAGATTGTGTGCCCAATTTTCCAGCAATGACAAGTTCTGAGGCTTCACACCCAAGGGAGTTACTGTTGAAGGCACATACCCTGTGGTCCCATGTTCATTCAGGCAAATGGTTGATCTCTGGTTCTTGTGACTGTAGAGAAAGGTATCAAAATATAACCCTAAACACACATCTGGCACAAGAACTGGGGTGGCTGTCAAGGTGGGAGAGATGCTGAGGTGGGAGAGGCTTCCCATAGAATCACCATCCCTGGAAGTGTTCACAAACTGTGTAGATGAGGCAGGCCTTTAGTGACATGGTTTAGGGGTGACCTTGGCAGTGCTGGGGAACGGTTGGACTTGATGATCTTAAAGGTCTTTTCCAACCTAGCTAATCCTGTGATTCTATGCTTGGGTTGTACCATCAGCGAGTTCCAACCTTCTTGTCTGATGCTGTTTTCTTGTTGTGATGTTTCACTGTGTGTGCAGTGCCCGGGTGTCCCCAGCACTGCTGACTTTTTAGCAGCAAAATGATGATTATTACAACTGCAGTGTGTCTGGCTGAAACTGTCTTTCCAACAAAGAATGTTTTGATAAAAACTGAAATGTTTCAAGGAAACCTGTCATTGATGATTTTTCCTCATAGAAGGTCCTTGGCTGGCGCCTTTCACAACAGTGGGGAAGTGCAGAGCCTCCAGCAGTGTCAGGCTGTGGGTGTCAGCAGAGAAAGTCTCTTTACCTGGAACCAGCACCCCACAGGTACCCTATAGGTACCACACTCATTGATCAGCCTGCCTCTCTTCTGCTTCTTTTTCTGTATCTGTGTGCAGACAGTTTGAGATGTTTCTGGATGGGTCTTGAGGCTGAGTAGCCTGCTCCATGCACTGCAGGCAAGCAGGGTGGACAGGGTGTTTCTGAGGTATGTGATGCTGTCCTGCCCTGCTCCAGTGCCTTGTCTCAAAGCCTTCACATTCTGCAACTGCTGCTGTTGCGTTTGGATGTCAGCAGGTCTCAGCTAGTTAGTGAAGGGCAAAACCACCTCAAGATTTACCCTAGGAGATGAACGGGGTTCAGTGTCCATTAATCCTTAGGAAATGTCACATCAAAGAAAGCACCACACATTCCCCAGATTATCCCCTGCCCAGGGGACAATCTTTAGCACGTGCTAAAGAAAAGGAAGGTTTCCACATCTCTGCATCCGCCAAAGCCCTCTGTGGCACATCTTGGCTGCACAATATACGATGGTTAAAGAATCCAAGCTGGGGAGGAGATGACTGAGGTACAGCAGCCAGGATGGGCATGCAACACTGTCACAAGGAGGAAGCTCCTGCAAAACTTGTCATCCTATTTCTGCATTCCTCAGTAAACCTATCTGGGAGGTTCTGGCATGGTGGGGAAGAGTCCCTGAAGGGGTGGGCAGTGCTGGTGAGGGCAAGTGGGAGCGGGGGTGATCCATCCTTTCATCTCATCTCCTGAAGGAAACTGAGTTGTGTTTATACTGTCAGAGGAAGGAGCTGTTGAGGATAAATGTGTGACAATGAAGTATGCAAATCCTGGCAAAAGCAGAGGTCAGCTCTTACCACTGTTTCACTGTCTCTGTTCATCCTGGTGCTTGCTAATGGCATGGTGAGGCTCAAATTCAGAAAGCCACATCACCTCCTTTAGGCCCTCCTTAGCATGACTCTATGGAGAGTACTTGCAAACCAGAGGAAGATAAGTACGCTGGCTTCCTCTGCCCCAGATGGGTGACGGGGAAATGGCCTGTGCAAGGCATGGCTGAGAACATGTCTGCAGGTGTGTGCTGGTTTCCCACCAGACCTTCAAGGTTCAAGGACCTTCAAGAGGTTCAAGGGCTGTGGGTGGGAGGGACAGCCAGGTGGATTTTGGCAGACTTATGGGTCCATTGTCCCTGCATACGCATGCCCAGACATCACGCACATTCTTCAGACTTTGCTTTCATTTAGTCTGCTAGCTCTAAGATACAATAATAATAATAATAATAATGATAATAGTAAAAAGGATGATTTCAGCAGCAAGTGCAGGCTGCTTTCTGTGCTGCGATTTGGTGGGGTTTTGTTGTTTACCACGGGCAGCCTTGCTGGAGCGTGTGTGTGTGTGTGTGCACACGGGTGATTTACTGGCCTGTGCAATGCCACATGTCTTTAAAATTACAGTGCCCATTTCCTACTGAAATAATTTCTGCGAAGAGAGGCTCCTATTACAGCAAGAGGAGTGTGGACGTCATGATTTATTATTATTTATGGTCCCAGGGCCTTGTTTATGCACGATGGGTTAGGTGCTCAGGATAGAAATGCCATTATGCAAATGACATTGAATGTCCTTACTGAGCCTAAATAATTTTTGTGTTGGACGATTAAACCTCATCTGTTATTGATATGGGCTGCAGTCGGGCTATTAAAGAGTCCCAACAGTACTTACTCCCAGTAATGGGAAAATTGAGAGGAAGAGGCTAAACAATTGCCTCAAGTGTGCTGTGATTGTCTGTTAGGAGTGGAATATAACAACCCCCCTGAATGGAAATCGTGTTTACTACTTAGGGATAAATAAAATGGTAGAACCATACAATAAATTATGCTTTGTGATGTGAATTGACACACCAGAGAATTTCTGTACTTTCAATTTTTTTTTTTTTTTTTTTTTGGGGGGGGGAGTGGGGCAAAAGGAGAGTCAGATGTAGCTGTAGATGCCGGGAGCAGCCAGGGAGGATTCCCATAGTGCGTGCCTCTGGCTGAGTGGCTGGGGAGAGCCATCCTCCTCGGGTGTCGCACAGTCACCATACTTGCTGCCTTGACACAGCTGTGCGGTCACATTCTGATCAGTGTTGATAGCTTATGAATTCCAAAATTGACAAAATTTACAGAAAAATGAGGATAATCCATCTTCCTTAGCAGCCTGTCAGGAGCTGGCTATACTTCATAATCTTCAATTACAGATGCTATTTTCAGACATTTACATGCAGATATTAGAACAAAATGAAAATGAGAAACAAAGAGCAAATGGAAATGCGGCTATTTATATGTATAGAAGAAAAACAACAGGTAAATTCTAGGCATTTAGATTGGATTTGGGGGTCCCTTCAGAAAATCTCAGGATGACTGTGTTTGCTTATGGATTGCACTGTGGAAATATAAAATGTAGCATGTCATTTCCCACATGCAGATAGTCTGAATATTGGGTCAAAATCAGGTCAGTTATTCTGAAGTATGAGGGTAAATGTGTTCATGGCAGGGTGCACTATCTAGCTAATTCCCTCTATCTTCGGAGGAATCTCTGGGGATATGCACAATCCTAATCGGATTTCTGCTAAAACGAAACACAGATGTTAATTTTTTAAAAAAGTATGTTTTTTTGAAAGGGAGATTCAGAAATATTCCACATAAACTGAGGGAAAAAGGTTGTACTATTGAAATCAAACTTCCATGCCCTGTGAGACAGCAAAGAGCCCAACAGTGCCAAAACCAAAGAGAAAATGGGGTTTGGCCCAATTAGCTTTTACTTCAAAGCAGAATTGGTTTTGATGGCTGTGGAGGGCAGCATAGGGAATGTCATGTAAATCACAAGACGGAGGGGTGGCTGGCAGGCAGCAGTGGTGAGGTTTTGATATATAGGTTTTTGAATGCCTTTCCCGTCTGGATGTGAGGCAGCTGAGGAGGAGGGCGTTAGGATTGATTTTCAATTCCCGTAAAATTTCAGGCAGAGCAGCACCCGTGCCCATGCAAGCTGCGAGTGGCGCTGAGTTTCTGACAGCCTGGGGAGATTAATTATAGAGTTGTTTTGGATTAAGCTCTCCGAACCATATCTAATGTTACAAATTTCTTCTCTTTGTCAGGCTGATGCAGGGGGCTCTATGGACAGCCTGCCTGGTGGACTTTATTTATTTATTAATTTTATTATTTATATTTGTTTATATTTATTAATTTTAAAGTAGTACAGCATGATGACTTGGAGGTGTTAGCTATGGGGTCTGTCTTGGTGCTGCTATGAGTTGTGAGCAGGGGCTTTAGCTGTCGACCTGAGGGACAGTACTGTGTCTTTTGGAGACCTTGGATTAATGCCTGGTTTAAAAGAGGAGGAGCACTGTTTTTGGCAACAAGGCAGTCTGTTGGGCGGGAAGACAGCACATGTGATCAGAGCAGGGGAAGACTGAAGTCCCGAAGCCCCAGGCTGACACATTGCTCTGGTAGTCTGAGCCCTTGTTGAGCTGCTGCTGCTGCATCCCAGGCAGTGCCATGAGCCCAAGGGCAGCCCTGCCAGCAGCAGGGAGGAACAAGAGGTGCCTCATCAAGTCTGCCCAGAGTTCTGCAGGTGTGATTTGGAAAACTGAGCAGCTGCAAGAAGCAACATGTGAGGGTCCCAGTGGATGCCAGCTGGCTCCTTTCAATGGCTGCTTGCCCTGCACAGCAGAAAACTCTTTTCTGCTTGGTGCAGTCTCTTGAGAGGGGTGCAGGGTCTGTGCCCCACAAAAGGATGGGGCAGGAGGGGGGATGTATTTGCCTCATGCTGCCTGGGTTGCAGCAGTGTCACAGGGCTAATCCCATCCCATGGGACCTCCCTGAGTTTCCTGTGCTGGCACCCCAGAACCAGGCTGTTTCAGGAAGCACCAACTGTGTGTCCATCTTTGCCTGGCCCTTTGGGATAAAATTCAAGGAAAATCTCAAGGATGAAATTGCAGTACGCACAGGGTAGGTTGACCTTTCAGTATGTTATGCTCAGGCATCTTTGCTAGGAAAAGCTCAGGGTGAAGTCTGTGATGGGCTGTCTGCCACTTCACTGTAGTAGACAACAGACCCTTCCTCCTCACACACTGTGTTAGTTGTCTGAAAATGGTACCAAAACACTGCTGCACCCCTTTTCTCTCCACCTGCCCATTACCTTCCCCACCCTAGGGAGTAATAGTTAGAAATAAGGCTCTTGCAGTGAAGGTGCATGTGAAACTTCACCCAGCACAGAAACCTTCCTGTTTGCACTCTGCAGCAAAGGCTGGCAGGGAAGGACCCTGTAAGGGTGGGTGTGCTGCTCCCCATGGGCATGCAGGGACCACTGTTGTCCTCGCCACCCCCTTGCTCCCCACTGGGTGCCATGGCCCAGTCCCAGCTGCCTGCCAGGCGCCCAGGTCCCATCTGCCTGGGCTGAGCAGGATGGGGTAGGGAGAGCACATGAGACCTTGCCGTGCGCCTTCTTTTGGTTTGTCCTTCTCAGTCAGTCCTTTATATATTCGTTTCATGTGTCTGTGTTTTCTCTCCTCTATGCTATGGCAGTGGTGCTCCATGCTGATGAGACAGTGCGTGGTACAACCGCAGGCAGTCATTTTTCAGGTAATTTCTAGGGTACTGAACACCCGCCTCTTGCTTTTTCACCTATCATGCAGCAGCAGGTCAGGCTTCCTGCTGTGTAGGGAGTGATCCTGGCCATGCCTGGCCATTCTGGGCTGCTCTTTGCCAGTGACACTTCCAGCTCACCAGTGAAAGACCTAAATCTAAGACCCCTTCTGCTGCCTGTCTGAGTGGCTGGAGAGTCTCCTAGGGAGGGTTGGCAGGATGGTCTTAACTGGGGTTGTGAGGTGAGGGGCTGCTCCATGAGCGCTGCCTGTGCCTGGGATTTCACCTACTGTCTGGACAGGGTGTCTGGAAGGACAAACTCAGCCTGAAGGGAGTGAGAAGAGGGAACGCTGCTGTGCCCCGTGTGAATGGGTGAACAGCTGGTGCTGTGAACCCCGAGCACCAGTGAGGCTTGCTACTTCTTAAGGGGGTGCTGTGGCCCTCCCAGCCCCTACACGGGGGGCAAGGAGGGCTGCAGATGGCTGTGACTGCAGAGGTGGGTGTGATACAGGGGCTCGCTCCTCCACCAGGACTGTTGGAGGAGTTGGGAGGTCAGCTGGGAGCAGTGATGGTGGTAGGTCCATGGTGGCAGATGAATGCTCAGTGTGGCTGCTGGTGGGTCTGAGAAGGAACGCTGGCACCATTTTGCCATGTGAAGAGGGAGGCGGCTCAAAAAGAAGTTACTGGAGGTGCACTTCCAGTCTGCAGCAAGCTACTGGGACCAGAAGTGGGAGGGACCCCAAGACTCCATTTCTCACGCCTCCATCTTCTGGAGCTCTGCAGCAATACTGCCCAGCTGTAAGTTCTCCATTCAAGCCATGCTGGGCAGTGTAACGCTTCCAGGCGCTCCAGCCCACAGAAGTGGTTGCATGGTTTGGGGCTGTGCTGCTGCAGGCTGATGAGATGGGCAGCGCTGCCTGCAGGAGGACTCTGCTATTGCACATGCCTCCATCTCTCTGTGGTGGGGTTACATGGATGCGCATGAGTTACCACTGCCCTAGCGCCCAGTGGGGTATGCTGCACCCTGATAGTTGCATGCTTCTGAGTGAAACAGGTCAATGCCTCCGCACTTGAAGGGCCACGCTCCTGGTTTGTTGACATTATGCTTCCTGATCATTAACTTAAGAGGTGAGGCCTGGTCCCACTTCCTCCTAAGTCAGTTCATCAGACCCGGGAAGGGAAGAAAACTGTGTTGTTTCAGCGTCTGCTCTGGACTCCAGTGTCTGTGGTTTGCAGGGAGGGCCTCAGTCTGGTCCTGGTTGGGTTTGTGTGAGGAGCAGTAGCCCCAGAATTCTGTTTTGTCAATGGCATTTGGATGTGCACCCCCTTCTCTGGCGCTGTGTGTGACCTAGCCTGTGGCACAGCTGGATGTTTCCTCCCAGACTACAAGTGGTCTGCTCCCCGTTTCTAACCTGGAAGTCACATTCACACCCTGCCTGTGGGGAGTGATGCATTGGTGTGCTGTGGGAAGATAGTCTGGATACGGTGTGGTTATGGCTTTCTGAGAGCAGTGCAGGTGAAATAAGACATCTATGCAGGGCTTTTAGTTCAGATTAGGGAGTGAAAAAACCCCATGGTGCCATCACATGTGCACATACCCAGTGGAAGGGAAAGTGGGGCTGCAAATCTAAATATCATGGAGTGGCGAGGAAAGGCTGAAGAACAATCTACATTGGTAGATCCTGGAATGAGAAGGAGTTTTGGTTGCACCTGCAGGAAGGAGGAAGGCTGGGACCATCACTGACATCCTCTGCAGAGGAGGGATGCTCAAGGGGCTGTCCTCCCCAGAGTGCAGAAGTGGGGCTGAAGCAGAGCTGTGGTTGCACACGTCTTCAAGGTGGTGGTGGTAGAGAAAAAGGGGCTGGGTGCATGAAAGTAAGGGAAATGTGAGGGCATGGAGAGTGTTGGAGGAGGAATAAGCTGAAAGGGCTGAGAAGCAGGAGAAGTTTAACAAGAAGGTTAGGGGTGACCATAGGAGACAGCCTAGAACTGGGAGGGGCTATCCCCTGTGTCTCCTGGCACCGCAATAAAGAATACCTGCTTGTCAAGTTGAAAACTTTGTTGGCAAGTTTGTTCCTGGAATTTTCTCTGAATCACTGGGCAGCCTTCAGCCCAGAAGGCCCTGACTTATTGATCCATGGACCAGGTGAAGACACAGGGTAGCCAGCCACAGCCAATGACAAAATGTATGTGACACGCTTACCTGCAAGGGGTTTGCGTGGAGGATCCTTCAGGGTGACAGAGCATACTCATGCCTCACACAAATTGCGTGCACAGGAGAAATGTGCAGTAACACAGACCTGCTAATGTGGGGTTATCCTTGTAAATTAACTTCTGTTTGAGGGAGAACTGAGCATCAGAGTCACAAACAAATATATCTGATCCAATGTAGTGAGCTTGTGGCAAATACCAGAGTGTGTGCTGGCTTCTTGGATGTGTCTGAGAAACTCTCAAGTGGGAGAAAGATGTGTTCACTAAGATCAGCTTCTGTTTTTTTAAAAACAAAAGGAAAATGCTTAACTTTTTTATTTGGTCACTCAAAAAAAAAACCCACACAGTTCTGGGTTCTCCTATGTTGCTTAAGTTCTGCACAGCTTCTGCATTGACTTAGTCTGCAGAAATACAGCAGGGATCAGCCTTGGAGTGTTGTTCTTCAGTTTTTCTGTTTCTATTGCTGTTCTTCACTTGAAGTTGTCATCCTCCGGTTGTTATGGGCATGATTACGATCTCACAAATAAAGGTTAAAACTTTGAGTGCAAATAACAGCAAGGAAGGGAGAACTTTGAAAAGAAACTTCCAACTTCCATGTGAATGATCTCGACAATAAGAAATAATTAAAAAAGGCAAAGGGAGGTAATCTGTCTGCGGAGTACACGTAAGTCCTTCTGGAAGTGTGGATTGGCCTCACCTGCCGTAGATTGCCATGGCTACATGGACTTCTACTCGTTTATGGGACGAAACAATCTGACTTCTGAGGATCTGCACTTATTTTCTATAACTTTTCCTATAACTTTAATGAGATTAAGAAGTTCCCATGAGATGAGAAAGCATCCTTACAACAGTCACGTGATTTATTTTCAAATAATTTGGATTTAGAAACAGTTGGCTAAAAATCCTTCCCCGAAGCAGACACTTTTATTTACATGCATTTTATTTCTTGTGAGATGATGAGACACAGCACTCTCAAAAGAGGGGAAATGGGATGCTCTGTTCCCACCTGTTCATCAGCGTGTGTCTCTTCAGGTGACACCACTGAAATATGGGTTAACTGGCGCTGGAATGAGCATTTTCCTCTAACAAGCAAGTAACTTGCACTCTGCAGTTACAGCCCCCAGTTACTCTACAAAATTTCTTCTTTAAGGAAAGCCTTGCTACATATTGATCAGTTTGGCTTTGGTTTGATAAAGAAAGCCCGTTTTGCTGTTCTCCAAGAACATCTGTGATAAGCACAGACCCACTTAGTATTTTGAAGGCTTAACATCCCAGTGTAAATGGGTATTGCCTTTAAAACTGACTGAACAAAGTATTTTTGAGTTGCATTGCATCTACTTTCTGTCATACAGGCAAGAGTTCCTGAATGGTACATTTATTATCACTAAAATGCCTTTTGTTTCTTTTTCCAGGCAACTGAATATTCAGCCATGGCATCATTAGCTGGTGGATTAGATGACATGAAAGCCAATATAACCAGCCCTACTTCTGCAGATCTGGGAGCAAATGTTCCCGGGCCTCAGTCATACCCTATCGTCACAGGTAAGCAATTTCCCAACACCAGTTAGCGATGTGGAGTGTGTGCACGTTGCACCGTGGTGCCCTTCATGGTGTAGTTGTGTCAGATGTGGAGACATTTGCTCAGAAATCTCTTTTAAAGTGTGATTTCATAGCAGCTCTGTTGAAAGTCAGGTGCATAGTTTGTATGAATCAGTACTTTTCACCGGGAGCCAACAGATGAAGCATCCATCCATCTTGTCTAGGAAGAGGTGTGCACCTCCCCCCCAAACCTGCATGCTGAAAAGCAGAATGCTTGCCTCCGCTGTCGGGCTTTGTTGCTCATTTTTCATAAAGGTGCCTGGTATGTTTGACTGGATAGAGTTTTTATGGCAGTTCAAACTAGCCTGCATTTTAAATGCTTTTGATTCCTGCAAATGCTTGTGTTTTATACCATATTTGGAATTGCAGTTGTGCACTAAGGCTGAGTATTTAAATGAAAAGCAAAATTGTTTGTTCAGGGAATGCAGCATCATCTGCATTCATTTAGCAGTTATAGGGTGAAAGTCAAGGAACAGATAGAATTTGATAAATGCTTTGGTCACCTAGTTATTTGGGACTGACCATATTGTTTGGAAGGAAACTGCCCAAATGGTAAGAAAATGATGAAATTGTATCCCAAATGAATTGTGGGAATTCAGAAAAAAGGGATTTTGAAATTTAAGGCTCTATGTTTCATGTGCATGTTACCTCTGTATATTACTTCTGTCCTTGTGTCTAATCTATGCAGATTTCATCATTGGATTTTCTCTGTTTTGACAAAGAATGGATTTACTTCTTTATTTTGTTGCTGAAGGGAAGGTGACGCTGTTTTTAGTATAGTATTATTGTATCTTGAAAGTGCTACAATCTCATCTAGCAGGATAGCAGTTTTGAAAACTAGTTGTCACAAAATTGTTTTAACCCAATATGGCATCAGTCTTTGGCACTTCTTGCCAAAAGTTTAGGAATATTCTAAAGCAGTTAGAGGATTCCTTAAGGAAATCCATGTTTACCTTGATGTGTAAGGGGAGGGACTTGTTGAAATAACTGGTACTGAGTTGGTGTTTCGGTCGTTGGACTCATGGCTAAGGAAGGTGTCTAGGGATGGGTGGATGGACAGAAAGGGATTTCTGGACATGTGTGGCTTATAACAGGTAGGGAAACAGAGCATGGATAGATAGATATAGAATCATAGAGTAGAGGGAATCTAAAACTAATATGAAAGAAGCAACATGAATCATCATGTTTGGGGTAATAAGCCACCTCTAGAATGTATGAAAGTTAGAAAGAAATGTCTCCTAAGGCAAATTATTCTGTAATTGTTTGCTGCAGTAATTTCTTCATCTTAAAAGCCTGAAGTCCTGCTTATTACAAAAAACATGGGCTGCCTTGGCACATCATGGGTGGCCTGTTCCCCTTTGTTGATCTTCTGGGTGGTTGTCTCTTGCTTGTCCAAGTCTGTGTCCCTGTGACAAGCCTGATGCCCTGTCAGAGGTGTCTGTGCTCTGCTGGTGAGGACACCCAGCAGCATCTTGGACTGCACAAGTGGGTGCTGTGGGCATCACTGTCTCTCTTCTGTCTTCTTCTGAGGAACTGCCTATCCAAGTTCTGCACCTGGCCAAAGGAAGCTCAGCCTAGAGCTCTTGTTTTGATTTGATACTTCAGCAGCACACGTTCTTTTACGCTGGTTTAAGTAATTCTCATGCTTCACATGTTACTACTTCCTTAGAGTTTGGTGAGCTGACTGATGGTGTTTGTTAGAGCAAAACTTACCACAGAAGTGATGCTGCAGAGCTCAATAGAGATTTTGTGTAGGTTTTCCCTGTGATGTTAGCTATACTTGAGCAGAAGTTTCAAATGTTAAATTACTAGTTCTCATAAAAATGTGGAGCAGGCTTTATGAGCATCAAGTCTAGAAAAAAAATCCTGCCATTGGTCTTAAATGTGACATGGTGAGAGCTGTAACAGAACACATTTTTCAGATCACTAGCTATTTGTATCTTTAATTTGATATTGTGTAGAGTTTTCTAACACCTGCATTCATAAAACTTAGATTTACACAAGTATATTGTCTTAATGAAAATGACATGCTTTTAAAACCTTCTAAAACCTTCACCTTTTGATGTATTTTTGAGGGAGAATGTCTAACTGTTATCCTCCTTTTTCCTTTTGTTACACCTACATTAGCTTTTTTGTGCTGTTTGTGCTCTGGTGATGCCCAGAAGCCTCAGGCAGCATCTGGGCCCTGTAGTGCTGGGCACGTACTGTATATCAAAGTTGTGCTCTCTGCCCTGATCCCTTCCTTAGGAGTCAACAGGATGTGAAAGCTTTTGGGAGCAGGAAGATTTAAGCAGCAAGCCATGCTTTGTAATGTGCAAAGCATGTAAGTTGCAGCAGGCTTTGTGGTGCATTTCTTACCACAGGTCTGGACAGACTTCTCCATTTCCTCCCCAGGATTAACCCATTTTTTCTGTCTCAGCTCTTTCTGCAGCCCATTTCCTTGGTGGGACAGGGGATTAATTTATTGATCTTTTTTCCCTTATAAAGAAAAGCTGCATATTGCTATGGGCCTTTCATCTGTTGCAGATGAAAGTGAATCTGTTGGAGGTATCAGTGAAAATCAGGAGGAAGTGGGCAGTGACACATAGCAGGAGTTATGAGTGTGAGGTCAAATAAATGTTTGTTAACACATCATGTACTTTTCCTTTTGGGAACTTTGTTGTCTGTGGTCTGACCAAAGTTACGATAAAATTCAGCAGTTGGGTATTCCTAAACTGGGGTTGGGTTGGCTGTGTGTGGGTAGGTGAGAGAGAAGGCAGGCAACTCTTATAAGATTGTTAGCTTTGTATAATCCCTCTTTGGTGGTCTGACACTCCTGCTCATGAGAGGAGTCTTGTCAGCACCAGTTCCTGGACCCCAGTCGCGTGTTCACCAAGCAAGAGCTTGAGACTTGGAGATCATGATGGCATTTCTCCTGTGAACTGCTCCCTGTTAAAGGAGGAATGGCTAACCTGAATTCCAGTCTTTTCTTGAGATTCAGGAAGGTGGGTTGCTTTTAATTGCTACATCCTTTTCTGTTTGTTTTCACTCTTTCTGGCTCCAGACAGGCTGTCCTGTGGTGTATCAAGCAAACTCAGAGCAGGAAACTGAAAGCTTTGGGACAAAACTTGATTCAGTCATGCTAGGTAATGTGTTTCAGCTGTAAAAGTGATGGGTGGTTGCTTAAAGGTCCACAAAATGCCCAGAGTCTGTGTCTGGTGGTGCTAATGGCTCGAGAGGTTGATCTCACTTTTCGACTGTCCAGATTATAAACACTTTTGTAACAGTTTCACTGTCATGAGACCAGGAGCTGCTGGCATGTGAGTTGTAGTATCCAGAACAGTTTGTTGGTGGGACATGCTGTTTGTAGAAGGAGGTCTTCTGGTGTGTGGAAGCAGAGCTGTGAATGTGTGATTGCTTGATGCTTCCACACTGAGTGGGGCTATTGGTGGGCATAGGGCTGAAAAGCCACATTTTTGTGGATAAAGAGCTTGAAATATGACATATAGGATTTTGATCCGGGAACACTTATGTCCTATAGATAGCTGGTATCTGCCATTAAAGCTTAATCAATTTTTATGAGCAAGTTTGGAGACTTTCTGGGGTGCCGTATGTGAAGAGACTTAAGTCTAGTTTGTCTTGTCAGTCTGTAAGACAGATCGTAGAAGAAGTTAATGCAAACAAAGCTGAGAATGGATGTTTTAAGTAATTTATCACAGTCTTCCGTTGTTCTTGTTGCCTGGCTGTAGCGTGGGCAGGAAAACAATGTTGAGTGTTGAGATGCAAAAGATCCTCTGTGCAGTTATTGGTAGAAAATGTAAAATTTCTGTTTCTTAGCAAGCTGGTAGATGGGATATTTCGTGAAGATGAAAGACGAATTGACATTCATGCCACTACTTGCTGAGAGAATGTGTCTAAGGAAAAATTTAGTGACAATTCTCAGTACTGCCTGATCCACTAACTCTATTGTGTTATGGACCACCAGCCAAACCTTTGATTAGAGAACCACTCAATTTCTCTTCATCCCTTTTAAATGCCACATTAAATATGAAGTCTAAAACAAACCATCCTTCTCTTTGCTGCCACTTTCCATAAGTGCTGTCTGCATTTGCAAGCCAATGACATGTGCCCAGCTCATTAATGCTGTAGTCAGCAGTTTCCAAGCAGCCTGTGATTGTTACTAATTACCTGCAGATGCATTTTCCCTGCTCCGGCTTTCTCATTTCAGCATGGTCAGTATCACTTTGGAAGGACAAAGTCGTGCTAACCTGACACCTTCACTTGGCAGATTGACAGACCTGCAGGCAGCTCTGGCTGCAAAGTCAGTTTGCATTAGCAAAGCCAGAAGCTACTGTTGGCCAGCCTCACTCTGTGGCCAGCGAAGCATGTTTCCCTGTAGGGGCAACGTCGTGAACTCTGTATCGCTCATTAAAATAAGGAGCACAGAGCAAAGCGTTGGCAGTGGACTTCTTTCATGTTCCACAGCACCAGCAGATGTTGGAGTTGAGGAAGCTGGTCTTCTCCTATGCCAGGACATCTCCATCACCCTTTGCTTGCCTGCTCTTCCTTATCAATGCCAGGGCACTCTCCAGTGTGGTGGCTTCCAGCCTGATTAGCACATCCCATTGCAGCTGTGCTGTTGAGCAGGTTGCACTGCATTTTGCAGCTTGCGCACCCATGCAGGTAGAGGCTGATATTCTGCCAGATACAGACAGGTTGTTACCTGTAGCCACACCACACAAGGAATATAACTGTATGTGCTCCTCTGTGGGATCTGCCTGGGAGACAATGGCCCCATAAAGTCAAATGCATTGGCTCTCCTGTACGTTTCATATGCACATCAAAAGGCGAGAAGAAACAGAATAAAACCAGGAGCAGAGTCAGTTTGTCATCTGAAGGAATGGGGAAGGAGAGACATTCTCAAGGGCTATCCTCTCAGTTACCTGGCTTGCATTGCTGGACTAAGTCACCAGACATAAATAATCTGAGACTGAACTGAATGTAGAGCAACTGGGGCAAATGCTGAGCAGACTCCTCCACTCCTGGAATTATCAGCTTGACTTTTTCCTTAGTGTGGATGCATCCAGCACCTTAGGTGCAGTACAGTTTGCTAGCATATTACTCATAGGTGGCACAGGTCTGTGGTTAATGCAGGTAACAGGAGTATGTTTAACCTTCCATAAACCTGAGTATTTTGTCAAATTTTTTGTAGTTAGGAAAGGAAAATGCTAAGATGGGATAAGCGCATGTCAAAAAATGAGCTTTCTCACTACTGTTCCACTGCAACATATAGTCCTTATCTGGCCTCTCAGCATGTTTTTCCTTAGGAGTGCTCAGTTGTATAGGAAGTCTTTCCTGACTCTTTACCCTGCTCCATGCATCACATCATGCTGTGACTGCAATTTATGAGCCACTGTTTCTCCAGGTTTGGCCGAATGGCAGATGTTGTTGGTCATTTTGGAAGCTAGGCACAACGAACAGGCACTGCAGTTGGACAGGAGACTTTGCCAAAAATGGTTGATCCTGTAGGAGTTTGGTGTTGCAGGCAGTGTGGAGATGCTGGTGCCTTCAAAAGAAGGAAGAGAGCCACTCCTCTAAAATCCCAGGCCAAGTTTAAACTCTTGCCAAGTTTAAACACTGATAATGTTGCATTTAGATCAGTGCAATCCAAAAGGGCTTCCTGTTATTTTTAAGAAGAAAACAAGTGGCACATAGAATGCAGCCCAAAAAACAGCACAGATACGTCTCAGCCTACGGATGGAGGATTCATATGAGCAACCTCAAACACCAGCCTCTGGGTGAAGGAGTCTGGAAACACTTTCCTCTCTGCACAGGCTAGAGATTAGGCATTGAGTTTGGACTGGAAATCTACTTTTTGCATCACCCAAGTTAGGGAGCCTGGTAACACTTGGTCATGATTTGATCTCCAGCTGGCTCCTTATTAGGGAAGATCAAGCCCTTTTTGAGCTAGTGCTGAGGAGAGATCTTATGCAAGTGACAGGGTCGGAGTGCACCTAACAGAAAGCCAGAGTGGAAGCAGCTAGCAAATAGAGCAGAAGGATGCAGAGAAGGGGGCCAGAAACTTTGTATGCATGCTTAGAATTGGTATGGTGTGCCCTCCTAGAAATGGGAGTGTTTGCACTTGGGAAGGGGAGGCTTGCAGAGGGAGCCTTCCCTGTTTGCATCAATACTTGATGGAGGGTGAGCAAAGCAAATTCTTCTCAGTGATGCCAAGTAATGGGGCAGGAGGCCACATGCACAAACTGAAACATGGGAAAGTCCTCTTGCACATGAGAAGAAATCTTTCTGCCATGAGGTTGGACAATACTGGCACAGGTTGCTCAGAGAGGTGGTGGAGTATCCGTCATTGGAGATGTTCAAAACCCAATTTGACATGGTCTTGGGTGGCCTGCTTGAAGTGAGCCTACTCCAAGCAAGATTGTTGGGCAAGATGAACTCCAGAGCTGCTTTCTAACCTCAGCTGATTTCCGTTTCTGTGGTAGGCAGAGTGTTTCCACATTGCTGGGTAGGAGCTTAGTGTTTACTTTGGTGGGATTGTGCCCAGGACAGTCTGCAGTCTTGGAGCCAGGACTAGCAGTACCTTCTGAGGGTCTGCCTGTACTGGGATATGCCTGGGAGTGAAGTAGGTAGGTGAGGAAGCTTTCTCATCCATTTGTTTTGCTTTGTTTGTACATGTGTTTAAAGGAACATTCTTTAGATATCAAAAAAAATGGATGTTTTGCCTTCACATATTTTGTTTTTTTTTTTTCTTTTCTATTCTTCCTCATCCTTGGCTCTCTATCCATCCAGCAAAGATACCAGCTGTCACAGACTTTCCCTGGGATTCTTGACCAGACTGAAGCTCTCCAATGAATACCATAAGGGCTGTGTCCCTCTGGAAATGGCTGGGAGAGTGTCAGGAGAAGAGGGTCCATTGAGATAGTTTAAGCAGCTTGGAGTCTGGCCTGTTCCTTTTTATGACTTTGGAAATTAGGTATCTGAGGCATACATTAGAGAAATCAAAAGTTTAGTCTGAGAAAGAAGCTGCAGGAGTGGTGTGTGGTGAGGTGTGTATATCTAGGTAGAGTACTTAAACAGTATGTGATCTGAGACAGCCAAGTACTTTTTGTGTCCCACAGAAACAATAATGAGATGCTTAGAAGCAAAAATAAAGGTCCCAATGCATGCCTTTAAGGAATACATAGTGAAATAGGACTTTTCACTCCTTCTTGCACACCTGATGTTCATAGTGAAGACAACCGTTATTTTAGAGACGCAAAAATATGGTAGAGAGTCAATATTTCATTGATGTGAAGTCCAAACGTGGCTTAGTAACGTTGGGAAATGCATTGTGAAATCTGCTTTTGGTGATTCCTGGGGGAAAAAGACTATATTTATTTTGTCTATTGCTGTATTAAAAAAAATATTCCCCCCCCCCCCAGTATCTTCCATCTAGTTAATTCTGCTGTTGTAGTTTATTGATGTGAATTTAGGTCTAAATCTGTGTCTTGCTGACCACGATGAAAGAATCTGGTTTCATTAGGAAACGCTGTTTGTTCCTTACATTTATTTGCTACTTTGCATTTTCGGAGCAATGTAGCAGTGGACTCTTCACTGATTTCTCACCATTTAGGAGGTCAGTGGCTCGTCACCTCTGTAGCAAAATCTCCTGTATTAAGGAGAAACCATCTGCAGAAGGTGACTTATCCCATACATTTTTAGATATCAAATTAGAGATTCTCATTCAGAGGGTGCCTGTTTCTTTCAAATGACTATTGAGGGAAAGAGGAACACTTAGCTTACGCTAGCCCTGCATGAATGGGATAGTCTTGCCCCGCAGAGAGGAGGGAGGATTCCTGGGGGAAACCATTGCAGTTGATGTTTTCTGAAATATTGCCAAGTGGCAGTTTTACCGCTGTGTTTTCACTAGTGAAATGAAAGTATTTTGAATATTTTAACTTACAATTTAAAAATATTTGCAATTTTTCAATGGAAAGTAATTTCAAAATGAACAATTTATATATCCCACTGCAACTCTTTGAAATAAAAAGAGTAATGCAACATTTTTGCAATTCCTTCTTCCCTTTTTCTTTCCCCCTAAAATCAATAGTTTTGAAGAAAGTAAAGAAAAGGTTTGGTTTTGCTGAAATTGCTTTTTCTTCTGGAAAAAAAGCCTTGTTAATGTTTTTGTTGGCTAATTGTAATAGGAATAATAAAAAAGTCTTCTTTTGCGGCCATTATGTTTTGGTCACATAATCTGTCACTATATGAAAATGTTGATCAGTGTTTAAACATCATCACCAAATTACACTTTAATTTCTGTGGGACTGTTTTGAAGTGCAAACTGGTGTTGGTAGATGGCTGGTTTCTAGTACAGCATAATGCTAGATTTACAGCTAAGGGTCTACATTTAATAAATGAAAGTGCAGATGCATTTTCCAATAATCTATTCGTCATTCCCAATAGGGCCTGTCATGTTAAAAACTTGAAAAAAGACCACATAAACTCCCATGGAAAGGCAGCCAATCTGAAAAACAAAAGTGTCATTTTTAATGACAGGACAGTCTGACTGAAACCCTGTTGAATTTTTCAATTTTTATGAATTCTTATCTTGCCATTAAGAAAGAACCAGTGCATTTGAGAAAGCAAACGAGGCCACTTGAACCCTACTAAGACCTAGGCTATTAACTGTCTCTTTTGATGATGTACAGCCTCACTCTATTGGGAGTTTGGCTGTGGATTTAAATGTAGAATTAACTATGGTAAACATGTTTTGGTGCAAAGCATGTATAATAACAATTTGCATTTACATAGCATCTTTCACTTAAGGATTCTGCAATTTCTAATTAATTAAATCTGTTCCCCCATGCCCCTGGTACCGCTGTGGTATGGATAATAAACACAGTTTTAAATCGAGCAGCCATGGTAGGAGGGTTAAGACAAGAGGGTTCTGGTGCCCCTGCACTAGTCCTTATTGCAGTGGGGCTGGGGCTCAATCTGGAAATATGCTGAGCTGCCTTGTCTCATGCTCACCCTGGTCCAAAATGCTCTGGAGAAAAATGGGAATCAAACTGGCTCCTCACAGGTGGGAGGAAAATAGGAAAATACCCATCACCCACAGTGCCTTCTGCTGGTGTTTGGGTCTTGGCGTGAGGATGCCAGGGTTTCAGGTGCAGACAGCTGGCAGGGCAGCTTGCCACCTTGCTGCTTTAGGGCATCAAAGGACAATACAGTCCACAGATGGCATTTTTCACTGCTAGAGAATTGCTGTAAATCTCTTATAGATCTCCAAATTGGAAATAAAAAAATGGTAAACACTCAAGTTAGCATAAGTGCTTCACTAAATTGCTTTTTTTGGTATGCAAAAATAGTGAAACATTTCAGAATGTCTGTGCAAGCCAGCAAAATGATATTTCCAGGTGGGTAGAGGGATGTGTTGGCATCTGCATGTATGCGTGGTGCAAAAATAAAGTCTAGTGTTAGTCTGCGTCAGGCCACAGATACCCTTTCTAGGATGAAGTAATTGTTTTGGTTGAAGTGGTTGAAGACACCTCCAAACTTGCTATACCACCAGTGGTAGGTGGCCTTAGTTGGCCAAATATGTCACTTCTCTTCTGACACCTGACCAGTTATGAGGTTCTGTGTATTTACACAGGGGAGAGTGAGACAGGCAGTTTGGGAAATGAGTAGAGAGAATGGTAAACCAGAGACAATTCAAAGACTGTGCTTGCTGCTGGGTGATGGAGAGCATGCCAGGAAGATGCTTGCTGTCTGCCATCAGCTTGCACTGCCATATCATCAGTTAGGAATGGGAACATGCTTTTTTGTTTTTAATCCAGGAGAAATCTAGGAGAAACTTAGGAGGACTCAAGAAAGAAAAGTTGCAAAATGTGGAGTGTTCGAAGTTGCATTGGTGGGTGGTGGTGTCTCCAGGTGCTAAGCAGTGTTGGTGTTTCCCAAAGGCTTAGCTCTGAAGAGCCCTGTGGTCCTCAGGGGGATTGGCTCCCCAGCTACATGCCACGGTGTCCAGGAGGTCAGTGGAGGTGGCTTTGGCACAGAACAAGGATCCTGTGTGAGCTGATGGAGCTCTGGCACCTCCATGTCACTGACACTCCTTACTCTTTCCTATTGGGAACAGGCAGAAGTGCTTATTGCTGGCCCAAGGGAGAGAAAGCCAAAGGATTCAGATACTGCAACGCATTCTGGGAGAAGGGCAGCATCTTGTGTTGCATAGTAGAAAGGAAAGCTCTTGCTTATTTTCCCTACTGTTTTCTTTAAAAGAACTCTTAATATAGTTCTGGCCCTGGAAAACACTGCGTATCTGTGAATAGAGATTTTATAAACCCACTTTGGTTTTTTTTTTGTAACAGACTGTGGTTTCTTTAGGACTTCATATTACATCAGGGAAAAAATGTGTGAATTTCAGGTTTTGATGCCATTTCTCATAAAAATGTTGAACTGCAATAATAACAAAAAAAAAATGCAAAAAGCAAAATGCAATGGTAAAAATGAAATGTCACTGGCATTTTTTCGAGATACAACTTGCCTAGTTTTGAACTGCCTGATGAAACTGGCACATCTCCCAGCAATGAGGAATACCAGTTGTGGAAATCCCATGAGAATCAGCAGGGACAGGTACTGCCAATACTGCCATAGACTTGACACATGGCTTGGGTTTTTTATAAAGGTGTGACTGAAAAGTGAACTCAGTGAGGGCATGAAAGGATTATGGGGTTGCTGCTGGAGTTTTCCTTCTTTTCATTGTACATTTTTTGCTGCAATCTAAATTCCTTGAGCTTAGCCTTGTGATGACACTGTAACTTTTTTGAGCACTAACTCTTAAAAAAAGGCTTGTTCATAAACAATATCCCTCTAAAGAGGGGACATATGTGTGTAATCCCTTCTCCAGTAGGTAGTTTTTCTGGCAGTTGTGGGTTCAAACATGGTAGCTTCCTCACAGGTGAGCATCCTTAGTGGGAAAGCTGGTCTTGGACCATTGAGGCTTGGGGATCTGCAGGAGGATGGAGAGTTTGGAAGAGCGTGGTGGAAGGCAGCAGATACTGCTGCAATAATTGCAAAGTCCATTAAGAGGTGTGAAATATTGTGGAAGGTGGATGAAACACCCTATGTCAACAAATCTGTTTTTTTTTTGGTAATAAACAGAAGGCTTGCTTTTGCTCCTTCTGTCTTTGTTAATATTGTAATAAAAATGGAGAATGTACACAAGCTGTTCTTAGGTACTGATGTGCTCTTGAATGTGTGTAGTAGGTGTACACTGCCAAGAAGAATCATGTCCTGTGCTTCCTGAACTGCCTGCACTAGTCAGTAGAGGCAGACCTAAACTTGTCCTGGTTCAACTTAGTCCCATGCTGGCACAGAGATAGCCAAACTGGTGGGAAACACACTGAATCAGAACAAAATGTGACTGGATCTTGCCTATCCAGGACTCCAACCAGCGGAGCCCAGGTGACAGAGCCTCAGTGGGACCCTGTGCTGTCTGGAGAGCCTGTGGCTTCTGGAAATGGACCCATCAGCTGTTCCTGGTCAGTATGTGGTCAGCAGTAGTGCCAGTCCATGTGCTTTGCCCTTTGGGGTGGTGCAAAGCCGGTGCTCTGGTGCATCAAGTCACCCAAAAGTTCACAGACTTCAGGGTTGCCTCCATGCTTCCCTCTGCAAGGCTCTTACTTCAGACCTTTATTGAAATGTTCTTTTTGTGTGGTGGCCACTCCAAGGTCCCCTGGCTGCAGCATAGAATCATAGACTGGTTTGGGCTGGAAAGGACCTTAAAGCTCATCTAGCTCCAAACCCCCTGCCATGGGCAAGTACACCTTCCACTAGACCCTCGAAGGCCTGTCCAGCCTGGACTTCACATAATCACAGAATTGTTAGGGTTGGAAGGGACTTCTGGAGATCATCCAGTCCAACCCTCTGCCAAGGCAGTGCCACCTAGAGCAGGTCACACAGGAACATGTCCAGGCAGGTTTTGAATGTCATCAGACAGGGAGACTCCACAACCTTCCTGGGCAGCCTATTCCAGTGCTCTGCCACCCTCAATGTAAAGAAGTTCTTCCTCATGTTGAGGTGAAACTTCTTGTGTTTTAGTTTATGGCCACTGCTCCTCGTTCTGGGCACCACTGAAAAGAGTCTGGCACCATCCTTCTGGCGCCTGCCTTTGAGATACTGATCTGCATTAATGAAATCCCCTCTCAGTTTGCTCTTCTCTAGACTCAACAGGCCCAGCTCCTGCAATCTCTCCTTGTAAGAGAGATGCTCCTCATCATTCTTGCGACCTCCCCTGGACCCTCTCCAGTAGTTTCATGCCTGTTTTGTACCAAGGAGCTCAGGACTGGACACAATTCTCCAGATGTGACCCCTTCAGAGCAGAGTCGAAGGGGAGGGTCACCTCCCCTGACTGCTAGCCACACTCCTGCCAGTGCACCCCAGGGTACTCTTGTCGCTCCTGGCTCAAGGGCATGCTCCAGTTCATAATTAACTTACCATCTACCAACACTTCCAGGTCCTTCTCAGCTGAACTGCTCCCTAGTAGGACAGGCCCCAGCCTGTGATAGTGCTTGGGGTTCTAACTCCCCAGGTGCAGGACCCTGCACTTGCCCTTGTTGAACCTCATTAGGTTTCTTTCCAGCCTATTGAGGTCCCATTGAATGGCAGCACAGACTTCAGGTTTGTCAGCCACTGCCCTCAGCTCTGTTTCATCAGCAAACTTGCTGTTGTGGACACTTGCTGAGGGTGCACTCCAGCCCTTCATTCAGGTCGTTGATAAACACGTTGAATAAGACTGGACTCAGTATTGATCCCTGGGGAACACCACCGACTACAAGCCTCCAGCTGGATTCTACTGACCAAAGTCCTCTGAACTTTGCCATTCAGCCAGTTCTCAATCCATCTCACTGTCCATTCGTCTAACCCACGTTTCTAATCTTACCTATGAGGGTGTTGTTGGAGGCAGTGTCAACAGCCTTGCTGAAGTCAAGGTAGATAACATCCATTGCTCTCCCCTAGTCGACCCATCTTGCCATGTCATCATAAAAGGCCATTGAATTGGTCAAGCAAGATTTACCCTTGGTGAATCCATGATGATTACCCCTGATGACCTTCTTTTCTTCCACATGCTTGGTCATAACCTCCAGAATGACCTGTTCCATCAACTTTCCAGGGATGGAGATGAGGGTGGCTGGCTGTAGTTTTGCAGATCCTTCTTCTTGCCCTTTTTGTAGGTGGGAGTGACATTTGCCTTCTTCCAGTCTTTGCATACCTCACTCGTTCTCCATGATTTTTCAAAGATAGTGGAGAGTGGAAGGGCAGCAACACCTGCTAGCCCCTTCAATACCCTTAGGTGCATCCCATTAGGTGCATCCCATTAGGGATGGATTTCTGGGTGTAAGTCTATCTAGCTTATCCCTAACTCAGCTCTCTACGATCAACAGGGAGTTTTCCTTTCTCTGGCCTTCATTTCTAACCTCCAAGATCTGGGACTCCAGAGGTTCGTTCTTAGAGGTAAAGACTGATGTAAAGAAGGCATTCAGTATTCCGCCTTCTCTGTGTCTTCTGCTACCAGGACACCCTTCTGATTCAGCAGTGGCCCCATATTTTCCCATATTTTCCTTTTGCTGCTAATATGCTTGTAGAAGGTCTTCTTGTCCTTGATATCCTTTGCTGGCTCAATTCTAAGTGGGCTTTGGCCTTCCTTGTCACATCCCTTCATACCCTGATGATGTTCCTACAGTCCTCTCACGTGGGAGTGAGGACTATACTGTCCTTTTTTCCACCTCCCATAAATTTTCTTCTTGAGATTAAGGTTTAGTAGGAGCTCCCAGCTCATCCATGCAGGTCTCCTTCCCCCTTTGCCTGATTTCTTCATGGTGGGAATACATTGGTCTTGGGCTTGGAGGAAATGGTGCTTAAAAATGAGCAGTTCTCTTGGACTCCCTTGTATTCTACAGCCCTATCCAATGGGCTTTGAACACTTCCAGGGATGAGGCATCCACAGCTGTCCGGGCAACCTGTGCCAGATCCTCACCACTCTCACAGGGAAGGACTTCTTAATATCTAGTCAAAATCACCTCTCTGTTAGGTTAAAGCCAATCCCCCTTGTCCTGTCACTACTTGTGAAAAGCTCCTCTCCAGCTTCTTATAGGCCCCCTTAAGGTATTGAAGGCAGCTCTAAGGCTTCTTCTCTCCGGGCTGAGCAAGCCCAGCTCTCTCAGCCTGTCTCCAGAGCAGAGCTGCTCCAGCCCTCTCAGCATCTCTGTGGCCTCCTCTGGACTCGCTCCAACAGCTCTACATCCCTCTTGTGTTGTTGCCCCAGAGCTGGACACAGGACTGCGGGGGGGGGGGGGTCTCCCCAGAGCACAGCAGAGGGAGGGAATCCGCTCCCTGACCTACTGCTCATGCTTTGGGGATGCAGTCCAGCACATATGTTTCTGGGCTCAAATGCACACTGAAGCTGGGTCACAGGGAGCTTCTCGTCAACCAACACCTCCAAGTCCTTCTCCTCAGGGCTGTTCTGAATCAGTTCTCTGCCCAACCTGTAGCTGTGCCTGGGATTGCCCCAACCCTGGTGCAGGACCTTGCACTTTGCTTTGTTGAACTTCATAAGGTGGGCATTGGCCCACCCCTCATGCCTGTCCAGGCCCCTCTGGATCCCATCTCCTCCCTCCAAGATGTTGACTGTACCACATATCTTGGTGTTATTGGCAAATTTGCTGAAGGTGCTCGATTCCACTGTCCGTGTTGCTGACAAAGATGTTGAACAGGGTCAGTCCCAATACCAACCCTTGAGGATAACCACTCATCACTGATGTCCACTTGGACACTAAGCCATTGACCACAACTCATTTGAGTGTGACCATCCAGGCAATTCCTTATCACTGTGTGGTCCACCCATCATATTCATGGCTGTCCACTTTAGAGACAAGGATGTTGTGCAGGACAGTGCCAAATACCTTGCAGACCTCTGGGGAGCCTGAGCGTCAGCCCCCTCCTGCCTGGAGGACACAATGAGCATGAAGCCTCCATGGTGGGGAAGGCATCACCATTGCTGCAGAAACGATGCTTCAGGGCAGCATCAGCTGCCTGCGCTTGCTGCCCTTCCTCTGGCCCAGCTCTGGACCTTGCACATCAGCAGCACTAAGGCATGCAGGCAGCAGGGACTGGACAGTGTGAAGGGTTGTCGGACTGGGTAGGGATGGGGAGGCAGCATGGCATTTGATCACTCTTCCAGGACACAATACTGGCTTCTTCTTCCCCGTGGACCCCTCAGTTTGCTAGGGGTGCCCTGCAGCTTTGCTTAGCATCACACATGCACTGTGAAGAGCAGGGCAGTTCTGCCCCCATAATCAGATACACTGTCCTGAAGGGACTGTTTTCTCTGATCTTTGTAATTATTCCTGTCCAATCTTCCTTCCTGTTTTCTTTTAATTATTTTTCCCTTTCTTCTCTCCCTTTCTTTTTTCCCCCTAAAACTCCACCACTCCTCTCCACTGTATTAAGGATGTGAGTGAAATTGATGCCTGGAACTTCTCAAGTCTTTATGATGATGAATGACTTTCACTGCCAAAGCTTTTATTGTCTGTGATTTGAGAAGAAGGAGAGCTGATTTATTGTGGCTGACTGTCATGCCATTTAATATAGTTATAAATCCTGACACCATGATGGGCACCGTGGGCCGGGGACCTACTCTGGCCACTCTCCCACCCCCCTTTTGTGTCACTGTTCACCATCCTTTGCTGTGCTCCCTGCAGGGAAGCAGGCAGGGGGAATTGGAACCAGGAGCTCCCACATGTAGGGTGATGGCCAAGGCTGGATAAGCCCCAAGCATCTCATCGAGCCCCTGGCAGGCTGTGCAGCTCTTGGGGTGAGTTTGGGTGCCCCACAGACCAGCCCCAGCCACTACTCTGTCATCCCCCTGTCCTAGCAGTCACACTGGTGGGGCTTCTCTGACCTGCTTGAATACGGCTGAAGGGGAATCTTCCACTGTGGCCTGGGAGCAAAATCCCATTGCGTACTTTTTCATGCATGAGCCCTCAGACAGACAGGTTGGTTAATGTCTAAATATCCTAATTGCATTTTTTAACTGCATTTTACTGGCCCTGGTGTAATGTGGCAGGGCACCTGCAGGTTTTGCAAGCAGGAGCAGCATGGTGCTCTCTCCTATGACTGATGTTGCCATCAGCTGGCAAAGCTTTTCCTTCCCCAGGTGCCAGGGAGGGACAGGTGGCTGGTGGCAGAGCACAGGCAGAGCTGGATCGTTGCCTGCATTGCTTACTTGTGTCCAGCTGTGAACCCCAGGCTAACCAGTGTTGGCAGAAACGACATCTGTTGGTGGTCTTACTTGGTGTCGGACCTCATCTGTTGGGGAAGTGCAAATACACAGAACCACAAAACATCATCAGAGCCACAATGCTGTTTAACATCCATGCATCGGGCTCTGCATGTGCAGGGGGTGAGGAATGAGCTGTGCTGCAAAGAAGGGGAAGGGCAGCAGAGGGGCTGCACACTTCCATGGGAGGCCAGAGTTTTTTGACAGAAGAATCATAGTGGAGCATTTTTGGTCAACCCAATACTCTTGTGGGCAGAGATGAAGAATGTGCAGCACAGAATTAAGGCTTTTTCCATGTTTCATGCTATGTGGGAGTCACAGTTCCACATCTCCTTCTGTATCTGGTCTGAACTCACTGGAGGACACTTTCCATAAAGTAATCTGTACATTTGTTATTTTCTGAACTACCTGGTGCATCAGGTGAACTACACATTTGGCTATCTATGGAAGATACTATCTACCCACCAGGCAGCTAGGAAAGAGATGGGACTTGGAAATGTGAACTTGGTCCTGCTGCTTCACAGGGCAGATGAATATTGCAATTTTGTCTTAAAGTGATTTCAAATGAAGTGTTTGAGGTTCTTTCAACTAAAAAGAATAAAATATTTCAATCTTGACACTTAATTTTTTTTGATGGAAAAATACTGAAACCGAAATGTGTCAACATTTCCATAGCTTTGCTTTTTTCTTCACAGAATCCAGCTAAAATGCCTGATTTCAGCTTTTCATCATATTGCAGGAGAAAAATAACATTTTTGAAATATCAGAAAAATCATACTTGCTTTATTCATCTGAACTTTGTTGAGCCCTAATTAAGACGTTAAAATCAAGGGTGTAAATATTTTTCCTGTGAGGAGCAAAAAACTGCTGATGACATTAGCAATGATCCTTGGATTGGAAATGTCTCCATCTGAGATTAATTCCAGATGCAGATCATAAATATTAACTCATGAGATGGAAGATTTCAGCATGGGTCTAACATCTCTGCAAAACAGACTGATGGAAGCTGTTGATTTTATTTTCCCTCTGTGCTTATCTAGCAAGCTGGACAACTGATTGCCAATATACTCTCCTCTTCCTGCTTATGAATGCTTTGATGGGCTCCAGGGTACTGCCTCCTGTGTTGGTGCTCGAAGGGCTCCCATGGACCGGGAGGTGTGTGTTTGCAAGGGAGAGGGTGGAACAGTGAAGCCCTGGGTTGTCTGGGTCTCGCTGAGCTTTGGCAGCCCCTGGTACTCCACCACCATCCAGTGCTCCTGGCTGCAGAGTGACCCAAGCCAGGCTGGATGTGCCGTGGCCCTGAGCAGTTCTGTTCTCCCACTGGCTCATTGTCAGTCTTTGGGGTGGGCATCGGTGAAGAGTTTCAAGGGTGCAGCTTGAGGCTGTTGGCATTCACATTGAGGCAGGTTTGCATGGCTCCTGGGCTTCTCCTCCTGCTCTCACTGCTCCCAAAAGCCCTCTGGATGTCACTGCTGTTCTTTGCAAGGCAACTGGAAATCCACATTCTCTTTCATCTGGTTGCCTGACTGAGTCTCTCCGGACAGCTGCCAAACTGATCACTGGCTGTCCTGTACCCAGCTGTGGAGCGTCAAGTCTCTTCCCACCAGCACCACCCCAGTCCTACATGTCTTGGCAGGGACCCAGGGCTTGGCAGCCCACCAGCACAGGCTTGCCTGGCTTCTGGGACCCTCCACAGGTCTCCCATAGGCTGCAGATGCTGGCAGAGGATGGTCACCGTGCCTTTCCTCAGGCACTGCTGGTGCACACATGCATTGCTACGTCTGAGCTGCCTATGGACAGCAAGGCCTTTTGGCCAGGTCTCCAGAGTAAATCTTGCGGGTCTTAGCCCTAATGAAGGATGCTCTCCCTTGTGAGCAGCTGCTCTGTCCCAAGGGCAGCTCCTGGGCTCAGCAAAGACTTTGGACCTGAGGAGTGAATCAGAGAACAGGGGGTGTATGGGACCACCCGCCCTCCTCAGGGCTGGCTTTGAGATGTATGTCCCTTTTGTTCACTGCTAAATATTTGCTAAATGTGCTGAATGTGTGGGGCTGAAAACCTGCTGGGTATTAATTTGTTTAAGAGAGAGAAGTTGAAAGCCATCCACTTCTCCCCATGGTTTTGCATCTATGGCTCCACAGTAAAATGCTGCCAGTGATCTCATTTTCATCCTGTAGCTCTTAGCATTTTTCTTTTTTCTTACAGCTCCAGTGCCTAGAATCCAATTACAGTGTGAGGAGTTTGTAAATCTTCATAAACTGTTACTAGCATTTTCAATCCACTTGGCAGCAAAGATAGGTTAGAAAATAGCTTCTGGATGTATGCAAAAATTCTAACACTGGAAAAGAAACAAAAGGTAAAAATATTTTATTTAAACATCTTGTGATAACTCAGTTGCTCTCGTGACTTTTGTAGTGTATTAAGTAGCTAGCTCTGTCTGCATTTGTAGGAACAGGGATCCCTGGACCGCAAACTTTCTGAGCTGCTGATCCTCTTGGTCATCCTGTAGCTTTCCAGCAGCACAGTGATTACTGTAGAAACAGTCTCACAGAGCCTGCTGTGCTGCTCTTACTAGAAGTATTGCTGTGCTGCAGAAAGGAAGTATTGCTGTGCTGCAGAAAGGAAACAACAATAAAGGGAATATGTTGCTTCTGCATGCGCTAAGAGCACCGATCAAACCACATGAGATCCCATTTCAGACATAATGTGCATTGGAGGGCAAAATTAGATTGAAAAGTAAATGGAGCCTAAAATTTCCATAGCTTTCTTCGTCAGAAAGCTGTTTCATTGTGTGGTTTAATTCTCCCAGTTCTTTCATTCATTGCTTGTAGTGTGCTTGCTGGAGTATATTTTAGAAATAATGGGATGAAAAAAACCACCTTTAATTTGGCAGTGGCTGGGAGGTGTGTAAGGGCTGTTCAGGCCTGAGATGTGAGGGAATATGAAATGCGGAAGCGTGTTACGCAGCAGCAGCAAACCAGCCAGAACGGCACTTTCTGCATTTTATCAGGAAGAGGTATTTTGTCTGTGGATTTTAATTTTTGTTTTGGATGATTTTGCATTTAAGTTCTGAAATATTTGAACTTGGTCTTATTATTTCTATGTTAAAGTTTTATTTCATTGCTGTAAATGGACTGCACAATGAACTGCACTTGTGCCAAAAATTAGTATTTTCTAGGCTAAGATCTTCCTGTTATTTTTATGTGATATTTGTTTTCTCTCCCCTTTTAACATGTCTGCTTGACAGGAGGAGGCTAACTGGTTTCTCAGATAAGTAGACACCGGGGGTTTTTTGCCTTTGAAGGCAACACTTGATGTCATTTCCAAACTAATGCAGATTGCAGAGCAGAGCACTTGATGTAAAGCAAATCCCTTTTGAAACAGTGAAAACTGCAGACTGGTATAATTGGCACCAGTGGTATGACCAGATATGGAGGAGGAGCCTGTACATGTCTCTGTCCTGTGTGCACCTTTGTGCGTCTGTGTGTCCAGGCTGCAGTTTTCTTTCCAGAGCCTGTGGAAGCTGACTTAGCTTCCCTCATACTACTTCATCAAGTCATAATGCTGATTGCAAAGTTGCCTCTTCCCATCTTGCATTATGAGCTGCAGAAATGTCAACAGGGAGTCGTGCCTGTTTCAGGCTGTTTTCAGCAAAGTTTCCTGAAATGTGGTGTCTGGGGAGATGCTTCTCCACACTGATGGAGGGACTGAGACCTGGACCAAGAGCCAGTGAGGGCTTAGCTGAGCTCTGATTGTTGGGTCCTTGTAGCCCAGGAGCCCTTTCTGGGGTCTCCATCCTGGGCTGAGCATATGCAGGGTCCAGCCTCCCTCGGCTGTGGCAGAGCCCTGCAGACCCTTAGTTGCCAGCGTGCTGAGCCGTGCTCTGAAATAAGACTTGAAGAAATGTGTTTTCCTGCCCTGTGAAAATATTTAAGATTTTGGCTTTTTTCAGGTCTATTTCCTATTAAAAAGCCCACCAGATCTGAGGGAAGTTCAACAATTTAAAGTAGTAAACAAGGTAAAACCAGCCCATAGTAGTGTGCACCAATTGTTTTTGCACTGCTTTTTTAATCTGTCCTCAGTAGCTTACATTTTATATGGCAAAATTATTCCAAACTTGAAAAATATGTTGTTGTTTTTTTTTTTTTTAATTATTTTAGTATATTTTTTTAAAAAAAGGGAAATCAAATGTTCTCACGTCGTTAAAACTTTTCCTGTTTGCCAGAAGATGTCTCAGTGCCTACCCAGCATATGCCAGTCCGAAGCTTGTCTGCCTACCCGTCCTTGCTTTGCTTTTCTTTTCTCTTTCCCTAATTTTATTTAATGAGCCAATGTTTCTGACATTGAATCAAGAGAGCTGGAAGTACTGGCTAGAGCCCTCGGGGGCTGCAGCAGCAAGTGTGCCCACACACCACTGATGGAGTGGCTCAATGCTGGGTGAGACACCCTCGCCAGCACCCCACTTAGTGCAACACTCGACTCCTCTGTTGGTCCCATGCCTGCCATCGCACCCTCAACTTGGAGATCATGGCTTGGCAACCTAAGGAAGCAATGCACTTGCCCAGGGCTGCTGAGCCCCCTTTTTCTGCACTGATAGGGTATCAGAGCGTGCTTTTCCCATGCACCACCATGCTTGAGCAAATGCTGGGTGCTGGCAGTAGGGCAACCCTGGCTGTGGACAGGGTTTCCCAGAACCTGTCTGTTTGTCCGCTCCTTTGGGAATAACTGTGCTTGTCAGTAAAAAGAACATGTTCCCAGGTTTAAGCATGCAGGGGAGCACCTGTGTGGGACTTGCAGACTGTGCCAGGCAGACTGCAGCCTCTCACAGAGGACCCTCTCCTGTGGGGAGCTGCTCTGGCTGCAGCAGCATGTGTTCATGCAGCTCCCTGCTGTTCTCCAGGTGGGTTTAGGAGTGGAACAATCTCACAGAAGGGATTTAATGGCTGTGTTGCTGAAATGGCTCCAGACCACTGTGTATCCTCCCACAAAGTTTCATCCTTCTTGTGCTCAACTCCATCCATCCTCCATTCCTGTCAGTGCTCCCTTGATAGATGAAGTGCCAGTGATAGATACTTGTCCTCTCTGGGGCTGGTGGCATAGCGCACCTGGAGAGCAGTGGGACCCTCTTCGTCTGTCTGGCACACATGGTTATGCTTTCCATATCCCTCTACATATGATGCTGTGCACCTGAAACCCACCCAAGCTGTGCCTTTCTATACCCAGACCACCAGTTGCCTGCTAACCCTGCATTGAGATGAACAAAGAGAAAGCTTGCAAGGCATGAAGGTTTCATTTACTGGGGGAGAGGGAGAAGTTAAATTCTGCTTATGCATTGTAGTACGTGGCTACATGTAGTTGGCCATTGTAGTACATTGGCTATGCAAGAATTAGGGTAGGGGTAGGTTCTTGCAGAGTCATTGTCCACCTAGGATACCTTTTCCTAGTCTCCATACAGACATCCCCTCTAATACTTTGTGTGCGTGTACGTTAAATGAGGGGTCAAGCTGGGGAATTCTAATTTTGCATGTGTTACAGGAGGTGAAAGGGACCCACGTGGACTTTGAAAGTCACAGTTGGTGACAGTGCAGCTCAGCTCAAGTCTCAGACTTCTCACACTAGCAACATAAAATACATTTTAATGTACATGGAAAGCTGGACTGTTGGGTTGTTCACAGGGTGAAAGAGCTCCATGGCTGCAAGGAAGAAGGGAAAGGAGTTTTATGCAGCAGCAGCTGAAAGACATTTTCTAGAAGAGACGAGGGTGAGGGCAAAGCACACTGCAGCTCCAGGACTGGTGTTTAGAAATTGCAGAGAAAACAGACTGGAGTATTCATCTGTACATCTTCACTGCTTTTTTGCTTTACCAGAAAGTACCATTTTTCCTTAATTTTTCTTTTTCTTGTCCTGCCTCTTCTTTAAAAGTGCAGTTGTGTCGATAGGAAGAGTAGCAGAGACACCTGCTATAAAGGGAAGCTCTGGACTACTTCAGCTATCTGCTGCTATCTTGCAGATGAGGAGGAAAATAGACCCATATCTGCAACCCCTGTTTCAGTGCACTGTGCTTAATCTGAATTTTATGGCTTTGATAGCAGATTACAGTGCCACTGTCAGAAGCTTTTGCGACCCCAGTCACGGTGGACACTCTGCATTTCAAAACCTCCTCCACTAATCTTTCCCCCACTGCTCCCATTCCCTAGCTGCTAATTTCATGCAGGCACTTAAACATGATGGATAATTGTGTTCTGCTTATCAATGTTTAATTTAAGGGCTGTTCCATCTGACCTGAATGCCCTCTGCAAGAGCTATGCCTCATTATTGATTTCATGGTCACACCTGTGACATTACCTGCTTTGTAGGAAGTAGACTTTGACATTCCTGTGAGGCTTTGGCAGCCAGAGCTAATTGTCAGAAGAATAATCGAGTCAGCAAAATCATTACAGGTGATCTGTGTGTTACCACTGTTTTATCTGCCTCTAATTAGGTGCAGGAGAGGTAACTCATTGCAGTAAGCATGCCGCACTAGGTTTGATGTTCACAAATAGAGAGTTAGAGGAGCACAGGAGGGAAGTTACTCATTAACAGCAGCATTTCAGTGTCTTGGGGTCCTGTATCAGTGGCATCTCTTTTCCTGGTGTAACGGGGAGAGATGCAATCCCGTGGGCATCAGTGGGATGTAAAGTCTGAGCCATGTTCGGACAGGACAGAACAGCCGGCCATGTGTGCAGCAGCTCTGAACCTGAGGCAGTAACAATGGAGACACCACGCTGCTGTTGTGCTGAGCAAGGAGCAGTGTTTTGTGCACAATAAAATGAGCTCACCTTTTTAAGACATACTCATCTGTGGTTTGGGGTGCTCTGCTGCCCTGTGTTGCTGCCCCGAGCAGACCCTGTCTGCAAAATCTGAGTCGCCAGGCTGCAGGGGAGGCAGGACCAGGTGATAGCACTGGTCAGGTCCTTTTCCTGCTAATGGGGTTCCACATTTGGCAAAAACATTTTATTTAGGATAATGATTTAAGCAACAGCGTTAATGTCAGAATCTTTATTGGGTAAGGGAAGAGCTTTTCTAAGTGGGAGATGGATTTGCAGAAGGAAAGTCAGTTCTGGTAACAGGTTTAACTGAAATAGTCTGGAAATTCGGGTTTAGCTTTCCAGAGATCAAATGATTCCCAAAACACCATCTCTGCCATTACTTTGTTTTGTTTTTTTCTGGTGTTAAACTAGCGCATCCATAGCTGTTAAGTCACTCCCTCAGTTCTGGGGTGGTCGATGCTTGGTGTGGTGGGGATGCTGCCAAAGCCCATTGATAGAGCTGGGAGCACTGACTCCTGGAAGCAGCGGGTTGGTTCTGGTCGTCCTGGTGGCAGAGCAGCACCAGGGCAGGTCCCTTCCTGTGCTACCAGTGTTTGAGATCACTTGATGAAGGTGGTGCCATCAAGGCACCGCCCTTCTCCCCTCGTGCTGTGGGATCTTGTGAGGTCACTTTGGGGAGCACACGGCCCAAAGCCAAGCCTCATCCATCCAACTCCTTTAGGAAGGAGTTTGCCAATTCTGCTGGTGCACTGCTGTCATTTGTTATGCAGCATCCCTGCATGAAGCCAGGTGTTGGGATTTCTTGCATGCAGAGGCTGCTGGGTGAGGGTCAGGTCACAGTGTGGTGGCATCTCTTCATCTCCACTTCGCTTAGCATGAATCTGTATTTCTAAAAATTGTTTTCTGGCAAGACAGGAAGGCTCAGGTGAGGCAGCAACCTCTGCATGGAGCCATGACGGCTGTGCTCAGTGCAGGTGAGCAAGTCTAGAGGTGGGGGGCTGCTTTCAGAAGGGTGAGGGCATGTGAGGTAGACTGTGGGGACATGCTGGGCTGTGGTGGAGTGCCCTGGTCCTAGGCATGACCTTGGCTGGCTGATTCAGATGGGCCAGCACCTCGGGATGAGAGTGAACGCACTTGGGGTTTCGCTGGGACTGCCACGCTGGCTTTCCCAACGCTACTGACCTGTTGGCTTTAAACGTTTGTCTCTGGAGTGGTGGCATTACCCCATTAACCCAGTGTACTGCCTAATCATTGACCACACTCCTGAGTTTATTTTACATCTGCTGTAAGCATGGAGTGGCAGGGGAAGGCTCGGTTTCCCTTGGTGCAGCCCACAGTGTGTCTCAGAGAGGAAAATAACTGGTCTTGCTATTGCAGAGGATGTTTCTGAGTCAGTGGCAAAAGGGGCTATGTAAGACCCCTCCCTACCACCTGAACCCCTGCATTTTCTAATGTATCCTTTTCAATAATTAATTACCTGTGGGTACATTTCTTTCATACTGTTACTGGCAATCTGTTAGATAAAGTAAAAAAAACATGTTGGTGCCCTGTGGTATTGAAAGTGAAGGGTTTTCACACTGTCAGGGTAATGAATTCTGCAAAGGTTTGAAGCACCTGAGCTTGGGAAAGTCCTTGTGCCATGTGTCTGGGAGTGACAACCCCCAGTGGTTAATTACTGCCATGGATGAAAGCTGAGCTGATAGCAAAATGAGATAATTTCATTAATAGTTACATTTGAAGTTAATTCGATTCACGCTTACACACAGTAGTATATAAAGACACACTTGGAAATGCTCTTTGCTGCCTTTTGATTTTTTTTTTCCCCAAAGGTGGGTGAATGGAGGAATGCTCCTGAACTACTCCCTCAGGTATTTTTCACCATGGTTTGGAGACAGGAGAGTCCTTTGCTGCTGCTTGCTGCTGCTTTGCCCCAGTCAGCCTCAGGCAGCTTGTCCTGCAGTGGAGACATTTGCTTGTGCCTGAAAGCTACTTGCCATGTCTGCTCAGCAGAGTGTTGCTAACCTCTCCTTTTTTTTTTCTGGTTGCAAAATAATTTCTTTTATGGAAGAAAATTACTTATTTGCAGTTTTCTTGAGAAATGATAATTTGCTCTCTGTGCAAGAGCACTGCCAGCTTCTGGTGAATGGAGGGATGGACATTTATTGCGTATCTTTGGTGTGCAGAGCCAAGCACTTTGACATGTGTCTGTGCCCTCTGGTCCCACAGTGCCAGTTGATGCAGTTATTATTTGGCATTGTCATATTCTGGGATTTGGAGTAATAAGGGATGAATTCTGGCAGGAGTATGTCTAAGGCTGGAAAAGATGTGCAGCTTTTCATCCTCTTAGCAAGTTCATGACAGTTGTGTATATACAGGATCACCTGTAATAGAGGCATTTGCTCTGCTCCCTCCAAAGCCAGCTAGGGTGCTGTTGCTCCCTATCCCATGGGGTACTTTTGCTGCCCAGCAGCGTGGTCCACAGCCTCTCTCCAGGTGGGCCTAGCTGGCATGGTACCAGGCATTTTCAGATGCATGTGCTCCCTCAGCCTGATGCCTATTTTCAGGCAACTCCTCCATGCTTGTGCACCCTGGCACGCTCTCCTGTGTTGGTCATTCACTGGGAGGCCCCAGAGGAGTGCCTGATCCCAGCAGCTCCCTGGGAGTGGCAGTGCTGATGCCCATGCCCATGCCTAAACCCATGCAATCCCCCCCGTGCAGCTCCACACAGTCCCAAGGCAGTGCTGATAACCAGTTACTGCTACCTGCTTGTCTAAGGGTCTGCTTGGCCAGTCTGTCCTTGTAGCACACCTGGATGGGACATGTGTTTGAAATGTTCTGTTGCTTACCATGCTGCAGCGCTTTCAATCCCTCAGACCAGCAGCAGTTCAGTGGTAAACGTTTTTTTCACTGAAGAAAGGGAAAGGCTGAGAGACAGAGGGGGAAAGCAGTTTGTCTGGATGGAGTTCATCTCCAGGATGGAGTCTTCTCCAGTCATCTTGACCTCAGGTCTCTTCTGCTCTGCAGCTTTGATTTCCAGAGAGGGGTTAATTGACTGTATCCGTATGATGCTGTGGCAAGGGTTGTGGAGTGCAGGCAGTCCTGTGCAGGCAAGACTCAGCAAGGTGTTTGGGTGTCTGAATCTTTAGGCAGTGGCTTCATAGTGTTGGTACAAGTTGTTGGCAGAAAATCCTTCTCAGTTCTTCTTCAGTTTATCTTCTCCATGGGCTGGAGCTGCAGCTGAGCTGCTCTGTCCCATGTGACACCAGCCCAGTGAGTCAAAGAAGGAGAGGACGGAGGCAGCTCTTCCTGCAGCCGCTTGTGCCCCATCTCCAACTTTAGGCATCTAAAGAAGCTACCCCAAAGGTGTTTCAGAGTATATGTCTTGAAGGACCTCGGTCTTTATGTCTCCATGGCCCAGTGCTAAAATGTAGATGTTAATTTCCTCTTGGTTGCTTTGCCTACATGAGTAAGGTGGGAATACCTTGGGGTGGAGCCTGCTTCTTATCCTGTCTTTGAGCCCTTGGTCACCTCTTGCCAGCCTTGTTGCCTCCCAGCCTCTGCTCGAGTCCTGGCTGCAGTGACCCTGTGTCCTGGGTTCAGCAGTAGCAGTCATTTTTCTCCTTCTTGGTAGCTAGTGCAGTGCAGTGTTTTGACTTTCAGCTCGGGAACAGAGCTGATAACAAGGATGTTTTGGTTTGGCCAAGGACTTTGTGAGCCTCATGCTCTGCCAGGGAGGAGGGGAAGCCAGGAAGAAGCAGAGACAGGACACCTGACCCAAACTGACCAAAGAGGTATTCCATACCACAGCACGTCATGCCCAGGATGTAACTGGGAGTTAGCCGGAAGGGCTGGGGGACTACAGGGTTGGAGGAGGTATCGGTCGGTGCTTGGTCGGGCTGAGGGGGCAAGTTATCGGTTGGCTGGTGGTGAGATGTTGTATTCTCTTCCCTTGTTATTTCCTTTATCATTGTTATTATTGGTAGTAGCAGTAGTGATTTGTGTTACACCTTAGTTACTAAACTGTTCTTATCTCAACCCGTGGGAGTTGCATTCTTTTGATTCTCCTCTCCATCCCTCCGAGAGCAGGGGGAGGGCAAGAAAGGGGGGGAAGTGAGCGAACGAATTACCTGACTGGGTTTAAACCACGACACCCTGCTGTAAACATTTTTCAGCAGATACCAGAATGTTTAATTTGGAAATGAGATGTGGTGGAAACCATACCAGACCCCCAGAACAGGCAGTCAGTGATACTGGCTTCATTTATGGAGAAGCTGAGTTCCTACTTCTCTTGGTGTCTCCAGTGGTGGCTACATTGCTCAGTGCCCTTGATCCTGACTGTGCTGAGTGTGACAGTGGCGTTTGGAGAAAGTGAAAAGTACTGTTAAGCTGCATCACTGAGCAAGAAAAGAGCCACGGTGTCCATTTTTTGGTCTATGGAGGGCTCCAGGATGCTGTTGTGGAGTGCAGTCTATGAGATTCTCTTCTGCATTAGGGACAGCTCACAGCCAAGGGCCAGTGCTCCCTGCCAGCACTGTGGGGAACTTTGTTTCTGCAACCAAATTTAGGTAGATTGCAGATCCTTTTGCCTTCTCTAGGCCTTAGAGATGATGTAATCAGAGTTGAATTTTGTACAGGAGAAAGGAAGCAGGGCAGTAACAAAGGGAGAACATTTTAATCTGAAAGAGCCATTTTCTGCCTGCCTTGAATAATTAGAACTCATGATGCCCTTCCGTAAGGGATCTGGCTTCCCCCTAGAACTGGAGAGAAAATTAATCAATTGTTTGGAACCTTAAATTCTTTCAGGGTGCAAATGCACCATAAATATTCTGTAGGAAGGTCCTGAGAGGAACAGCACACATCTCAATTTGTGGATGCAGAGTGCCAAGGAAAGTGGGGCATGTGCTGAGAGATCACTGCTGCAATGCCTACGTGCCTGATGTTGACAGAGCATTGTGGCATGGACCCCTTTGTCTGATGGGGTGGTGAGGGAAGAGGCCTTCATGGCCATGACCTGGGGGTGGTGAGCTGCAATTTGCAATAACCTCGTTTCTGTCTCTGGTCTCATCAGATGAGGTCTCGTTTCTTTGAAAATAACAAAATAAAAAAAAAATTCAATTTTTATTTTTAGATCAGTTGGAAATTAAATTTTGCCAACAAAAAAAGTTAAAAAATTGTGTTGCCTCATAGGAAAATATTCAGTTTCAACCTCTCCAATTCTCTAAGGACTTGAAAAAATACTCAACCCCTGTTATAAAATCAAATTCCTACACAAAACAATTTGAACGTGAGAATCTATGCATTTCTTCTTGTTAGTGGCACTAAAATTGGCAAAGTCACCTAACTTTTCTTGTTGATATAACACGCCATGTTTTGATGAAGAAACCTGTGCTCATGGTGATATTTGCCCAGCTAATGAACTGGTTTGAGCCAGCAGCATCTTGGAGCTTGCTAGGGCTTGGATGGTCTCCTCTTGGACTCCTTGCCACTTGGCAGGATGGCCCAGGTGCTGTCAGTGCTGCCCTGTGCTGGGGTGGTGGATTGGGCACATCTCCATGGCAGAGCGGTGGCTTGAACAGTGTGTATGGTGCTGCTGGGAGAGGATAGCAGCATCTCTGTCCAGCCGCAGACCCAGCTGTGGCATCCCAGGGTAGATGCTAACAGCACCTGAGTGCCCTGTGAAAGCAATGTATCCTTGGATAACATACTCAAGGATGCTGTGGGAGTCCAGCAGACCATGAGTGGGCTCCCCATGATCATCCTCCCTAGTGGGGTTTCAGGAATATCTCTTCAGTCTCCTGGCAGACCACCTGTGGCCACAGCAGTTTTTCCCTGAAATCCATCACTTTGTGATGGACTTTCCGTTGTCATTCTGCAGACAGCAACATGTGGGAGCTGTGCCTGGAGCAGGAGGGGGACCCTGGCCCCCGGGTCCAGGGGAGGAGGGAGATGAGGGACACCCCACTGCCTGCTTTCTGTGGGGTTCCATTTCCATGGAAGACCTGTGGGTATGTGATAAAGACATTTCTGCAGTCTAAGTAAAGAGCAGTACATCAGCCTGTGTCTGTAAATCTTTCCCTTCTTCTGGCACCACAGCAAACTATATTTTAAACTGTCTTCATGTCTCAATGTCTTGTGGGTTTTGGCTTTTTTTTTTTTCTTTTTTTATTCCTTTGTGGTGGTGGTGTGGGTTTTTTTTTGTTGGGTGTTGGGTTTGTGGTTTTTTTGTTTGTTTGTTTTTTTTTAACTGGCTTTAATAGGAGATAAAAACAATGTCCTGCATTGTATTTAGATCTCTGCAAACCTTCAGCCAGTGTACTCTGATTTTCTGGAGAGCTTTTGGGGGAAGTGTAATTAACATCAGTGTTATTTCACATTTTGCTGTTTCTGACTTTACAAATCTGAGCTTTAGAGGAACTTGGGAATAGGGGTGAACAGCCAGGCAGGCACATTCCTTTCCCTGCAGAGCTCTGCTCTTCCCTTTCCCATCTCTCACTTCATCAGAGCTTTGTGGCAGCTTATAGAGAAAGCAAAACTGTGCCTGCCCTCCCTGCCAGGCTGGAAATCCCACACTGTTCCTTTGCTGAGTGGTGATGACAAATGTAAGGCTGTGTTTTGGGCATCTGGGGAGATGTAAAACTGTGTCTGCTCGTTGTGATCCTCACGTGGTGATTTGTTGGTTTGATTCCTCAGGTCGTGAGCTGGCAAGCACAACACTCCCAGGATACCCTCCACATGTCCCTCCTGCAGGACAGGGCAGCTATTCTGCTCCAGCACTGACAGGAATGGTGCCTGGTGAGTGTTCAAAGTGGAGGGGGATGGGAGTGCAGGAAATAAAAGGGGAGGAAAAAGACAGCATTTCAGGAGGAGAATGTGGCACTCTGTGGATGCTCTGGGCTTAGGAGAGCATGAGGCAGAAGCCACAGGGCTGGAGGGGAAGGCAAGATGTGAAGCAGGCCTGAGTGAAGGAAGACCAGGCCCCCCAGTGCAGGAGGTGATTCAGCTGGTGGACTGCTCAAGCAAATAATTTACACTGGCTGAAAGAGCCCCCAGCCTCCCTCCTGTGGAGCCTGGGGATTGCTCCATTTTGGACCATGCCAGGCGCTTACCATTTGACACCGGTTTTGCTGTAACCCACCTGTTTCCTCTGAATACGCTGTGTCCCTCCATGCTGTCCTACTGCTGAGGTTGCTGATGCTTGGGGGTTGGACTTGTCCTGACCTCCACTTTTCTCTGCACAAGTCTGTGCCCATCTGGCTGCCTCCCAGGGGTTGCTGAGTTATCCTCAGGACACTGTATACCTGTAATTTCCTAACCCTTTGGAGCCGTGCGGTGAGAAAGGATATGTAGCATGAGCCAGCTGATGGCGAGCACTTGCCTTTGTGGCTGGTAGGAGTGGAGGGGTGGGCAGAGCAGGGTCTGCAGGCACATGACATCACAGGTGCAGCCATCAGCCGCTGTTGGATGTGTCGGCGTGCGACAAAGGGTAGGACATCAGGATGCTGGCAGTGCCCAGGGGTGGGAGCACAGGGTTTGCTCCTGCCCCAGTGCTGGAGCCTGTCAGATACTGCTGGAAATGAGCACATTTATTTCAGCTTGAAAGAACTGCTTGGATTTCTGCCCAAGCTGTGCCACTTTTGGTCTGGATGTGACAGATACTGCTGGCTATGGGGGAAAGCCCAAATATATGTTAAAAGTCATTAATTTGGCCTTAAGCATCATATGATTTGAAAAGTGGTGATAAACTGGGGATTCTTTCTCTTTCCCCTGTTGCTTTTCAAGCCCTTTAGGTCATTTGAGCCAGCTTATGGTCAGATTGTTACTTGTAATCACATGGTTCCAGGAAGTGGTGATTTATTAAAAAATCCTTGTATTAGGAAAGTGGGAGTTGGTGACTGATTTGATGTCCAGGGTCTTTCAGGATTAGTCTTTGTTACTAGCTTTGATTATGTTCTGCAATTTGGGTTCTACCAGATCACTAAGGAGTTAAGAAAAAAAATCAGCCCTTTATGTTTGTATTAGAGTTAGAAATTGTCTGCAGAAGTTAGATCATAGGTTGTTTAGAAACCAGTTTTTACACATGAAGTAGCCTCAGAAAGAGCTGCTGAGAAAGTGTCAGATGCAGTTTGTGAGAAGTGAGAATAAAAAGTGAACATCAGAAAGCAAGTCTTCTTTGAAAAGAATGTGAGGTTTCGTCTTTGTTTCATGCCATTTCTCATGGACACGCACACACAGACACTATTGGTATGTTTCTTCTAGCCTCAGCCAGGCCTGCCTGACTGCAATGGCACAGCTGGGTGTTCAAGTCTGGTGAAGATAGGAACTTGCATCAACTCTTCAGCATAACTGCAAGCTCAGCTGGTTGTACCTGTGCTGGAGGGGCACACATCCTGCCCTGTCGCTCCCCTTCTTTTCCCATCCAGTCTCTCCTGGAATGGTTCTTCACCGATGCCCTGAGATCCCCTTCGCTTCAGGAGCATCCTCCTGCTGAGAGTGAGCATTTGAAAGCCTCTGTGCATTAGATACTGTCATTCATGGCAAAGGTGGAGATTTAGAAGCATTTAGAAACATTGTGGGAATCTAGCCTTCTTTCAGAGCACCTTTCACTGAAAACCCAGCTGTGAGCCCTAGAACCTGTAGCTTAATTTCTGGGGAGCTACCAGCCCTTCAGGAGCAGCTGCCAGGGATGGCAAAAGGGCTTGGTGCTGCTCAGCCGGAGAAGGTGCAGTGAGGGTTTCGTGATATAGAGTCATCTGAACCCATTTTCCATGGTAATAGATTTTATTTTTATCTACACATAGGCTTATGTGACCCATTATATTGAATAACTGCACTGTTCCTCCCTCTGGTTCCTTTAATAACAACTTTCTGCTCTAGCTAGTGTGAAGGTCAGCTGCAATTCCTGTAGGTTCTCCTTCTCATGTAAGTGAGAATTTGCTAACTAGCATCCAAAATGCCTTCTTAATCCTTCTTTGACTCATGTCCTTTGCAGGACCAGTTTCAGAGCCTTCCTAGGGAAAGCACCACAGCCCCCAAGGGGTATACCAGTCTCAGGGATTCATTTCATGACCTGCCACTGCTTTGTTGTAGTTTTTGGACCCTCTCCTAGGAATGTGCTTCCTTGATAAGATTTTTAATTGTTAGCCGTGCATTTCTGCTCATAATTAGGTAGTTGTGTGTGTTAGTGCTTAGAGATGTTGGAGAAATGTATACATGTTAAGACATGGATGGTGTTTTGTTGTATGCATGTTACCACTGCCATCGCTTGTGCTGCTCTGAATGAACCTGGCTGTTGATGCACTACTGGTGTTTGTCCTGCATCTGCTGGGGTCTGTGGCATGCCTGTGGGGCTGGAGAGACCATCCAGCTCTCTGGCATTTCCAAGATGGAAGTGGGAGCTGTGTGGATTAAGCTTCTTGCTTTGTGCTTATTTCTCCTCCGGCTTCCCTGCTGTTCATTCGGCTTCCTATGCTGACATCCGTGGGTCCTTCTCTTCCTCTTGCCAGAGACAAGGATGCACACGGGAGCATGTCTCCACTGCATCTCCATGCCCAGCACAAACACCTGATCCGTGATCTCAGATTGCCTCCCTTCTTTCCCTACGAAAAGAGGGACTTGTATTTATCAACAGGGATTTTCCTTTTTTATGTGGCTTGTGAATGTTTATGGTGGCCCAGAGAATAAATTTCTCTAAAGGAAGCAAACAAGCAAACACATGGTTTCAGTTTCAGCCCAGAGCTTTATGATCCGGGTGCTACATCACTTGAGGCTCCCATAAATGTGGTGCCTCTGCACATAACTGGCCCAGCCATGCTTCTCCTGCCTTTTGGTGGCCAGAGGTGACCAGAGAGGCAGTGCAGATCTAGTAGAGCACAGTGCTCTTGCAGCACAGAGTACAGTGAAGTGCTGTAGCGTGGACACACGGGCAGGTAGATGGGAAAACAACTGGCTGGATGGTCAAGCTTAAAGGTGGTGGTTAATGCCACAATGCCACTGTACTGCAGGGTATGGCCAGGGGTCTGACCTGGTCAGCATCTTCATCCACAACAAGGGAGCACACCTTGTCAGGTTTTCAGATGATGCCAAACTGAAGAATGCTGTTAGTGTCCTCCAGGGTAGGGCTGTCACACGGAGGCACCCATGCAGTCTGGAAGGAACATGGAATTCAAACATAAAATCCTGCACCAGAGAAGGGAGGACTGCAATAAAACTGGCTGCAAGAGGGACTCTGGGGATGTGGGCAGATCGGGAGCTGAACAGTGTGCCCTGGTGATGAAGACAACCAGCAGCATCCTAGCGAGGATTATCCCCCTCTTTGGCACACTTAGACTCACAATGGGAATAGTGCCAGTTTGGGCCTGCTAGCACAAAGACACAATAGCCATGAAGTTGAAACAGGCAAGATGCAAATTGGGTGTGAGGAAAAGCTTCCAACTATTCCCCCATCAAGAGGGTCCAGAGGTGGAAGAAGTTACTCAGAGAGACTGTACAGTCTCCATCCTTGAGGGTTTTTTCAAGGACAGGCTGGCTGAAGCTGTGAGCATCCTGGTCTAGCCTCATTGCTGGTCCCACTGTGATCAGGCTCTAGAGACCTCTCAAAGTCTGTTCCACCCTGAAATGCCCCATCATCCTGTGACTCAATGTTTTTATTATGGCATTGATGAAAACATGCTGCAGAATCAGAAATTTGTATGCTTCCGTCTGGTACTGTATGAGGGAGGGACCTGGTTCTCCTGTTTATTAATTCCAGTCACTGCAGCCCTGCAGAATGGGCTCCCAGCTCAGGATCCTCCATCTGCCTGTACTCCGTGACCAGCTGCCCAGCTTGCTTCCTGTCTGGGAGACCAGGCATGGAAGGGGGAAGGCAGCTAGACCTGCTGTAAAATGGGTGACTATTGGTGAATATTCCTGGACATGCTGGGAGTAGACAGGAGATGGACAGCATTGTGTGGCATCTGTCATAGGAAGCCATGGGGTCCTGGAACAGCTACTGCCTGGCCACTGGACCTCACCTGCCTGCTGCTGGGGAGGGATGCAGCAGCTCCTGGAGCAGCTTGACCAAAGTGGACACTTGTCTTTAATCCTCATCATCTAGTGGCTTATGCCTTGAAGCATGAGAGTTTATATCCCTTGTAAATGTTTATTTTGTCTAGTGTAGCTCTCTGTATGTTCTTATTATCTATTTAAAAGTTCAGTCTATTGATTCCTACTAGATTTGTGGTCTCAGTACCATCTCAGAACACAGGATCCCACAGGTAAAAGAAACTCTATCTGCAGAAATTATCTCAAGTAATTTGGTGTTATTTGTTCACACTGTGACTGTATCCCTAATATGCTGTTGCTTTAGAAAGATCAAGTAGTATTTTCCCAGCAGCCTTCCCTTTGTCTCCTGGGAAAAGCAGGCAAGAACAAACTGCATCTTCTCCATCCCATCCAGTACTTGCAGTCCAGTACCTCCCAGCTTTGGTTACTTGTTTCCAAAGAGGCAGTCAGTCTCTGGGCTGTTTTGCTCTTCTGATGGAACTGATGCTGTCATCTGCTTGCAGCTTCTGCTGTCCTTTCTCCCTTTACTACTTCACATCTGCAGATTTACCTTTAGGAGCACAGCAGCAGCTAGGTGGGAGCACATCACTGGAAAATGCAGTGTTGGCAGGGATTTTATTCTGTGACCTCTGTGGGTGTCCCAGAACATTTTTTGAAGTTTGAAAGGGGGAACAGATTCTATGTGCAGTGGTCTGCTGGTTATGGACAGTTATTGTATTTCCCTCGCCTCCAGGAGGCTGGACCTTCTCTCCAGCACTGCTCCTCCTCCTGTGTGGACAACAGTGCACTCCCATCTGGGGCTGGCACGGTGATGGGAGCCAGCACTGCTTGCCTGCGGTCTTTTATTGGTTGTCTCTTTCTCCACATACTACCAGCCTGTTTCCAGCACAGGGTCAGGTCTGTCTTCATGGATCACTGCTTGTATATGTGGGACTGCTCCCAAGACATGTCTGTGGAGGGCAGTGGCCATTGGGAAGGGGACAGAATGACAGACAGGAGCACTGCCAGAGCTGCAGCTTGGGTGCCTGGTCTGAGGACCATGATCCCTAGAGCTGTGTCCATTTGGGTCCTGGCTGGGGCCAGGGCAGGGATCTTATGGCAGTTCTCACTGCCAGGACAGCAAGGGCTTGGCAGGGGTCTTGGGCAAATCATACCCATGTCCAGCTTCAGCATCTGCTTGCCCTCACCATCAGGTTTGTGGTGCTGTAGCTGAGCTGGGGAAAGGTCATCCTCAAAGAGCCATTATTGTTCACTTAAATACTTACTCCTGTTCTTGTGTTAGAAGTGTTGGGACAGTAGCCCCTGCTGCCCCTTGGTTTCTGTTTCCCCCTGTTCTCTCTCCCCATCTCCAGGCATGGACATCCTGCCTCCTGCCCATCCTCCCCTCTCTGAGACTGTCATTCACCCTGTTCCCTGCTCTCCTGCCAGGCCCTGAGCACTGGGTGACAGGAAAGGGTAGACTGTCCGGAATAGTGATGCTGAGAATATAGTCATTAATGGGACTCTCGAAACCCAGATGTCCTTTCTGAACACCAGTAATTTGTTTTTAATGAAAAACCATGCAGTGACCCTGAACAAATGAATTCCCTTTATATGAAGTCTATGTGCAATTCCTGACTAAAGGCACTAGAAAACAGTGACATTCAAAACTGAGCTTTGAAAAGAAAAGCATAAAAAACACCAATGGTGCCATTATCAATCTCTTAGCTAGGAGAAGATCCTAGTTTTAATGTGTGAAGCAGAAGGAGATGATGCTGGGAAACAAAACGTGGTTTTCAGACGCATTTTTTCTCGTGGCTAGCAGGTATTAGTGTGTAGAAGAAGTGAGATTATGTGACCTCTCCCTCCTGGGGCTCTTTCTCCTACCTGAGACTACAAGGAACAGCACTGTCACTCAGCTGCTTGAGCCCAGCCTGCAGTGAGGTGTGCAAGGGAACTGGAATGTGAGCTTTGCGGATTGGAGGCAGCAGTTAGGATATCAGACCTCTGGAATCAAACCTGTAGGAATTGGTGAGGTTTTGTCCCCCCTAGCACACTGAAGACTTAATTCACAGTTATTTTAATGCATTTGTTATTGGTTCTGTCTCTGCCTTTGCCAAAGTTTCAACATAGCCTTTTGTAATCTCCTGACACGCAGCGGTAAATATTTGAAAGCAAAGCAGCTGGGAGGTAAAACACTTAAAAATGGGAAGACAAAGCAAATTATGGTATGTGGGATGACAGAGAGTATCAGTGACACAGCCTAAACTGAGTTCTTCTCTGATTTACAGCACAAAGCTGAAACTGCTTGGTTACATGGGCAGTGATGCTGTTGTGGCCAGTGAGAGTGAAAGGAGAATCAGGCCCCTCGTGCTAGAAGAACTGAAAGCAAATGCAAATAAACCTTAGCATTTCTTTGGTGAAGTGGAGAGTTACCTCCTTGGAGTCTGGAGGTGACTCCTTAGTCCATTCACCATCTGCTCCACCTGCTTCATGCTGGCATTACAGCGGGGATGTTTATCTCTGTGTTGGATTATGGGCATTTAATTTTTTTGTGCTGGTATCACCACTTATTGCAGCCCATGTAGCTTAATCCCAGCCATCACCTGGTATGCCCCAAAACACCTTCACCCCCTGCAGATGCACACAAGAGCACCCTGGACTTCCACCTCCACAGCTGGAAGAGCTGCTGCCACAAGCCAGAACTGCTGAAAGCTGGCATCCTTTGGCTAAGTGAATTTACTGTTTTTCTTCAAGTCTAGTGCTGCTCCACAAAGACGCCTCCCCAGCCTCATGTAATCTGGAGGACAAATCCTGGAGAAGTTTCATCACATACGATGAAGCAAGTGATATACCATCACAAATATCTTGGGGCAATACCAGATTGCAAATAAACTGACAAATGGTTCCCTTAATTAACAATGAAGCAGTTAAGAAAATGGTATGTGTTTATCTGCTGCTTGTGTACACTTTGAGTGAGGGTCTGTGAGCACTTTGGAAGTCTGGAGAAATGTTTTGGCATTCATCTCTCAGAATTGTAATTACCACGCTTGCACAGAGTATAGATAAAATTTATATTGTTTTCAATATGATGTTGTCAGATATTATTTCGTTAAATTGATTTAGAAATTACACTGGAGAGGGCAAGAAGGTGAAATATTGGGAAGCTAACAGCCTCTGGATCTGCTGTTCCCAAACCCGCCTTCCCGTTAGAGACCTGATCCTCTGCTGGGGTCAGCTAGACATGACTGCTGGCCACCAAGGCTCTCTGCCGCTTCACATCAGCTGAGGATGAGGTCCCGTGTCCTGTGCTCTGCAGAGCTGGTCCTGTCTGCTCTGTGGGCTCCCTCTGCTCCGGCTGTAATTTCTCTCTCCTCCTATCAAGGTGAGATTCTGTGCATATCTAAACATAAGTAAGCAAGGGGAAGTGTATATAAGCAAAAGGGCCTGTATTTTAGGAGTGAGAAGGAGGAGAGAAAACGTATTGCTCCACTCTTTGGAAATGTCTATGCATTTGTAACAACAAAATTACCATAATTTGCTCGTTAACGCAGCTAAATCAGTCAAGCATTGCTCCAAACACGCAGAGGCTGATTCCTGCTCTAGGTCTGCCAGTGAGTTAAGCATGGTAGAAATTAGCATGCAAATAGCCCTAATTCAGCTGAGCTGTCAGATCCACATTCAGCTGCTTGTTCCCTTTGAAATCCCTGACAGAAGCAGCTCAGGCAAGCCCACCCTCAAGTTGATTCATCCAGAAGAGGTACCAAGGGGCACCTCCTGAGTGACAGTTTGGCTACCTTCAGTCAAATTTATCTGTTGTGTCAGCTGGCTCCTGTGTGGGCAGCACTGAGGGGGCTGTGGTGCAGGGGGTACTTTCCAGCAAGACCTTGATGCCAAAATCATCCCTTCTTCACCCCAGGACAGTGCTGGCATCTGGGGCTCCTGCAGTTGAGCAGAGGCCATGGGATAGGACAGGGCTCTGTTCAGATGGCAGTTTTCAAGTTAAGCCATTGTTTGCAACAAAAAGTATCACTGTTGGGGGGTTTTAGGGCTGATGGATAGAAGCTGCAGTCTATGGTCATTTCTTCTGGAGCCCTGTCGAGGATGCCTGGAACAGGTTGGCTGTGCTTACGGAACTCATTGAGCATCGATGTGGAGGATGCTATGCTGCACAAAGCAGTGTGCAGCTGACATCAGAGGGATGCTACCTGCAGCACCATGGCCTCCTGCCACCCCTATGGATGGTGAGGACAAGACTGGAGGCTCTGTGCTGATGGCACAGGTCTCCATCCTGCATCCCTGAGGGGCAACTGTGGGACTTCTCAGCTCCTGTCACTGGCAACACATGCAGAGGTACCCACAAGAAAAACGGTGGCTGTTCTCTGTTGATGGTTCATTCAGTTTTATGATGTGCTGCCCTCCTTTAAGCGATGTCAGTGATTATAAAAGAAACAGTGAAAATTTAAAAGTTTTTTCTTTCCGTTTTGGGGTTTGGTTTTGGTGTTTTGGTTTGTTGGGAGTCTTTTTGGCTGTTTTGGTGGTGTTTTTGTTTTTGTTTTTTTTTTTTTTGTTTGGTTGTGGTTTTTTATTTATTATGTTACTAAAACTTCTTCTGTCCCCTGCAAGCCTCATTGTGCTGGCAGCTACAACAAACACGAGCCTGCTCTAAAATGCCTGGAAATTTAAAGATAAGGCACTTGTAGATGACATGTTAAAAGCTTGCCCTCTCCTTATTAATTGCATTAGCCCTGTAGGACCTGGCGTGGGGCTGGTTGGCAGAGCTTGTCTTCCACAGTTCACCTTCTCTGAGGCAGCTCTGGAGTCTCCTCTGGGCATCAAGGACATTCACTTTGCATGCAGGGGGTGCATGGTGCACTGCTGTCCTCCCCTCTGGGAACACAGGAACAGCTTTACAAAGAGTTTGCTAAAGGGTCGTTGTCTGCTGGCTCTCAGAACCAGTAGCTCCTCAGGCAGTGCATCCCTGATGTGGTAGTGAAAGCTCAGTGGCCAGACACAGGTGAGGTATGCTGCTGCATCCTCTGCTGTCCACAGGTCCTCTCCTGTTTGCTCTGTGTTTGTCATATTGACATCTGTCCCTGGAAACACAATAAGAAAAAGTGAACTGTAATTAGAAAGCCACAAGATCTAAACTAACTTTGATTTTGGGAAATTGTGGTTTGGATTAGTGAAGAAGAACACCAAAAAGCCAGTTAAAGTGCCTGATACCCTGAGCCGTGCTTCCAATGCAATGCCTCGCATTGCTTCAAAAGCTGAAAAGCATGACTGGAGCTGACCTGGACTGCTTCGTGCTCACAGGGCTGAACCCAACCCCATTGCTCATGATAAGGTTTCTCAGAGCAGAGCAACAGTCATGTGAGAGCACAGAAAACGTGTCATCATTCTGAGCATTCAGCTTTTCTATGTTTGCGTCTTCTTGTCTCATGTCAGTACCCAGAGTTTAAAACAACTGGAGATTACAAAGGCATCGTGGTTGCAAACAAGTTGCCAGAGGTTTTAACACTGCAGCCTGCCCAGCATCTGTCATGCTGCCAATAGCGGTTCAGTCACTGAAGTGGTTCTGTGCCTTATGTGCTGGGTGCACGCGGGAGCCAGACCCATCCACCAAAATCCATCAGGCTGTTTTCTGACAAACTGTATTCTATTATGAGCAAGCACTGAGATCCCTATAGTAAGTGGAGTGAAAAGCACTTCATGGTCTGCTGTGTCCATGGGCAGGAGTGTGATGTGGCTGGTGCGTTCCTGAGGAACTGCGCCATGCAAGGAGTGCACAGTGTCGCCCCAAAGGCAGCAGCCAGTAGCAGGGATGGGAGAGCAGAGTCTCTGTTCCCCTCACATCTGAACTCTACAGCCCACCTGTCCAGAGCTTTGTTGTGTGGTAGGTACTGTGGAGGATGCAGTTTCTTTCCTCCTGAGGGTTAGACCCTGGCTACTCTCTCTGCCGCCCATGATGAGCACCCCATGAAAGACCAGCTTTTCGTGCGCTGCTCCAATCCTGTGTTTCTGTGTGTGCTGAAAGATACGTCTGACTCTGGGTAACAGCCTGAGGGATCCAGTGTCTGCCCTGCTTTGTGGTGTAAGGAGGCACTTTCCAAGTTGTCCTTCAATGAACTATGTCTCCTGCTTCCAGCATTTGCTGCTGCAGGATGACCCACACAGAAGTTTTGGGGGGTTTTGTAGCCAATCTGTCTCCTGCAAAACATTATGTATAACTTAATCCTTTTTACCACTTGCTGGACTTAGGCTTGATTCCTGTGTGATGATTATTGTAGGGGGTTTGCTTGCAGTTAGGTCTGTTTGAACACAGAATATCTGCCCTAAGGTAACCTCCAATGCTCAGAACTGATGTCTGTGGCACAAATAGAATTTGAGTATTTTGAGAATTAAGTACTCTCTTTCCAGGAGTTTCTCGACACATTGATACTTTATCTAAATGAGTACAAATGCCAAAAGACTACAGTAGATTGCAATGCAGTATGATGCAATATAGTATGATCAGAGCAAAAAAAATCAAAATTAAAAGTAAACCAAATTAAATGAAAAATTTCAAGCAAAATGGCATGCCTTAAGAACAAGGGAAGGTGCTCCAAGGACAGCCTTATTTCAATGGCAGAACTTTCCTCTGAGAACATATTTTGAAGTGGAGGCTGTCGAACTGTAGGAAGCAGGGTTTGTGTTGGAAAACTGCTGTGTGTGCACCTGGGCAGGTGTGAACCCCTACATAGTGTGTGCAGATCGGAAGAGTCTCTCACATGCCCTGCTCATGGACTGTCTGGCTGTGCTGGGAGAAGAGGGACAGCCTAGATGGGGAAGTGGGAAGTCTCCAGAAAGAAGGATGTTTATTTCTGGCATGAAATACAGCACTGGGGCACTTTGATTGTGAGTCATCCGTCACCTGTGACTGCAGTAGATTTAGGATCAGGCTCTGCATGGACTGCAGCATAAACCAGGAAATTTAAATGTAACCTCCTTAATTCCTACACAAAAAGACCTAACAGCATTCTAGTCCCGCCTCAATGTCTGTTTACCAGCAGTTGCGCTGAATCCTGTCAGTCTCAGGTAGCAGCAGCAAAGGTCGCTTTGTAACATGGACTCTTTGTCATAGAATAGATAACTTCCAAGTGTACACAGATATTTTGCTTGCATGAAGAGGTGTGCATGGACCCCACAGTGGGGGATGAGAGTGCCCAGGCAGGAGAAGGGCTGCTTGCTGTGTTGGTGAGAGGTGTGGGCATAGGGTGATAACGCTGCCCCATCTTCTTTTCTTCTTTTCTTCCTCCCAGCTTCCTGCAGCACAAAGGAGCTACCTGAACCCAGGCTTTGTAGTCTTCAGTCTTGCATGTTTGTTAAAGTCAGAGCACATGATGCCAGCCCTCAATGAGGACTGTGGTCCTGTGGAGGGTGGTCCGGGCTGCTGGGACATATGAGGAGCCATACATCCCCTGGGGGGTGTGCCATGCCAAGATGTCCTCAAGCACCAGTCTGCTACATGTGGGAAGAGAAACCCTGTCTGTCATACTTTTCCCACCACATGCTCTCTCCCTCAGCACAACTTTTGGCTAATTCAGCTGGATCGGGCCATCGGCTGCAGACAGTACTTGGAAATGGCTTTGGCTACAGAGTGTTTGCCAGCAGGGCGTACGTCCTGCTGGAGGACCAAGCTGCTGCACTCCTAGAGATTGACCAGAGATAGGCTGACATGTTTTTCTCTGCATTAAAAAGATGACTGTAACGTGGATGTGGTGTAAAACCAAAGCAGTGCTGTGAAAATCAAGTGAGAAATTATCTGTCTTCTGTCACTAAGGCATTCATTTGCATTGTGTTTGGTGTCAGAAAGAAAAACTTGACATCCCTGCTGGGGCCATTTCTCTGTATTTCAGAGCTCGCCCAACTTCCTTGTGATGACAGAAAGAACCAGAGGGGGAAAACAGACCCTGCTGATGTGCTAATGCTCCAGTTCAGGGGTGGCCGAAGCCTGGAGTCCAGCTGAAGGCAGCAGGCAGAAGGGCTAGGATGCTGAGTTTTTGAGTGGTTCAGCTGGGAGTGCTCATCTATGCAGGAGGCTTGCATAAGGACAAGAGACTTCTGCCCATCAAAGGTTCTGCCACCTTGGCAGAAAGGGCAGGATGTGGCCTGATATAGCCAGAGTTGCTGGGCTAGTCCCAGCATGAGCCATGGCTGGCCCCTGGCATGGTCTGACATGGTCACTGAGGCTGGGGACAGTAGTGGGAAGCCTGAGAAAATGCTGGTGTGGGAGGATACTCCCTCAAGCATGCAGACACTTTCCTGTCCCCATTAACACCTGAGTTTGCAGATAATTGAAGACTGCTTACATGTCAGCAGCAGCATATATTTATCAAGCTACCAAAATGCTTCATTTCCAGACTTCACCATTTCCACACTGCTGCTATGATGTTATGACTTGTAATATTCTGTCTGCTTCTGCTACTAGCTAAATTACTTGTGTAATGCCTGGAAGTAACTACTCATTACATTATCATTATGAAGGATGAAATTATAAAACAGGCTAAAGTCAGGATGACGCATGGAGTGGAATATTCTCATCTGAACCAAAGGCAACATTTCCGTTACATAGTTTAGAGAATTTCATCTCATGAGATAATTTTTGGTACTTTCTATACCAATTTAGGATGAGACCCAGAAAGCCTGATACTTTCTGCCAGACGGAAGTTTTCCTTTACATCCCACCTGCTCTACCAGCTCATCAGTCCTGAGCAGAGAAAGTCCATCCTGCATGGATGGAGGACACTCCATGCCCCTCGTCTGCTCTGTGCCCCTCGCCTTTCCTGGAAACAGGGAATGGGGCTTTGTGAAGGATTCAGGCAGCCCTGCAGCCCAAGCCTGGGGACAGCAGCTGCAGCAACCAGCACAGACTGGCACTGCATCCCTGGCCTCATGTCTGGCAGCGGTGGTGCCAAAGCTCTGTGAACCAAGTGTGGCTTGCAGAGCTTGGTATTGCCAGTGGTGCAGCTCTGTGCATCTGGGCCCACCTGCAGTCCCAACAGGTTGTGTGCTGATGGCTGGTATACAACTGGTGGGAGAGGGAAGGGGCAAATTCCTCATCATCATTAATTGCAGTGACATCTTCTTTGCAGGTGAGATGAGCAGCTGTCCTCCTGGTACAGGGAGATAAATCTCTCCTAATGCAGTTCCAATATGGTTGCTCTGTGGCACCACATACCTTTGTTGTATTAAAGTTAAATACTTTTGTGTACGAAAGTTTAAAGTGCATAGCTAAAACCTATGTGGTTGCAGTAATTGCAGCTGTAAATCTTTCTGTCATCCTGCAAAGACTATGTGAGGTATTTCATAAATATATCAGAAGCAGCATTAAAATTTTATGGCAGGCAGCACAGGTCGAGAATAGTAGAGTGACTTCACAGCAAGGTATGTCCACCTTAACCCACAACTCATTAGTCATTGATGGGATTTCTGTGCCTTGTAGCTCCTTGGAAATGAGGTAGTGTTACAAAAATCTGCATGTTACTGTTATCTTAAAATATGACATCCTACTCAGAACCATTAAAATTGTACATCTTTGAGCAAGTGCTAGTTAATATAAAGATAATATAAGGGGAAAACACTGTCCAATATGTATGATCATAAAATTATATACGACCTTCATTAGAAGTTAATTGGCAGTCTTGATGGGGCTGAGAACTTTGGAGGTACTGTCTGTATGTGACCAAGTGCCTTCCAACCACAACTGCAATAAACTTCTGCTTGGCTGATATGCAGGAAAAATTAGCCAGTGTACAGGCTAATTTAATTTTGAAATCACACATATGAACGGTTGGGTGGTGGTTGCACATAGACTGTTCTTTGGAGGGTTGATCAATGATTACAAGATGTTATAGACAAGAGTGGGATGTGCATTTTATGAGTGTAAATGTGCTGGTGGAAGGGGTCATAGATGATAATAAGTGATCTATTGATTCACTGGATTCTTACATTGGATTTACCAGTGGATTTACAAGCCTGTTTTTCTTTATGTGTGTAAAGAGCATACACATACCTGTGAACATGCGTTGTCAGATTTCTGTCGATGTGTCTGTCTGTACCAGTGGGCTGCATTTTTGCATGTGCACCCTTGGTGCTTCCAGGAGGAAGCTGCTGCTGATGGCATGGTCCCCAGCACCTCAGGAAAACACTGCCTGAGCCTCCTGATGGTGGCAAGCTCCCCGGTACCCTAGCTGGTGGATCCAAGCACGATACCCCACCTGCTAGTGGAGCAGATCCCATGCCCCTGCTCGAACTTGGACCGTGCCCCCAGCACCATTTTGGCCATCTAGGCAGATTGCTGTGATGGTGTCTGTAGGTAACTGAACAGGAAGGGTATAGGAAGCATTTTGTGGTTCCATCCAGTTGTTCCTTCCGCTGTTAGGAGAGAAATGCATTTTAACCAGCAAAATTTCACTGTTCATTCAGGTTTGTTGGAAGAGGGTGCTGCAGCTGCTCAGCCACAGAAGCAGAGTGCTGCTTACACTTCTGGCCATGGTGATTAACAGTTACGACCACATCTCCTGGCTGTTCTTTCAGTGTTATAGACACTAATTAATTCTGTGGCATTAATATTACTGCCTGGGATCCCATGAATGCCTGGGTACTTGTGGTTGGCTGGACTGTTGCAGCTCCAGGGGCTCTATCTTGGCTACAGCGGGATGAAAGTTTTGGCATAATTTTATTACACCGTGTTTAAACAGTAAGTGTAGAGGGCTTAGTGGCTTAGTGCTCTAAGAACTTGCTGTTTTGGTACTTGCAGGGTTTTTTTGGTTTTGGTGTTTTTTTTTTTTTATCTTTTTAAACCAAGAAGTGAAGATTTGGTTCCATTTTAGGGAAGTTTTCTTCTTACTTGAAATACATTTGTGAGGGCTGTTCTTTTGCTTTAAACTTTCACTTTCAATTCCTTCCTCGTTAAAAAAAAAGGAAATATTAATTGTACAGAAATCATTTCTCCTTTTCCTTTATTAGTGCTTTATTCCCTTTTTCTGTGGGAACAAATAAATTGCTGGATACAAAGTCAGGTAAGCAAGAGTCCACAGATGGGGAGCAGCTTCCTATTTTGATGTGGAGGATATCAGGCACAAAGAAGAGTAGCTTCCTTTTTTTCAGAACAGCTCATTGAAGAGGTTTTCCAAACTGGAATTTTTCAGTTCCCTTGGGAAATGTTTCTTTTTCATTAAAATTCTTTCCAACCACAAACCATGCTGGCTGCGGCACTGTGCAAGCTGAGAGGCTTGTGGTGCTGAGCCTCCTCCTGTTGTAGAATCAACCAGGTTGGAAAAGACCTTTAAGATCATCAAGTCCAACCTTTTCCCAGCACTGCCAAGTCCACCACTAAGCCATGTCACTAAGGGCCTCCTCTACACGGTTTGTGAACACTTTCAGGGACAGTGACTCCACCACTGCCCTGGGCAGCCTGTTGCAATGCCTGAACACCCTCTCAGAGATTCTTCCTAATATCCAGTCCAATACACCCCCTCCTCCCTCCTCCTGCCAGTGCAGCTTGAGACCATTACCTTTCATCCTATCATTTGTTACCTGCGAGAAGAGACCAGTCACCTCCTGGATCCATCCTCCTTTTGGTTCCTTGTAGAGAGCAATAACATCCTCCCTGAGCCTTCTCTTCTCCAGACTAAACTCCCCAATTCCCTCAGCTGTTCCCCATCACACTTGTGCTCCAGGCCCTTCACCAGCTCTGTTGCCCTTCTCTGGACCCAAAACAACTGTTTTTCATCCCTCAGAAAGCTCCTAACACCTGCTCGCCTCAGAGCACTAGTGTCACCACTCACACACACATGTGGTTTCCCTCATGGGACTGAGAGGCCTCCAAGCAGAGAATGAGGTCCCTGAAGCGACAGCGGGGCTTGGGGGCTGGGGGGCTCCTGGCACGCAGCGCATCTCACCAGAGTTGTGTGGCAAGAACTGGGCATCCTCTGCCAGCCACCAGTGCGGCCCAGGGCCTGCAGAGCCCCGCATGCCAGAGAGATGCTGGGCTCCAGGCTGGAGCGAATACCCCAGGGACCCCTGTCAGCCTGCAGGAGCTTGGCTGCTGTCCTGGAATGGAAGGCAGCAGCAGACAGCAAAATCCCGCTGTGGGTATGTCTTAGGGAAGCAACAAGAACATGGTGCTTGCTCCATGTCCTTGCCCTGCCAGACGGGCAAGAGCAGATGCTGGGGCTGCTGTCACTGTCTCGCTCAGCCTGATGCAGGGGTACATCTCTTTGGGATGTGGGACACAAGAGTGGCATCAACACCTCTAATGTGTGTCTGGACCCCTGGCCCAGGCTGCCATTCCTTTCTGGAAGGATCTTGCTGCAGCAGCGATCACCATCACGTGTTGGACCTGAAATCTGTCCTGGAGCAGTTTCTGATAATCCAATCCTGAGAAAATTTCCCAAGCATGCCCTTCAAAGACTGCCCTATGAATCCAGCTTACTTGTCCTGGGATTTTTCGCTGGTTGCCACCCTGGACATTTTCATCGAAATAAATTGGGTTGAGCATGTCAGGGTTTTGCTAAATATGGTGTATTTTCTGGCTTGGCCTCTCTTCCCGGGGAGGGGGGGTGTGTGTGTGTGGAAATGTTGTTTCTAGTACATGTTTTGTTTCAGTAAGGTTCTACTTCAGCAATTTTTCTTTTTTTTTTTTGTGGTTCTGTTGTTTGCAGAGTGTAGACTACTCAGTCTGAGCAGGCAGATTAAATGGCCAAGCATGCTTGGTCCATGGAGCAGAAGGCAGTTGTCAATGTCCTTCCTCCTGTGGGACTTTCATGAGCAAACAACACCTAACGGGCCAGGAGAAGACATGCCAGATTACTGCTTGTCCACCCAAAGTGTGCTCTGGGCTTTCCAGTCCCCCATCTTAAATGCAGCTGATATTTACATAGATATTTACAGATAAGAGCAGTGTAAATCACTGATCCTATTGTTTACTGATGAATGTTAGAATTGGGAGAAATTCCAATGTTTAATCAAAACAAAAAAAACAACAATAAAATTTACTTGGGACTTCAAAGATACAGTTTGTTTTCCAGTTAATATTGGAAATATAATTAATTTGCCTGTGTGAACTCAATTTGAAAACTTAACAGCTCTCTGAATTTGAAAGAGAAAGAAAAAAATTGTTTGGAAAAAAATCTGACTTTTTTTAAAAAAAAAAAAAGAACAACACAACAAATCCAGGGCTTTTTTTACTGAAGGATTTTGTGAAAATTGTCACAGATTTGTGCAAGTATGTTAGTGATGTGAAACTACATTTTTGCATGAAAGGAAATTTTAACTGAAAGATGTTTCCCAGCTCTCCTGTACATGAGGAAAACTTGTAAGTAGTGAATTTTGTGGGCCAGTTTTGTGAGGCTGCAGACCTCTTCCTCTCTCACCCTGAGACACTATGATGGCATGGTGTGGAGAAGCAAATTTGCTTTACCTAGGGGAAAATACGCCATTGTTCTCTGCAAGAGAGGCCAGATCATTTTCCTTCTTTTCTAAGGTCTCACACAGTTGTTTGTCGCTCTGACTTTACGTGGAGTGCTGTGCAGGGCTGCCGGATTATGAAGCAGTCTCAGGCAGTGTTGGCATACAGTGACTTTTGTGTAATAGATTTCAAGGGTACATTTGGATAGCTGCTATTTCATGGTGTTGGTCGGCGATGTGCAGGCAGCTTGGGTGTGTTCGTATGGCTGTGTGCAGCATTTAGCCTTGCTCCCCATGCAGTCAAGCATATCTTAGCTACCAAGGTAATGATTATTACTAGAATTCACTGAAGAAATTTATGATCCATGTGATTACTTCTATGAAAGAAAATAATAGAAAACAAGTAAATCATGAGAATGTTAATTTTGAAAAGTTACAATAAGGTCTTTTGCCCCAAGGGAAAGGTGGAGACACCTATATTCTCTGTTGGGATCTCAGGCTGGAGGGGGAGAGGGGTTCATCTGCAGGAGCCCAACTTGAGGACAAGTACAGCAGATTGTTTTTAAACTTAGCCAGGACCTCAACAAGGAACGGGCAAGGTGTAGCTGTTTGTGGCCAGACTCTGATATTTGCCCTGCAGCCTTCCATTCTTGCACCTTATACAGCTGCATTTATTGAACACTGTTTCAGTTTACTGTTTCAGTTTAATTTTCTGCCAAATAAGACACTGTCCTACAGCTGGAGCTTGGACAGCAAAAAGACCTCATTAATTGGGACTGGTGACCAACACTGTGATGAGTTTGGTTGGAGGGACACCACAGCCACAGGGTTGTGGCTGCTCTCCTCATCTGCCTGCTGGTATTCGCTGGAAGCTGTTGCGTTGTGGTCACTGGGAGGAAGGCGTGTTGTATCACTTGCATGTGATATCATTGTACAAATGTACACTGTACAATAATACCACATGTTGTACATCATATTGTTTCCTGCAGCCATCATATGGATAAAACTGGTCAGCTCCATGGTCCAGAGGGCTTCACCCCATCCCAATTGCATGTGCAAAATCCTGAGAAAATGCAGCAAAGATTGCCTGAACATGGGTCTGCCTTCACATATCTTGCTCTGGTTGAGCTGTACAGGATCTGGAGCTTCTGATTCATGGGTTTTCTGAGACTCTGGACACCAAAGCAACACGTGAACTTGGAAGTGACATATAAAACTTTGCTGAGTACTGGTTCAGATTTTGTGTTTCAGTCCAAAGGTACCAGGTGAGTAACAAGCATGTTCCGTGTTTGAGTAGGCTGCTGGTTTCTGCTGGTGTTAAGTGCCACGTACTCTTAAGAAGACAAGGCTAAAGACACATACCTTACTGCTGTGCTACCTAATAGGACTGCAGTGGGTGCTCTGCAGGGCAAGCAGTGGTAGTGCAGTGACAGTAGTCAGGCTCTCTCCATACTAGGAGGTTTCCCCACCTTGGCTGGACGTGGCCTGTGTCAAAGCTGTCCCTGCTTTGAGCACCTGCCCCATCCTTCTGCCTTTCAGTGGGGGAGGAGGTTTCCAGCACTGTCCAGCCCCAGTCCAGCACCAGTGCATAGAGGTGACAGCATCTTCTTCCAGAGGCAGTTCACTAAAGCCATGGCAGTTTGAAATACACCGTGAAATCTCTTTCTTCATCTCTTGGTTCTTGAGATTTTTAAGCTCATGTTTTTCAGTTTCTCTGCACATCACAATGGAAATTTGCAGGGAGCTTACCTTAAAACCAAGCAGACTGGTAAACATGAGTTGATAATCCCTGGAGAAGGTGCTGCAGAATGGACAATGCCATGCTGCAGAATGGAAAATGCTGTTTTGCCTGCAGCAGGGGGTCCATGACCACTATAAATGGTTTTGTAGCCACCCTTGGGGCTCACCCCATAAGCATGGGGGCTGTACCACTGTCCCATGGTCTCAGGGATCATTCTTCCCCCCACCCCCTGCACCTCTGGGAGTGAAGGAAGGGTCTGACCCTTTTTGGGGCTGTAGCCACCTAAAGCACTCTGGCAGTGTGGAGTCAGGTGGAGCAAGATGTGGTCTGGCTCTGGCAGAAGTGCTTGGTTTGGTGTGTTTGTGTCTCAGCGAATTATTATAAGGACCAGGCTTAACATTTCACATGAAGGAGGGATGTGTCCCACTGCTGCCCTTTCCTTGTGGTGTGGGCAGGCACCATGCACATGTGTGTCCCTGGGTAGCTGCTTCGTTGTGTTTTTGCATGGGACGAGGGCAGGCTGTGAGGCACTGCTGTCAGTAAGTGTTGCTGATGGACCTTGGAATATCTGGTGGAAATCATGAGGCATGAACATTCATTCATCTAGCTTAGTTTCACATATGGTTGTACCATTTGACTGCCCAAGTGCTGCAATAGTAGTAGCAGGGCTTGAGACACTTCTCCTTTTCCCCTCCCCTCCCTTGTATTTCTTTTCTCATTTCCCTTCCTGCTCCCCCCTCCCCCACACCCCCCTTCTTTCTCACTCTTTTTTTTCCCCTGGAAGGCTGATGGATATGCAGAGTATGTTAAGAAGCAAGCGATACTGTCACCGAGCTGATGATGCTCAGTGACTCCTCAAGCTCCTGGCTGGTCTGTACTGCAGGAGCTTGACACCCTGACCACTGAGGCATAAAAAACAGAGAATTGGAAGACTCAGCCTGACAGGCACCAGAGCGTCCCCCAGAGAGGGTCCACCATGTGTGTCTGTGTGTGAGTGTGGGGAGGAGGGCAGTGGGGATGGTGGGGGAGGAGATCAAGGCAGGAGAGGATGAAACAATGAAATGTCATCCTGTTCCCACCTGCAGCCCTGCCGCAGCACTGATAGAAACAGCTACCTCCTTCTCAGTGGCATGCGTAGCGTTTAGCACAGGATAGTCTGGATCTGTGCAACCTTGGCTGAATGGAGAGAGGAACAGGGGGTGTAAAGGGGAGGGGGAATTGTGGGGCAGCAGAAATGAGGCATTGTCCTGTCCTCGATGGATATGTGTGTACTCTCCCTTGGGGCGCAGGCATATGCAGCTCACCATAAGCTTTGTTTGAAGCTTGGGGTGCTTCTATTGCACGGAGATGCTGGGCGGACTTCTCTGCACACCCTGTGCAAGCAGTCTACGGAGTGGATTGGGCTCTGTCCTGCTGTCCTGACTGCCCTTTTCCTCTGCCTGTTCACTGTGCAGCTCCAGGAGTGGACGTGGCAGAGGCTTGCTCTCATCAGTGTTCGCGTGTCATGTTGGTCAGGCAGCGCAAATGTTCTGTGCAACTAAAACAGGAGTAGATTTCTGCACTTGTCCCTGCTCTATAGGAAGGAAGAAATGAAACCAGTGGGGAAAGGGGTATGCAAGCTCCTCCCCATACAAAAGACACCCACAGGATGAAGGGATTTGTGTGTGATGTACACAGGATGGAGGAACTGGCTATGAACTTTTAGTAACTGAGAAAAGATTGCATCACTTACCCATGAAGTTACCAGCCAGTTGCTGCCCAAGTCTGCCCACTTGCCTTGCAGTCTTGGGCAAACAGTTGTTTGCTGGAAACTGAGGGGCTTTGGGAATGGGGCAAGCAGGGAGGGCTCTGACTGAGCAGGAAGCCTCAGGTGTGGCAGTAAGGAAGCAGAAGAGACCAGAGAGGAGCTGCTGTGTCCTGCACAAGGGAGCTTGCTCCCTCACTGATGGAAGGCAATGGAAATGCCTTTGCCAGTGGCCCTGGAACCTCAGGTGGCTCCATGACACCCATTCTGACTTTGCTGTCTCACTCTTTTAGAGTGAGCACTGTGACAGAGGTAACCTGCAGATGCTAAAGTCATCTATCATCCATAAGTACAGGGAGTAGAAGGAAATGTAGATACAATGTACTTCGCTGGGAAGAAAGGTTTGGAGGCCCATTTTCTGTGGCTTATGGTGAATTAGTGCCATTCCTTAGAGGCAGTAATGGATCTACTCTGAGCTTGTGATGAAATGTGGTCAACAAAGCAAGGCATGCTGAGCATGCTGCACTTGCTTCCGCTGGCTTCAGACCTTGTCTCACTGCCCTGGACTGTTCATAGATGCTGGTCAGGATGGAGAGAGCCTGTTGAGCCTGGTGGGTGCAGTCCTATGGGTCTGAAGGGCTATGAGAAACAGGGAAAGGTGTTAGTAGAGACCCCCTGGGGTAGAACAGTGATGGGCAGCTCTTGTTGTTGGCACATTCAGCGTATCTACTGGCATCCTTTGGTGTAGGCTGAGAGGCAGTTTGTTTTTTACCAAAGCAGCATCATGTGGAGATCGAGCTACCCTGGATCTGACCCTCTATTTTGACACCAACCTGTGCTACTTCTGTATTGGCAGAAAATACCTTTGCAGGTGGCTGCAGTGACTGCCAGTACTGCATGGCTATTGCAGCCCACCATGATGCTGAGCCGAGAGCTCCCCCTGACAGGCAGCACAACTCCACCAGTCACCAGAGCATCATCCCCTCTCCCCTGGGTCAGCAACTAGCCTAAACTGTGTCCTGAACCGAAGAGGCCACTCATGCCCCTGGGGACCCCAACATGGTCCCCAAGGAGGGTATGGGGGTCTTACCAGGCCCATGTGCTGAGCCTGGGGAGCTGGAGATGTGGTATCCCAGCGTCTGCCACTCAGCTGGGGAAGGCAGCCCCTGGGAAGCAAGCATCTTCCACTGCACTCTGGCAGCCCTCTCGCCTACTCTTTCTCCTGCCGTGCTGTGTTGTGAGTGCATGTATTTGTGTATGGGAGAGTGAGGAGAAGAGGAAGAAAGGAGGAGAGCAGAAAACTGTCATTTGTGGAAAATTTCCTAATAAATCAGCAACATTGTTAGCATTTGCATGGTGGTGGAGCTGGGTACCCTGCCCCGGGTCAGAGCCTCATGGTGCAAGGCTGTGTTGTGGAGAGTTTGCAGCTGAAGTATGAAACAGGAAGTGATGTGAAAGAGAACAGACAGATGGGGGGGAGCAGGAGCTGGTGAGGAGATAAATAGCTGGAACTCTCTGAGCCTTAATTGTGCCTTTGTCTGGAGGGTTTCAAAATCTGAAACTCATGCAAGGATTCCTCTCCTTGGGCTGCAGTGATGCATAGATGTCTGGGACCAAGACATGTTCTCCTGGAGAGCCTGGATGAGTACCAAGTATCTAGAGGATTATCTGGATTATCGTCTCTTGCCAGCAGAGTCTGTCTGAGCACTCCTGTCTTTGTGTTGTGTTTCTGACTCCAAGAGCTACAGGGCTGTAGGAGGTAGGGGCCAGCCCTGTCCGTGTGCCCCAGGGTCCTTTTCAGCTCTCCTCACTGTCTTGCTCCTGAAGCAGGCATTACTTGAGAAAATCCCACCAGCTCAGCAGGCCTGGGCTACAGCACGAGAAGGATGTGCAAAAGATGGCTGTACCCATTTATTTAATAATTCTCCTACTTATATTGTCCTTCCTGAAAGAGGGTGGCCAGGAGTAATTTTACAAAGGCTGTCACTGGGGTGCAGCATGCAGTGCAGGGTTCCTATCCCCCACTACAGTAACTGTGGTTTAAAATCAAATCATCTTTTGTTTGTCTTTTTCTCTTTAACATAGGGAGTGAGTTTTCTGGGAGCCCATACAGCCACCCACAATATTCAACATACAATGACTCCTGGCGGTTTCCCAACCCTGGACTCCTGGGTAAGTGCCGCTCCTGCCTTGGGGGCTCTGTTCAAGCTGTGACTCATTTGCAGCCTGGCAGTGATTGTCCACCCATAAGGTGGGCAGGATGTGTGTCCTGACATGGTCCTGAGTCTATACACTCAGCTCCCATGAGGGAATGCCAGTCTCCAGGGAAGCACAAATACTCTTGGTTCCTTTTGCCAGCAAGAAGCCCCTGCCCAAACCTCTTGTCTTCCTGGTTTTGCCATGTAAAATCCTTTCTGAGGCACAGGGTGTTGCAGGAAGACAGGATCTCCATTTTTTTGAGGGTAAGGGATCCTGTTCAAAAAAAAACACGGGGTGCCAGGTGTTTACGGCTGAATGTGAGCCTCATCGCTCCCCACACTGTTGAAGCACTTTGCATTTTCTCCCTGACTTCGCACTGCATTTGCTCCCCAGTTTTGTGTTTGCCCTATCCATCCCTCCTCTGCCAGGGACTGCTGTGCCTGCGCAGCCTCACTGGCACCAGCACGGTCCCTACAAGCAGAGGGAGGCAGGAGCCCCGTGGTGCATGCAAGGATCGTAGCCCTCATGTGAAAGATAAACATAATCCATTTTACACCACTGTCAAATGCTGGCCCACTTTGACCTTATATACGTGTAGCATGCAGTAATTAGAGTTTTTCGCTGCATAATTTGCATGGATGAGGTAAGTAAAATACCAATTAATTGTCATCTCTCAACACAGGAGTAGCGTGCCTTGGAGATTTACAGATTTATGGATGACAGGGCTGTTATATGTGACCTCCAGCAGCGAAATAATTTTGAATTTTTGCCATACTTTTTTCATCCAGTTTCTTTGTTTTAAGTAATTGAGTCCCCGTGTAATTGAACCACCCAGGCTGTATTCATCATGGTTCTTGTCCTTAAACAAATCCTTGGGGAGTAATAGACAGCCTCTGCCTCTCATGCCATGGTGTTGGTATAATGCTGCTATTTGCTGTGCCACATTTAAGGGTTTGTTAGCATTTCCATCATAAATCAGCAGATAGATCTCCAGATAATATGGATGGGCATAGCTGTGCAAAGCCAGAGGAGTCCCTGTGCTTAAATGCACAGTTTCCATGGCCACAGCCAGCAGCGCCTGTGAGATTTTGGCTTGGATGTGTGGGGAAGATGCTTTAGCTGGGGGAAGAGTGCACATTGTGCTTTCTTAATTTCTGATTTTGCAACTCCTTTGGAAGCTGCCTAAGCAGCACTCTGCTGCATGGACAGGCCTGGGAAGCCAGGCTTCGGATGACTTTTTAGATTTTGCTTGCAAACCGCTAAAGAAACTGGAATGATATGAAAAACAAATAAAAACCCAGACCCAACCCTGCCCATGGGGAGAGGACTTTTGTTGAAGCTCCTGAGCTGCAGACCATGCTCCTGCCTGTGGGTGCACACGTCCACAGGGAAGGATGTGCTCACTGAAGCTGTACCAGAGCCAACCAGCCTGGGCCATCCTGGAGCTCCTGGAGCAATGGTCTTGGACAGAGTGTGATGGCCAGGATGCAGGTCAGGGTACAACCCCATGGTGCCCTGAAGCCAGTGAAGACGGGTCAGGAGAAGACTGTAAAACAGAGGCTGATCAGGAGCCAGTCACCTGCTGCCAGGACACCTTTTACCTGTTTCATTCCCTTTATTCCCTATTCTTCCTCTGTTTTTAACCCCTTTCCTATTCTTCTTGGGTGATACATTTGGGGGGCAAATTCCTTCTCACTTTCGACTGTGTGAGAGGCATGCGATATGAGCACAGCTGAAAGGGTGGGTGTGCTCCCACAAGCAAGGCTGGTGTCTCAGGCTGGCGAGGATTTCCACAGCAGTATTTACTCAGCAGCATGCTGTGAACATATATTTAAATGAGACAAGGGCAAAAAGATTTGGATGTTACCATTTGCCTTCAGAAACTGCAGCTTTATTGAAATTGAAATGTTTCATAGGTTAATGACAACAATGCTCGCATTTTTTGCTTGTGGGTATTGTTAAAATGTATAATCTTGGCTTCCTTGTTTTCATCCTCTTCAAAATACTTTGTTTTGATATTTTCAAAATCTTACATTTCAATAAACACAGACTCTGTTACTGTGCAGGTAACATTGTATTGCTTTGTGTGTGCAATGACAGGCTGATCTGGAGTTACTAGACTGGAAGTTTTGACGCATTGAACAGGAAAATAAGCGGGTATTTTTGTTCTGCAGCAAGTCCTAAGGATGAACTTACCATTGCAGTTTAGTGTGGTCACAAAACTGGGAGTGCTGGAGTTCATGGAAGAGAAATCCCTTTGTCTGACTGCTGATAGTTTTGTAATACATATTCTGCTTTGTTCCTGTCATTGCTGGGCTGGTTGAGAGCTGGTGTGGCCTGTGCCTCCCTATGTTGCTTGAATTGCCTCATGGGCATCCTGTAAGAGCTGGGCAGTGAGGTCTTGGTGGGCAGAACCTTGGAATTCCATTTCATTTCAAGCCTGTCAAGAGCAAAATGGTGATTGGTTTGGAAATACATTTGTTAGGAGTCCACATCATACCCCACAGGGCATTGCAAAGGCCTGTGACCTGCCACCTCGGTGGGGAAGTGCAGTCTGCTTGATCATGGTACACAGTGGTGGGGGGCAAAGCTTCTCAGCTGGTGCTTCAAGAGACACTGCATTGTACCGAGTATAACTGTAAGACCCGAGTGCGCATGTCCCATTGTGTGGCCTTAAACTGCAGGTGGGACACATCTCTTGTGCCCTGCAGAGATCCTGCTTATCCATAGCTCTGCCTTTGTCCCAGGAGCCTAATCCTGCACTTCCTTCTCCCTGGGTGCCCCCAGTCCCATTCAGAGCAAGTAGCAGAGTCTCAAAAACCTGCTCCAAGTATCCTTGCACACCCAGAAAGTGCAGTGTGACAAGCCTGAGCACCTGCAGTGGAGAGGAGGTTAATTTACACTATATCCAGCATGCTTCCACTCTTCTCAGGAGTATACGTGAGTACGTTTAACAATTCTCTCTTGAGAGCATGCTCTGGCAGTATCAGCCTTAAAGCACAAACCTTGACAAAATTAATCAGGACTGGTACATGGACTGACAGAGTTTGTTTTACTAAGTCCCGCTCCCTTCACTGAGATGAAAGTGTAATACTGTAAGCACTTAACAGTGCCTATATTCAATTAATTCCCTGTACTGGCAAGGAAGAATTGCAGCACAGCAATCACACGAGGCTGAGACCTGTGAAAGAGGAGCTAAAATGGGAGATGCCATGATTTGCAAGTGTCAGGAAGAAAGGATACTTGGGCAAAAAATGAGTTTTTGAGGGAATAAAAAGAAAGTAACAGAGATGAGAAAGGTGAAAAAGCTTTGCTCATTAGTCCCCAGTCTTTGTCCCATGAGTGCGCAGCAGCTGTGAGAGGCATGAGACAGTGTTTCCACAGCACCATGCTGTTGGTGTGGAAGTGATGGGGAGCGACTGCCAGGCCTCAGCAGAGCACTGACTGCCCTCTGTTGCTCATGCCTGGCTGTGCCCTTGCTGTGATGTTCCCCACTCCTTTGCCCCAGTCGGAACACTTGCATCTGCCCCAGCTGGCATGGGAGCTGATGCAAATAGGTGACAGTGCTCCCTCCTCGCTGGGACAGTCCTGAATGCTGTGCCTTGTAGTTCTTGTGGAAGGTGAGACAATCAAGCTATAGTCCTCCGGAGTGGGCAGCAGAAGCTGGGCAGAATTACAGAATCATAGAATGGTTTGGATGGGAAGGGACCTTAAAGTTCATTCAGTTCCAACCCCTGCAATGGGCAGGAACACCTTCCACTAGACCAGGTTGCTCCAAGTCCTGCACAACCTGGCCTTGAACACTGACAGGGATGGGGCAGCCACAGCTTCTCTGCGCAACCTGTGCCAGGGCCTCAGCACCTTCACAGGGAAGAACTTCTTCCCAAGAGCTCCTTTCAATTTCCCCTCTGTCAGATTAAAGCCTGTTCTGTCCCTACAGGACCCTGTAAAAAGTCCTTCTCCAGCTTTTTTGTCCCTTTAGGGACTGGAGCTGCTCTAAGGTCTCCCTGGAGCCTTCTCTTCTCCAGGCTGAGCAAGAAATTGAACAAAAAGAACAAGAAAAAGTAGGTTGTCTGCTGGAGGTCTGCCATGTCTTCCTGCTCTCCTGTTTGGTTTTTCAGTCCCGATGGCTACTACACACAGCTCTGTAGCAGGGGCACAACAGCCTCAGTGCCACTGACTGCAGCTGGACTGAGGACAGAACCCAAGTTTTCAAGGCAGTGTGCTGGGAAAAGGACACAAACCCTGGCTCCCTGTGTGTCATCTGATTCCGTGGCTGCAGCTGATGTCCTCTTCTCAAAGCCAGAAGAAGTGGACAAAGGGGGATCTTTTTCCTTTTTTTTATGTTTTCTTTCCCATGGTGAAAGGTCTTCAAGTGGTACAGTACATGAATACACATGCAGTTGCATGCACAAAGGCATGGGAAACAAGCACATGTGTACATGGGGCTTAGTCCATCACTGTCAGCATGTCCTGGCACACGCTGTCAAAGTCAGCGCAACACATGCCCACTAAGAGCAGGTAACAGATGAAGAAAAACGATGCAATTTTGTGATGGCTTGTTGCAATTACTTCTTCACCATTTTTGCTTGTTGCATTCAGTTTGATGCTGCTCATGGTGGGTTTCTTATCCCTGCAAGCTGAATGAGAGGGTTTGCCTGTGCCATCCCAGTGCCAGCATGGCATTGTGCAAGGGCAGAGCTCGAAGGTGGTCGATTAGGGTTAGGTTCAGTTCTTCTGTGGAAAGATGACAGAATAAGTAGGTACCAGAAATGACCATGTCAAGAAATAAATTGATGGTAGTATGAATTAGAAAGGAAAAATGACAGAAAGACAAATCAGGCCTGTTCTATATGGGGGCATAGTGACAGGAAGAGTGAATGCTTTGTGATGTGATGTTTTCATTTTTCACTTTAAATACAAGCTTCTGTGATTTTACTGCTGAAAGGCAAACTGGAAAAATCAAACTTGAGAGACGTGGAAGACCTTTGGAAAGCATGAGAGAAATATTGGTCTTTGGCACTGAGTCAGAACAGCAGTGGAGGAAGAGGGAGAGGGAAAGCCTAACCCCCAAAAGATCCCTTTTACCACAAAACCTTAGCAACTGCTGCATTTGGCTCTGGTGGGACCCACGCATTGCACTGCATCAGGCTGAAAATTTTGGTGCCACTGGATCCCTTCCCTGGATTTTCTACCCCTCTGTCTAAGCTGACCTGCCGTGGCCTGTGCCAGTGCTGGTACGGGCTTGGGTGTCTGCTGAGTGTCTCCCTCTGCTCCCCATCAACCTCCTCATGCTGTGGTGGGTGAGGACAGCTAACCTTTCATGGGCCTGCAAAGTGTTACACCCCAAAGTACTGTCTGCCTTGCAGTGCAAATTGATTCCTAAGGACTCACACGCAGCAGGAGTGGCTGTTAAGGGGCATGAAGTGACAAACTGGGCTCCCCAGAACATGCAGCCCCAAGTTCTGATGCAGAAGCCATGTTCCTGTAGCCAAACCCCCTAATTTCTGACCCATCCAGGTTGCAGCAGCAGAGTATTACATGCAGGTAGGACTCTGATCATGAGAAGGAAGTTTGTTCCCCATGGCTGTGCCAAGGAATGCATTGCACATGGGTGTGCCAAGGAGTGCGACAGCACATGTTGACTGAGCATTGTTTTTCAGGTGCACTGGGCTTGTGCTCCCTTGGAAATGAACTGTAGGACACTGGTGATGAAGCCTGAGCTGATTTCTTGAAATGGCACTGAGGACAAAAGCAACTTAGAAGCAGCAGGTGGGCTTGCCTGCGAGATGGATCCTAGTGGGTCCACAGCAGCGAGGCAGGGTGGAAGAGCCCATCCTTTCAGGAGATGTTTCAGTTGATGGGGCTGTCTCCTTGGGGTGTTCTTTCAGGCATCATGGCTTTATTTCACCAGCCCTGGAAACTGCTCCAGGCAGCGTGTCTGGGGGGAAGGTGAAGAAAGCCCTACATGTTGCAGTTACACCATCACCCGGAACCAGTGGTTAAAAGTAAATGTCCATGGGCTTCCTCTTGGAGACTGGGTGTATGATTTTCACTCTGTTGCTTGGGCTTTTGAACTGGCAGCCCTTGAGTAATCACTCAGGTAGTTTTGGGGTGAACAGCAAAGCCTTCAGTTGGAGTCCGTGCACGAGGAGGGATGGCCTGGAGGTTCTTCAGCCTCCCACACATAGGCTCCTTCACTCAGTGGAGAGCAGGCAACAAGTGACACGGGGCATGCCAGCTGGGTTCTTGTTCCTGCTCCAAAGTCTGTGCCGGGGCCATGGTGGTGGAACAGCCAGGACACTGTCACACTCAGCCAGCGGCCAGGTGCAGGGCAGCCATTGGACCTGCCAAAACAGGGTTTGTTATAGTCTGAGATGGGAAGCAAATGGCTGAAAATGCACCTTTAGCTGCACTGCCACCCATGATTTGCTGAGGGGCCCACATGCCCTACTGAAGTCTAATGGCATCACCTTCTCCTGGAGGGGCCAGCTCCTCTGCCTCCATGGAGTTGCAGAAATTACCCCCTCTGTGACAAGTCATGTCCCTGGCTGGGAAAACCCTCAACTATGTCTGCCAGACTGCTGTTCCAAGTGAGATGAAGGCAGGGAGTTCAGGATGGCTGGTGGCTCTTGGATGAGCTTATTTGTGAAACCAGACCCTACAGCCCGGTCTTTCCCAGAGCTGTTCCTTGCACTGGCTCCTTGTTGCTCACCCAAACATGTCTGGGGGTGTCAGACTCACATGTCCAAGTGCAGGTCTTTCCAGGGGGCTTCTTCCATGCTTTCCATCTCACACATGTGAGATTGCTGGTGACTTGGAGACCCGACTGGTAGCACCTTCAAAATTTTTTTTACACAACTCTTCTCCCACTGAATCAGAGTTCATTTCCTTGCAACTGCACTGTGAAGGTTTTTAGTAGCTAGTGGTATCTGGACAGATAGGTATCTCTCTGTGTACATCTGAAATCAAAGATTCTTCTTCATTCAAGCAAATGTCCAGGTTCCAAGTCATCCCTAGGTGATCACCCAATCTACTCATACGTAGCCCTGCATGACAGAAAAGGGTCACTGATATTTTTCAGGCCTCTTCTTAGTGAATGAGTGCTTCAGCATTTACCAATCTGTGAAGCTTTAAGCTTAGCCCATATAGTTCATTCAAATGCATAACACATGTATTCAATGAAGAAACAGCACAAATTTGATCGGTTAGAGGTTTAAGTGTCCATTTAAACAGCTGTGATCTGGAGCATCAGATACTTCACCAGATGAGGCATTATTCACTGGAGGCAGTTTGTGAACCACTTTCTAAGCTTGGATTCATTACTGAGTGAAATTCACCAATATTTTCTAAAGACAATTTCAGCTCATCAAGTGTACTGGATGCTGAAGGGCTTTCCCTGGCAAGTCAGAGGCTTGTACAATAGGGTGGTCCCAAAGCAGATCTAGTAGCACAAGCTCCAAGGTCACTGTCAAAGCTGAGTAGAATTTGGGGGGCTATTCCCTGATAGAAATAGCTTGAGAAAAGGGGGAAATACTGTTGATTCCAATGAAATGTGTTGAATGTTTTGGGGTTCAACCTCCTACTTATTCCAAAAGGAGGGGGGAAAAATGAGAGAAGTCTGAGTGTGGTGATGTGTTTTGGATGGATTTTTTTCTCCTTCCATTCTGAAAAATTAATTCACTGCTTTGGTGAAGTGAATGAAAGTAACATTTTGAGTGGAGAAATGAAGCAGGTATGCTACAGCCAACAGAGATGCAAAGCAATGGTAGCGCTGTTGTCATGCAGAATGCACGAATGTGATTTTTATACTAATTACCTGGCCCTTATTGCTGTGGGTCTGAACTCAGGCTGGAGAGCTCTCTGCCGCCTGTGTCAGAACGCTGTAAGCTGGTACCTTTCCACTTTTGTCTTCTTTATGGTCGTCTTGTCTCTTCCAGGCTCCCCGTACTACTACAGCGCTGCAGCCCGTGGGGCAGCCCCACCAGCAGCTGCTGCAGCCTATGACCGCCACTGACGCTGAGCCTGGGGCACTAGTACTGACTGCATGCACCACCCGGGACCACCACGGTGACCACCTTGCTGCAGCTGGCTGCAGCTGTGCCAGCCATGCTGCAGAGGAGGGAGAAAGTACTTTATAGGCACATGCTAATTGAAATTTTGCTCTTTAAACTTGGTAAACTGATCATTGTTACATTACTTAAGATGATCATGTTGTCTGGGTCTCAAATCAAACAAAGAAATGGGAGGAAGTGGTTCTCCTGACACCCTGTATGATCAGAAACGTGCAGTGGCTTCATGTCTTTTGCAGCTGGATGGCTACTGCTTTCATAGCCTGTGGGTGCCATGGCTGTATCTGGGGATAAGGAAGAGGTGTGAGCACCTCCCTTTGGGGAGGCTTCCTCTTGCTGCACACTTGAAACAGGCTGTGAGACTCAAGGCAATTTTATTTTATTTTTCTCTTTTTTTTACTTGCTTGCAAAGAAAAAGACCGGTCAGCTCAATTTTACACAAGCACCACTGTAAATACCTGCTTGTCTGTATTACTATAAGAATGGCTTAAGCATAAGCAGCAACATTGTACAAATATGAACTCAAAATGCATCTGAAAATGTGTTTTGAAACTGGTGCACTGATTCAAAGAATTCAGTAAGCTTTAAGCAACTTTGAACCAGGTTAACACTCATGGTGGCTGTATTTCGGGCCAATGTTATTTCAGTATACAGCATCCTATCTGATAGTTGTATGTGATCATGCTGTATGCTGGTATCAAACACATGGGCAACTGAAAGACCTGAGCAGTTTTGTGACACTTTACTGCTTAATATTAATTTATGTTCATTTGTCATCATAACAAGCACTGAAACAAATTCATCACTGGTTTCAAGTAAAGTGGTGTCCATGAAGGAATTCCTGAGTAATAGTTGACACCTTATGTACAACTCAATAGGTTGTGTGCTAAAACCCAATTATGAATGCCCTGAGAGGAAGGGGAAGGAATACCATGGTAATAATTTTTGTTAAATGGACATACTGAGTGTGGCACATCAAGCACAGGAGCAACCATACATGATTTCAGAGGCAAACTGGAGGGAAAGGTGCTCCTTTGGGAGTCTGTGCATTTCAGTGAAGGCATTTCAAATTCAAGCTGCCCTACCCCAGACATGCGCCAGGGGAAATTTTACCCTGTTTATTCCTTGTTTCTTCCCTCCCCCTTGGAGACGGACCGCTAAATGTGACATGGCCTTCAATGTGTGGCTTCCTGGGACTAATGAAGGGAGAAGAGTGGCTACAAATGACCCACTAAGCAGCTGCACCAATCACTACCACTTCACGGAGCCAGGAGAACTGCTGATTTCTCCCTGCAGCATCCCCCTGCCCCAGTCTGAGGGGCAGCCAATCTCAGCCTGGATGTATGGATGACAGGCATGACCTCATCCCCTCCCCCTGAGGGCAGTGGAGAAACTCTGTCTCCTGTGGGTCCTGTTGGTGCTTGCCTGTGTGTGCCCCAAGGCTGAAGGATTGGTGGTGTTGAACCCGAAATGCTTTCCTCTGGATGAACATTGAAGTACAAATACTTGCTTCTGGCAGTGCAAGCATTTATCTGGAATGGTATCTCCTGAATCAAAACTCTTCTCTCTCCTCCCTCTCCAACTTATGGTTTGTGCTGCATGTTTGATGTCCTTAGTGGCCAATGGCCCACTGAGAATCTCCCTCTCTGACTGCAGTGGCATCTTCTCACACCATGGAAATGCAGCCATCTCTTCCAAGTTTCCAGGGCAGGTGTGTTTAGATCTTCAAAAGCCATGGGGACACCCAGGTCCCACTGGCTCAGTGACATGTCAGTGAGATGTTCACGGAGCCCATCAGGAATTTTGGCCACAGTCCTTCAAACTGTGCCCCTAACTGAGAAGTAATTTTTGTAACAAGCTTACCAATGAGGAAAGCTCTGATTTTAATCTTTCAGCAATTAATAGCTGATACACACCTAGTTTTAACTGATGACAACAGCATCGACAATTTACACAGGGAACCTTCTGAAGCATTGCTTCGGTGTTGCTTTCTGAGCACCCCATGATTGCTTGCACACTGGCAACAAAGCTGTAAAGGACATTTCTGTCACTCACTGGATGCTGGTCACATGGGGATTCCACATGAGCTCCTGGCTGACAGGTGCATGTTGTCTGCACCCTGACACACACACACACACACACACACACACACACACACACACACACACACACACAATCTCTATGAGCTCAGGAAGGGATAAGGCCGTCCAGAGCCTTGGCTGAAAAGAAAAGAAACAAAGGTTTAACTGCAGGCAGTGAGGGAGCAGGTGATAGCTCTGTAGCCAACTGGGCTGAACTATTCCAGCTATGGAGGGAGACATCACCGCTTGGTGCCTGGACTGGGATAAAATGACTGTCTGCCCAGTGAGAGAACAGCAAGTCCTATCATCAGTGTGTGAGTCCTTACCCACTGGGTGAACTGCCCTGCAAACATGTTTCTTTTATTTGTGTCCTCAGTGGCATGGCTTGTGTGGCATGCACTACTTGAGATAACACTGAGAAGACAAAACGCAAAACTTCAGCAGATATATTGGCATCCTCAGGCCAGCAGTGCTTGTACTTAGGCGGGGGACTTAGGAAAGGCACAGCAGGTGTAGTTGCTCTGCAAGATGGATGGGTGCCATTGGATGATGTGTCCTGAGGTGCTCAGGCCTAGCTGGCCCTAAGACTTTCATCAGGACTCTTTCAGGCAGATCCACCAGTGCTGTCCCACTAGCCAGGTGTACAGGCTGCACCATGGGCAGCGTGCACATCCTGGTCAGAGCTGCAGAAGGGAAACCTCAAACTCCTACCCTTGTATGTGCAAGGCAGGCAGCTGCGCCTGGCCAGCTTCCATGGCAGCCACAGCTTGTTTATACCTGCTGGGACTGCTTCCCAGTCAGAATGGGCAGTGAGAGCTGGCCCCTTGAGTATGTATGCTGTACTTCTGGAAAAGACGCTTCTTGACAGTACTTTCTGTTTTTTGAGAATATTTCACCTGGAGTTTACAAACTGCTTTCCTCAGGAGGTCTGGACTTTCTGTTTATAATCTTCACTGTGGGAATTCTCCTCCTTGGGGAGCATTTTTAAAGGTGTCGCTGGCAGCAGGTGGTTGTCTGGGGATGACACAGTAGCCTGCTGCTGTCCCCTCTCTGCAGCCCCTCCATTTTGTGGGAGGTCACTGAGTGAGGGGGAAGGAAATGACCCTTTGGGGCTACAAGGAGAGAAGAGAGCAAGACCAACATGGAGCTTTGGGGTGTCCTGCCCACCCTTTGTTCAGGTGAGATGCCCTTTAGTGCATTATATCATTACTAGACCCTTGCAGGTATCAGCCCCATGAAGTGCTTAAGTCAGTTACAGCAGTAAACTCTGTAATGTAATGTAGCACTCAGCTAGATGGAGGGTTTTCCAGTAGTGCGTGCTTCAGCAATGAATCTATCAAGTACGTTGCTGACACAGACAGGCTGAGAAATGAAATCTCAGAGATGGAGGGGGAAGGCTCTGCCCTAAGACTGAACAAATGGAGGCTGTGAGGCAGGATTACATGAACTGACTTGTTGAGGAAACCCTCAGTCAAACTCTATGAGAGTGAGTGACCATAAAGAAGACATAAAAGACTCTGGGTATTGAGTTTGCTTAGCATCTGTCTCCAAAGGTGCAGCTACAGAGGCATTATCATTAGGCAGCTCCACTGACTGCGGAGTTCTGGATGTCTCAAGACCAGATCCACAGAAAGCTTTCTTTATTTGCTGTGAAATCATAAAAACGCTCTGGGCTCTGGGAATATGGGGCCAGAGGATGCATGTTCATTCAGAGACACAAAGGTGTCCAAGCAGTGCTCTGATCCATGCAGGGACTGCAGGCATTGGGGCAGCATTGATACTTGAGGCACTTGGGAAGGAGACAGCGAGGGAAGAAATAGCGCCAGGTAGGAAAAAAAAGAAAAAGGAGAAAGAGAAGCAGGCTGAGAAGCGATTTTCGGAAGAAAGCCTTTCTGTCCAGGGAGGGATGGTTCGTGGAGCTCACAACAGTGGAATGCTGGGGCACCCTGTGGCCAATTCCTTTCAGTCCTGTGGCAGCACTGTGGGCTCACTGTGCTGGCTGATGGCAGTCACTGGCAGTTGGTAAATGCTGTGTTGTGCCTGGTCTTAATTGATGAAGTTGTGTTCCTTTCTTATTTTCTTTAATTTTCCTATTTTACACGTCCTTCAGCATGGAGGAGAGAGGAAGTGGTGTTACAGTGTTGCTTATTTCCAACCACAAGTACTAAAGCTTCAAAGAGTTGTGGCCCATAGCAGAATGAACTTCTATGGCTGCCACTGTTGCTGTGACCGAATGTCTTCCCCAGTGCTGCGCTTTTTCCTGCATGCATGTGCCTGTGTGTGTGCCGCAAGGACATGGGAGGCCACAGCCACAACAGGTAGCATGGTATTAAGCTGACCCATGCTGTGACTCTGTCCCAGCAGATGTTGGTAAAAGCCTTTTTTCCTTCTGGATTCACTGAGAAAATGATGTGAGGGCTAGCAACTCTTGGGTAATGTGCCCTTCAGCATCCCACCAGAGCATGCAGGCAATGGTCCTGTATGGGCATAATCAGCCAGAGCCAGTTGGGCGTCTTGCACCTGTGCAGGGTCTGGGCACATGTCCCAAGCCATGGCTACCACAGCTTTGTGCCAGAGACAGAGTGCTCAGTTGGGTCACAAGGCTGGGGCCATCAGCTGGGGACCCCTGTTGTGTCCCTCAGACTGAAACCCACACCAGTCATGGGTACACTTTGCCACAGCACAAGACACAAGAAGATCCCAAAAGATCCCAAACCAGTTAGTGATGCTTTTCTGGTGGAGCTAATGAGACTTGACATGCAAACACTGAGTGAAAAGTGCATCAGAAAGGTGCCTGGTGCCAGGACTGCTCACCTCTGTGTAGGTGTCAGCTCCACTGTGACCTCCACTTACTAGTCCTGTTGGAGGGCTTGCACAGCAGAGCAGCTCCAGGGCAAGAACCAGGCCCAAGAGGCTTTGCAGGACCCCACCGCAGCACTGCAGTGCAGGTGGGCACGTGTGTAGATAATGCTGTGCACACGCATATGTATGTGTGGCCACGCTTAAGTCTCTCAGACCCTTGTGGGGAGCATGACGGGGTGGACCTGAGTCCTGCAGTAGCCCTGGCCACCAGCTGGCTAGACCCCTGTGTCCAGGGGCTCCTGCTCTGCAGTTAGACCTGCCTTCTGCTTCTCTCAGCCTCCTGTGGGAAGGATCCTTGTTCTGGTTTTTCACTTTCTAGTGGCCTTTGTAAATTCTGAAATTACAGAAACTCATTTCATTGCAAATGGAATTCCTTTCCAAGAAAAAAAAGTAAAGAAAGAACAAGCTTGGTTTTTTTGTTTGTTTGTTTTTTTTTGTTTGTTTGTTTGGCGTTTTTTTTTTGTTTTTTGTTTTTTGTTTTTTTTTTAAATAGAAACAAACTACTTGGTATTAGGGACTTCTAGCATCAAAGAAATATGTATCTGTTGTATCCACCAAAGTCTGCAATGCCTGCATTGAAGCTTACTTCTTTAAAAAGAAAAGAGAGGAAAAAGAAAAGAGAGGGAGAGAAATAAAAGCCTCCTCCCCTTGAAAAATGCATACATAAAAAAAGAATACTCGTAAAAATAACTGTTGAATTGCCTTTGAAAGTAGGGGATAACATCTGTTGCCAAACAGATGAAAATGCTTCTTAAAATGTGTATGTTTTGTATTCTTTTTTTCTAGTAGGAAAAGAACAGACTTGAAATCTTGGTGTTTTTTCCTTAGTGCTGTGTGTTGCTTTTGTGTGTTATAATATTTGAATGTAATTACAGCAGTGCCAATTTGCCAAAGATGTCAAACATTATTTTGGGGATTTTGTTCTGGGTTTTGGTTTTGGGAGCAAAAAGGGAGGTGGGCTGGGGAGCAGGGATGATAAGGCATGGGTCAAAAGGGGAGGGAAGGCATTTGAAGATTTATTTTCTTTATTGGTTTGGGTATTTTTTCTCAACTCTTTCTTGTCAATACTGAAATTTGTGATTTTATTCTAAGTTAAATGGTTGATTGCAACATTTTTATTTTTAGATTAGTTGAAGAAACATGCAATAAGATTGGCGTAGTTCAATATCTGTGTGTCTTTTCATGAGAGTGACTGTTACTTGTGGACATTTGGTTTTATGTAACCTTTATGTGAGATAATTATTTGTAAATATTTACCATAATTTTATTTGTTCCTAAAATAAAAGTAATTTTTTTTAAGTTCAAGACGCCTGATTTCATTCTTGTTTTCATCCTGTGTCCTGGACCCTGAGTCACCATGCAAATGGTAAGGTTTGTGCTAGTAAGGCTTGTCCAGGTCCTCAGATGTTCTCAGTCCTGCAGGTGGGCTGATGGCCTGATGAAGCAGAGACAACTTCTATGCTAGCCTCATATGCAAACTGGAATGGTTTGGTAGCTGCAGGATTAATCTTACTAACTACTATACTATAAAACCCCTCATTAAAACAAGCTATATCTAATGACTGATGAATTATGTATTCTCGATGAGTTACATGCAAATGCATCTACATTTGGATGCAAAGGCATATGTGGGGGCTTCTTTTTGGTGCTACTGATGTTTCTTCAAGCTGACCTTTGTCTCCATCTGCCACGTCGTGCAGCAGTTCTGTGCTCCTCCAAGTGCATGCATGCTTGGTACTGCTGTCTGGTGCGCATGACCAGAGACAAACCTCTTGTGTAGCCTTGGGTTGTGAGAAATTCACTTGGATCATCATCACATGTGTTCTGCTTGTATTGGCCAGTGTGGCTGCAGCACCCCTAACACCCAAGCACTGGGTTTGTGAAACAATGGTGAGGGAATATTCATTTGAATTGACACAAACATCTGTTTGGACTGAACTCCCATATTCTCTGTCTTCATTTTAACAGTATTTTGGCAACTTGAGGTTGCTAGAAGTTGCAAATTTTAGTTGACAAAACAAATAATGGTGAATGTGTCCAGAACTGATGCTCTTACCTGTTTTGAATTCCTAGTGTTTTACTAATGATGCTTGTACTTAGTCTGGCTGGGGTGGCATTAATTCTCTTCCTAGCAGCCATTATTTAACGACAAATATAGAGCTGCCATGGTCTATATTTGTGGCTAAAACAGTGCTTAGAACACATTGATGTTTAGCTCTTGCTGGGCAGGCTTGCACATCATCACATCTTTGCTTCTTTCTCAGAAAGCAGACTCAGGGTGCACAATAGGCTAGCATGGCACACAGCCGGAGGACTGAACGCAAATGACTGAAGGGATGTCTGTGCTATTCAGTGTTGTGCTCAGCAATAAAACTGTGGAAAGGACATGCTCCTAAGCAGCTGTTGCTCAGGGACTGTCTGGGCACCATCAGCCTATTTGTGGGACTTTGCATCACTTGGATTTGATTTCCCCCATCCTTCACTCAGTAAATGGTATTTGTCTCAACCCCTGAATTAGTCTCACTTTTGCTCTTCCTATTGTTGCCCCCACTCAGTTTTTTTTGGGGAGGGAGTGGATGGCTGGGTGGATGCTCAGCTGTGTCGTGGTTTAAACCCAGTCAGGCAACTTGTTCACTCACTCCCAGTGAGTGGTGCTGGGCTGACAACAATCAAGCCCCCCCCCCCCCCCGGGCTCTCCCCTTCCCTGCTCCCGGAGGAACGGGGGAGAGGACCGAAAGAGTGCAACTCCTGTGGGTTGAGACAAGAACAGTCCAGCAACCAGTGTACAACACAAATCATCACCGCTACCGCCAACTACAACAATGATAAGGGAAAATAACAAGGGAAGAGAATACGATACCACCGGCCAAGAAAAGAGTCCCACCCGGAACCCGTGTCCTTCCGGGTAACTCCCAGTTACCCCCCACCCCGGGCATGAGGTGCTGTGGTATGGAATACCTCCCTGGCTAGCCTGGGGCAGGCGCCCTGTCTCTGCTTCTTCATGGCTTCCCCTCCTCCGTGGCAGAGCATGAGCCTCACAAAGTCCTTGGTCAGGGTAAACATCACTTAGCAACAACTGAAAACATCAGTATCACCAGCACTGTTCCCAGGCTGGAAGCCAAAACACAGCACTGCACCAGCTACCACAAACGAGAAACATGACTGCTACTGCTGAACCCAGGACAGCTGTTATCCACATTAAACCCACCACAGCAACATACTCATGAGGAACATTAACATCAGTTCTGACAATTGAAGTCCAGGGAGCTAGGGAGAATGGTGCAAAGCCGTATTATTTCTGTGTACCCATACCATACATTTTAGTCTTAAACCTGAGAAACAGAACTCATGGAACTTTCCACAATTCAGCAAATAATTGTAGCTAAATAAAATCACAGTCTAATCACAGACAATATGCAGAGAGAGGCAGAATTTAGTTGACCAGTAGTTTGCAACCACTATTTACTCGAGCCCCAGCAGGCTTCAGCTTTGGAAGAAGCCTGTAATCTCTGCTCTGGCATCACAAAGTGGGGATGCTTTCATGCAATAGCATTTCAGAATGGAGTGGGTGTTCTTGCGCTGAGTCTGCAGAATCATGGAATGGACTTGAGAACAACTGCTCAAAAATCAGATTTCTGTAATGGTCAGGTTCATCCAGCAGTGCTTTTCCAGCCAGGCTGTATGTACCATTTGACTCGATGTGTTCCCTGCTCTGTCCCCAGATTTCTCTCCTGCCATTGGTCACCAACCATTCTCCATGCACCATGCTCACCCTGCAGCTCTCTGGAAAGCAGGGCTTTTGGGAACACCTCTTCATGTTCTGTGCCCTGTGCAGGCAGAAGTGGCACTGCCCACCTCATCCCTCCAGGCAGGTGTTTGCTGTTGTTGTCTCCATCAAAATACTGGTGCCCTGAGCAACCTGGTGTCACCAAAGGGGGTGGGAACCCCCTGTGCTCCCTCTGAGCTCTGGGACACTCAACTTCTCATAGGCAACATCTGCTGGTGGTGATGCCTCCAGGGGAGGGAAGAAAGCAAGCCCTCAGCCCTTCAGAGCCCACTGCGTTGAAATGGATGGCTTACTTTGCAGGCTGGTGCTCAGAGGCCACACTCATTGAATGTCCTACGGCAGGGAATGTTCCAGTGCAACTCCAAGCACTTCATGAGGAGGAGAGAAGGTGGATGAACCCAACCGCCTTTCACTTGAGGGCCTGTGGCAATGCCTCGGCAGCCTTAAGGAGAGACTCATGACACTGCAGCAAAGGTACTTTGCAGAAAGGTCAAGTGGTCACACCAGGAGCCACATTGTGGCAGTCCTCACCTTGCAACAGTGCGCTAGTGGTAGGGATTGCCATTCCTGGGTCTATATTTTTCTACTTCCTGTGTTTCTGCTGTCTTTCAGACATGCTAGGTTAAGAGAGAAGCAAATTGTTTGTACTGCAGCAGGCAGGCAGTGCCTGCTCCTCATTATGTCCTCCCACTTCTGTATGTGAAATGCCACGTCAGCCTGCTGGCAGGAGAACAGTGGGATTAGACCTGACAAAACTGCAGTGAGAGGCACAGGATCTTTCTGTCTCTCCAGGTGTGAGGCTCCATACTGCTTCATTCAGCAAGAATGACCTTCAAGGATGCAAATACAATTTTAGCTCAAGCCTCCATACAAATGGCCATTGTTTAAGATGCCTGGCAATTGTCATTTAAACTTTTAATGACTAGGAAATGAAGACCCTTGGTTAAGCAAAGTAACGTCTCTGTATTGTAATAGATTTTGCAAACAAGGGGAATATGCAGCCCGTCCAGGAAAGTCAGAAGTAGAGATAGCGGGTGCACAGGAGCTGGTACAAAGGGATCAAAGTGACAGCCCCTTTGCCAGGATTCCTGCAATGGGCCATGATGGCAATGAGCAGGAACATCTGGAAATAATGTCATAGACAGCTGGTAAGAAATTGTGGCTTCTGTTTCAGGATTTCATGACCTATTTTCATAATCAAATAAAGCCCAAAGTCTTGAAATGCCCGAGGGAGAAAGAAAATTCTTTGTCTGTGTATATACACTCTTGGAGCTATTATAAAGCGACCTTCAGGGCAGTGTTCCCAAAACAGTGGGGCTACTGACCATACCCAGATGGTGAATTGAAAAGTATGCTCCAGCGGACACCCAGCTAGATTGACTTCTTCCTGCCTTCAGGCTCGTGGTGTTTCTCACTGCCCTGCGTTCAGCAACCGTGACACTCACCCATTCACCTCTCCAAAGGCTCTACTGGACAAGAGGCTTTGAGCATACCTGAAACTGGATCTCATGCTCTTGCTTCAAACTGAGCAGTAGGCATTGAAAGTGTAGCCAGAACTGCAGAGCTAAAGATTGTCGCCATGGGCACAAGAAACTGGCCCACTCACTGCAAAACAGGGTTGAGGGAAGATGATCATTTTCCCTGGGACTTTTGCAGAGGGTCCACAGTGTTAGAGCATGGTAAAGGAACAAGGCCCTTGAAAGTAAAGCAGTAAAAAATACTGCTGTTTGAGTCAACAGGACCTTATTTTGAGGAAGATGCTAGAAAGCTGAGGGGGAACAATAGTGTTTTGCTGACACTCAGTAGCAGGAAAGCGACTGCACCAAGAAACACACTCCATAGAGCAGAACCAGGAGCAGGTGAGAGAAGAGGAACCAGAACTTGATCTTTAAGGTCCCTTTGCACCGAAACTATTCTATGATTCTACAAACTTGGATACAAACCAATTGGATTCTGGTACGACTGATGCAAGAGCCTCCTCTCTGGCCATAGCCCCAGATTCTGCTCTCGGTGTGATGGGATGACCTTGCCAACACCTAAGCTCCCACCCAGTGGCTTGATCATGATTGCTGCAGTGGAATGAAGGAAGGAATCAGAAGGGAAAAAGTAAGAAAAAATCGTGAACTTAATAAGAAAATCAAAGCTGTGCACAAAAGCAAAGCACAGCAGGAAGTTCATCCCCTGCTCCCCAGTGGCAGCCAGACATCTAGTCACTCAGAGAAAGCAGAGCCTCAGCACACATAGACACGTTTCAGAAGATCAATGACATAATTCTGAACATCCTCTCTTCCTCCTTCTTTCCTTGAGGTTTTATGATGAGCATGACATCATCTACCATGGGATATTGCCTAACCCTGGCCCATTTGCTGGTGGGGAAGAGTGAGAACCCAAGAAGCCACTGATACGAGGCAAGCACTGCTCAGCCATAGCTGCTGCTGGACTCCCAGCCACCCTTCTGATGTCTCTAAGAGCCTCTACCACCTCATAGTGCTGGGAAAGTCACACCTGATATGAGACTGCTAAATTCTGGCTCCTAACTCTATTAAACCCACTGTAAACAGTCCCTGATAACACTTTAAAATAACAGTCCATTCCAGCAGAAATGTTTAATTAGAGTGGAACTGACAAATGGAGTCATCATGATTAATGTTACTGTAATGAACACATCTGCAATTTGGTACAACACACAGAAATGTCTGGCTTCCCAGGAAACCCTCAGATACAGAGGGTGTCCTTTAATATTCATAGAGATATAATAATTCCTCTGAAGGAATTTTATTGTAATTTAGCATGAATTAATGTCCATTTATCACACTGTGTTACCCAGTGCAGCAATTAATCTAAATCTTATACATGCAGTGTAGACTTGTCTAAGAACACCCCATAATAGAGAAATCCTTTGAAGAAATATGTTTGCTGTAGGTCGTTAATGCTCTGTGTGCTAAAAGGCCTTTACATTAAACTAAGTTAAATAAACTCTTATTTAATATATCAGTGTAACTTTTTCATTAACAAACACATTAAAGCCTTTTTCATTTACGTACAGCTGATACAAGCATATAATAGTAAAACGTTCAATTAGCAGAGCAAAATATAACTTGGAGTGTCTATATGGTAAGAAAATGCAAGATAAGACAGGGGTTTGACACACCAACCTCCTATCTTCTGGTAACTGTGCATTGGTCCACCAAGAACTTCACAGAATGATAGAATCCTAGAATCCAAAGTTGGAAGGGACCTCAAGGATCCTCTGGCTCAACCTTTCTAGGCAAGCATAAGCTAGACTAGATGTCCAGCACCATCTTAACAGTGTCCAGCACTGGGGAGACCACCACTTTCCCAAGGAGATTATTCTAGTGGCTGGTTGTTCTCATTGTGAAAAAATTTCCTGTTGTGTCCATCCAGAATCTCCCCAGGAATAACTTGTGCCCATCACCACTCACCTTTTCTATTGGACTCCTTGTAAAAAGGGAGTCTCTGCCTTCTCTGTAGCCACCCTTTATATACTGGAACGTGGTGATAAGGTCTCCCCTGAACTTTCTTTTCTCAGGGCTGAACAAGCCCAGCTCTCTTAGCCTTTCTTCACACAGCTGCCCAGTGCTTGGATCAGGTCTGTGGCCCTTCTTTGGACCCTCTTCAGCTTGTCCACATTTTTTTTTCTACAACAGTGACCAAAACCGAACACAGTATTCCTCATGTGGCCCGAAAGGCAGTAAGCAGAATGGGGCAGTGACATCTTTATCTCTGCTGGTGATGCCTTTTTTGGTGTTCCCCAGTCTCCTGCTGGCTTTCTTTGCCACAGATTCACACTGTTCACTCCTATTGAGCTTGTGTCCCCCAGGACCTCCAGATCCCTTTCCAAACAGCTGCTCTCAGCCAGAGAGATCCCAGCCTATGCTGCACTCTTGTAGAACTTGCAGTAGGTTTATCTATATAGCCTGGCTCTGGGGTTTGCCACACAGGTTGTTCCAGGACAACAGCTGCCAGGAAGGGGTAAAACCCCACAAAGGAGGTTTCAGGCTGTCCTGGGCGCACGCAATTTTCTATATTGGCAGAAGCTGTCCAAGCTTCTGTGCTTGCTTCCCTCCACACACCCCCTGAAACAATATGACTTGCCATGGGTGCTTCTGATCAAGGCACCCTCTGCCACACACATTGGTGCTTTAGTTCAGTTTGCAAGCTGATTTTAAAATGGCTCCACTCCCTTCCTAGTGAGGGGAACTGAAACTGCACATCCAGCACACTCCAGCACACTCCAGCCCTGATGGGATATGGGCATCATGGTAGAGAAGGACTGTGGTCCCATGCAGGGCAGTCCCATCACCAGCAGTCTCCACTCCCAGTGAGGAGCACTTACGTTGGCATGGGGGCTCCTGCCTATGTGCCAGCCCCATTCCTCATGCAAGGACTGTGGGGAACCCTGGCAGCAGAGCCCTGAGGGTCAGAGCCAGAGTAGGTCTCCTCGATCTGTGTAACAAGTCCCCAGAGCAGTGCATCACTGGTGTCTCCTTCACAAACGGCTTGCAAGATGCTCTTGAAATAGACTCCAACAAAGCTTCCACAAGGGTGTTTTTCTTGATTCTCATGTTCAAATTATAGTTACACAAGATTTCTGTGGTGGCTGTAATATTCTTCATTAGGAGTTTTTAAGGAAAATAAGAAAACTTCTCATACAGGTAGAGGAATAATCTGCCTTCATTCCTGCCACCTGCCTTCCATTTACATGTGTGTAATCAAGAGAAAGAGAGGTGTTGACTGTTCTTGGCTGGAGGAGAAACCTTAGTTAGTTAGTGGTCCTCTTCTGGGACTGACTGGCTGGTCCATCAGTGGGAAATGTAATAAGGCATGCAAAGATCTAGATACAATCACAGAATCGTAGAATTGTTCAGGTTGGAAGAGACATTAAAGAGCATCCAGTTCCAACCCCCTGCCATGAGCAGGGACGCCTTCTACTAGAAGGCCCCATGCAGAATAGTGACTGAAAAAAACAAGGGATGTATCCCAGCTTTTGGAGCCATATGATTATTACAACTTAGGCTAGAAAAATACCTAATATAAAAGGAGGAGAGTAGCCTGTTCTGTGTGAATCTTAATGGACAAGCCTGATGGTTGAAGAAGAGCTCCATGCCTGTTTAATTGGCTTTTATGAAAATGTCAGTGCACAGAAATCCCTGTTTGCAGTATAAAAACCCAGTTTAATACTTTACTTTCTTGATGCAGAATTCTTCTAAAAATCTTTCATCTTGCTTGTCACAATGTGCTCTGCATGTACTACTTTGAGAGGCTGTTAAATAAACCAGAAGGCTCAGGATTGTTTGGCTCATAGACTGACTTCAGGACCATGAGTTTAAATTCACTGCCTGAAAACATCGCAGTGATTACCGGGCTATAAAAGGTGCAAAATGAAATAAACTTAGAGTACCTGCTCAGGGGGAAATGGAGGAGCAAAAGCTTTTGAATACCAATCAGAGAATCCAACACATAAAACAACAGGAGGATAAAAGTTCTGGAAAATGGAGTGTTCAGAGCAGAAAAAAAAAAAAAAAGGAGTAAGATTTTTATATCTGAGTTTCTTTACAGCAAACAAATGGTGACAGTGTTGGGTGCTGTCCTCTGAGAACACCCAAGTGAAATGCCTGCATGAAGAACATACATTCTGCTTGTCCCTTGACTATTAGGTCACAGATACTGAAAAGAAAATCTTTGCTATATGCATCCTGCCAACCCTCCCACTGACACCAATGGAAAATGTGCTGGCACACACATTTTCCATTGCTTAGAAGTTTCTCGCTTCTAAGAACAGCTTCACTCTGTCCTTCCAGTTTGCCACCAGCCAGCACATGGAGGAAGAGAAGGAGAAGGTGGAAGAGAAGGAAAATGAAAAGGAGGGGGAGGAGAAGGAGAGGTGAAAGTTTCTTGTGGCAGAGGTTCCGTGGTTGGTGACTGTGCAGGGCCTTGTCCGGTGGACCCTGCTGTTCAATGGACTCTGAGACAAGGATACAAAATGAGCTTGGTCCCTTGGTGGGCTTTTTTTTGGGAAAGGGTAGGTTGGTTAGTTGGTTGATTGGCAGACATTTTTTGCAACACATTGGCCTCTCATAGATGAATTTTAGCACTTAGGGAAGTGAAGTGGCTTATCTTATTATGTGTGTTAAACACAACGAAGCTTTTCTAAGCAATATAGGAACTGCCTAAACCATCAACTCCCAGCAACTGGGAAGTTGCATGGCTGAAGGATTGCTCTGAACGCCCATTTGTCTTTTGGTCCTTCCTTCATTATCCCATGCCAGCTGCTGCATAGATGGGGTACAACTCAGTGCAGAGGTTTAATCAGTATGGCACTGTTAACCCTGTGCAACCGTAGAATCATGGAATAGTTTAAGTTGTAAAGGATCTTAAGATCAATTAATTCCAGCCCCCTGGTATTGGCAGGGGTGTCTCACACTCGATCAGGTTGCTCAAAGCCCATCCAAACCTGGCCTTGAACACTGCCAGAGGTGGGGCAGCCACAGCTTCTTTGGACAACCTGTTCCAGTGCCTCACCACCTTCACAGTATAAAACTTCTTCCTTAGATCTAACCTGAACTTCCCCTGTTTAAGTTTAAACCCATCACCCCTTGTCTTATTGCTCCAGTTGATGATGAAGAGTACCTCTCCAGCATCCTTGTAGATCCCCTTCAGATACTGGAAGGCTGCTATGAGGTCTCCATGAATCTTCTGTTCTCCAGGCTGAACAGCCCCAACTTTCTGAGCCTGTCTTCATACAGGAGGTGCTCCAGTCCCCTGATCATCCTCGTGGCCTCCTCTAGGCTTCCTCCAAGAGTTCCATGTCTTTCTTATGTTGGGGACACCAGAACTGTACACAGAGCTCCAAGTGGCGTCTCATGAGAGCAGAGTAGAGGGGCAGGATCACGTCATTTGACCTGCTGGTCGCACTCCTCTTGATGCAGCCCAGGATGCAGTTGGCTTTCTGGGCTGCAAGCACACACTGCCAGCTCATGTTCAGTTTCTCTTCATCTATTAAATTTCCTTCATATGGTACTAATAGCAATCAAACTCCACGGGCTGTTCTCACTCTCCTCTGGAAACAAGTGTCTCTATGTACCTAATCCAGAAGAGGTCATCCTAGAATTAAACTTCAGGCAGACAACAAGCATTTCCAAGGGGATGGAGGGAAACAGCAAGCAGCTTTAAACTTTCATGCTCACTCCATCACTCTTTCAAGCACAGGATAGAAGAAGAGCAGCAAACTGGAACCAAAATGAGCTGTGCAAACTTTGTAGTCTGGGAGAGAAGCAAGGGAGGCCTGAAGACACCTTGCTGGATTGTCCCCAGATTGTAATCGCGTAACACATTTAATCTGAAACAGAAGTATCTCTGAGGAATGGAGGCAATATTGACTCACAGTCCTAAAGATACTAAAAACACAATGGAGTTTTATCATTTCTTTCTAAGCATAACTTGAGTAAGCAAAGCAGGGATGGGTAAATACCTCCTCAGTCATCCAAGCCATAGCACACATTCCAGATACCAGCAGAGGCTCAGTTCAGGTCAGGACATTCCTCCTACTGCTGATAACAAGAACAGGTTCCTACAGACCAACAGCTGTAGCATGGAGTGGGGCAGAAAAGTCAGGAGTGTGGCACTTTGGAATCAGCAAATCAAGGCTAATTGTGTGCAGGTTGATGCCATCATCCCTAACTGAAGTGGTGCTATTGCCATTGATATATGGCAAACAAGGATTTGGTTTATGTTAACCAGTCCTGGTTGCTGTCTGGAAGATAAAGTTTTTCCAGCTGAAAGAACAAGGGAAGATTAATATAAAAACTACTGTGATGCTGAGGGCAAACAGCATTTTTTTTTGGTTCAGACAAGGACCAAAAGCAAAGACGAGACATGAGAGGACCAGACAAGACAGGACCAGAGCACCTGAGCAACTCAGAAGTGTGACAGGTCTTCATTTTATTCTGATCCCTTTCTTACTATTAGGAGAACTGAGGTCTACAATAGTCTACTGAATTCAATGACTGCTATATTCAGTGTAGCACCAAACAGTTCAGATTCCCTGCTGTCCAGGGCTGTTTTCTTGAGACTACATGGCCAAAAGCAAAAAAGATGCTGCCAAAGAAGTGGCTAGGAGATGCTTAGTGGATGATGGTACTGGGGCTCTGGAGGCACACAGATGATGCTCTGAGATACTCTGACCTACAGATCAACACCACTACAGCAACATTAAGATCAGCACCTCTGATAGATGGGCTGAACGTGGCTGTTATGTCTATCCTGTGGCTGTGTGGAACCACGGCAGCCACAGACTAAGCTAATTCTCTTGAGTACCACTACAAGACTAGGAGCCAGGAGAAGGGCTGAAAACAGATGAGAGTTTCATAGGATCATAGAATCACAGAATTAGCTAGGTTGGAAAAGACCTTTACAATCATCAAGTCCAACTATTACTCCAGAACTGCCGAGACCACAATTAAACCACATCACTGAAGGCCTTGTCTACACAGTTTTTGAACACTTTCAGGGACAGTGATTCCACCACTTCCTTAAGAAGCCTCTTCCAAGCACAAAATTGTAGAGGTTGGAAGGGATGTCTGGAGTTCATCTGGTCCAACCGTCCTGCTTAAGCAGGACCACCTCAAGCAGGCTGCCCAGGACCACACTCAGATGGCTTTTGAATATCTCCAACGATACAGACTCCACAACCTCACTGGGCAACATATGCCAGTGCTTGGTCACCCTCACAGTGAAAAACTGTTTCCTAATGCTCAGAGGGAGCGTCCTGTGTTTCAGTGTGTTCACATGGCCTCTGGTCCTGTCATTGGGCATCACCGGAAAGAGCCTGGGTCCTCCGTCTTCGTTCCACAGATGAGGCATTTGTACACACTGATGAGATCTGCTGGAGCCTTCTCTGCTCCAGGCTGAACAGTCTCAGCTGTCTCAGCCTTTCCTCATAAGTGAGATTCTCCAGCCCAGCATCTTATTTGCCCTTCAGTGGACCAGGGAGCCAAGAGCTGGACATAGAGGAAGTCACTGCAGAACTCAGATTTACAGATCCAACCTTGACACTGTCACTCTCTCACATGAAATATTTGTTGATTGGTTTCACTGGATTTCTCCCTCAGTAGTTATTTAGCTGTGAGCAGGTGCCACTGTGTGCATGATTTTTCAGTATATTATCGTATAACCAATAAAAATATGAATGAGATCTCAGCTGATTATTTGCATTTTATTATACCCAGTCACCAATATTTACAACCTTATAAAATTAAGCATTTTAAGACACAACCATAACATAATAGCATTTACAAGATGCTTTTTGCCTTATTTGTTGTTGTTGTTGATAATGATGATGTGATTTATGTTTTTAAATACTCATCTTGCAGTTTTCTGTATCTTGCCATGCATTTCACAAATAGCTTGCAAGCTGCCCTAGTTGTACATCCTTCCTTGCTGCATTAGAGCCAGTTCTCACTAGCTCATACCACTTCTTTGGATAGAAAGCGTTATACCCCCAGCTAACGAAACAATTCTCTACCATATTCATCTATTTCACAATTATAAATGAAGACTCAAAACTGCTATGTGTGTTGCTTACTAATCCAGAACTAATGTGACCAATATGAAACTCTGTATATTCACATACTGTCACTGGAAGAGTAGCACTGCATGCAGTGGAGGTTTTATACTGTACAGGAAAAAAAAAAAAGTAAATATAACAATCAGCTCCAGTGTAACAACTAAAATAAGTTTTAATTGTTTTCCCTTCACTTATATTTTCTGCTTGGCTGACTCTGCTTATGGCTTCTGGAAAGGCCAGCTCATCAGTTTTTGTTTTAATCAAGAACAGTAACTGTGTGAGTTATAAAAACACAAGATGATTCTTTGCTGAATACGATAACTACTTCCAGAAAATGCAAAGTAGTTTTTGAAAGGTTTTTTGATTAGTAATTTGTAACACAGGTATCTGAGTAAACAAGGTCCCCAAGAGGAGCTGGGAATCCAGGCTCAAGGAAGGGTTTGCCCCCCATGTTCCTGGGAGCAGTGGATGCATTTTCGGAAGCATGTCTCTCATTGGGTACTGCTGGCTCAGGACACTGCAGCTACTGCAGTTCTGCCTCTGTTCAGGATCAGAATGAGCATGATGAGAGTAGCACAGGCACCCCTCAGAAGGTGCTGTTGATCCTCGGATGCTGGGGCAGGAACTGAGGGCACATCACAGGTCCAGCTTACTTGAAACATTAATTCCCACCTTGACCTCGAGCAGGTGGCCCATAGCCCAATGGTCACCTTCCTCAGGCACTGCACCAGGGCCAGCCCCGTGTGCTTTGCCCTCCTTACAGAACAAAATCTGGGTGGCAGGACATGCCAAAACACTGGAGACTAACTGCTGGGGTGTAGGGAGAGGGCATCTTTTGGGGGAGATTTGCACCAAGGTTTTCAGCTTCTCTTGGAAACAGGTGAGGACTGCTTCACAAACTACTGCTGCACTGGCTGCTTCCTGCAGTATCTCAGCAGCTCACGGCCACCCTTATTTGAAGGGGTTTTGTGGTGTTTGGTGGTTCAAGAGGCTTATTCAGCCCCTCTCCAGAAAGAGATGAGGATGAGCAAACCCTGACATCAGCAACAGTGTATGCCTTGCTACCATCACCCTTGTCCTTAAGAATCCATCCATGTGAGCAGACTCATCCCCCCACTTGGTGGGGAAGCATTTGCATTTGTGCATGGTTTTCTTGTCCAGGTGGGGCAGAAAAGGGCCCTGAAGGGGAGAAGGCTGGGAGCACATGAAGAGGGGACAGAGGATAATGACAGAGAAAAGAGGAGGAAGCACCCTGCTGTTTTGCCAGGAGCTGTGCTGCAGTGCAACTGAGAGGAGGCAGACCAAGGTGGGACAAGGGCAAAATCTGACTACTGAGATGACTACTTTTTGTACCAATTTATGCTTAAAGCTTTTCTATTGTGAGTTTGATCTGCATCACCAATCACATACTTTTGCAAAGCAGTTTGACAAGAAATGAAATGCAAAAATCAGTGGTGGATTTCAAGAAGAATAACATTTGACAAGGAAGAGCTAAGAGAAAACTCTGGAGGAGCTTTTGGTAGGGTAAGTGCAGCTACAAAGCGCATTAAAAAAAAAAAGAAATTTCTAGCAAGAATTCAACGTAAAGCATTACAAACTGTTGAACGGAGTGGAATGGAACAGTCTACCTCACTCTAAATATCAGGTCTGATTTCAATATCATTATTAGCAGTGATTTGAATATCTAACCAGAAACTTTGAGGGACAAGATGACTGGATATTTTTTAATACACCTAGTTAAGTACTGCTGTATCCTGAAATCCTTTTGTTGTATACCTACTGAGTTATGAAATAGATTTAAGTGGATGAACTCTGGTGCAGGCTGCTCAGCAATGCATGAAGAAAAGAGTTGAAGGTGTAAAAGAAGTCAAATAGCTTTCTTATATACATTAAACTATTCATAAAGATAAAATTGTCTTTATGTTTTCAGTTTACAATGTCTTTCTTATGAAAGTAAGAGGTGTCATCAATTCACAATCCATTGATTTTACTGCTTTGTGTCATTAGTGGGAACACATCAGGAACTGCACCCAGGACAGGCGCTAAGTTAAGGGGAAAAGTGGGAAACAGGAGAAGAAGTTTCTGGTTTTGCAACGAGAATGTTGCTTCTGCAGGGCTCTCCCTGCTCTGCAGGGACAGAGAGGGAGCTGCCACTGGGTGGAAATTCACAGAGCCAAAGTGCAGGAAGCTCATGGCATTCCTGAGGCTAAGTTGCACCCTGGCCATGATGGCATTTGTGGACTTTGGAAACAGTGTTGAACAAATTTATTAAACAGGGAAGATATTAATGCAGTTTCTTCATATCCATATCTAACTTGTAATTAAGGTACCCTGAAGTGTCAGAAGAATGGGAACCAGGAGGGCAAAACATTATACCCCAGGTCTATGCCCCCGTAAGTGGCCTGTTTTCTGTAAATCTGAGCACACGGAATAAGTCATGGAGTAAAGCTTCATTAAACTAAGCCTGTGCACTCTCTGAATGCAGACAGAAGCCTAAATTTTGGAAGTCTGAAGGCGCAGCTTCAAATGTCAGGCACAGACCAAACCCATCCCAAAGAAAGTGTTCAAACACCCTCACCTAGCTTTGCTCTTGACATAGCTGCAAGTACCAGGGGGGCAGTAGGAACTGTGGTCTGGTTTGTGGTGCCCTCCAGAGAGCCACCTCTGCAAGCCCAGAGTAGCACAGTGGTACAAGAGCAGTTGGGCACACAAATGAGGGACCCAGGGGAAGAGACCTCGCACCTGGACCCTCCCCAGGGCTGTCTCAGAAAAGGCTCAGGGACACAGAGGCAGCTAGTGGGCAGCTAGAGTCCATGCCTGAATGCAGGAGGAATGTGTGTATATTCCTGAGAGGATGTATACATATATTCCTGCTTGTGGACCTCTGTCCTACTCAGGCGAAGGAGCAGGATGAAGCCCCTGATGCTGTTTGTGCCCATGTGTGTGTTTAATGTGTCTGTGTCACCCTGTGTGGCTGTCTGTGCTCACATATATGTATATATATGTGGTACATACATGTGTATGTCTGTGCCACGCTCCTTCACTGCCTACCAACTTGTGAATCACATTCGATATTTCCCTGCAACAGTGATTCATGCCTAAGATTCATGACCCCCTCCACAGCAACACTTCCCTCCAGCGTGCAAAATTTGCATCTGCACCATTTGTCTTGCCTAGTGCTAAAACTACCACATAGTCAATTTTGTCACTGCTGGCAGCAAGTTGGACCAGCTCAAACACAGGCAGCTCTTCAGGAGGTTTATGTCCCTCATGCAACAGTTTTCAGGGTTGTGTTTGAAAAGCAGTGCTCCTCAGAATTATCTGACCTACATGTGTGTTAGATGCATTAAATACACTTATGTATATGTATAGGAATGTGTCCCTGCTGGGAGGTGAGGCAGCTGTCCTCACTTCACAACGAGGAATGGAGGATCCCAGGCACTGGCCAAGTCTGCAAGGAGCACCTGCCATGGAGTGGGCTTCAGATCACGCTTTCCACGTCCTACATTAACGTTGTAATTACCACATCCTCATGTGCCATATGGTGCTGGCAGCCCTTTTTCTGCCTGCTGTACAGAAAAGCATGTATTAAACACCCTAACTTCAACATATTAACTAACCTAAAATAATTATAGAGCTAAAACAACAAATAGAGTGGTTCAATGTTGCTAGATAAAGGTAGAGGTGGCCAAGCTAATTCTCTAACCTGTCTTGTCTGTGCGGAAACATTGCAATAATTCACTGTTTGTACTTGAAAAACTTTCACTTTTCCAACAAATTTTACTCTCCTGCACTCGTCTTGCAGATAAAGGGGACTGCAGAGAGCAAACATCTGGCACATTCAAAATAAAACTTCTCATACGGCTGGGAAAATGGGACATCAATTCACTCTGTTCATCTAGGATCTAACTGGGATGCCCTGACATCCATCGCACTGGACAGAGGGCAGTAGATACTCACTGAAACTTCTCCCGCTGCCAAATATAAATGGCTTATTTTCAGACTATCAAATCCGTTTAACAAGAAGGTGAAATATGCAATTAGTATCATAGAAACAAGCTTCAGTTCATGATACATCTTAATTAGCTATGTAATTGTATCTATGTTCTATTTGTAAAGTCCAGTCTTGTAATTATGCTTGAAGACTGAGTGAAGTTTAGGTATTAGATACATGCTCCTCCCCTTCTCAAATGTCTGTGGATTATGTATTGGCTTTGGGGCCTCAAATCCAACAGCCAAACAAACCGAAAACCATGACCAGTTAAAAAAGCCATTCTGGTAGGATTTGTTGACATTTCATCATTTCTGGCAGGAGCTATTCACATTTTATCTCAGGGAAAAAGGAGGCTGCAGACACCAGACTTTATTTGTCCTCTACCAGTCCTGTTTTCTGGGCCAGGATTATTGTCTACAGGAAAATCAGTTTCTCAAGATGGGAAATCACATGATCACTCATGTTTATCTACAATCCCTCAGGAAGCATGATGCTTGAAACACTGTTTTTTGGTGAGGAAAACTCTCCTTTCCAGATACATATATTGCTCTAACATTTTCATACTTATTCAAAATACTTATCCATTGATAAACACCTGGTAAATGAACCACTCTTGCTGGAGCATCCCCATGGGTGATCATGGATTTTTTTGGATTGGATTTGACATCAGCAACATGCTATCCTCAGCAGACCTCAGACACCCATAAATTAAGATCCCCAAATACCCGTAAGGGGACATCTGTCGTAGGTGAGCACATGCAAACCTGGTGCTAAAAACCAGATGTTAAGCCCTGGAGGAAGTACAGTATTTCAGAGTAGAAGAGGAAGGGTCCTGCCTGCAGAGGAGGCGGGTGTTGGTAGCCCTGGTGGATCACACAGAATCAGTGTTTCACAAGTATGCGAGGGTAGTGCCCAGCTCACTCCCTGCAATCCAGCTGTATGCTGGCTTGGAGAGAAGTGAAGAAGCTACGTAGGAACCCGGGGATGCAAGTCAGAGTCATTATTGGCTCTTGACAGGTGGAAAAACTTACCCAGAGTTTTTTGAAGTTCATAGAGGATCAGTATATCATGACTCAGTACCTTTTTTTTAAAGAAAAGAAGTCACCAAAGGGAGTCAGTGTGTAATACTGGGGCTTACTTCCCAGCTTTGCAAGGCACATGTCATGCTGCTGCAGCTTTCCAATATCTAAGAGGGGGCTACAGGAATGCTGGAGAGCGACTCTTCTTCAGGAACTGTAGCAATAGAACAAGGGGTTATGGGTTTAAACTTAAACAGGGGAAGTTCAGGTTAAATATAAAGAAGTTCTTTACTGTGAGGGTGGTGAGGCACTGGAACAGGTCACCCAGAGAAGTGGTAAATGCTCCATCCCTGGCAGTGTTCAAGGCCAGGTTGAACAGAGCCTTGGTCAACATGATCTAGTGTGAGTGTCTCTGCCCATGGCAGGGCATAGGAACTAGATAATCTTAAGGCCCTTTCCAATCCTAACTATTCTATGATTCTATGATTTTATTCAGAGTATTTTATTTGTTAGACTGTAGTGCTTCCATTTAAAAAAGCTGTCTTGCAGAATTAGTGAGCATATAAAGCCTTCTAAAACTACCCATGGTTACTTCATAGCTAATTAATAATTAACTGATAGCTTATAATTAATTATGAAAAGGACAACAATTTCTCCTGTGATGCAGAAGGGCCAGATGAGGCAAGTGCCTGCAAAACCAGAACCAAATGTTATGTCTCTGATCCAGCTCCTTAGTTCTCCACCTGACCTGCAAATGGCTCTCTCCTGGACTGCAAGTACATCCTGGAAATGCAGCAGGAAGTTGCTGGATTGGAACTTCAAGTGTTTCAGACTTGTCTGGTGAGTCGTGAGGAGCAGGACGATTGCCAGAAAAATAACTCGCATCCTGAAGTATTGGCTATATGCTAGCAAAGCTGATCTTCTCACAGGATGCAGTCACTATAATCAAGGCTCCCAGGCACGTCTTGGGATATACTGGTGCCCAGGAACTTCATGGTTCCTAATAGACAGCATTGGGGAACTTTCTGAAAAGAAGAGACCACCACATGGTCAATGGCACTTGTGCATTGGAAGGTCCATTTTACCCTGCATGCCACCAAAAGTGGGCTTTAAAAGAGTGATTATGAAACCACCTTGTCAAAGCTGTTCTGTGGCCAAAATAGTTCTGTGAATGTAGGAGACATGTCGTGCCTCCCCTGCTCCCTGACCCCCATCAGACGTCTTGGGCAAGGGCTGGGAGGGGAGGATGGTTTTCGAATGTTAACATGGGTCAGAAACCACAGGAGGTTGGGTGTTTCACTGGTGGTTGGCTGCAGCATGCTTGTCTTGTGCAGATTGGCTTCAAATCAGTTACTATTTCCCTGCATTTAGTAATGAAGGGATGAAGCTGTCAGTGATGATCCAGCCTGAGAGCAGAGAGACACTGGCTGAGGAAGCAGCTGGAGGAAGCATCTCCCTACCTGGGAGGACAAGAAGGCCAGAGGAACTGAAATTAGCATATTTGCTTCTGCACTCTGAAGACCGTAGCTCTGAGAACAGCTTGGGGCTGAGCCACCCAGGCAGGGCAGGAGTCTGCAGCTGCCTGGGGACTCTCTTTTAAGCTCCAGATCAGCCAGGAAGCCCAGAGATGTCCCTGCTACTGCAGAACTGTGATTTTCCAAGCTTAGCCAGGGAGGGGAACACCCGTTAATCGCTCACATTGCCTGTTCCACCCCACTCCATTTCTCTCCTTCTGATATTTTCCCTGGAGTAATTCCCCATCCCACTGACCCTGCCTCTCCTGAAGAATGCCCTGCATTATAGGAAAAGCTGGTCTCCTGCTGCATCCCCTGAGCTCTGTGGGAGTGAAATAGGACAGAGAAGAGGAGAAATCACAAATAGGCTTTGCAGAGTCAGCTCAGAGGTACAAGCCTGAGATTCCTACCAGTCAAGCCAAGACCTTCCTCTTTGTCCCATACATGTTAGTAGGGGAGAGGGAGAGTAGCTAGGTGCTGCTCCCTGGCTTGTTGTTGATGGAAGAAAATCAGCTACCTTTGATCTGATCTACCACTAGGCTTGATACGGACCTGTGAGCTGTTTTCATTAAGAGAAGACACCAGCTGCTGAAGCCCTCCAGAGAGTCCCAGAGCTGCAAAGGAGGGAGGGGTAAATGAATTGTGTCACTTTGCAGTGGCTTGGAAAGGGATAACAACATCACAAGCTACACCTTGGAGATCTTACTGTGCAAACAGGGGAAGAGACTGGAGATGAATAAAGCCATGGTGATGCCAGTGATCTCATGCAAAACCAGAGCTGCCAGCATGTTTCTTACAAGAGAGACACCACCATAATTGCAATTCCAGAGAAAAACATCAGACCCACCTCTTACTCCAGGGAATTTAGGCACCTTCTGAATTTTCTTCATCCTGCTTCATCCTGCTCCAGTGCACTCAGGAGCCCTGAGTGACCATAATTCCCCCAGAGGAGAACTTCTAAATTCCCCTTAGCTCTATCAGGGAGCAGGTAAAAAAATCCCAAACCCACACTGGTAAAGTGTGCAGCTACCACATGTCAGTGGAGTGCCTGGTTTGGTAGATCACTCAAATCTGCAAAGTGTGCTGGTTTTACTTAAACGAACACATCTTTCACAGAATGAAACACGAGTCCGTCATGTACAAGCTTCTAATGTTGTCAGATTTATAGGAAGGAGGGATGTAGTGGAGTCACCATTCCTGAAGATATTTAACAGACACGTAGATGTGGTACTTAGGGACATGGTTTAATTGTGGATTTGGCAGTGACAGGTTAACAGTTGGACTCGACATGAAGGTGGAGGTGCAAAACCAACTGACTGAGAACTCACAGGGCCTGGTTGTGGCTGACAGACTAGGGAGGGACCAGGAAGTAGGGATGGCAGGATAAACAGGAACACTGTTCTTGAATACAGCACTAGTCACAGAAAAGTAAAGCATCTCTGAGTCAGAAAAAATGTAAACAAACTGGTTATAGCTAAAAGGAAGAATAACTTGGAGCCTGGGAACCTTAATTGTAGTGAGAGACAAAGAAGGAGCAATGCCTTTGCTTGGTCCACAAGACAGTTAAGAGAGACTTGACCTACGTGGTCTACAGGCAGGAACTTTGAGCACAAAGCTGGCAGAGGAAAGCTCCTACACTGGGCAGAGGAAGTCAGAACAGGAGTCAAGAACTGCATCAGACAAATGCAGAATATAGCAAGCATGTTTAAGTTGGGGAAATAGCTGAGCACTGGACCATATTCCTTTGAGATAAAATGCGTTTGTCACTGTTGACACCTCTAGATGTAGTTTAAAAAAATAGACTCATTGCTTGCTTTAGGCTTGCTGGTAAAGGATGATAGTATCAAAGCGTCTCAAATCGGGAGCCAGGGCAGGTGAGGTTGTGTTCCTTTCTGGCCTCCCCACATTTGGTGCTATGTGTTGGCTTTCAGCCAAAGTGTAATGACCTGTGAATGTTTGGGATGTGCTCTTGGGACACAAGGGGCAGAACACACTTTTCTCTGAACACTGGAGCCATTGATCTGCTTTGACTACAGTGCAGAAACACCATGGTGAGTAGAAGCCTTTGAAACAAAGTCTGATTAGATTTGCCATGTCAGCATACCACAACACCTTAGATGGCTTATGCCACAGGGAACAGACCCGAGCTGAGAAGGTCCAGCTTCAGAATCCGTGGGTTTATCTGGCTGGAAAAGAATGACCCCCAGCAGGCACTAGGGAGAGGGCAGGGTGTGCATAGACCTCGAACTCCTGTACACCTGTATAATTGCTTTAAACCTCCTGTTTGGGTCAATAAATCCCTACCAACTATTTTCTGAAAAGGGCATACAATAGTGACAAACTGCTTACAATAGAATTAATGTGAATATTAAGTTAATCAAAGCACTCACATTGAAACGGATCAAAAGAAGGAAGAAAAAAAACCCCAACCTAAAACCAAACAAAACCCCCAGCTCATAACAAGCAATCCATGTCACTTTTTTTCCCTCCTGTGTACTCTTGCTCTGTCCCATTTGTCTAGCAGTAATCTACATTTCAAATGATTACATGGGAAGCTGAAGTGGTAGTGACAGGGATAAACGAAGCTTGTTAAACTAATAGCTGCACTAATGCCCAAATATGTGAACTTCCAGAGTCAGGCAGCATCCAAGGCTGCTGGAGCTGTCAGCCCTGCTCCCCCTGGGCTCGTCCGCCAGCCGCTGCCACATGATGAATGGCCCTGTCGAGTAAATTCATCCGGGGCCCAATTAAATAGGCAGAAATGAACTAGAGCCGTCAACCAGGGAGAGAGAGAAGGAGAGGGAACAAGAGAGGGAGGAAGAAAAGGAGAAGATTAAAAAAAAAAAACAACGGTGGGAGAAGGGGAGAAATATTCCTCACAAAGTCAAGGAAGCTCCGGCACAGTGAAGTCATTCTGTCAGAAAATGGCCATTTAATGCTTTGCCGAGCCCACGACAGATAAGTCATTTGAGGAAGCTTTAGTGGAGTCCCAGGGCATTTCGTTTATTAATTATCAGCTTTGAGCAGGGGTTGCAGCCACCCTCTCCCTCTTTCCCATCCCTTTTTCTCTGCTGAGTGCTGTCAGCACCTGTCCTCCTCCTTGTCAGGCGGGAGGGCAGCCATGCAGTGGCAGGTAAGCTGGGCACATGGCAGCAGACAGTGGGGAGGAGTTGTGAGCTTTTGGTACACCCTTCTTCACCTTCCTCAAAAATTCCCCACCATGGTCCCTCATCCCCTCTTCCCACTGAGCCCCAAAGCCCCCCATTTCCCTGGAAGGGATCAGCTGGACCCTGCACAGAGCAGGGGACTGACCTGCCCCCCCACATCACCTCCCAACCTCAAATCCCCTCCCCTCATGGTGAGCCCAGCCATGAGGACTTGTCCCCCATGCTACGGGCAGGTGGGATCTGGCAGGGGATAAAACAGCTATTGGAGGCCATGTTTTCCCTCTTGAAGCCCAAAGGTGGGTCATGCGACTTTGGATGAGAACTCTTCCTGCTACACACAACCTTGCATTTCCCAGGTGCTCACTTTATCCCACATAGCACTTCTCCCACATGAGTCTGCTGTCTTGCTGCTGCTCCCTGCCCAAGGAGATGCACAGTGGGTGTAGGACCATGGTGGGTAAAGGCAGGCAAGGCAGAGCTGCTGAACAGGGTGAGCCTTCAGCCTCTTCTCTTTGGTGGGCACTGTCACAGTCGGTAGCAACCAGCAGAGCTCACAGCCTGTGTCTACTGCTGGAAGAGGACAGATCCCCTCCTCACCTTTGCACTGCACAGAGTATGACCTGACCTGGAAATGTCGACAAACAGAAGGTAAATGCCTGCTAATGGGAGAGAGAAGAGAAGAAGGGGTGTCAATTGCAGCACCCAACCAGAACAGCACAGGGGCTACTGGACTCCAAGGGTGACAGGAGGTTGCAAGTGGACCCAGGTATGAAGGCAAGGAATTGACTGTGATTGACTTCCATGGGACACCAAAAGAACCAGGAATCATGTCGTGGTTCTGCCGATCAGGGCTGGTTTCTCCTCTCCTTCTTACTGCCTGAGACACCAGCACTTTGAGAGAAAGGCTGCCTAAGGCAGCACCAACTACCCTGCCAGGCTCAGGCACCCACTGGCAAGGAATGGGCATCCATGACAGTCTTCCTGGTGCCTTCTCCAAAGCCCAGGTTCCTCTCTTCCCTCCACACAGAGATCACCAGGCACAACTCAAGGAAAAGCTGGCACTGCTTTTGGTGAAGCAGTCCCTTTTCCCAGCCTCAGCCCAACTATGGTATGAGCTCTTGCTAAAGTATTAGACTGGTGAAACTGAAAGCTGTTATTCAGTGCTGCTGCTTGCAGGTCACAGAGCAGTCACTCCATCTCTCCTTTATTTAACCCCACTCTTAGAGTAATTTATAAAGATAATAGAGAATTTTACATGTTTTTATGCAAAGGACATGACATGTTTTTCAGCTAAAGCACCTGGAGCAGTGCAAGAGCTCTTCCCCAAACCTGCAGAGTCATGTTTACCTAGCAAGAAGCTGTAAAAATATGTTTCAGTTCATAGTGTTTATATATGGTGGGATACATGAAGGATGCACCGCACCAGGGTGGTGCTGTAGAGTGGCTGACAGCCTGTTTGGGCTGTGGCTGCAATTGTGCTAACTCCTGATCATGGTCCCTCAGCCTTTGGGGCTGCAGGAGTTGTCCAGGGTCACCATGACTGTTCAGTTTTTCAGAGTATTACAGCTCAGTGCTAAGCTCGGTATTTGTTCTGCTTCATTCAGCAGTTCCCCCCATGTGGGGACAATCTGCATAGAACTACATTTTTTTCTCACCTGTCAGGTCTTCCTGGTCCTGCAGATGCAAGCCAGGGGCATCAGCCAGCCATGGGGCACCTGAATCCTTCCTTTCCCTTTTCCCCTTCTCTTTTCCCCTTCCTTTCCTTCCCTTCCCTTTTTCCTTTCTCTTCCTTTCCCTTTTTCCCTTCTCTTCCTTTCCCTTTTTCTCTTCCCCCTTCCCTTCCCTTCCCTTCCCTTCCCTTCCCTTCCCTTCCCTTCCCTTCCCTTCCCTTCCCTTCCCTTCCCTTCCCTTCCCTTCCCTTCCCTTCCCTTCCCTTCCCTTCTTGTGGCCCAAGTGCAGGACCTGACACTTTGCCTTGTTGAACCTCCTACAATGGGCCTCAGCCCTTTGATTCAGCCTGTCCAGATCCATCTGAAGAACCTTCTTACCCTCAAGCATGAAATGACCAGAGCTTTCTGTGCTGTCTGTGCCTTGGTGTGTAACTTCCCTGTAGTATCCCTAATTAGGGGTCCCATTGCTCTGGTCTACTGATGCAGCAGCCAATGCTAACAGTTGCACTGCATTGTCATTGGCACAGCTTAGCTGTTGTTACATCCACCAGAAATGCTGGTGTGCCATCTGCACTGGGAACCCACCTTCTGCTTCATCCCAGGCACAGCAGAAGACATATCTCACAGTGTAGTAATACATAAATGGCAGTGTAAAGTTTTGGTGCTGTGGCAGCATTTGTTACCTAATCACTGTACTCCCTTCCTGAAACACAACAGGATTATTCGCTGTGGAACCCGGCGCCAGGAGTATAGCTAAAGAAGTAATTTAAAGAGAAGCTCTGTTTGCACTAAAAATGTCAGGTTCTTTTTTCACAGAGCAAAGATTTTTCTTATCAAAAATTTATTCACTAAAATGCTAATGATACTCAGTGATTAGAAACTGCTGCTCAAGTTTTGAAAGTTCCCAGTGGGTTTTGTAGACACGGCATGTAGTTTGTCAGTTCAGGAAATGCTTTCAACAAATCAAACTTCAGGGTATCCATTTTTGAAAAATATTTCATTTCCTTAATGCTTCACTGTGCTAAAGCCAATAGGGACTTTAGAGTTAAGTGCAGAAGACTGCATTATTAGTTGAAAGTCAGTTCTGATAGAAGTGTCTCATGGCAAGATGTTCTCAGATAGGCATAGAGGAACTGCTATCAAATGTGTGTAAAGTTTATCTTAATTAAAAAGAATAATTGTTTTATTAAAAAGAACTATGAACTTCTTTTTATTTCTTAGTGTTGGATAAGTTCTCTGCCAACCAGACAAGAGTGTTCCAACAAGAAACTTTGAGACACACAGGGTTCAGCTTCCTTCAACTCCAGTAGGAGTCAGGCAGACAAATTTGGTGGCAGACGACAGCACATTAATCCTTATTAATGTCAGAACCTGACATTGAGGGTAGAATGTTAAGGTCTGGCTGAGGAGCCTTTGGAGATTTCCAAAGCACTGTTCCTGCTGCTGTTGTGGGTTTAGAGAAGAACATCTGGTAAGTCTGCATCCTGGACCCAGCATGCATGCTCTCCTGGGGTGCCCTGTTACCCAAAGAGGAGCACTCTTCCATCCTGTCTCAGGGCTGTTTTGCAGTCCCTCTTCTGGAAGAAAATGGTTTAAGCTTATAGCCCAATTTTCATGGAAAAGTTGCAATTAGGTGAGGTCATTCCCCAGGTACCTGGAAAATTATGGAGCGCCAAGGTATTGTTTTCCAGTGAAAGAGGGGCCCAGCTAAAAGCACACACAATGGCTTCTGTCAAGTAAGCCACATACAAAATGGATGAACATGTGTGTGTCCTATGGCAGAACTACTTGGTGTCCCATTGAAGGAAGTCTGTTGAGCAGTGCCAGCTGCTGAATCAAAGAAATTCTGCCTGTGCACACTTGTTTTCCAGTGTGGTTGACCCATGGTACAAAGCTCTGCAAAAGGCTGGTCCTGAGACTAACCACTCTAGCTTTATAAATCCAGCCTTCATGAAAAGACTGATATGACCAAGATGGTCCTCTTCATTGCTTGCCAAGCAAAGGGGGGAAGCAACACACACACATTTAATTCTCATTAGATAGCAGAAGTGCATAGACCAACGAACTGCTGAGGATATGAAGGTTAGTCAGCTGATGAAGAGCTGGAGACCATCTCCTGGGTGCAACGCAAGTCCCCCTTTTTGTACAGGGCTTGCAGATCAGGAGACACTGGCCAGCTCTTGACAGAGCTCAAAGGATGGAAATTTAAGTGAATGATTTTTTTTGATGCCTTTCATGTTTCTTAAGTCCGCTCCATCTCCTTCACCAAATCATGCAAGGGAAAGGGTTTAAAGCTCGGGGGGGGGGGGGGGGGGGGGGTCAGGGGGTGGGGGGGGGGGGGGGATCAGAGCTGTTTAAGGCTACTCTGCTGATTAAGTACGAATGAACCCAATGTATTTTGTAAGAAGTGGATTATAGTGCTTATTAATTATCTCAGATTTTAAGTACAGACTATTGCAGAAATATAATAATTAGCAGAGATGGGGGTGTGAGTTGGAGTCTTTCTTTGCCATTGTAAAGCAGTTATGAGGAGCAGCAGAGAAGTTAGGTGGTAAGGTGGTGTGTCTGTATAGATGTGTACATACACACCTCTGCAGATATGTATATACACACCTCCGCAGATACGTACATACACACCTCCGCAGATGAGCCTACCCCACAGGCAGCAGAGGTCCAGCGCTTGAGGGATTGCCCCAGAAGATGTGTCCTCACCCTGAAGTCCCAATCTCCACTTTCCTGCTGGTCCTAGGATGGCCAGGTCCTTGTCCAGCCAGCGAAACCCTGCCCCTTTGTTGGCTCCTGTCCGCCTACATGCTCCCACAGTGTCCATCACTCTTCCAGGTCAGAACAGCCTTCCCCCATTGTGAGTCTTTACACCACACTGTAAAGAGAGCGTTTAGCGTCTGAATGGGAGGACAACCCACCATTTTTAGTGTCTTGCGTGTCCCTGGAGGCTGGGGGAGAAGAAGAGGAGCGTCAGCATGAGACCCTGCCTGTACAGGCACTTCGTTTGAATGGTTGATGGCCCTTTAAGAAAAGGAAAACAAATAAACAAACAGGAGATAGATATACTGAAAAGACTTTCCCAGCCATCCCTACCCTGCAAGTGTCCTTTACTAGATAAGGTGTCCTCTGAAATTCAACATCCTGGTTGAGATCAAAAGAAATGTCCGGAATCAGGAGGAAAGAGTGATGTGTAATCGCAGACAGGGTGAACGGGAGCTGTTGCTTCCCCTGCATCCCTGCAGAGCTGGCTGGCTTGATCACTGTCTGCATCTGCCCATCGCTGCTCTGCAAAAAAACTGTCACACCAACCCCCCTGGAGCCTCTGCACACCATCTCTGGAGAAATGGAGGGAAAATGTAGGATGACAATGCTTGAAATGAAACCGAAGGACGAAGAAGAGGTCTGTCTGATCCAGTATCTGCCAACAACCATCAGGAAAGGGTCTTTCCAACACTGGAACAGATTTTCTGGGTTAGTCAAAAGCCTTATATCCAAAACTGACTAAAATGAAAGATTTAACATTGCAGATGAAGTAAAAAATTAAAATGATTATGTACTTTTTTGTGTAAATATTACAACACTTAATAAAAAAAAAATAGATTTTGCCGGAAGAACTGTAAAGGACTTTGCCAATAAGGCTTAAATGAATCTATCTGCTATTTTTAAGTAACTTTTTAAATTATTTGATAGAGAACTGATAAAATTCTTTAAGAACTTTAAAATTAAAACAGAAAGGCTAAAATAAGGCAGAAGTTTTTCTTTTTGCTTAGTTTCTCATAGATAGAGCATATGGTTTTGTAGACTACCCCATAGCCTCTGGGCAATCCGCTTTAAAATAAAGCCAAAGCCTGACATTTCATAAGGATTTGGGATACAGAATTTTCCTGCTTTGCTGGGGAAACTGAGCCATATGTAAAGCCACAGAAGTGCAAGAACATGGAAGTAAACAGCTGTGAGTGAATCTCTTCCAGGCTGAACGTCCGAAGTCACTTATTCCGTTTCTAATTTTCAGCAAAAGGAATAACAGAGATCACCCAACCCAGCAACAAGGCATTCACACAGCTGGAGAGCAGAAGCACCCTCACTGGTCTGAGGAAGGACAGTGAAAATCTAGGCCAACAGATAGGATCATAACTCGTGTCAGGAGATGGGCAACATGCCCCAGCTGCACATTGGTCCCACTGCAGATTTGTGGATGAGACAGGGCCTGGAAGTCCCCAGAGTCTCTGGGTTTAAGACATCTTAGGATGTGGCTACTTCCTCCCATGCACATGAACGAAAGGATGGAAGGGCAAGCTCAACAAAGCCAGTGTGGGACATTTCACTATTTGCTAGCCCACTGCTGCATGCACTACCTAAATCACATTTTCCTTTGCAAGCTCTCCAGCACTGATCTTTTTCCTGTGCTATCAAAACCAGCAAATTTAAGCAAATGCCAATAATTCTATTTTGCCCCTAAATTTATTTTGTCATCATCATTGAACTTGGTTTGCTAATAATTTCTTAGAGTTTCAGCTTGAATGGTCATCCATAGATTTTCCTTCGTTTTGGGTTAAACCTGGATTTATCATCTGGCATGTTTCTTTCAGCTTGCCCATGGCCAAGCCACTGCATAAATCTGAGGATATAGAAGGGATCCAGTGGGGAAGGGAAAGGGTTTTATAGCAAGGCCATCTTGTTGCATGCATTATGCTGCAGCACCACAGCATTTCATCAAGTTCTAATTACACCTGGTTGACAAATTCCTAGCCCTTTCAACTGGAGATAGAGTGTCTTTGACTGAGTCCATTAGGGCTCGTAATTTTTGATTGTTGAGTTTGCCAGTTGTCTGCTTATACTGATTTCCTCCCCCTACTAAACCCACCTTTTATACAACTGCAAGCCTGGATTCATTTACTTTATGTACAGGTCCCCTAAGAAGCAGAGAAGTGAATTATATTCTCTCTGTTGGTCTCATGCAGTTACTAAATTACATTTTTAGTGCCTGAATTAAACAGCTAACTGGAGGCAGGCTAGGGAAAAAGCAAAGTTAATGAATTCACTAAATAGGATAGCAGAAGAAAAGGGTTATGTTTCTTCCACCTGTCTTTTTCCACATTTTACTAAAGCAAGAAACCAGCAGTTGCTTGTAAGTCCTGGGGTGTCCGTGAATCAAATGAACTAAAGAGTCCAATGAAAGTGTTGATGCTCCTTTCACCACATGGGTGTGGTGTCACACAGGTGACTTTGGGAAACGAGACCCCTGTGAGCTGGCCAGCGCTTGTGCTGGTGACAGATGTACTGAGCAGGTGCTGCTGTGCCCACTGGGGCTGGTGGGACCTCCATATTGGCAGCAGCTTTCCTCAACCCCGTGCCTTCCCCAGTACCAGTCAGGACTAGGTCAACAGTGTTGTCTAGGGAGGAGGGTTATGCAGCATGCAAAAAAGTCTTCAGGTCGAGCTCAGACTGATTTTGTTTTTCCCCTCCATGTGATCAGAGTTACCGACTGCCCTGAGGAAAAGTCTCTTGGGCTTCAAACAGAAAGCACAAGAGACTTGTACCAACACATTTCATTTCAGGCTCTTAGAGGGATGTATAACAGTTCAGCTGACTGAAAGCTCTCTGTCTTTGTTTTCTCTTCTGTTTTTTCCCCACTGAGCACAAGCCTCTGCCTCAGTTAGAGCTCCACACCGAGCTCTGGAGAATTGCTCTTGGCTGGATCTCCTGCCATAGTTGGTCCCACGCTGCTGGCAGCTCTGTGTCCTGCAAAGGCTCTTCCCATGCCCCATGGCTCTTTCCGTGCCCAAACATCCCTGCCCTCAGGGCAGTGGGCATTGCAAACTTGAGCACTGGCTGCATGTGTGACACGCCAACTGGAGATGGGGACCCACTGGAGACGGATGCTTTCTGCAAGAGGTATAAGTGTGACAATTCCAGGAACAGATTGATTTGTGGGTTCCTGCCCAGCTCAGGAGGGCAAAGCTGGGCTTTGGCTGTGAGCGTCTCCACATCTGTGCATCTCATAGAATCACAGGATAGAATCCCGTAATGGTTAAAGTTGGAAGAGACCTTAAAGCTCATCCAGTTCCAGTCCCCTGCCATGAGCAGGGACACCTTCCACTAGACCAGGTTGCTCCAAGCCCCATCCAAGCTGGCCTTGAACACTGCCAGGGATGGGGCAGCCACAGCTTCTCTGGACATCCTGTGCCAGGGCCTCACCACCCTCACAGGGAAGAACTTCTGCCTAAGAGCTCCTCTCAGTCTCTCCTCTGTCAGGTTAAAGCCATTCCCCCTTGTCCTGTCCTAACAGGATATCTGGTATCTTGTGATAACAAGACTGAGTGAAGAGCCCTGTGAACAGCAAAGCAGTGTTATTTGAAACAAACAGCCCCAAAACATCATGGAGCATCCTGCTGCACACCCAGGCTTGCTTGCAGAGGACTGGGAATCAGCTGGGTACCCTGAATTGGGGCTCACAGTAGCAGCAAAGGGCTGTAATAGAGCAACACTTTAAAAGTGAAAACCTTGAGACAACTTAAGAAAACATGGAAACGTAAATGGTAGCTTGACAATTCTCTTTAGAGTGGTAGAAACATTTTCTTGAGCAGCCCCTCACCAGCTCCTCCCTGATGGTGAAGGTGGTGATTGGCATTGTTAATGCAAATAAGCTTCCTAGCAGGTGGAGCATGGCAAAATCTAGAACTTCTGATTTAAGGGAAACAATGGGGTTTCAAAATGTGTCATCCTCCTGACTCAGAGTGAAATTTAGTATTTCTAGAGGTGCCATGTGGAGCTATCATTCATGGAAGTGACATTTCATGGGGAACTGAAACCCTTTCAAATACGATTATTTTGTATTTCTTGATATCACTTCACAAAATCTTGTGAGCTTACCTGGCAAGGACAAAAATAATGGAAGTAGCGGGAGCACCACTACCACTACCATCCCCATTAAAAAAAAAAAAAAAAAATCTCAGACTGGAGCTCTGGAATGTTTTAAAATGAAGATTCCGAAACTGAAAATATGTTTTGGAAGTTTCTCATGCAGAAAATTCTGAATTTCTCAAAACTAATGCATATTCTGATGCCTTGCCCCTCTTTTGTTAAAAAAAAATAAAGCCCTGAGCACACACAGGCTCTAACCCACAAAAGAGCTTTGGCCGGCACTCGCAGTCACCCTGTGTGTGCTGGGAAGCTTTGACACAACTGACAGTGTCGTGGTGCTGTAAGCACCCAGCTACAAAGGATTTATGCAATTATCTTTTGTTGGAATTCATCTTATCAGCCCTGCATGGCGCTCATGTCTTTAGAAAATCTGAAGATGAAAAACAGACCCCAAACCCCCACTCCCCAACTACAGCGATCTCTGGTTATGACAGCATATTTTGGGGTAGGAGAAATGGTGGTGAGGGAAATCAGCAATCCCTAGAACAAGTGTGTGGCTGGGAAACTGGCCCCTCAAGCCATGGGGTGAGGGTGCAACCATGGGTCTTCGGAAGTGAACACTTGTCAGCTGTGCACAGCTTCCTCACTATGTGAGATGAAACCTCTCCAGCTTTGGATCAGGCATGGTGTGTGAATGGCTTAACAAATGAAGATCAACCATCACTAGTCACGAGGTAGGGAAAGGGAAATATGGTTAATTGCATGCACACTCATTTGCTGCCTGTCCCCAGGAAGGGACTTGCTGACTCCAAACTGTGTGAAGCTGAAGGGAATGTGGCTGCTAGAATGACTCCCTGGCCAAACTGCCTGAAATTCTCTTCGAACTTTTCTGTGAGCAGATTCAGCTAAAAACTACTGATCCAGATATGCAGCGATCTTGTTAGAGACATGTCCTGTAGTTCTGGAAGGACATGTGTCTTCATACCTGTCATGGTTTAAGCCCAGCAGTACCTTAGCACCATGTAGCCTCTCACTCATCCTCCATGTTCCCCCTCCCCAGATGGGATGAGAAGGAGAATCAGGAGAATGTAAAACCACATGTTGAGATAAGACTCGTCTAATAACTAAAGTACAATATACTATTACTAAGAATAATAATGATAAGGGAAGTATCAAGGGTAGAGAATATAAAAATGAAGGGGAAAGTTAAAAAAAACAACAGTAGTGAAGCCTAATACAATGTCTCACCCCTGCTGACCAATACCCAGCCCGACCTGAGCAGTGATCAGTTCCTTCCGGATGACTACCCCCAGTCTACATACTGGGCATGACGTGCTGTGATATGAAATACCGCTTTGGCTAGTTTGGGTCAGGTGCCCTTGTCTCTGCTTCCTCCTGATATCTTGTGCCCCTCCCCACCAGCAGAGCATGAGAAACTGGAAAGTCCTTGATTAGGGTAAGTGCTGCTTAAAACTTAAACACTGGTATGGTATCAGCATTGTTCTCAGTCTGAATCCAGAACACAGCACCACACCAGCAACTAGAAGAAAATTAACTCTATTCGAGCTGAAACCATGACAACAGCTTTGCATAATTCACTAGATTGAATTTTCACATACAGCTTGGAATTTTTTATTAATAGTCATACTTTTGGAAAAAAAAATAAAATAGTCAATTTTTAGCAAATTCATTTCACTTTTCATACACTTTTTATTTCAAAACTTCAAAACTATTTTTTCAATGTATTTTGCAGTTTCGTGCAAAAGAGTTTGTTTCTTGTTATGTCTCTAAAATATTGTCTAGCTGATCCAATCAAAGAAAAAGTATTAATTCTCACTTTGGCAGTAATACTTTTACTCTTTGGAAAAGCAGCATTTCCTTACTCAACAGTGTTTATTACATGCTGTCCCCAGTATGTCACTCCTTACATACTGTCTTTTATTACATACTTGCCAGGTCCAAGTGCTGTCTTTGCAGTTGAGAGCAGGATGGTCAGCCTGGCTTGGACACAGCACTGGGCTCTGTAGCAAAGAACACGCTGACATCTGTTGACTGGACATAATTTCTCCAGCCCGCTGCCAGAGCTCTTCATGTAGCTGAAGTGATTAAGGCATGGGAACTGAAACAGAAAGGATCACAGCTCTTATTTGCCATCAGGTAGGGCCTTCTTAGGGAATACTCATACCTTTCTGGTGCTCCAGCTGTGATTGCGAAGCTTATTAAAAGGACATTAATGAGCTGCTTGTAACTTGGAAATATCTCTTGCATTTGCATATTTAGGGTTACATTTTGCTGGCAGTAGAATTTATTTCTGAATTGCTCAATTGGATTAAAACCTTACTGTGCAAGGCTCTAAAAAAACACTTTAAAATACCTTCTGTTTCAAAATATTTGCAGAATCTGAGGTTTTGTTGACTGTCCCAGCCCTTGGACAATCCTACAGTTCATGATAGAAGAAAGCATTATATTTATCTCCCATAAAGGCAGAGGCAAATTCCAAAACCAAGAAATGTAAAATGTGCCATGACTCAGCTTTATTCAGAAGCATGGAAGCTGAAGTGAAGTGCTGAGCTGGGAGACAGCCCTGAGCCTGCATGCCTTTGCCACTTCTCTGGAAAAGTTACAGAAAAAAATGCAGATGTCCTTCCAGACCTTCTGCAGGCTCAGGATCTGTCAATGAGGATGGGCCTGGGATGCACAAGGCCACAGCTTTTTGTTGTCAGGAAAAACCCACTTGATACATTGGAGAGGGTTCTGTAATACCAGCATTGACTTGAGATTGAGGAAGTGACACTTCAGATCCCAAAAGGCAAAGTAAGAGGTTAAAAAAAAGAGGTTAAAGTTGAAGTGAGAGGACTTGGGAAAAGGGGCAGAGACATCCTGCTGTGGGATTGGGAAGCCTGACCTCCTGCATCTTCCTCTTACATAACGAACTATGTATTTGCAGATGCTGAACAAATCCTTTAATCTGAAAAAAAATAAGTTCTTTGATCTGTTCCTTGTTTCCAGGGAATTTCTTACATCCTGGCTTCCTGTCATTTTGGCTGCAGGTATTAATGAGTGGGTTGTAGAAAGCTAGAAATATGTTTGTTGGAAAACAGAGATTTTAAAAAAAAGTGACATGATCTTACTGTAATTAGAACTGAACAGTTAATTTTCCATCATGAAGAATTTCACAAAGTGCTTTGATGTGTTTGCAGTGTTTAAACCCAGAGCTTTATTAAAAAAAAAAGAAAAGAACCAAGAATGTGTATTTGTCTTTACTGGCTCCTGCAAGAGCCAACACACCTATAGCCTTCTGAGAGTTAGTAGGTCCATCAAGGCACCCTGCTACCATCAAACTATCACTTTTTTCAAGCAACTGTTTAGAAACCAAAGGTTGATATTTCAAAAGAAATGGATATATTCATCTTACTTATCATGACCTCCCTCAGGGTAAGTTTGAATTACACTCCAGCTGGGCATGGGAAATCTTTCATGTCTCCCGCTCCATTAGTTGGTACACATAGTGAAAGCTGGGTAATAACCAGACATACTCTTCTCTTCATGAGCAAGACATGACTACACGCTCGCTCTGGTTATTTCTGCAATATCCCCTTCTCTGGGAGACCAGCATCATCCAGTTCAGTCCCCGCCTGCACAGCCCCAGGCAGACAAAGGTAGCTTGGCTGTAGCCCTGAGGTCCAGCAGCGCCTTCAGTTCTCCCATCACTTCCAGCAGTGTGAAATAAAGGGAGCTTCTTCTGGGGAGTGCCCTACCATCACCTCAGAGGACAAAGCTAGGACGTCTTTAACAGCCAGAAGCAGGAATTGATAGATCTGAGAAGAGCACTCAGGCAGCAGCTATAGAGCCACTGAAAGACATCCCTTCCTTCCTCTTGCAATGAAAAGATTAGAAAATGTGTTGCTTAAAGGGCATCAGCAATACCAGCATTACTTTTACTGTTTTCCTAAAATTTTGTATGTTAGTATTTTCTGTAAACTTGTATGTCTTAGAATACAAGGCAAAATGGAAACACCAGTTTTCACTTACAGGTTAAGGGAGAAAGTCTTCCCCCCTTGCAGCAAAGAATATTTCTAGGACTAGAAGGCAAACCAAGATAACCCAGTAAACTGATCTGCTTTTACAAAGCCGTGTACATAGTGCAGTGCCCCAGTGATGGACTGGTGATTAGAAACAGGCATAGGCAGCTGCTGCTGGATGTTTGGTTTGTAATCATTGCAGAGCTGGGCAGAAAGAGACAGAAAAGGAGGAGACTCCCTTAGGACATTGTCCCAGTTCAGGCAATCTGGGAGAAAACATGGTGCAGGTACCCACAGCAGTAGGTCTGTAGGGGTACTGTTCAAAGCGTTGCCTTTTGTTAATGGTTTGGGCGTACAGTCCTAATCCCTCACTACAGAGGCCTCCTCCTTTGACACTGGAAGACACCATCATCAGTGTGGCAGCTCTGCAGAACAAGGACTCTCCTGCTTCACAGCCAGCCCTGGTGTGAGGTCAGCTACCTGCTCTGCCCTAGGTCATTGCATGCCCACCAAAGGTCCTTGGCAGATGCTACTCTGGGCACCTTCTCATAGGGAACCAGCATGATAAAAACTTGCATTTCAGTTTGCTGCCTTACCACTTCCACTGAGCAGAGAAGGACTGTGGTTCATGTGCTGATACAGGCTCTAGCTGCCAAAGTCAGGGACAGAGCCAAAAGGATGCTCCCTTTTCATGGCCTCCTCCCATCCATCACAGAGCAGGCACCCAGTTTAGGAACAACAGCTTTGCCTGGGAACCATGTTTTTAGGCAGATGAAGACTGGCAAGGTGAAGCCCCTTCCAAGTGTGCATTGTCTCTGGCATTTTACTTACATATTAATTTTTTTCCTTAAAAGGTGTGAAAGTGTCTGGGGAAAAGGCCAGCACATGCTTGTAAAACATCTTCATAGAGAAGCAAAGATGACTTTTCTTAAACTTTGTCATTTCAGCCTAATTGTTGTAACATTTAAGCTAAACGAACCCCATAGACCTGCTCTTGTAAGAATGACCTGCTCGCCATATGTGGGAACAGCAGCGTCTGACCCTAAACCAGCAAAAAATTAAAGCAAGGATGAAAAAGATAAGTAAAGCCAAATAACTCAAGGAGAGCAATTTAAACTCATATTGGCAATAATAATGTGCACTGGTCCACATCTGATCTTAAGCTATTTCTAAATTACACAGAGATAATCAAAAAGAAAGAGGATCTGCTACACATTCATGTGCAGAACAAGACTCTGCAATTAGTAAGCCAAGGTCTATGATTGATCAATAGTGACCATCCCTGGTAGCTCTGGGTGTTTTTACCAAGGAAAGGTCATTTCTGCTATTCCAGCTGTACAGGGAAGAGGACAAGAAAGGCTTTACCCTGTCAGCCCTAGTCATTTCTGGTGAATGACTGTGCCCACAAGGATTTTTCCGTAAGTTCCCATCTTATGGCATTGAGGCCAGCAGGATGTAGGCTTGAGGGGTCAGGTCTTCTGTCAGCTGTTTTTGAGGAGTAACTCAGGATTGCAGGGTGGCTGAGGTTGCAGGGACCTCTGGAGGTCATTTTATCCATACCCCTAGGCTCAATGCAGGGTTGAATATATCTTCCATGACCACCCCAAGCAACATGTTTCAGTGTTTGACCACCTTCAGAGTGAAAAAAAAAATATAAAACTGCTTAAACAAAATTCCTTTTCTTTCACCTTCTGTCCATTGTCTCTCATCTGTTCACTAGGCACCACTGACAAATGCCTGGCTCTGGCTTCTTTTGTCCTTCCTATCAGATATTTATACACGTTGACAAGATCCTAATCGAACCTCACTTTCTTCAGCTGAACAGTCCCATCTCTCTTAGTCTCTCCTCATATGACATATGCTATTTTAGTATCTCTGCACTGGATTTGCTTTAGTAAGTCCATGTCTTCTAACTGGGGAGCTCACAGCTGGACCCTGCACTCCAGATGTGTTTCACCAGTGCTGAGCAGAGGAAAGGATCACCTCCCTCTACCCATTGGCAACAAGTCTCTTAACACAGACCAGGGACCCTCAGCCTTCTCTGCTGCTAAGACATGCTGCTGGCTCACATTCAACTTCTGCCCACCAGGATAATGATCACCTGCTCTGCAAAGCTGCGTTCTGGCCTATTGGTCCACAGGCTGTCTGGGTGGTTGGGATATTCATCTCCAGATGGTTGGCTTCATATTTTCTTTTGTTGAACTTCATGAGATACCTCTCTGCCCAATTCTCCAGCCTGTCCATATCCCAGTAAAGGGCAGCACATCCATGTGCTCTATCACTCACACCTCCCACTTCTGTATCACCCGCGAACTTGCTGAGGATGAGTTTCCCAGAAAGTGTACAAGAGCTTTCCACATCTCTTTCTGGTAAAGCCTTCATTCTTTCAATGGTCCACCCTTAGGGTGGACCCCCTTTGTCCCTCTGTTGTAGATGACAGGCTCCCTCCTGTTCACTTTACCCTGTGCTCTTTGTTTACTACCCTGCTCTACCACTTCCTCACCTGGCTTTGGTGATCCTCTCCTCACCCTGCAGATTCCAGTTTAAAGCTCTCTGCACCAGTCTGGACAGCCTGTTCTGGACATGCAAAGATCATTTTGCCATGCTTGGTCAGGTGGATCCCATCTTTTCCAAGCAAGCCTTAGGCCTTCAAAAGGGTCTCATGTTTATAACACCAAAACCTCATTGTCAATAAAAGGACTGTAAACAGTTGTTGTCCTGCAAGATCTACCTACTCCTCCTCCAGCCCTTGCCCTTCACTTACAGGATAAAGGAAAAAACCTTTTTTTTACTCATGTTCCCACTGACCATCAGCCCAGAGCCACATAAGTCACCTATGACACTGTCCAGGTCACCCTGGAAGTAACTTTGGTGCTAGTTTCATATCTGGTCTGGAGTGGGTGGTTGATGAACAAGAGTCAAGCTGCCCACAAAGATGAGCTGGGACAGGAGAGCTCCCATGGGGCTGAGGAGCACTCACACACAGCAGGGTGTCCAGGGGACTTCATACTCAGCAGCACTAGATAGCCTGCACACTGCTGTAGCCATGGACTGTTCTTCTGGATGACTAATATTTCAATCCAAACAATTTCTAAACATTCTTGTAACTTTAATTTAGAGCACATAAAAGGGGACTTTCTGGAAGTTTCAGGACTCTGGATAAGAGATGTCAACCAGAAAATGCAGTTGTTCCAGCACTAAAATATATTACAGAGCGGATCCATTCTAAAATAAAACAAAATAAAACAAAACCCAACCAAAAAAAAACCCATCAAACACAGCTTATAAAAAGGCAGAGAGAACGGAACTGAAGCAATTAGATTATGTCATCCAAAGGAGGTAAAAATGATCTGTTTTCACTTCCTCGGTTTCAAACATTGTTCAGATTTTCTTCTGTTAAGCCACTTACAGTGCTCTTTTGCAACTTTCTGATAAAAACATAGCTCAGGTTAGAAGGAACCTTTAAAGGTCACATAGTCCAACACCCCTTCAGTGAGCAAGATGTCTTCGACAAGATACTATTAGACTTTCACAAAGTTTAAAATGTATTGTTGGTTTTTTTTTTCATCAAAGTTGTAACTTGTATTTCACTCTTTAGAAAGAAAAAAAAAAATTAAAAAACACAGCAAACCAGAAATCCCCATCCCAGTTTGCTGCACTTTTCACTTTTTTTTTTCCCCAAGATGTCAGAGGAACACATCCACACAGACAGGGAGTTTGTGAGCACAAGTCCATTGGTCTGTCTTAAGTTAGGAGCAGTAATGCCAAACCTCATTTATACCCCTGGATTAAGACTGCAGTTTTACAAGCAGTAACGACTGACTAGATGTGATGTAGCTCAGCTGTCAGCATTCACCATGAGAGTGCATGATAGATAAATGTTTGCAATAGAGAGGGAGCTTTGCAGTGTAAATCAGCTTAGACCTGCCCAGCTGGGTATAATGTATTGCAGTTGAAAGAAATGAGAGAAGAAGCTGCAGTTTAGAGAGAGAAGAGCAGTTTTCCACATTAACACTGTGTCGTGGTTTAAACCCAGTCAGGTAACTTGTTCACTCACTCCCAGCGAGTGGTGCCGAGCTGACAACAATCGAGGCCCGTGTCGTCTCCCCCCGGGGCTCTCCCCTTCCCCGCTCCTGGAGGAACGGGGAGGAGGATCGAGAGAGTGCAACTCCTACGGGTTGAGACAAGAACAGTCCAGCAACCAATGTACACAAATCACCATCACTACTATCAACTACAACAATGATAAGGGAAAATAACAAGGGAAGAGAATACGATACCACCAGCCAAGAAACGAGTCCCACCCGGAAGCCTGTGTCCTTCCGGGTAACTCCCAGTTACCCCCCACCCCGGGCATGACGTGCTGTGGTATGGAATACCTCCCCGGCTAGCCCGGGTCAGGCGCCCCATCTCTGCTTCCTCACAGCTTCCCCTCCTCCCTGGCAGAGCATGAGCCTCACAGAGTCCTTGGTCAGGGTAAGCATCACTTAGCAACAACCGAAAACATCGGCTTCACCAACACTGTTCTCAGGCTGGAAGTCAAAACACAGCACTCCACCAGCTAACACAAAGGAAAAACATGACTGCTACTGCTGAACCCAGGACATTATCCACCCCTTATTCCATGCCATTCACGTCGTGCTCAGATCCCACATTTTCAATACACCATCGCTCTCCCATATATATACATCCATATACATACAGACCAAGAGGAAAAGATCATTTTCTTAGTGCATGGACCAATCCCTATAATGCTGCAGAGTCTATTTGGCCCATGATGTTCAAAGTTCATTCTCTGTTGGGATGATGGCTGGAGGGAAGTCAGGGCCAGTCGCTGGTGACCTGGAGACATCTAGTTGATGGGCTATAAAAGCATTACACAGCAGGCAACAGCATACAATTGAGTTCACTGGCTGTTTTCCCCTAAAATCAAATCCCCTTGAGGTATACATCGGACTTCCCCATCTTCCCGCATTACCCACCAAGTATATCCAGGTCCCTGAGCAAAAGCAATCCCACGAGTGGGTTTGCCTTTACCTGAAGCAGGAATAACCCAGACTGTCTTCCCCAGCAAATTCTTCATATGCACCACGGGAACTTTGTCCCCCTCTACAATATGTAAAAGTTCTGACTGGGCTGGGCCAGCCCTGTTGGCAGATCCTCTGGTGTTGACCAACCAGGTGGCCTTTGGTAAGTGTGTATCCCAATGCTTGAAAGTTCCCCCACCCATTGCTCTCAGTGTAGTTTTTAACAGCCCATTGTACTGTTCGATTTTCCCAGAGGCTGGTGCATGGTAGGGGATGTGATATACCCACTCAATGCCATGCTCTTTGGCCCAAATATCTATAACGTTATTCCGGAAATGAGTCCCATTGTCTGACTCAATTCTCTCTGGGGTGCCGTGGCGCCACAAAATCTGTTTCTCAAGGCCCAGGATAGTGTTCCGGGCAGTGGCATGGGGCACAGCGTATGTTTCCAGCCACCCGGTGGTTGCTTCCACCATGGTAAGCACATGGCGCTTGCCTTGGCGGGTTGGTGGCAGTGTGATATAGTCAATCTGCCAGGCCTCCCCATACTTATACTTCAACCATCGTCCTCCATACCAAAGAGGCTTTAATCGCTTGGCTTGTTTAATTGCAGCACATGTTTCACACTCATGAATAACCTGGGCAATAGTGTCCATTGTTAAGTCCACCCCTCGATCACGGGCCCATCTATATGTTGCATCTCTGCCCTGATGGCCTGAAGTGTCATGGGCCCACCGGGCCAAAAATAATTCACCTTTATGTTGCCAATCTAAGTCCATCTGAGCCACTTCAATCTTAGCCGCTTTATCCACTTGTTGGTTGTTCTGGTGTTCCTCAGTGGCCCGACTCTTGGGTACATGGGCATCTACATGACGTACCTTCACCACCAGGTTCTGCACCCGGGCAGCAATATCTTTCCACAGTGCAGCAGCCCAGATGGGTTTACCTCTGCGTTGCCAGTTGCTCTGCTTCCACTGCTGCAACCACCCCCACAGGGCATTTGCCACCATCCATGAGTCAGTATACAGATAAAGTACTGGCCACTTTTCTCCTTCAGCAATGTCCAGGGCCAGCTGGATGGCTTTCACCTCGGCAAACTGACTCGATTCACCCTCTCCGTCAGCAGTTTCTGCAACTTGTCGTCCAGGACTCCATACAGCTGCCTTCCATCTCCGATGCTTTCCCACATTTCGGCAAGAGCCATCAGTACACAAGGCATACTGCTTTTCACTTTCTGACAGTTTATTATATGGTGGGGCTTCTTCAGCGCGCACCACCTCCTCCTCTGGTGACATTCCAAAATCTTTGCCCTCTGGCCAGTCCATGATGACTTCTAGAATGCCTGGACGACTGCGATTTCCTATTCGAGCTCGTTGTGTAATTAGTGCAGCCCGTTTACTCCATGTAGCATCAGTTGCATGATGTGTAGAGGAGACCCTGCCTTTGAACATCCAGCCCAGCACGGGCAGCCAAGGTGCCAGGAGGAGCTGTGCTTCAGTGCCAATCACTTCCGAAGCAGCTCGAACCCCTTCATAGGCTGCCAGTATCTCTTTCTCAGTTGCGGTATAGCTGGCCTCAGATCCTTTATATCCCCGACTCCAAAAGCCGAGGGGTCGACCTCGAGTCTCCCCTGGAACTTTCTGCCAGAGGCTCCAGGTAGGACCGTTCTCCCCAGCTGCAGTGTGCAGTACATTTTTTACATCTGGTCCGGTCCGCACCGGTCCAAGGGCTACTGCATGAACTATCTTGCGTTTAATTTGCTCAAAGGCTTGTTGCTGCTCAGGGCCCCATTTAAAATCATTCTTCTTCCGGGTCACATGATAGAGAGGGCTTACAATCAAACTGTAATTCGGGATGTGCATTCTCCAGAGCCCCACTGCACCCAAGAAAGCTTGCGTTTCTTTCTTATTAGTTGGTGGAGACATTGCTGTTATCTTGTTGATCACATCTGTGGGGATCTGTCTACGTCCATCTTGCCATTTTATTCCCAAAAATTGAATCTCCTGTGCAGGTCCCTTGACCTTACTCCGTTTTATGGCAAAACCGGCTTTCAGCAGGATTTGGATTATTTTCCTCCCTTTCTCAAAGACTTCTTCCGCTGTATCGCCCCACACAATAATGTCATCAATGTATTGCAGGTGTTCTGGAGCTTGCCCCTGTTCCAGTGCAGTCTGGATCAGTCCATGGCAAATGGTAGGGCTGTGTTTCCACCCCTGGGGCAGTCGGTTCCAAGTGAACTGGACACCCCTCCAAGTAAAAGCAAACTGTGGCCTGCACTCTGCTGCCAAAGGAATTGAGAAAAATGCATTGGCTTCCCCTCCTCCCTGGCAAAGCATGAGCCTCACAAAGTCCTTGGTCAGGGTAAACATCACTTACCAACAACTGAAAACATCGGCTTCATCAACACTGCTCTCAGGCTGGAAGTCAAAACACAGCACTCCACCAGCTAACACAAAGGAAAAACATGACTGCTACTGCTGAACCCAGGACACACTGGGGAAAAAAAAAAACAACTTATCTACAAAAAAATGGAGAAGGCACCATCTGCCCTGGGGAGCCTCGCTTCTCCTCAAAAACCTTTATTTCAGTGTCTGTAGTACAGGGCAGGTGCAGAGCATGAGTGCAGCCCTCTGGCCAACACAGGGACCAAAGGGACGAGGCTGCACCCCCACAGCCCTAACAGCAGAGCTCAGATAGAGTTTGAAGCTGAAGCTTTCAAAGCCACAGCAGGAAGCCTTGCTGCTACATGAGGGTAATAAACCAGTGTGAACACACACAGCCTCTGACACAGCCAAGTGCACCACCCGCATCCACAGTAAGCCTTCTATTCCGTGTGGTGGTTCCATCACATTAACTCATCCTGAGTAGCCATGGCAACAAGTGCAAAAACCACACTGTTGGTGGGTCTGTATCCGTCGCTCACAGACCCTGGCACCACTAAGCTCGACCCTTGTGTGCATGATGCCTGGCGACCAAACCATTAACAGTGCCCCTTGATTTTGTTCATCAGGAACACCTCTGCTCACAGACTGTCAGTTTGAGAGGTTTTGGAAAAAATCCCCAGAACCAAGGGGAAAAGGCAAAAAAGTAAGCTGCGGTCTTCAGCCAAATAGCAAGATGTTGGGTGAGCATCAAACTGCTTCATTATTTGCAAGGGGGGGGCACTGATGCAGTGTGGCTGCCAGGTTTGCAGCTTGAGAGCATCCAACACTTGTGCTTGTAACCAGTGAAATGCCCCTTCCTGGGCAGGGACCTGTGACAATGCTCTCCAGCAGTACCTTCTGGAGCCCGAGTGTGCTTGAAGTGCCTTGGTGCCCTAGATAAGACTCGCTGGGGAGCCAATGTCAGAGGAGGGAGAATGATCTGACAGGAGGCATGACTTAAAAAGGCAACACTGGTGGCAGCAAGACTGTGGAAAGAGGGGAGGGAGCAGAGGGAAAGCACTAAATTCATCAAGCCCATATTTGTATCATTAAAAATATTTTTAATTTATAATGTCCTGGAATGTAGTTGTCACCCAGCTGTGCAGCCATCACTATGCTGCCTCTCACTTTTTTTTCCAGCTCCTCTCTCCCACCTCACTGGGACTGCCATCAATTTCTTCCCATCAACAACAGTTACAGTAAACAGATTCATTTGCGGGCAATGGAAGCTGAGAGACAAAGGTAACAATATGATTAAGGTTTTTAATTCTATGCCTGAACAGTTAAGTCCAGAACTCATGATAATTAGCTGGCTGCAATGAAAGATCTTTAGTTGTTATCTTCCCTTTGTTTCATATAATTGTTCACTTTGGTCAGTTACATTTGTCCTTTAATCTGAATCCTTGCTCAATGAACTCTTCCTTTCCATCTATTCCCTGGGGCTGCAGGAAGCGCATTAGTAGTGCAAGAATGTGTGACTGATGAACATGGACACCAGGTAGCAGCCCTGGCCACACACCGCAGCTGGTGCATCTTGCACACATGCAGGCGAAGGAGCACTGCCAGAACAAGGTGGCCGCATTGCTGGAGTGGCTGAGGAGTGAGAGGATGGAGAAACAAGGAAAAAGGAAGAAGGGAAGGCTTCTGATACCACAGCACCTAAAACAAAGCAGGTGCTGGTTTCAACACCATGGACCTGCATTTGCTTAGCTTGTATCCCTCAGCTGCTTTGGTACTCAGAGAAATGATTATCACAAAGTATCAGACATACTTTCTCACTTTATTGCTTTTCCTTTAAAATACTAACAGAAGTGGTAATTGCCTGGTTAGCTTGCTTGCTGTTTTTATGCATTTGCATTCCATAACACAAAAAAATATATGTGATTGAGCCACCACACTGCATGTACAAAGCAGCCTCATCAGGGCTGATGCCACGAGAAGGCTGGTTTTGAAGGCAAGGAGGTTAAAAACCTCTCCAACAATATCTCCATTAAAAGGAAGAAGGAGGATATGCCCAAAGTATGATTTTTAATACTGGGTAACAAAGATCTCTCAAGGCCTGCCTCCTCCTCACTGGTTACACCACTGAGTCCTAGCACTGCCCAGGAAAAACCTTCATGCCTGTCTTCGACCTTGCAGAACCAAACTGCAAGGGCTACCACCACACACTGGATCAACCTTCATCCAGGATAAATCAGCCCAGAGGCCTGCAGCATGGTACTTACAAATGCACAGGGGTATTCCCTAACACCTTCACGTTTAGTCTTGGCTTTTTGGTGTATGGGATCTGCACCTGTGGGAGACCTTACCCTTTTCCCCCCAGTCAAGTCCTAAACACATCCCCTCCATTGAGAATTCCAGAGGAGAGTACTGCAGGCTCCAGACTTAAGGTCTTTTGCTCAGTATTAGTCAAAATATCTCATCCTTTTTAGGTGTTTAAGAGTTAGTTTTTCTTTACCCACAGATCTAAAGAGCCATGTATTCATTGAGTGTAAGGGAGACACTCTTCTACTGAACCTGTGTTTAGTCACAAGTCAGAAGAGTATCAAGTGAAAGTAGGCATGTGTTGGGAGGAAACAGGAACAAGAAGCAGGAATCAGTGAGCAAAAGCTAACACGCATTTGGAAAATTTCAGCAGAAATAAGGCAGCAGCGGCACTGCAGAAAGTGAATCATTCTATGCCCTGCAGAAACAGTTACAAGAAATACTGGGAGAATGTTATGCAACACTAACTTTGACTTATCACATAACTTAGCACATAACACCAAGAAGACCCTGCAGAGAGACTATTTTGGCAAGTAATTTGCCCTCTCTGACCTGCCTGTAATCCGTGATAGCACTCTCATTGCTTTAGCGCTGAGTGGACTGGAAAAGAGACAGAAAAAAATGTCTTCTGAAGAAAAGAAAAAGGGAAAAGTCAGCCCTACAAAGGAAAATCAAACACTGACAAGTCACATAATGAGTAAGTAGAAATGTTTCTGTCTGCCTGCTCCTTTGTTATCTCTGGGTATGGCTTTCCCTCTGGACCCCTTTGCACCAATTCCTTTGCTTTTGGATGAAGTTTCAGCCAGAGGCACGGAGCAGCATTTCAGAGGAATTTCTGGTTTGGTTACCTCCTTGTCCTAGGGGTTGTGCAAAGGTTTTCCTGAACCTCAGAAGTGTTGTCTTGCATGAGCTGGACAATATCTGGCACATAAGGGCAGGCGTGGCACTCAGGGACCTAATTTCAAACAGTCATGCCAAAAACCAATTCAGACCTATGCTGACTGTGAAGAAAGTGAGTTGCCTAGGAATAAGAATATTGCGTTCTGTGAGAAGGAATATTTAAATATGGAGAATTAGCCACTGGCGACTGGTCTGGCCACGTCTGTAGCTTTGTGTGCTACTCAGAGGTTGGCTTTGAAGAGGAAAAAGCTGAGGAATCTGATCAACTCCAGCTTTCCACGCCAAAGCAACCTTTAAAATCTGTTAAGGTCTGTCTCAACATGCCAAAATTATAATTTTAGTCCTCATCTCTCTTCTTCCCTTTCCTCAGTAGCATTTTTAAGGAAGAAAGCATCTCCTAGGAAAGTGTGTGCTCTTGTTAAGAGAAACTTGTTCTGATTCAGAGGCTCAGCCCAGCTTTTGTCACAGATCTCACCTCAAATCAGTGCAACTTATTCTTCTAAGATGGGGTGGCACATCTGCCCCTGGATTTTGAGCCCTTGGACTGACTGGCCAGTGCTTGGGCAGGTAATATCTTTCCCATTAAGTTTTTATCAGGGGAACCTCACAAGCTCTATGAAAGCAACATTTTGCTGAGACACAGAACAGTGAGCTGAGTCTTTGATCAGTGAAGGGTAACACAAAAGGAACTGCAGAAAGCTTTCCTCCCTGCACTTTATGAACCACTCAGACCACTGGTAGCATCCAAACGCATTGCATGCAGTTCTGGCACACAGCTTGCCTCTTGATTGCTGAGATGGGTTTCATTCCCCATATGGCGTTGCATCCACAAGGGCAAGGTTTCTAACACTGTATGAATTAGCAGTGGCTGATGTGTAGTTTGGACATCTACCAAGCAGTAGCACAGAACACATGCTGCACACCCTATTTCTAGAGGAATTCCCCTTCTTTGGTTGCTGTCATTCTTCTCCCCGGCTCTGCCAGGCGCTCCTCTGCACCAACCGCTGTCTGACAGCCCTTGTAGGGCTGGGATATGTTCCCAGACCAGTATTTCAAACTGCTGATGCTCCAGAGACACAGGCATGTGCACACCCTCTCCTCAGAGTTTTCATCCCAAATGCTTGCTTATGCCTTCCCTTTTTCCCATCTCCTGGGCACATTCTTGAAACCTGCAGCAGGAGCTCATGTACGCATTCCCGTGCCCTTGAATCCATTAACTGTAGCAAAGTGATTCATTATTTTAGCCTCTTTATGGCATCACTGTTAACTTACTGCACATTGATACTTCCAGTCATATAAATGATAATCTTAAAATAAGGAGGACATGTTATTGAAATATTTATAATTGGAGCTGTATGGAGCAGAAAAAGATCTAAATGGGCATAAGAAAGCAACAAAAAATTAATGATTCAGAGAAAAAATACTATGTTTTAATCTACGGGGTGTGTGACAAACCCAAGTAATTAGAAGCTAAAAGGGTACATGACCAATGTGAGAGCCTCAGGACATGCCTTCAAACGCTGTCAAATTAACACTGTCTCAGAGGGAGCTTTGCTATAGCTGAAACACACAAGTGAAAATGCGGAGGCTCACCCTGTCCATGCCCACAGCATTTATCTTCACAGGAATCTCAGAGGGGTGGATGAGGAGATACCTGCCCCTGCAGCTGAGAAGGGGCATGCCTTCCCAGGGGTCCTCCCTACCCGTCCATGGAGCTGGGGGTGCCCTACAGGCCTCAACACTCCAGGGGGAGTGCCGATTAATCCAGTTCTTGAGGGCTGTGCCTTGGCCAGGGGCTTTCCTCCTGGTCCTGCAAGCTATCAGGTTAACCTGTGGGGGTTTTCTTCCCCCATTCTATCTCCACCTGTCTACACTGAACTGTTGAACTTGATGGCAATGAAGGTCATACATACAAAATAATTATATATACTCTGTGCACCTTTCCACTGGCACATCTTCCTTCTGCATCTTGTTACTGAACACTCAAACAAGGAGGTCTCCTAGAAACCTGCACATCACCTCCTTACCTGTAACCATGTCTGCTTCTTTCCACAAATTGCTTAGACCAGGACGCTCTCTGCTACACTGGCATACAGCTGTAGTGGGCCACTTCTGCGCGAAGACGCCAGGACCAGAAGCCGCACGTGCAATCCTCTCCTCCTGCCATATTCACCCCATCCTCTCCTTGTATTCTGAGTTTGGGAATCATCCTTATGCAGAGAACCGTCCGGTTGCTAAATTCTTCACTGCGCACAGCTTGGCAGGGGTCAGTGGGTGAGCTCTGTGCTGTGGGATCCACAACGGCACAATGCAAAAGTCAAGCAAACATGCACATGTTTAGAAAAGATGGCTCAGAGGTTTTCACCCTGTGGTTCATTCAGCCTTATTCAGGTTATTTCCACTCAGAAATGAGAGGGAAATGAGAGTGAGGACTGAGAACAATTAAAGCTTGAGCAGCCGTAAAGTGTTACAGTCAGAGCTGTAATTAATTTCTACTTTTTTCAGTAATTAATTTCTAATTTTAAAATGTTGATTTCACTAAAATGAATGTAACAGAACAGAATAGAATAGACTAGGCTAGACTAGACCAGGCCAGACCAGACTAGAAAAGAGCAACAGAACAAACAGAACAAACAGAACAGAACACTGCTTTTTACCAACACTGCACTGTGACTATGTGACATTCATTTAATTGCCTTATTTTACTCTTAAGGTAGCTGAACCACTTCAGCTCATTGTAAAGCTAAATATATCTGGATCTCTTAGTTTGTGTCTTCTCAACTAATGGAAAAATGCATAGTATTTTCATTTCTCTTTTTTTTTTCTTTTTTTTCCCTGGACTCCACTTAAACAAAACTGAAGTTCTGTAATACGATTGTCAAATGCAGGTAGACAGTAAGAAATGAATTGTACTTTAGATGTACTACATGATATAACCAATGAAAAATTAATTACTGGAGTAAAACTAATGAGTGTTCTTCTACACAAAGCACAGGTCTTGGGCTGCACACAGACTGGCACTGCTAATAAAGGTCTCTCCAGGTCCTCTAAGGCAGCACTAGGTCTTCATATGTGGGGGTCTGGCAGCATGGATGGGTAAGTTCCTCCCTATGAGGGTGGTGGCATGGCTCATGCCATGCAGTGAGGATGCTTGCCACCAGGCTCCTGAAAGTGCTGGTTTTCCCCGCAAGGGGCTGGTGAAAGGAGTAAACACAAGGCAAGGAGGGGGAAAAAGAGTAAGGAAGAGGAGGGAAAGGAATGTTGTGAGTTGAATTAGCTGAGCTCCTTTAACTGAGCTCTTTTGACTGGGTGGTTTTGCTTAGCATGAATAGTGGCTGAGCATGGGAAGCTGAAACTGCTGGAGCCTTAGGCTAGCCAAGCAGCTAGCTCCTACCTAGATAAAGCTGAACTTAATTTAAAGCCTTTGCTTAGTTATGTAAATTAAGACCTTGAAACCAGTGCAAACTGGAAGATGAAGGAGCTGCATCCCTTAGCAAGGATCACCAAGCGGGAAAGTTAAGTAGGAATTTCGTGGTACCAAAGAAAGAACCCAGAGATGGACAAGCAGACTGTTGCACGAGAATTCACCACTGGATGAATGGTTGGGAGCCTAGAATGTCAGAGTATGCCAAAACTCAGGGATTTCCTTGTTCTGGGTCCCTCTCCAAAGGCAACCAGCTTGAGCTGCTGCTATTCCTGTGGCACCTGCGAGCAGAGTATACTACCAGGCAAGTCACCCTACATTTACAGTGAACCTAGAGCTGCCTTTTGGCAGGAACCCAGTAGGAAAATCTGGAAAAGAGCCTGTCAGTGGGGCTTTGCTGTGGGTGCAATAGAAAGCCTGGCCATGTGTTTTGGTCATTCTCATGTCATACTAATTTTTCCTTTAGTAAGCTCATGGAGGTGTCAAACCTGATATCAAATGCAGCAGAATTCAGGCTAAAATTACTGGTTTTGAACAAAGGCACGGCAGGATTCAAGCCAGAGGACAGAGATAAAGTGGGTCTATGTCTTGCTGAGCATTATGTTTCATGATATTTTGCTGCACTGCTCATAAAGTTTGAGAGCTACATTTTCTTTTGTGGAGATTTTTATTTCTTAAAAACCTAGCATTTTACCTGAATCTTAGATGCCTAAAGTTGAATTATACTAAATAAATGACACCCTCCCCCCTCCAAAAAAAAAAAAAAAAATCCAAACCAAAAAACAAGTAGAATGTAAAAATGTGTTTTGTTCTCTTTGGCTTGAGTCGGTGAAGGCATTTCTGATTAATTAGGGAGTTGATGCTCCCAATTTGCAAAATGACACAAACCCATAAAAGTAAATGGAGAATGACAGCTGAAGTGAAAAGAAGTGCTTCTTGGGCAGTTTTCTTAGTCATCTTTCCACCCCTTCCATTTGGGGAAGAGTTTGACAAGCTGATGAGCAACTAATGCACAAGGCAAAAGACGCATCTGTGTCATAAAAAGTATCTATGAGTCTACAAGCACCCTCACCACTGCACAGGAAAGTAATGTTCCCTTAATTGTCTTGAAACATCATAATTAGAGCAGAGGAACTCCATAATTAGAGCAGAGGAACAACATGTGCAACAGGAAAGTACTAACTAGTATGTATGAGATGTTTAGGGTTTAAGTGTGCACACAGTTGCTCCAGTGCGAGGTGGTGCAGAGCTGCAGCACAGACACTCACAGTCTCACACACAGGGAGCTCAGCATCCCTGCACCACAGCAGGGTGCTCTGCACCATGCACCAGACTGCAGAGCACAACACCACCACTCTGGGGTCCATGGGAAACGAGGCCCATGTAGGTCCAGGCTGCCCATCCTATACAACCCCACAAGCACCACCTGCGCCCTTGTACAATCCCAACAGAACACACCTAACTGTAATGTACACAAATGTGAGAGGAGTAAAGTCTTGCAAAGTCTGCCAAACATTGCAGGGTCACTTATCCAAGCCCTTTCTGCAAGACATAGGCACAAACAGAAAATGGGATCTGAAGGAGCAGAAGCAAGGCGGTACTTTCTGGCTTACACTATGCAGGTCCATGCTCTCTAAATCTCAGAATTGTGAAAAGAGTACTTCTGGGCTTCTACTGTAAATCACAGTTTCTAGATATCACTCAAATCCTTCAGAATTGAATTTTCATTTGATATTATTTGAACTTCCCATCAGTCTGCTTGTACTTTGAATTTTGTCACTTGTAGTGCTGGAGAGTTTGTTGTTCACACTTCATTTAGCTGGAAGTCCTATTAATCCGATGCACGTTATTGCTTTGTGAGATTTATATTGCTACCTTGGTCAAATGTATTACTTGAACAACCACCCAGTACTAGCACAAGATTCAGTCTTCTTGTAAGCACAGGAGATCAGGTCAGGAACGTACTCCAAGAAGTTGCTTTCGTTGTTGCAGCAACAGTGCAAGTTTCTGTATAAACTTCAGATGTAAATTGCAGGCAAACCATGCTCTTGTAGTTAGCATGTGCATCACATCATAAGCCTTTAAAAATGTGCAGTGATGCTGCTTTCAAGAACAGTTCAAACAGAAAAATCTTTTTGGTGTAAACAGAAATATTAATCCAGTCATGATAAAAATTGTCTCCTTGATCAAAAGATGGAACTGTCCACTAGAAGGAGAAAGAGCAATACCATAGTTTGTTCCTGGCTCGTTCTCTAGCAAATGGAGAGAAAAGGGTCATTAATCCTGTTTAATTTTGTAGGAGTCATGTGCACATACACATATTATCACGAACCACTTGTGTTTTTCTTTAAAGGACCAGGAAGCAAAACATTGGAAATGGTCATTCCAAAATGAAATAGCTATTTAATTGGCCATTATTGGCACATATTGGGCTTCTGATCTATTCAGGAAAATAACAAATTTGTACTTTCGGTTTGCGATTATTGAGCAGAAATTGTATAAAGTGATGGAGGTTTTGGATTTATTTTAAGGAACATTTTGGTTTTATTTCAACGAAAACAATTTCATTTTTTCTGAGTTATGTAATATTTTCTAGGCAGATGTTTCTATTCTACATAATTTCTACCCCAGAATTATCTACTGGACACAGTTAAATTGCATACCTGATGTCCTGTACCCAGTCATAGCTAATAAATGTCTCTATTTGAATACTTAATAGACATAGAGGGCAAGAGAGCAAGACAGTTCCTGGTTTTCAGGGTATAACAGAAATGCCTTGCTCAGATTTCCCCTAGCTTGCAGCAGGGCTGGAGTAGTGATTTCTGCAACCCCATGTCACAGTCTCTGTCCAGCCTCCTCCCTTTGCACATTCACTTACCTGCAGCTATTGCATGCTCGGTCTCAGGTGGATACTGTGAAAACATAAAAGGATAAAACAAGTTTGTGACAGAGATATTCGTCACATAAGAAGGAAAAGTATGAAACCAGCATGGTTTAATTTGTTTGGTTTAATGATTCTGTTTCCTCTTAGAGTGGTTGGGGTCACCTCTTTCTGTTCAAAGCCTGATCCCTGTCCTCTCTGCTGCTCAGAGCGGATCCTGGTTTGCTCCCCTGGTGCTGCCTGTCCTGCCCACTGGAGGAAGCGAGGCAAGGATCTGGCGGCAGGGTCGGCTGTCGATACTCGGGGGCTGTGGGGCTCTGCGGGCAGCAGGTGATACCAAGGTGCACAGCGAGCACACAGCAGCTATCACAGTTGCCGCTGGAGGGACACATGGGGTTCCTTTGCCCTGAGACAGGCCGGGGCTGGGTGCCCTGTCCCTGAAAGTAGCTCTTGCCCCTCGGTGCTCACGTGTGCCTGGTGTGCCCCAGCCTTTCACACGCATAAATCCTTCCAGGGTGCTCAGTTCATACAGCTTCAGAGCACCCATGCTGCAGTCCAACCCCCACCGCCAAGTAACTGATTGGATTAGCAGTCCTGGCTGATAGCATGTCTGCTCAGCTGTGCGGGCTCATCAACCTCCCCATCCTGCTTGCTAATAAATCTGGCACCAGGGACCATTCCACTTGATGATCTATCCTTGGGGAGTTTTTAAGGCTTCACTCTGAGAAAACTACTTGGAGTATTGAAATTGAAGCTCTGCTGTTGTGTTGTCCCAGAAAGTCACAGGAGGTGCCTGTCACCCAGGTGGAGGTAGCTATTACATATTCAAGTGAACAAATAGGCCCTGCTTTTGGAAGACAGGCATCCCCACCACGCAAATGGAATGGAAGAACCCATGCTCATCTCCCAGCCTGTCACGTTAAGGCATGAGCCCGAGGAAAGAACACATGAGGCTATTATTACAGGCTCTGCTGCTGAAGACATGAGCAATGCCTTTGCTGAAAGAATTAAACAAAAGGGTAACTATTATACCTGGGCTCTCGGTCATCAGAACAGCTCTGCCATTTATGCACCTCTGATATGCATATTGCCAGAGAGCTTTCCAGGCTGCAGGAAACCAACCTACTTCCCCAACCTACTAGAGGCCCTGCCTTCACTAAGGCTTCATGATTCAACCACGCCGGAATTTGCATTGCTCTGCTTGCAGGGTAGGCTTCTGCTTTAATACATCTACTTGTAATCAGCTTGTAAAGGACACTGCCTGAATGAATAGGAAGACAGCATTTGTGGCATCTATAGTATCTGTACAGAAGATGTATAAATAAATTGGCATTTTAGTTCTTTTCTCAGACTTACTTTTGGAGAGCTAAAGAGAAGCAGCCTAAGAAGGGCTGAATGCAGCAAGACAATGGAAAATCTTCCAGATTGTTAAGCTGCTGTGGCTTTTGACTTAACCTCCACATCAAAGTTCCATAAAACCCAATTTCCTTTGTTGCTTAAAGTTAATGAATGCAGAGTCACAGGCTGAGTTGTTGCAAAATATTACTGTGAGGTTTTAGCATTTATTTTCATTGAGTAGCCTGCAGAGGCAAAGTCTGAATCCATGACAGGCTTGGGAGAACCTTACAGCATCCCTGTATTGATGACACACTGGAAGCATTCAGGCTATTCAAATATCTGGCACATTGGTAATACACTTGTAAATGACTCAGAAGGAATGAAAAGCATGTCTGATTAACCAGATTAGATTATATAAATACCAAATAATTTAAAATGATGAACAAGCAGCTTTAACAACTAGAGAGAACTTTTCTTCCCTGAGCAAAGATCCCTCTATTTCTTCCCGAAACTGAGCCACCCTCACGGAGGTTGCCTCAAATGCGTGGTGCTGTCTAGAGATTTGAGTTTGTGCCTGGATGCTGTCCTCGTGTCCCTGTCTCCCATTGAAGAGGAGCTTGAATACTGGGGCTCTAGGAGGTTCTGAGTGATGGGTGGGGTTCCAAAGCAAGGGAAGCTGGTCTTTCTGAACACCTTGACACACGAGTTGTGCCTATAGCTAGGAGGAAAGGAAAAAGGAGAAGCAGAAGAAATGTTTTATGTGTCTGCAGAGTTTCTCTCCATGCTGTAGGCATGGAACAACTGGGTCTTTTCCATTGGTAGGCCCTCTGCTGTTCTACTGTAGCTTTTTTCCTACCTGATTCTTTTTTGGCAGATATAAAGTGAAAGCCCTTTTATTTATCAAGATGCCAATAACAGCCCTGCACACTACAGTTTAAATTCCTGTGAATGCTCATGACAGCTATTACCTCCACAACACAGGCATCTGTCTTCCAGAGTGCTTGGTGTGCTGACTGAAAACTCACTTTCTCTGAGTTTACTACAGTGTCCATCCCATTGGGTTTTAGAAGTTCTGGAATAGCAACAGAAAACAACAAATATATGATAAGTTTTTTGCATATCACTTTATAATCTTCTTCTTCAAGTACTACAGTTACTTAAAACAGAAATCCAAAAGCCAAGGACTGTCTTCATTGCATTATTTCAAGTTTTCATCAGTTCAGCTGGGAGGAGCATACTAAGCTCAGCCTCCTTGCAGTGTGGGTGCAAATCTTCTCTGCTCACTGTGTATAGCTCAGTCTGAATTTAAAGTTCAGGTCCTACTGCATGTTGCAACCCACCCCAGATAGAGCTGAATCTGGCCAGGGATGTCAAAGACAACAAGAAGGGCTTCTATAAGTACATAGGAGAAAAAAGGCAGACTAGGGAAAATGTGGGCCCATTGCTCAGTGATATGGGAGACCTGGTTACACAGACATGGAAAAGGCTGAGGCACTGAATGCCTTCTTTGCCTCAGCCTTTACTAGTAAGACCAGTCTTCAGGAATTCCAGGTCCCAGAAACCTGGTAAAGGTACAGTCAGGGAATACTTAAGCAGACTGAACGTACATAAGTCAAGTGTCGATTTGTGCTGGTGTGGAGGGAGCTGGCAGATGTCATTGCAAGGCCACTCTCTATAATCTTTTGTCAATCATGGAGATAGGGAACACTGCTGTGGAGACTAGAGGAGTGCAAAAGTCACTCCTGTCTTCAAGAAGGACAAGCCAGGGAACCACAGGCTGATCAGCCTTACATTGATCCCTGGGAAAGTGGTGGGGCAAGTAACCTTGGAATACTGGACATTACAGGCAAAAACCCTCGTCAGGACTAGTCAGCATGGCTTCACCAAGGGGAGAAGAAGTGATTGGCTTGGTAGATAAATGGAGAGCAGTGGCTACTGTCTACCTGGACTTCAGTAAGGGCTTTGTCACTGTTTCCAATAAGAAATGTCAAAAGTTTGCCTTTCGTCTAAGGCAAATTTTTGAAGCATGAGCTGGCTGAGCAGTGTGTAGGGCTGAAAACTGGCTGACAGGCCAGGCCCAAAGGGTGGTAATCAATGGCACAAAATCTACTTGGAGTCCATTAAGTAACAGTCTACTCAGGGGCCAATACTGGGTCCACTCCTGGTTAACATCTTCATCAGTGCTTTAGATGAGGGGGCAGAGCGTATTCTCAGCAAGTTTGCAGATGACACCAAACTGGGAGGAGCGGCTGATTTGGGAGCATGTCATGCTGCCATCAAGAGGAACCTCAACAGGCTGGAGAAATGGGCACTCAAAAATCATGAAGTTCAACAAGGGAAAGTGCAAAGTCCTGCACCTGAGAAGTAGTATTTGCAGCTACTTGAATGGTGTGCACCTGCCTGGCGATGATTTCAGCAGGGAGGCAAGTGATTCACTGTGTATGCAGACATGTCATACTTAATGATCTGAAGACTCAGGTGAAGCTTATATTGGGCAGGAAGAACCAAGGCACTGCAAGAGGAAAACCATTTTATGAAGTTTTGATGGAAGATTTTGAGTCAGAGAAGCAGACTTAGGAGTAACAGGAAAGGAACCTATGTGGGGTCCTTGGCATCATCTTCATTTGAGCACTCAGATACCTCAGGGAGGCACCAGAAGCACAATAAGAGGGTGTTCTCCAATAGGTTGCAGAGAGATCCCTTGTGCAGCTTGTTTCATGGCTTTTGTTGCACTGGTGTCTCCAGGGTGGGCACAGGACAGTCAGGGCTGATCCTTCATTCCCCATGCCCCCTGTGCTCTGCCTTCTTCTCTGGGTTCATCCTGTGATGGTACATCTCAGCCTGCTCAGCACTGGGGTGGCTGGAGGCCCCTATTCCTCCTTGGCAGCCTTTGTGGCAGTGGGCAGGCTGCATACCAGCAGGATGCTGACTTCAGGGTGGCGGCAAGCTGCTAACGCCATGGCACCTCCGAGGTGCTTCAGCATGAGAAAGAGCTTCAGCCTCAGCCCAGGCACTGCCCAGTGGTTTACACAAGGCTGGTCTGTTGGGTGCACACACACACATTCCCCATGTGCACTCCTACCCAATGCCTTGTGCAAAACAACCTGAACAGCATGTGACAGCTGAACCCACAGAGGGATGCTCACAGCTGTGGTTGCAGGCAGGGGATGCTCACAGCATACATCCCATGCTGTGGCTGAAGTATCTTGAGAGGGTAACTCAGGTGGTGATGGACAAACTGAGATGCCAGCCTGTACAGGACAGTCACCATGCCTTCTGATCAGGACAAAGGAGAGAAGGAAATTCCCAAACACAGCACCTGAACAGAGTATGAGGCTGTTGGAGTCTGAAACTGGAGTGTTTGCTTAATGTATGTGTATAGTGATTAGACAATTGAAAAATGCATGCTGATGAATGGTAACTGATAGGGAAAAGACTGGTGCCTTATATGAAGCTTTGACTCAGCTACTCACAGGGGTGAGGACAGCTGGGACTCTGCATCCAGGAAGCTGAAAAGCTGCTCCCCAGACCACTGTCTGGTCACCCACAAACTCCCTGCTTCTTTTCCTGACAGCCTGTGGGTAGGTAGGAGTAGAGGATATCTTAGTGAAAATCCAGTGTCAGATCAGATTATGTGGATATACAGGCCTGGTCAGGTGAGAGGAAGGCTGGAAAAAACACGGGAGGCTTTTTTTGGTTGGGTTTGTGGTTTTTTTTGCCTGTAGGTTTCCTGCTACACCCTTGGAGGTGATACTGATAGCACCCTGGAGAGGCAGGTGCTGATGTGAAGTGCTCCTGGGGCTGTGTTTCAAAGGCCTCACTATAGGGGAAATAAATTGCACACCATTTCAATGTGAGGGGTGTAGACAGACTGTTGAGCATTTTGGATGCCACAGAAAAAGCAAACCATCTGCTGTTGCACAACCAGGTACGGGAACATTCCCTGGTTGCTCTGGCTCTGGCTTGCAAAGGCAGCTCCACTGGCCTGTTACACCCAAGCTGATCCAAATATGTGCAAATGCTTCCACAAACATATTGTGCCATCAGCACAAGTCACTTAACTGGTTTCTAATGGGTACCAGATATAACTCTGGTATTGGTTTTAATTACTAAGTACATAAAAGCTTCAGGTGGAAACAGCATTCCTGAAAGACTGAAAATGAACTCTCACAGCTAAGCACACACCAGCTACTTGGCAGCTATCTGAGCAGAATGTGCAAGTAGAACTGCATTTTTTCTTTCATAAAGACATCTGCAGTAGCATCTGATGCCTTATTACTACTATCACTTTATGAACAGCCTGGGCAGGATGGGCACAGCAATGTTTGCATCCTGTTCTTCCCTTGTTGTGAGCAGCAGTGGCGTGGGCACTCTATGCTGCTGAGCACAGTGAGAGTTGGGTGGCTGATGGAGAACCACTGCCTTTGCCATGTGTTGTCACAGCAGGCTGCCCAGACCACGTGTCCTGTGGTGTGTCCTGTTGCGTGATAACTGCATGCGCCTTTGACAGCAGCACTGTGCATGATCCCTTCCTGATTTCATGGCTGCAGGCCTAATGCAGCAGCAGCAGCTCCATGCCTTGCATCCATGGGGACTTGGTGCCTTGCTGTCCCTCCATAATGCTGAGACTCCACTGGCCTGGGATGGGGACCTACTTCAGACAGGAAAGTTACACTCCGTATTCTGCTAACCTGACCTTGCATAGCCTGGATCCTGAAAGGAACAGATCCTTTCACAGAAGGAGCTTTGCAAAATTTATTTCTAAGGCCAGTATTTTAGAGGAAGGGGAGAGGAGTTTCTGTCTTTCAGTGCTGCTGTGTGCAGGTCCCAGGGAAGAAGCTTGTCATTGTGCTGGGTTGCTGGGTTTGATGAAAAGGGGCATTAATTTTTGCAAAAGTTGCAGCTTCCTTCAAACCCACCAGCATCTCTGGTATTTTTAAAGAGGAGCATGTGGTGACCGAAGTCAGGACATGAATGGTAGATGCCATGGCTGAGTGCAGGGTACCCTGCCTGACTCGGGCTTCAAAGAAGAAAAATGCCCCTTCACACTTGTCTTGTCCAAGCCACCTGAGGAGGTGATGCTGTCATTTGCTGTTGATGGCCCTGCTCAGTTACCATAGCTGTTATCGGGGATGTGATGGGGGTCATGCAGCGCAAGGCCAGCATGCAGAGGATGCACAGACAGACTTACTACAGTGCCGTCCATCATTCTTTAGTTCATTGGAGCAGGAAGGAAAAGGTGGCTTAATTTCATACCATTTCCCTCCCTGGAGTAATGAAGTCCAGCATTAAAAGGAAACCTGAGTATTATCAAGTGAACCTGAGACGTGGAGCAAGTAAAACTCTGCCTATTGCTTTTCTTGGCTTTGGACCAGAGGCAGGGAGAGCCAGCATCAGTATAAGACACACAGAATGAAAAGGCTTGTGTTCTAAATCATAGAATCATAGAGTGGTTTAGGTTGGAGAGGACCTTAAGATCATCAAGTTCCAACCCTCCCGCCACAGGCAGGGACACCTCACACTAGAACATGCTCAAGGCCCTGTCCAGGCTGGCCTTGAACACTGCCAGGGGTGGAGCATCCACCACTTCTTTTGGCATCCTGTTCCAGTGCCTCACCACCCTCACAGTAAAGAATTTTTTCATTATATCTAACCTAAATTTCCCCTGATTAAGTTTGAACCCATTGCCCCTTGTTAAATAGTTCAGTGCATACTTGTGCTGGCCTGCTTCTGGAGAACCAAGTATGTCCAGGTGCTGCAGAGGAAGAACAAAGTGAAAACTTCCTGTGTTCATCTATTGCAGTAAAGTCTTTTTTCTCTCTGCAGTTGATAAGCCTGTAGTGGGGCAGGGGAGAGGAGAGGGAAAGGCTTGGAGAGGAAGGGGGTCTCCTGGATGTGCTGAATCTTCTGTTGAGCACTGAAAACAGATTGCGGTACTTAATGTCAGACTGCGGCTTCCAGTCTTTAGCGTTGAAGTTACGCAAGCAGGTCAGTGCTCAGATTGCAGTGCTAGACAGATAGCTACTGAGACTTACATCTGAAAAAGAATATGCACAAGTGTTTCTTCCCTTGCTATAATGCTGATCAGGATCAGATCTCATCCCCTTTCATTTCCTCACCAATCCTGAAACTTAAACCATGACTGGAATAAAGCTGATGTATTTTCCTTGCAAAGTACCTTGGGAATGGAGGAGGTGTCTCCCATGTCTTTCTCAGTGCATGTGTTAGCAGTTTTTTTCCAGGGAGAAAACATTGGAAACCTGTCCTGTCAAAGCTGTCAGTGATACAGATGAGTACCTGCAGACCTTGTGGCTGTCAGGTTGGCCTTGCCCTGTTCTTCCTCCTCCCTCTTCCTGCAGGATGTGCAGGGCTCACCTCCTGCCCTTGGGGCTGGTCAGGCACAGGAGACCACTGGCTCTACTGCCACAGTCTGTGCCACACCTGGATGCTCAGCAGGTCACCCTCAAGTGCATGTTCCGCTGCGCCTTGTACAACCTTTCTTCCCTATTCTTAAACAAATCACTTACCTTCATTTACTGTTTCCATGCTGATACCCATTTTGCTGATTTTACACCCTAAATTGGTCATTTTGGCCCAAATGGCTCTGGCAAGCTGCAACTTCCTTTTGGACTCTTTCCCTGGAGGGGAGATCCCCCTGCCACCCTTGAACTCTCCATGATGCCCACCAGTTGCTCCTGGTTTTGCCTTGTTAGTTTATCCCCTGGCTGGTGCAGGACAATATTTCCCCCTTCCACTGTCTGCAAATTCCAGTGGTTTCTTGCAGCATCACCTAGTTTAACCTCAGGCTTCATGTGAAGAAAAGCATAGGAGAGAAAGTTACAAGACCTCTAATCAGGTACTGGTTATTTAACATAAATATTTATGGTTTATAAATATATAATGTATGCTACTAGAATATCAAATACATAAACATACATTTATATAAATACTTGCATTTTAATATTTTTGTGTGTGTGTTTTCCAGTGCAGACACTATATGCATTCTCCTTTTGTTAACATTGTTTTGATAATCAGTAGCCTATGTTGTTCTTGTTTCATACAACAAAAATCTCTAATGCGCTTGCACTTGCCGCTGGCTATAAATCCCTGGAATTGGCAGTGCATGCTGCCCTATCTACCTGCATTCCCTGTCCCTCAGTCTGTCACAGGCAGGGATAAGTTGCCTGCAGGGAAGCTTTTAGAAGTCATTTCAGCAACCTCTATACGGCTCTGGAGCAAGCCCAGACCTCTGCTCCAGCTGGGAAAAAGTCTCCCTGCTGCTTAGACCTGACTGTATGCTCTGTTCTTCCATGGTGACAAATCCTGGTCCAGCCACAGCTCACTGCTGGGACTGAACCTGATGGGAAAGGGCAGTCTGGGCACATGGGAGAAATTTTGCTGTTAATGATTGTTGCTGAGGTTGTTCTCCAGGAATGCTGATGGGAAAAGAGGTCTCAGAGCAGACAGAGACAGTGGGGAAATTGTTTCTGGGGTACAAAATCTGAATCCAACCCTTGGAACCTCTCTGTGTCCCAGTTCCCTGGCCGCATCTATTTTCTGCCTCCCTCCTGGTCTGTCTCCAGGCTGGAGGCAGCAGTAGCCACCCTGTCTTCTTCCACCATCCTCTGCAAGGAGTGGGATGTGGCTCCTGGGCTGTGTGGGGGTCCCAAGTACCTGAGGCACGTGCAGAGGCTCCCGTGGTCAGGCCACCATCTGAGCTCCCGGCCGGTCATCCGGCATGGACCCTCCATGGCAGGAAGCTGCCAGCCTCCGGGGAGCTACCTACTGCCTGCAGATCTGGAGCTTTTATCATGCACACTAAGAGCAGACATAATCAATTCCCCAGTTGGCATTTTGCACTGAATACCCACTTTTTCAGTCTGATAGCAGGACTAAATTAGTTATTTAGCAATGAGACCCTAATTTAAAGTGAGCAACTGCCCTGACAAGGATCATTGTTCAAGGCCATCCCCCCTTTGCTTTCAGATGAGAGGCCCACCAATCCCTGGAAGGTGATAAATAGACAATTAGAAAATAGATATATTTTGTTAGTTCTACAAAGCTCCCTGGTGCTGTCAGGCTCACAATAAAGGGGGCTCCGGTAAATTGGTGGGCAATGAAAGCCAGCTGTACGGTCATCACTCCTACAGACACAAAGCCATATGTGGCCATTTACAGGATGTCCCTGAGAATAGATAGAGCCAGTAAGACCAGAGGGAACTAAAAATACTTGACAAACTTGGCTGCTCTTCATTTAACAAAAATAAAATATCTAATGGAGTGTAATGGAAGCCATCAATCACCCCTGTGTAAAGCGCAGCTTTAATACTCTACTTTTAACCATTAATGCAAGTTTTTATTCATCTGTAAGTCAGAAATTAGTATCTCCTGTGTGCTGCATGTGATGTTGTTCAAGGGCTCACAAATGGCACTGCTGCAAAGCAGATCCAGACCTAAAAACTAGGATGGAGAACACAAACAAAGAGAACCTAAGGCAAGGGCAGCCAGCTCTTCAAAGATAATGGGAAATCCACAAGCCCTGCCTCGGAAATATTCCATTTAGGCTTGCAAGTAAGTTGCCATTTCTTCATTTTGCTTATCAGGCTTTTTCTAGGTAAGGAGATAGGAGTAAATGTCAGGCAAAGTCCTTCAATTGCCTGTTTATTAGGAAAAAATATCTGAAGGGAAGAATCAGAAAGTTGGAAGCTCCTGGCATGTCCCCAGTTCTGCAAAGCGGGATTGTAGTGCAGAACTTAGCTCTGGACCTGCACAACATCACGTGGATGTTGAGCATGAAATGGAGTCAGGTCACCACAATGTTTGCCTTCAAGCCCTTCATGACACGGGCATACCACTGATTCATTAATCACAGCTATTTTAAGAAATTACTTCCTAATGTAAGATATTGTTCAACCAAATGCCAGACTCCATCAAAATAAAACTAAAAGAGCTTTCCTCGTATAAAACAGGAAGAATATAAAACAGGACTGATCACTCCATCTCTCATTCTTATAGAATCATAGAATCACAGAATGGTTCAGGTTGGAAAGGACCTTAGGACCATCTAGTTCCACCTCCCCTGCCATGCTCAGGAATGCCTCACACTAGACCATGTTGCTTAAGGCTCTGTCCAACCTGGCCTTGAACACTGCCAGTGATGAAGCATTCACGACTTCCCTGGGCAACCCATTCCAGTGCCTCACCACCCTCGTAATAATGCACCTCTTCCTTACATCTAACCTGAACTTCTCCTGCTTAAGTTTAAACCCATTCCCCTTTGTCCTATGGCTACAGCCCCTGAAGCCAGTTCCTGTTCAGTTTTTCATTGACCAACACAAGGCTGCTCTTAACCACTTCTCAACCCAACCTGTAGGTGTGCTTGGGATTGCCCCAACCCAGGTGCAGGACCTTGCACTTCTCATTATTGAACTTCATGAGGTTGGCATTGGCCACCTCTCAAGCATGTCAAGGTCCCTCTGGATCCTATTCCTTCCCTCCAGTGTATCAACCAAACCACACAACTTAGTACCATCAGCAAATGTTGATGACAACTCTCTGTGTGTGGCCATCCAGCCAATTCTTGTGCAAGAGGTAGGCAGACAGAGCTGCTAAAAGGTGCAGAAAGAAGTATTTATTAAACAAAGAGCTATGGCCCCCTCATGAGATAAAAACACACATCAGCAAGTCAGAATGCTCTGGCCGTACACATGAGTGTTCAGACTCCCACCCCCATAAAGTCTTTGCCTGCATTTAAAGATGGCATATGCTGCAAGGTAACAGTCTGCTCTCTCTTGCCTATTTTTTTGCTGCTTTCACAGGACAAGAATTGTAATTTACTTTGTAGAACTCCAAATGTCACATCCTATGAGTACTTTGTTGTACAAAATACAATATAGTAGCTGGAGAAGAGTGACCTTCCATAATGGAAGTGTCCTATAGAACTAATAGAAAATGATAACCAATAGATTTTACCAGATAATTATATCCCTCTTCTAGAACAGTTTTAAAAGCCAAGGACATCTCTCTCCATAACATTGTACAGTTCAGGCTTATTTGGTGTGGGCTTTTTTTCACTTTTTCAATTCCATTAGAACTGAATTCATTTAATCTCTGGCCACATCTAAGAAAATCCACACTGGTGGTGTCAGGAATGCAAGGCTTAACCCTTTAACTCTGATTGACCAGCCCACCCTTTCTGCATGTATCACAAGCTGACAACAACTACACAGTCTTCCAAATCTAGCTTAAATGATCTCAAATCGTTTTTATTTTCATGGGAATTGCTGACCAGGTAACAAGTACAGATTTCTTTATATATGGCTACAGCCACACATGGATGCTGACTGTATCTCCTTTATTGCTGTAGGTGCCATTCTGAACTGAAGCCTCTTTTATGAAGTCTTTTTAGTCTGTTTTTTTTTTGACAGATTTTAGTAGCTGCATGTGGTGATGATGCTGACCGAATCCTGACACAGTATTATCCACGTCAGAGCAGACAAATAATGTATTCTCCAGGAATGCAAAAATATTTTTAGGGAAAACCCCACCTTTTAATACACATCCATTCTCTGGTCCCACTACATCTTACTGAAATAACAAACATGCCTTTGCATTGCAGCAGAATGAGGACAGAAAAGTGAATCCCTCATGGCATTGTGGCAGAAACGGACAATCTTGCTTTAAGAAGTTTAGCCAGGGGAAAGAAACAAATTCCCATCTAGACCTCACTGAAAATGTTTTAACAGCTTCCAAATAAGGGCCAGAATAATAATACGTGTCAACATGTGTCAACAGTCCAGCACAAATATGCAGATGTCCAAAACATGGAGCAGATCCTGGTTTCTGTCCCAGATTTAAAAGTTTTTCATGGTACTTGGTAATAATTTGTTTTTAGAGAAAAAGTATTGCTTCTTATAGCTACCAAGTGCTGTATGGATATGCTTTTGACCAGCAGTCTCAGTCACCCACAAGCTGCTCTGTTCCTGTCTGAGTCAAGTTTTTTCTATTGCATAAGAAATCCCAGATGTGTTATCACCTTCTCATAGAAAAAAGTATAAGTTCCTCTAAGTAAGTTGCTCCTTCCATGAAAATCCAGGGCAGGATCTCAGAACACTGGAGGCTGGAAGGGACTCCTGGAGATTGTCCAGTTCGACTGCCTGCACAAGCAGGGTCACACAGAGCTGGTGACCAGGACCAGTAGGGTTTTGGACATCTCAAAGGATGGAGACTCCACAACCTCCCTGGACCACTGCTCTGTCACCCTCAGTGTGAAAAAGTGTTTGCTGATGTTCAGGAGGAACCTCCTGTGTTTCCTCATGTGCCCATTGCCTGTGGCCTTGTCACTGGCACCACTGAAAAGAGCCTGGCTCCCTCATCTTTATGCCTTCCATCACATGTTTATACACATGGGCAATGTCTGCCTGAGTCTTCACTTCTCCAGGCTGAATAGCCCCAGTTCTCTCAACGTGTCCTCATAGGAGAGATGCTCCAGTCCCTTCATCACCTCTGTAGTTCTGGGAGGCCCTGCATTGGACACAAAACTCCAGACGTGTCTCACCAGGCTGAGTAGAAAGGAAGGCTTACTTCCCTCAACCTTCTGGAGACACTCTACCTAGGGTGCTGCTGGCATCTCCTTAAAGATTTGTTCTATGGTTAGATTAACATAAAATGTATTAATACATGAAAATCACCAAACAAGATGTATTTGCAAGGGATTTTTTAAATTTTATTTACATTTGATAAGATATAATAAGGCCATCTTGGTGTTAATTGTGTTTCTGCTAGAAACATGATTCAAGAGCACAAACTACCATTGTGAATGAAATTGCCCAGAAATAGTAATTGCTTTTCAGAATGAGCTTGTGCTCATTTATATGATTATGATTTGTTGATTAACTTTTTTTTTCTTTCTTTCTGTTCTGTGCATAGTAAGGAGGATCTTCTCCTTTCGTAACTCTATCATTTTAATAAACATTGGCATGTCAGCAGCCACTAGAGATCATCATGACCTGCTCATCACCACCTGAGCCCTTCTTAATCAATTGAATTAATTTACGTTACACAACCCTTGCTATCAAGTTTATTCAATTCCATTTGACACACCAAAACCTCACTGGCCACTCTTGTTGGGGAGTTGTAAAAGCTTTTGAGTTTGTCTTTTTATCAGAAATTAGGTTGGTCTTTTTTTGTAAGAAAGACCTTTGCTAAGTGAAACCATGTACACGAAAAGTAGTTAGAACAACCTCTCTCAGCAAGTTGAAGAAATAAAGGCAGCCATTCAGGTCCATTCAGGTCACTGGCTGTGACCAGTACAGGACATCCAGGGAAGAGTATAGCAAGACAGCAATCACTTTATTAAGATTTTACCTGAATATTCTCAAACTAAGTAATGACTTACAGCTCATGAATCTCAGACACCTCATTTTCAGTGAATTTTCAGTCCAGCTTAGAAACAGGAGAAGGGGGCGGAGTACCCCACTGATCCTCCAGTTTATTATAAATTGGTTGCAGGAAACTTGCAGGGATAGGGAAAAAAAGAAAATAAAAGAAGAAGAAGAGCTGAGTATAGCTGACTGTACAGCATAAAACCTGGCTATAACTGCAGAGTCACAGCACACTGGAAAAAGCCACACACAGGGGGATGCAGGACTTGCAAGCAACCTGGACAACCAGGGCACCATCCCTAGCAGCCTGTGACACACTGGCTCCAAACGTGTCACAGAAGTATCTCCAAGAGGGAGGTTGCAGCTCTCCCTGGAGCTGATGCAGTTGCTCTGTTGCAGAGGGAGTTTCTTTAAAATATTGGTGTGGTTTAACTTGTGTGGGTTTTTAAAATCAGCTGCTGCAGGTGTACTGAAATGACTTCTTTCCCCCTGCTACTGCATCAGCACCTTTCTGAGGGAGGTCTGCCTTGAAGTCAAGATATGCATTTTGCTTTAGCTTGAAAAAACATCTCTCCTGACCCTGAAAACAAAGTCAGGAAAAACAGTGTTCTGCTTGCACCCAGAATGATGTGCAGCGGCTCCTGGTTAGCTTTTTATGGAGAAGGGAGACAAGCAGACAAAGCTGGTCTCGGATCAGCCGCGTGGAGCTGCTCCTGCCTCTGCGAGGACAGCTGTGCTCTGCAGCAGGGCACAGGGAAAACCCTTGCCAAGGAGTGAGTGCTGGCACCAGGGGAGCCCAGTGATTCGCAAATCTGCTCACATTGCTTAGTCACCTCCCATCTCACCAGAATCCAAGTGACCAGTTTGCAGGCACCGTCCCCTGCTGCTGTCACCAACCCTATGATCAGCATATATATGAGACCCCTCGCAATTTGAACATGCAATTTGAACTGAGCCCCAGACCTGAGGACCACTCATGTAATGCTGTCCTCAAGTGTCACTATTGCCAGCTCTGCCCCTGAGCCAGCAGCACTTCTTATCCCTGCCCTGGGAGCCGTCAGCAGCCTGGCTACCCACAGTAGCAGCACAAACCTTTTTCTGCTGAGCCTAAAATGCCTGTCAGCCCCACCTCAAAGAGGAAGCCTCCAAAACCCCCTTTTTCTAGCGCAAGTTCCCACAAGGAGAACATCTCTGCTGCCACCCCTGGGTCCAACAATCCCCATCAGACCATGTGCCTCACTGCTGTAGTGGCTGCCCTTCAGGGCTCTGCATCTGATGCTGCCCATCTGACTCTGTGTCACCACCCCATCAGGCCGTTTTGCAGTATGGCTTCCCTTTCCTTTCCATAAATACCCAGCAGTGACCTCTCATGGGCCTTTTTCTCTAAAACTGAGGATGTGTGCATAGTGTCATCGCATTGTTGTGGTTGGTTTTGCTTTACAGTTTTGTTAAGCAGGTGTGTACTGAATAGGATTTTATCCAAGCAGACCAGATCCTATTGTTAAACCTCCTTTTTATCGCACAAATTAAACAAAACTGAAAATCTATTACCACATAATTAATTAAAAATAGATGCGTTTCTAACCGCTGAGTTTTTAATTAAAAGAAAGCCTGTATTACCCTGAACATTTGCATTAGGAGGCTGCAAAGTATCACTGCACAGCTGATACTGACAGAGTTTGGAAAATTTGACTGCAGATTTCCACTTTTCAGAATGAGGATGCTGCTACCAACAGCAGGAAACCACTTTGCTTTCCTCGTTTGGGAGCTTTGTTTTAGTGTGTTTAAATCTCCCCTTGCTGGCGCTGAAGACCAGCACATCCAGCAACTCGGCTGCATTTTCCCAGCTGGCCTGTGAAGCTGTGAAAATGAGTACTGGGGCAAGAATGAATATTTTCCACTACTTCCTCCTTTCCCAGACAGCTACAGAAAGCCAGTTTTGACGGTGAATATGAAATTGCAAATGGAAATTTCTTTTTCACAATTGGTGGCACCGTTTGCCACAGTAGCTCTCTATCACCTCTCACCCTGAGAAAAGGTACATTGCTTTTCCTTCTGCTGCACTGGCACCTTTACTTATTCATACCAGTCCCTGTGCTTGCTCCTATACTCCTTTTCAAGCTCATGAAATCTCAGAACTTTCCTGGTGTTTCCCAAGCCCTGTGAGCTCCCTGCCTGGTGCTGACAGGCACATTCTTTGAGCCCAAACACAGGGCATTCAACATCTGGCCAGATCTTTGCAGGGACACCCAGGTCCTGCACTCCAAGGAAAGGCCTAACACCACTAGGGAGAGATCCCAGTCCCTGAGGTACCAAACCTGCTGCTATACCTCAGCAAACCAGTTCCACTGGCATTCATCTCCCATGCACATGAGCAAGCTGTGTCATGCCCTGGGATAGACAGCACTGTTCACAAATGATTTTGTGAGCATGGTGACACGTTTCACAAAATAAAGCTGTAATACTGCCCAGCATCAGCAGTGCGGCATGGGAATTGTATCCTGTAGGGAATCTTGGGTATTTGGCTTTCTTTTAGCAGCTTCTTATGACTTACAGCTCTTGTCTGGGACTGTAATGTCTTCTGATGATCTGAAGGTCAAAACTCATCTTGCTTTTAAAGCCAACAGTCTGAGACATCTATTTCTCTTCCTACTGGCAAATAATGTTGAGATTTTTGCCCTAGAAGGGATGCCCATTATCTCTTTGTATTGTCTTCAGGAATGGAGGCAATTACTTCAGAGGACTCAAGCCTGGACCACGGGTGTGGGCGAGGGAGAAGGGGAGTCCAGGAAACTGAAATCTGTGAGGAGCAGCAGAGTACCTAGAAGGGATGTGGGATGTAAAGAGCGCCTGGGGAAAGGAGGCCACAAGCCTGCTTTGTGGGGAGGATTTGGATAGGAGGCAAAGGAGCTCAGAGCTGCCACAGACTGAGAACATCAAAGACTTCTGGAAGAAAGGGAGAACTGGTGGAGCAGGGAGAGAGGAGGAGGAAGAAGGTCATGCATGTGAGAAGGGTCTCAGGAGTGTGGGGCAGGATGTGTGTAGAAGGAAAACTTGCTACTGGTGAAAAATAGTGCTTGAAGTGAGCAAGCCCAGCTCTCTCAGCCTGTCTCCAGAGCAGAGCTGCTTCAGCCCTCGCAGCATCTCCATGGCCTGCTTTGTACTCTCTCCAACAACTCCATGTCCCTCTTGTGTTTTTGCCCCAGAGCTGGACACAGGACTGCAGGGGGGTCTCCCCAGAGCACAGTAGAGGGGGAAAATCCCCTCCCTGAACCTGCTGCTCATGCTCTGGGGATGCAGCCCAGCACACGAGGGGGTTCTAGACTCAAGCATGCACTGAAGCTGGATTGTGGAGAGCTTCTTGTCAACCAGCATTCTCTTCAGGGCTGCTCCATCCTGTCTCTGCCCAGCCTATCAATCAAGGGGCAGCTGAAATAAAATTAGAACATGGGTGGTGCACGAGACAAACTAGTCGATTTCTTTTGGGGTCTTACTGAGCAAAGGTATATTTTATGTCACAATGGCTCAAGGCAATAGGAAGGCCTAAAGAGGAGTTACTTGTTAAAGCACAATTATTGCTCCTCTGCTATGGAATTACAATGAAATCTGCCTGTTACTCTTAGTAAGATGTTTTTTTCCTTCCCTTCTGCAAAAGGAAGTTCCTTGAATTAACTTCATCTCAAAATATAAACACACTTTATTTTCCCAACACTTGAATAGGCTCATTGTTTCCACCATTTATTTTTAACATTAAAGTTTAATCATGAAGTTGTTAGCCATTAAAAAATATTAAATGAGTACAGAACATTAAAAAAATTAGTAAGCATTTCAGAATGAGCACTTGAAAAGAAAATCTATGCATAGAAACAATGGAGAATTACAATTAAGAGCTCTAGGGATCTGAGAATGATTTGTCCAGCCATTATACAGTCATTTCAATTTAAATTAAAACTGTAACTATTTTCTAGTCTACTAAAAATATGTGGTGTCACATTAAGAGTTTTAATGGAGCTTTCTCTACCAAATTTAGAAAAGCTGGTTAGTAGCACATAAATAACTCAATATTGGAAATTGAATAAATACTCTGCCAAAGCCCCCTAATATTATAAAAACACAAATGACAGAAGATTATTCTATTTTCTCTAACAAAGCCCAGCTCTCATGTTAAAACAAAAAAAGAGTTCACAGGGTGTCTGAATCTACATGATTGTGCAAGGTCTGACTGACAAAAATAAATAAATGTCTGCCTGATAAACTTTTTTTTGCCTTGACAAAACCGTGTAAATTATGCTGTACATATGTACATTACTTGTACATTGTTCACAAACTATGACAGTGTTATTGAACAGTACAAGCTTTATTCAAGTCTTCTTAAATATGAACATCCAACCAAACAAAACACAACCATAAAATCATAGAATCATAAAATCAGCTGGGTTGGAAAACACCTTTAGGATCATCAAGCCCAACCTTTACCTCAGCACTGCCAAGGCCAGCCATGTCACTAAGGCCCTTGTCTATACGGTTTGTGAACACTTCCAGAGATGATGATTCCACCACTGCCCTATGCAGCCTGTTCCAATGCCTGACTACCCTCTCAGGGAAGAAATTGTTCCTAACATTCAGTCTAAACCTCCCCTGGCACAGCTTGAGGCCATTTTCTCTTGTCCTATCGCTTGTAACTTGGGAAAAGAGACTGACCCCTACTTCACTACAACCTCCTGATGTCAGAAAGTGGTTGGAGACAGACAAGTGTCTCCAAATGTTACGGAAACAGAGTTCCCCCACACCTGTGGAGCGTGGTGGGAGGAGCTAAGGGGGGTTTGCTGGTGACCCGCATATTGGTGACCGCTGAATGGAGTGGAACTGAGCAATGTCATGTCGCTGTACTCCTCAAGGCCTGAGGTGCCCTGGTCCCCAGGCCAGGAGATCCTGCTTCTTCCATAGCCCCTGCCAACCCCCAATCTAAAGCAGTTACCCCAAGTCAAATCAGCTTTCATGTTCACATGGATGGCCTTTGCAATTCAGAGGGTGCCTGAGATCTGGAGCGCAAGCTGCTGAGCTGGAAGAGAAAGACAGGTTTAATAAAGAACAGAACAACGTGTTTTGCCTGCTATGCTCAGCAGCACCACACCTGTATTTCAGAGCAACACAAGGACTCTGCAGCCGGGCTGGTCCAACCCCCAGTGCTCAAGGTGGGTTGGTGAGGTGTATCTCCTTGTACCAGTTTGTTGTGGATCACAAGCAAGCACCATGCAGTCCCATGGAATACCTGCACCTACATGAGGCTGTGGTGTGCTATGTGGGATGGATGATAAATCCCATCTGAGCATGTGTGGAGGTATTTTGAGGATGTGGAAAACCTCTCCCAGGTGTTAAGTGGGCTCTGGGGACAGGACAGCATAATGCACAGTGTTTTAGAAGGCAGTTTACTATTAGAGCTCTCAAGCACTCAGAACTTAAAGGTTTAGAGACTGGCAGCTACTACCAAATATGCTATAATGAAGCAACTAAAATTCTGTTTTGTTTCTCCCAACAAAGGCTGATGGCATTTAGATATTTTCTAAGCTTTCAAAATGACATTCCTGCTTGTTTTTTGAACTCTTCACTATTTTAATAAATTACAGATGTCAGAACGGTGATTCCCTTAGTTAATATACTGACTTTAATTAACTAAAATACCAGGCAGGCAATTACACTAATAGCCTCAACCTGGAGTTTCGAAAGCAAGTCTATGTGGTTTTTCCTTGTGTCATGTCTATACCAACTCTCGCTCTATAGTCTCAATAACTAGCTTGGCTTCAATATGTAAACATATTTTGATTTTTCCTTCTCCTCAAAATTTAATTTCATTTTTGTCTGCTCATATAACATACATGTGTTTTAACCTTAACACAAGCCAGTTAGAGTTTCTGTCAATTTCTTATTACCCTTGCACATGATACATCTACGTGCCTGCTCCTCCACAAAACCATCGACTGAATAGGTTCTAAATAAAAGAGGGAGAGAGAAGAAAAGCTATGAGAAGGTGATATTCAGTGTGAAAAATATCTTCCATGTTATAAATCTAAATCAGGGGCTTTAAAAAGTACCTTTACATCACGCTTTGAATGGAAAAATAATTTAAACATGAACAGATGGGCTGCAGGGGTGAAGCAGGAAGTGCTCACTGCTTCTGCTCCTCAAAACAAGACCAACATGCACCATAGTTTTGTTAAAATATCAAAACTAGTCCAGTCATTCTTTGGGGACTGGTTTTCTAAACAATACAGGGCAGAACTGATTTGCATTTCAGAAGGGTATTTCATACTGCAGCAGATAGGAAATACAATTACACTGGGAAGGACAGGGAATACTCCATGAATCACAAAGATAAAGGAGTCAAAGAGATGAAAATCTGCTGAAGAGGGGAGAGCTTCTAGTTGGTTTCCAAGCACTGGTCTGGGACTACTCTTGTTGAGTATCCTTATTCATGGCCTGGACACAAATTGTAGGTGTTATAAAAATTTTCTTATAGCACTAAGTTAGAGATGAACAGAGGAACAGAAGAGAGGAACTGAGAACATGTGAAGCGGAAGAAACATGGCTATCATAGGACAAAGTAGTAGAAGCATTAGGTCTGGTAGAAAGAGGACAAAGAGTGTTGTTATTACACGGAATCCAGATACGGTCTTACAAGACCAGGGACAATTTGACCACCTGTTTTCAAAGAAAGATAAATCAAGGTCAGCCAGGGAAGTACTCAACATGAGGATGATGAAATGATAGCTAAGAGGATGCCCCAAGAGCTTCAATGTCACAGAACACATTTAGGTAAATAATGGTTACTCATATACTTGCACAAGTGGTAGCATTGTGGAGAGGTAAGGCTTAAACTTAGTGGTAATGCCAAGAGCATGTTCATGGCCACTAAGACACACCCAGCTGCCCACTGACTCTTCTCAGTGTTATGGGGAAAAGCATCAGAAGAGCAAAAGTGAGATAACTTGTTTTCTGAGATAAACGCAGTTCAATACATAAAGCAAAAGCTGTGCATGCAAACAAAAAAAACAAGGAATCCATTCACCACTTCCCATGGTCAGGCAGCTTTCAGCCACCTCTAAGACAGCAGGACTCCATCATTTGTAACAGTGCCATCACTCCAAATGTCCCTTCCTTCCTCCTCCTTCCCCAGCTTTACATGCTGAGCGTAACACTATATGGTCTGGAATATTCCTTGGGTCAGGTGGGGTCAGCAGTCCTGGTTGTGTGGTTTTTCAGCTCCTTGTGCATCCCCAGCCTGCTCGCTGGTGGGGGGGGTGTGAGAACCTGAAGAGTCCTTGAGTCTGAAAGTACTGGTCAGCAACAGCTAAAACACTGGTGTGTTATCAACATTGTTCTCAGACCAAAGGCCAAACACAGCACTGCAGCAGCTACTAGGAAGAGAATTAACTCTGTCCCAGCTGAAACCAGGACAACAAAAAAGATAAATTAAGTTTAGACTCTAAAAGAGGTTCCTAGACAAGGAAGTAAAGTTAGGACAACCTTCTAGGTGTAGCATACCAGTTGACTTCAAGAGTGACACATATGCATAACTTTATACAACCTGGCTGCCTGCAAGAGGTGTAATCTGAACTCAGGGAAGCAAGACAAGCCTTCCAGTCCTGTGTTCCTCCCTGCAGAGGCTTCCCCAAGCTGGGCTCACAACCCGTGCTCCTTGATATCCACACAGGTCCTTTATTTGTCAGACCTTGATTTTGCCTCCTCTGAGTTCCACCTGAGATCAGCTGGAATGAATTTCCAACAAGCTCAGTAAAAATACCTATTAATAGTGTAGCAGTAGTTTGGTTTAAAAAAAGCACGAACAAGTCTTGCTTCTTGCCCATTCTCTGATTCTGATCACCAAACAACATTCACTCACAGCAAGGAATATTAGCAAAAAAAGTCAGGATGGTATCCTATGAGGAGGAACCTTATTTCACACATCAGAGCTTGTAAAACAACTTGAATCAATTATCTCCCAGTTGTTCTTAGCTTAAAAAGAAGGAAGGAACGAGACATCTTAATTACTGTTTGTCCTTTCATAACATTAATCTTGTCACCACAGGGAGCAAATAGTTACACAGAATGGGCTTCCAAACAGTGGCAGTTCAGGTACTTCAGGGTACTTCTGTACTCATTCCTGAAATTAAAATTCCTTGAGTCAAGGAATGTGAAAGCAAGTGAACGTTTGAATTTTTTGGTTCTTGGGCTTTGCAGTTGTGGTTGGTGACCTAAACCACATATTGTGTTGTTCATTAGATAGACTGTTAACAGTATGTCTCATTCAATCAGCCCTGCCATCTTCTACCCTTGTTTCAATTCAGGTCAAGTTGCAGGCAAAAGCCAAATTCATTGGGAAAAGTTTGTATTCAAACAGCAAGGGATCAAGCAAAAACCAGAGCTCACACAACACTGCAGTGCCCAGATACGTATCAGCTATAGCCCTCGGCAGCACTGCTAGCAATCCTAACTGCTTTCCAACTGATATTTAGCAGACTCAAATTTCAACATCCAAAATCTAAACAAGAGTAATATTACAGCAGGAAGAGTCAGGTACAGAAAGTATTTAAGCACTGATATGAAGCTTTGAGCACTAATTTGTTAGAACAGTAAGTTACGTATGCTTTTATCAACACAAACCCTTAATTCCTGTGCCAGTCATATACCACTTGTAAGATGTGCACTGTGTGAGCATCACCATTTACATTTCTTTATTGGCAGTTAAGGGATGCCAAGAATGTGGCTGCCTCCTCCCACATGGGTCCCCCCAGCACCGTCACAGCCATTCTGCCACCTTGGCACCCCTGCCCATACCCCAGCAATTTGATGCTACCACGGGTCTCCCTCAGTGCTTACTGCAAACACGCAGTAAACACAACCTCATCCCACCAGCACCCCAAACTCAGCACGGACCCTCTGCCCACATGACACCCCTGCCCAGACTGGGGTCTCCTGCTCACCACTGGCCCAGCTGCAGGTTTGCTGGTGAACACATGCACACCCCACACAACAAACCCCTGCCCTGGGGAGGGCACAGACACTCGCCTCCCACCCTGCAGCTGGCACCAGGCACCAGGCTGTGACCCCTCCATGTCCACCTATCAGCTGGTACCATCCCACTGACCCCACCAGCATGCCAGACCCCCACCGGGCTGCCAGCCTCATCAGCTGCAAAGTCCAGCTCCACTGCAGCCTTCCCGCCCACTGCTGCTACTGACCAGGTTTGTTTGCTGTCTTCCTGTCCATCAGATGTGTATCCCTCTGTCCTGGGTTCAGCAGTAGCAGTCATGTTTTTCCTTTAACTGGTGCAGTGCTGTGTTTTGACTTCCAGCCTGAGAACAGTGTTGGTGAAGCCGATGTTTTCGGTTGTTGCTAAGTGATGTTTACCCTGACCAAGGACTCTGTGAGGCTCATGCTCTGCCAGGGAGGAGGGGAAGCTGTGAGGAAGCAGAGACGGGGCGCCTGACCCTGGCTAGCCGGGGAGGTATTCCATACCACAGCACGTCATGCCCGTGGTGGGGGGGTAACGGGGAGTTACCCGGAAGGACAGGGGCTTCCAGGTGGAACTCGCTTTCTTGGCCGGTGGTATTGTATTCTCTTCTCTTGTTATTTTCCCTTATCATTGTTTTAACTGATAGTAGTGGTGGTGATTTGTTGCTGGACTGTTCTTGTCTCAACCCGTAGGAGTTGCACTCTCTCGATCCTCCTCCCTGTTCCTCCGGGAGCGGGGAAGGGGAGAGCCCCGGTGCAGGGGGGAGATGGACACGGACCTCGATTGTTGTCAGCTCGGCACCACTCACTGTGAGTGAGTGAACAATTTACCTGACTGGTTTAAACCACGACACCCTCTCTCTTTTAGTTCTGACTTCCCCCTTTTCCTTATCATCCCATTTGACAAGGTCCCTAATCAAATAACATTCCCAAAGTGAACATTACCACATCCCACACACCCTTATTAATATAACTGACCAGGTCTGATTCTCATTACCGTCCCTCTCAGGACCTGGCGGTTGAGTTTGCTTTATTGTATGCTCTTGTTCATGTTACCCCCTCTTCTTATTTCACCCTTTTTCATCTAAAAGGTTCTTGAAGTGCTTCAAGGAGCAGCAGCTCTCTCCTTCCATGTGCCCATGCAAACATTTCTACCTCTTCTTGAACTTTGATAAAAATGTCCCTATTCCTTTCCTTGGATAAAGAGCAGCAAAGCAACAACTTGGCATTGGAAGAAAATGATGGGACACTTCTACCTAAGTCCTTTAATAAACAGATCCTGAATGGAGGGTTGTGGATAGTAAGTGGAGCTTTTATTAGCAGCCATCTCTCTTGTCTGTCCCTGTAAGGCTCCAACAACACCCAACTATTCACCTACCTACCCACCCCTCAATGGATAAGCCTCAAGCTCTATTTAAGGGACAATAACATGGCATTCACATACAGCATATGCTACCATTGCCTTAATAAGAAATACACATTGCCACCTTGTCTGGATAGTACTGGGCATCTTTGCACAGAGGAAGGCTTCAACATACATCTTCCCACTGCTGCTGCTTGGATTTACCCCAGCAAGGATAAAGGCATGAACACTGCTATGTGACAGACAACACAACCGCTTAAATTAGGGTCTTTCTAAATTGACACTCTCAAACCCCAAACAACCCCTGTCTGTACTTACTAGTCCTGCGCATTTCAAATTTGTGATACTTACATTCTGCACCTGGTACAGTTAAAGGTGTCACTCCGAATTCCTTGTGGATAGTGAGGGTTACAAATGCCTTGTCCATTCACAAGTGGGTTAAAGGTGCTATTGTTCTGAACACGATAATCTGATGATCACTTAGCAGAAGAGCATCAGACAGTACATATGCTTGTTAAGTATCACCAAGGCACAGTAATGGAATACAGTAATGTTTTATATGGGATCACAGTTTAAATCCTAGCACTCTTGACTTCACATTTATTGAAGACAGTCCTATTTTGTACAACACTGAGCATATAGTGTAACTCTGGGAACCACAGCTGTGACTTAGTTAATGATCTCAATAAATCCTACTTAAGCAGAGACAAGAAAAGAATTATGCAAATGACTATTTCTGTAGCACATGTACTTGATAGCTAAATACATACCAAAATAAGGTTCTGCATACAAATACCAATACTTTTTAACCCACATACATGAGAAATACACAAGAAGGAGAACAGCTTACAGAATTTTATTTCAAAGAATTGCAGCTGCAGAGCATTTGTTACAAACTTGAACATACAGAAGGCATAATGTACAAATAGGGGTGGTTAAAAACCCAAGAAAGGTAGCAGATTTTTCAAATACAGCTGTGAATGTGACAAAGAATCACTTTTCTGAACACACCTGTCTAAAACATTATGATTCAAGCCTCAGTCCAAAACTGCTGCTTTCCCAGCACATGCATCAGGCAGTCATACTTGGCAGCTGGACAAGATGTCTTCCATCAGTCTCTTGTAGACCCACACATCCCCTTTAAGCCGCTGTCGTCGGATACCCACTACTTCAGGTCTGCTGAGCTGACACACTTCTAACACAAACTCCATAGCTACTTTGCCAACATGCGACCGTGTTTGACATTTGAGGGTATAACTGTACAAAACAAAGGAAACAAAATAATCATTGAAATATTTAATGTTTGTTTTCTAACACAATTTTGAATTAATAAAAGTACTTTAAAGAAATTGTGCTACTGCTATTGAGACTACAGGGAAACAGCCCAGAATTCAGTGAACTGAGAGCTTTGAATACTGTAGTCCAAGAACATTATCGTTATGCTCAAGTAGCAGCATGTGGCACTAATGTCCTACCCAGCCATAGGACCACTGCTAGCCACAGACCCCCATTCTCAGAGTGCAGAGCTGGAAGGATGGTGACACTCCCCATTGTTTTTCCAGGACAAGACCACTCTCCTGTGCAGAAACATTGCTGCAGAGAGGCTGGTTACAGCTCAGCTAGTGTGAAAAGTGGGAAAATTGAATGGGAAGTTTAAATCATGACAATGGGAGAAGGTGTTTCAGTGCAATTCAGTATCCTTCCAGATGCAGAGCTTGGAAAGGCATCAGAGGTTGAAGTGTTATCTGATGTTCTACAATGACTATAATTTAAATATTGGAAACCTTTAGAAAATGCGTGTTATTAAGCACATTCTTTTCATGCACTGGGAAATCAGGAGCCAGGCATTAAGCTTTGGTCCGAACTAGGAATCAATCCTACTCTCAATACCTTAGTCTAGTTAGTCAATCCTACAAATTAAAATACAAATCCTACAAATTAAAACAAACCACACAAAGGTGTGTTAATTCTGTGCAGCTTTTAAAATATACCGATCTCCTGGATAAAAAATGATGTCTTAACTGCCAAGAATGAGGGTTAAAAGGTGCCCAACATTATCTCTCAAAATTGCCTGATTTGGTCATGTGACCATACCCTACACAGTTTCACAAGAGATCAAATTCACTTCAGCCTCCAAGAACTTCGTCACTATTCTCAGTTCATATCTATCAAAGAACTCTATTATAACTCACTTAACCTTGCTTTGCAGTGGGTAGACAAGTTTTATTGCACACATTCATTTAGTGCTCTGTACACTTTTGATAAAATTACTGCACACAGGGCTGAGAAAGTAAGTTTAAATACTTCGCTTTATCAAAGACTTGTCTAAATATTTAGACAAATACAAGTTGAAGTAATCGTACTTTACACTTACCCCTTCTGAACATATTCCACATGATTCTTTGAAAGAACAGTGATTATTTCATTCAAGAGCTGGTCTGGATTCAGTAGCTGAGTGGAGGTAACATTGTAGTGTGCCTAAAAGTTAAAAAAAAGAAAAAAAAATCTTAGAAAAGTTTTCATAAAGAAAGCTTCAGAACAACTAACCATAGTGAAAAATGCTCCAACTTCCCAATATTATTATAATGAACCCATTGGGGTAGCAACAGGAGCACTAAACAACTGCTACACAATTAATATCAAAGCACATCCAAACCAGAAAGCATCATAAAATCCAAAGCAGCAGTGATAGGCCAGGGTGGCTGTCAGAAGTCTTGTACATAACCAGAGGTGGTTCCTGGAGTGGGCTAATGAAGACAGTCAGATGGCTGTACTTAAAGCACCCTGCAGCACATGCCACAGCCCTGAGATCACTTGCAGTGTCCTGCCTCACTGAAGCTGAGTGCTCCTGGTACCAAGGAACAGGCATGGCAGTATGCAGCTCTTCTAGGACCAAAGCACCACAATGTTTAAAGAAAAATGGTAACTCACAACTCAAACATATTGCACCTAATATGTCATATAATGCACTTGGCTGGTAAGTGACTTCTTGAACAACTTTCATGCACCCATATGCAACAAAAGTGCATGTCAACTATAATATGACAAATGCTCTATCCAGCTTCTGAAGTCTCAGAAGCAATTGAAAGAAAACAACCATAAAACAGCTTGAGAAATGAACACAGGTTGAAGATGCAAGGTCAGTTTAAAAGTGTGGTTCTTACAGTTCTCATTCAGCCTAAAACATGAGTAACTGCCTGCCATTAACTGCTGTAACACTGTGAAATAAAGTTCTAACTTTCCCTGTTGTACTCCAGTGTCCCTAGACATGCATCAGTAATTTTGCACATACTATGGACAAAGCAAACTGGTGTGGAAGGATAAAAACTTTTAGAGACGGAAGGTTTAGCTTTTGTTTCCATTGCCCTGGTCCCTGAATTATTTGCAAAGTCCGGACTCCTGTCCGACAAGTTGGTCAGGTTTGCAGCCCAACATACATCCTGAACTTGTAAGAGTGACACTTGCTCTGACAAGTGCCTCTTGGAAAAGCTGCCAACTGCAATACAGTAGCTGAATTCCATTTACACAGACTGCAAAACACAAAATGGTCCTTCTACTCACAGACAGCTCTTACTGTACATCAAGTGTCTTAAGAGCTGCAGCTTGAGGAGCCAGTCAGCTGAAAGTATACATCACATTTTTATGGAACTGTTTATACCTCAGTAACAGTCCTGCTCTTTCATGTTAATCATGTTTTTCAAATATGTCATCTACAGATTCAAGTATAAATTCCTCCTTAAGTTCTGAAGTGTGTTAGTTGCTGTTTGTGATGTGTACAATTCTGTTCAGCACATTAATATCACATCAATGCATAAGAGCAACTGCACTTTACTGCAGAATGCAGGCAAGTGACATCACGGAAGTTTTCAATTCGCTTACAGACCTTTTCTAAAGGTATTTGATGTTTTCAATCACACTTCCAGCAGCATACCTTAAGTTTCCTTGGGTGATCTCTAGTGGAGCATTTCTTTTTGCTTGGTGTAAGCATTGTGATCACTTTATCTAGGCTTCTTTCAAGACTTCCAAATATTTTGGTTTTTCTCTTCTTTTGGCTGCTACCCACATGAGTTAGGTCCGTATCTAATTCCACAGAATGACACCTGTTACATGAATGAATTAATCAGTTATTCTTTGTCCGTATTTTAGACATCAGTTACTTCAGATACATCACTAAATTATTCCAGAACTGACAGAATGAAGAAAACTAAAGCAAGTGCAGTGTAATATGAGAATTTTTGTTTGAAAGGCAGTTGAGATCTAAACCCAGAGATGTATATAGAAACTGTAGCTTGCTGGGGAACTGGAGTAAGAAGGAACTTACACTATGAAGACAGGAATATATTCTGCAGATAATTGACTACCAAAGTCTTAAAACTCTTCTCTGCAATCAGTGTTTTCTATCAAATGTAGAAAAAGGTTTTAGGAAGTATTATACCAAGACAATGGAAATAACAGCTTACTGTTGTAACAATGCTTCCTAGGCAGTACATGGATTAAGGTAGTCCTCTTCTAAATCAAAAGTGCACACAAATAACCAGACATTCACCTTTTTTTGGGAAGCACCTCAGCTGCTGTAAATTCATTTGTGTTCCTCAGGTTTCTGGTTTTCTCAGCTGGGGTGACTCCAGTGAACTGATTCTCTGGAAGAAAGCATCCAAGCCAAAGCAGGTATGTTTTTGCATAAAGGATTTTGTTTTCTTCAGAAAGGTGTTTTTGTGATTAATACTTTATTTCTAAAAACAGCCTTTTCTTCTAACTCAGGTCTGTATCTTCGGAGTGATAAAATAAGTTTTTAATATCATAATAACACTACTCCTACTTTACAAGTTTTACAAGTAAAACTGCAACTGTTTTCCCCAGGGCTCTACAAGTCAAGGCTTAGAGTGAATAATTCAGTACAGTACTATGAATTTGGAAATGCCACTGGAACGAGAATAAATACTCAGCAAATTACTGTGTCCAATTGTTACATTCTTTACCAAGCCATTTTCCTTATATGAAGAGTCTAAGTTTATGCAGCCATGTTTAGTAATTCACACTACATAATGGCCTAAAAAGTTCTTCTACCCACACATTGACAGATCTCCAGAGCATGGTTTTGAATGTGCAGAAGCAAACACCAAGTGCAACAGGGAGCAAGTGAGTTTTTACAATTAAACCCAACTTCAGCGTTCAAAATTTCAGATCTCTACAGAATTGCACCTGGCCCCAAACAATGCTGATCCAAGTTCCAATGGATACTTGCTATTAGTATTAATACTATCTGTCTTGAATCAAAGATCTTTCAGTGAAACAAAGAATGAGCTTTTAATTGTTTAATCCTCAGAAATACCTCACTAAAATGAGCTGAAACAGTGTTTCTGCATTTCCCACTTCAGAAAGAATACCTACTTTTGCTTTCTAAACTCACCATGAAGTCAAATTTCATAAGTTACCTCATACAACCTTAAAGGGGAGAAAGAAAAAAAAAACAACACAACAAAAAAAATCAAGCTCATAAGTAACTTGGCGTTTTAGTGAACTCCTTAAAGCCTTTACAAAGGATGTCATTGAACAGCAGTACATCCAAGATCCCTTATAACTTGAGTCAGCCTGCAAAGACTGTTTCTTAACAACATTCCTTAGCATCTAGAACAGAAGAGCCCCTTATTATAGGGAGTCCTTGGCATTTGAAGGACAGTTTGCATTTACAGTATCAACACCAAAGCTTTTATGTTGAACAGAATAGCACTGTACATACAGGAGCCATAATTTTTCATAAGAATGGACCAGTCAGGCTGAGGACAAAGTTCTGGTAACTCAGAAAAGCTGACAATTTAGACAAATTTGTTGTGTATCCATTACTGTAAGATCTACACCGTTGTTAACATTGTTACGTATATAAGTATTTTCACTGGCACATAGGACTCGTTACTGTGAAAATGCTGATATGATACCATCAGAAATGCAAGTTAGATTTCTCTTAGAAGTACCAATAAAAGCATACTTGACTGAAAGTATACCTTTATTTTCACTCAAGGTAATAACAAAGAAAAAGAGTGTTAAGGAACTTGTGTTCTCAGCCTTCACAGAAAAGTGGAACCAGATGTAATTTCAAGAACACAGAACTTGGCTCCACGTCGAGAGCATGCCAAAAGGCATGCATGTGTGACTCTAAGCAGCTATGACTTCTGTAATTAACATACAAGTAACATGCCCTGATATGTGGTTAAACCTCTTGCAGCACCTTACCAGAGTTACTAGAACAACCAGGCTGGTGAATACAGGAAAAAAAGTTAAATCTTCCAGAAACAAGCATTGTGTTCGTATTTGAATTTACAGTAATTCCTAAGCAACATGTATGTTCTAAGTTTTAATTAGTTAAATGCAATGTACCTTTGAACGCAGCTGCCTGAAAGGGTATAGTTTGTAACTGTGTTTCAATCTGATGCTTCGCAAAAGGAGCGTTTGGAGCAGGAAGTGCAAATGCGCTCTCAATACTTAAAGGTGACGCTGTATCAACATTCTCTTTGATTTCATGCTTGTTTGATGCCATTTTCCTTGTCACTGGAGTTGACAGTGTGAATTCTGTACCATCCAGCTGAGCATCATGCCTTGAATGCTACAAGAGAAACAGCAAAGAATGTCTTTGGTTTATTTTGTTGTATTCCAATCACATTCAGAAAGGTAAGAGACAAGGCAATTCTAAAATTGGAGCAGGTTAAAAAAACCATACAGTGTTTGCCTACTGAGCAAAATAGATACAAGCTCTTCAATACTTCTGATTAGTTCAGTAACTTGAGATGTTTATTAGTAATTTGCCATTTGTTTATCTGCTGTTCTAAATTTTTTAGCTTGCTCATCTAAGACTATTCCTTACCAACTCATATGAACACAGGTAAGAATTTTCATTTAGTTTAATTGTATAATTCCAATTGTTTCATCGGATTTTCTTGTCCAATACAGACAGGTTGAGCTTTTTCAAAGACTTGTACAACTCTAGCCTAGCTCTGAGATCTCGTCTGCTGTACCTTATTGTTTTCCCATCCCTTTTAAAAATCTTCATTGCCTCATTTATTCATTCCTTAAGTGCAATTTTTATGCAAATCGAATGTCAAAGCTCAAGTTCTCATCAAATGAATCATGACCTACAGCTAGAGAATCACAATTTGTGTTCAATTATGTACTTAAAACATTTCTTCACTCTGTTTGTAACTCCCTTTGGCCAGGGTCCACTAAACACTTAAGTACATAGCAAGCTTTATGTACATTGACAGATTTTTTTGATTAAGAATTTTTTTTTAAGGAACTAGTACTTATTCTTCAAACACCTGCTTTATTCTGTGATTATTTAGAATAAATTCTTCTAATGGAGGCTCTTCAAACAGCGAAGCTGCATCAGAAAATTCCATGGATCCAAATGCATATGGCACTTCACTGCAGTTTGGAGTATCTTCATATATCGTAGTGTTTTCAGACTGAAAAGAAAGATTCAGTTAAGATTCCACTGCATGATTGTAAGTAAGATTTCATCAGAAAAGTGTTATTAAAATATCAATCTTATAATTAGAAACTTAAAAATGGTAAACAGCTAATGGAAGTTGAGTTAATGAAAGCCAAGTTTTATAATATGACTTTCATATTGTCATTGTGGATTTGTCATTTGTATCAAAAGCAGATGTGAAATTATTGTCAAAGCACCATTATTACCAAGTCATCTGTCATGACCTGTGTCAAGAGAAGTAACTAGCAAAAAAATCCTGCCTTTGATTTCAAGACTTGAATCATAAGCTCTTTTCACTGGAAGCCAAATAATAAGCTGGAAAGTACCCAATAAAAGAATGCAGTAAAGTCTGAAAGGGGGCTGGATAAAGGTAAATACATTACATCCAAAACATACAATTCTAGAATCTGCAACAGTATTTGAATTAGCACCCACAAACCTTCATCTAATTGCTAGACCTGAAAAAAAAGTAGTTTATTAAATCACAGGATTCGTTACTTCAGCCGAGACTGCTAACCCTCATGGCCCACATCACACATAGTCAAGATGTGTATCACAGCCAAGAAGCTAACAGCCCAATATTGTACCTGAAATCATGTTTCATTACCACGTGAATGCCTGAATAGAATTCCTTGCCTACCATGTTTCAGATGAAATTCATGCCATGGTGAATTTTCTGGAATACCTTTCTCCATCAAATTGCTTGAAATAAGGCAGTATTACGTACAAGCTTGTGCCACCCAATTCAGAAACTGACTAAGTTATAAGTTAAAGGTTCCCTTTTGCTTGGTTGTTTTCATTAGACTAGCTCTCACTAGAGAACTTTGTTAGTTGGGTACTTCAAATTCAGTTGACATTCACTCACAGTACCTACATGCAGGTAAAATAAATATGTCCCCAGTGCTTTAGAAAGACAATGGACTGTTGTCTTCTACAAGACATTATCTTCACAATCAGCTGGGAAGGCATAATACATACGCTAAACTGGAAATCTGTCATTAGCCAGATCAGTTTGCCTAGGACACCACTAGAGATGAAGTTACTTCACAGCGTCAGCACTGCTAAACCTAGAGAAACTCTACCTTAAAATCATCTGAGTGCAGAAGACTAACCCACTGTGATCATGAAAATCACATTACACATTCAGCAACAGTTATGATTTGTGATCTGTTACACAGTGCTGGTAATTCTAAAATTGTCATCTGTGTTTCAAAGCAGTTGTACAAGTGAACTGAAATTATTTACATGCCATTGAATCGGCTACATAAGTATTCATTCTGAGTGCTTATCTCTATGCAGAGAACAGCACATCCAGATAGCTAGCTAACAATTTTACACAGGCACCTACAGTTCAAGGGAAAATGGCTAATAGAAAGTCTGCCAATTTACTGAATGCTTTGAGTTTGTCAAATACAGACCAGTATCAATAACATCACATACAGCTGCACATCGTATATGATATTGCAAGCAATTTAGTAACTTTAGACAAGTTCTGAAGTGCCCTATTTGCACTTTGCTTCAAAATCACAGGAACAGAGATTACCAAGAGATAAACAGAGTCCTTTCTGGGATTGTGTTCTGAGCAAATGAGGAAGGAAAAGGTCCCTCCCTTTAACCACCACTTTATGTAGTGTCCATGTCATCTCAGCGTAGACTGACCATGTCCATGTCCTGACACACTAGGACACTGGACTTGATGACCTTTGAAGGTCCCTTCCAACCCAAACTATTCTATGATTCTATGATGTTTCAGAAGACTTTCCTTACTAAACCATGCTAAATGCAGCTAGCAAGGTACAAAATTATTTAGACAAATATGAAATAGTGCAGTAAGAAGTGAGGCATCATAGAGGAAAATCTGGAATGATCACACAGGCCAGACAATGGGCAATTTTAGTCCATTTTCATGAGTAACCAAAAGGAGATTCTCTGGGGTACTCATAGTGCACCACGTCCTCCCAGGCAGAATTCCAGTAATGTCAATTCACAGAAGCAGCCCAGAGTTATAAACATTTTAATGAGGAGACTGAACTGTTTAATGACCAAGACTTTGGCTGTCTTCACACATGCTTGCTTACTGATGTTTAGGTCACCAGTCTGTTTTCTCAGGCAGGATTTTGTTAATGCAGAGCATTTTAATCAGTATTTTGTCCTGCTGAATTAAAGAACTTACCTCAAGGCCTGCTGATTGTGTTCTACTCGCATGCCCCTTCAGATGTGGAACTCTTAAGGAAATATGCTTGCCACGAGCCTTCTTTGATTGAAGCAAGAGATATGTTGCTGACATTTGGTCATATTTCCACTGGGAGAGGAAAAAAAAAAAAAGGAATAAAGACTATTTCAATTTCCTCTATTTCCTCTTAAGAAACACTGTAAGTACAAACAAAGGCTAGCCTTCAAAAATTTCTGTGTGTTGCAAGTTTTTCTACCTGATGTGCATCCCTAATGTTTGATCACCTATGTGTAATTTCAGACTTCAGTTGATTCACATTATGTGTTCAAGATCAAGAAGCAGTCTTTGGCCATTGTCCTTCGCAACTCAAGTCTGTAGCACAGGCACTGGGGTGAAAACTAATGCTGGGACCACAATCTGTCTATAGAAGTGAATGGCAAAGGTATTAATACAGTTTGTCCAATACTTTAATGAGAGTCTCCATTTTTTTGGAAGCTGCTGTTCCTCCCTCCACTCTTGACCCACAAGCAGAAGCAACAAAAAATTGCATGTTTTTCAGCAACAGTCTACTTGCAACATGGATAAAATGCCAGACTGGTTGGCAGCATAGTACAATTGGTTTCAATTTGTTATAAGAGATTAGAAGTCCTCCAGTAAAGGACCATGCAAACACCACAAAACTACTTGAAAGGACTTTTCCCTGTGTAGACAGATTGCTCAGATTATTTCCCATAACTAAAAAAACAAGTAGCATTAACTCTACAAACCCTTCTTAAGTATCACATGATTTAAAGGTTTGCTCTACATTTTAAACTGTTTCTACAACAGTTAACATGATAAAGTAACAGTTTCTAGAAAAAGAACTGTCACTGCTACCATGGGGGGGGGGGGGGGGAAATCAATTTCAAGGAAGAATTTTCAGATTCAAGTTAAAGCTGGAGTATACATCATATTTAAGTCTCTTCTACAGGCTGCAATGTCATTGCTAATATTTGTGCAATTCTTCTAGAAATTCGGTTCAACTTTAGTCATTTGTATTCAAAAATGACTAAACATATTCATAGTTTTAAAAACCATGAAGAGTAACTCCAAAAAATATATATAGTCTGTCTGGGTGATGCTCTCATTTTTATCTTACCTCTTACTTATTGAACCATGTCAAAGCAAACAACCCAGAAGATGGCATCTGCTGTTTAAATTTCTGTCTAGTTGTGACTGCCCCATACCTGGCAGCGTTCAAGGCCAGGATGGACAAGGCTTGGATCAAGCTGCTCTAGACGAAGGCGTCCCTCCCCCAAAATCATTCTATCATACTGTAATACTATTTTGGTTTTAAGAGATTTAGAATAATTTTACAATGATGGAAAATAACAGCAAGATTCAAGAAAAATCAGGAGCACAACTCAAGGAGGAAAAGGGGAAGAAAACCACAAACAACCAAATTTGAAATTTAGCAAGATATTTACAAGTTACATATGGATTCTGGAGTTCTGTAGTGGGTCATTAAATCTAGTATTAAAAATATCATAGTTGAGAATAAATGAGCATTAGTCTGATAATACAGTAAGCTTATTTACTATATAATTGTGTTTCATTACTGCAAAATATTGATGTATACTTCTTACCTCTGATATTAATTCCAAAATGCTCTCCCTGCTCTGTTTATGAAACACAGAAAGCTCTGTAACGCAATCTTCATCAAGATGTCCCAGCTGCAAGAAAATAACAGATACCGAAGCATGAGACATTCAAGTTATTTCATAATCCATATCTTACTGTGACACTGTCATAAACCCAGTGGGTTGAGTCAATAATCAACCATGATTTTAGACCTTGTATTTTAAATAATTAGCATCAGAGTGAAATATTGTAGGGAACAGACTGAAAATGTCATACAAATTCAACAACATCACAGTCTGGCCCCTCCTTTGTGAGAGGTTGTGAATTCAAATAAGAAAGCCTGACAGCAGATGAAATTTTTACTAGAATAGAAGCTACACTTTCATCTCTCCATAAGTATTCAAAGCTATCAGACATGCACATCTTTTCTACAGCCAGTTAGAACTGAGATGCTCACACAGTAAAGCTGCTCTTTACCTAGAGAAACAGTGGCATCCAGTGGCCAAGGTAAAGCACTGGCTGAAAATGTGTAGGAACTTCTCAATATTAATGACAGCTAGATTGCTTGTTTTTTTATTTGTTTGGAGTTTTCCCCCATACTGCCTTACTCTCTCATACAGTAAAACAAGCAATAAAGGATTAACATGTTACTCAAACTAGCAATTTTCAGTGAGGACTAGATAAAAGATAAACCATAACCATATCTAACATGCTTTTCAGAATGCTTTTGCATTTTTCACCTTAAGTTATTGACCAAGCAGCCTGGAGAATCAGGTGGTCATTAGTACATGGAAATACTTCACATTTTGCTGAGAAGTCAGTTATTTTGCAAATTAAGCATCAGCTTAAGAGAAAGTAATAACATTTTGACAGCAAGAAGAATCAGAAAAGAACCATGACCATCTCAAAAGTTCATCTTCAGAGAAATGTCTTCACACCTCCATAATGGAAGGAGAGTAGTAAGCCAGTGAAGATTACATTAAATACTTCAGTATTCATCTGACAAGTGTACTTACTGGGTATTTACTTTGCCACTGAACAGCATCAGAATAACCTTGCATGAGCCAAGGGTGATTTAACAGATGTTTAACTGTAATCCGCTTCTTTGGGTCCACCTAGTGGCCGATAAAAATCGAGCTGATACATGAAGAACAATTTAAGAAACGATGTTTTCTACATGGAATCTTAGGGTAGTTAGAAGCTCAATTTGAGCTTCATAGCTCCACCAAAAGGAAGAACAAATGTATGAGCTGTGAAAAGCTGTTATTGTAAGAAAGAGTGGGTTACAATATGTTCCAGGAATGTTTAGCATTGGCTAGATTCTTACATGCAGCCCAAATGCATATCCAGCATGTCTGGCTTCATTACTGAAAAAAAAAAATGCTATTCAAATGCTATACATAGCACAGTTAAGAACAACCAAATCCAGGCTGCTTGAAGACTTGGTTCAACATTGCATAATTGTTTCTGTATCAAACCATTCTCAGAATTTTCAGCAGAAGACAGTATTAATATTTCCCTCAAAAATTTGTGAGATTAAGCATCTTGTTTAAAACTGAGTATTTTTTAAGTATTTCATCAATGCAAAGTTTTGACCTATGCAGTCATACTTTATAGACTTACTGAACAGAAGCGATACCTTTACCTGCAGCATTTGGTTAAGTAGTAGCGTACTGCTAGGAGAGAGCCATTTTGGAATACTGTATTTTCCTCTCTGCAGAAAAGAAGAGAGTTTAGAATGAACCTTGAACAGCTAGCTCAAAAGAAACTGCTAACTTATTTGGATGACAGCAACATCTGTATTTGGTCAAAAAGGAAAAATAGAAGGCACATGCAAATTTAGCTTTACAAATGACTTGACTAAATGTAATGGTGGTCTTAAAACCCCATGGCATTAGTACAGAAAATCCTATGTTTGAATTATTGGCTGCAGTTTCCATCCACTCAGCTTGTGTGACATTTCAATTTCAGTCCACTTTTGCAGCTAATCTACTATTTATATATTGAATTGTTTCATCAAATCAACTTGATATTGAAGTGTTAGCAGTGCAAGCATGTTGGAGCCTGAATGACTAATACAAGCACTTTGAAATGTGAATATTCATTGAAATCATTACTTTTCAGACACTAAAAACCAAACTATACTCATCATTTAGCTATTCTTTTCTTTTTAAACAGGTTATATCTCATGCTAGGGTTTTGATAACTACTCAAACTGCAGAGAAGAAAAATGTTACAGATCTAGCAGGTAAGTTTCTTTCAATCAAATTATTTAGTGTGTGTGTGCGTGAGTAATGCTTGATTAGAAGAAAATTGACAATGGCTTTCAGATTCAAGACACAACAGTAGATAAAAAGCAAACCAAATACACCAAGGACAATTTGCATCTCAATGAAAATGGAGAAAAGAATAGAAATCAGTAAATAACCTATTCTTTATAATAGTCATAATCATCAATTTGTCATGGCAGTTTTCTTTCTACAAATAAATGCCTCAATAACAAATCAGCTGGTATTATACACAACATATATTTCTAGGTAGAGTATGCCTTGCTTTAACATCACAGGTTAAAAAAATCTGAGTTACTTATTTACAGACAGTACTAATGAGCTATTTTAAATAGTTTGTAGGACGTTTCACAATGCAATTTTACTCTGAAACCAAGTAACACATGCAATCTGCGTTTTTAATACATTGCTACAAAACATGAGACATGGAAAAACAAAAGTAGCAACTGCTGGACTGATGGCAATGCTAGAAGATAAATGGCTTGCTAAAGCTACCAGATGCATAAGATCACACCAGAAATAAGTTTTTTTTTTTTTATCTGTCACATATTTGATTTTTCATTCAAAAAGTAAAAGCATTTATTCAAGTGTTCCCCAATGAAGAGATGGGGAACATTCAAGGGAAAGAAACATTGTAAGTAAATCATACAATCCTAATTAGCTTCAAGCAGCAGATTATTACATTGACTTGGAACAACAGTTCTGACTTTACACTGTGATAGATTTTATTATCTATAATGTGTGACATTATACTCCACCATAGTGCTTAGTATGATCAGAGGGCTGGCGCAGCTCTGCTCTGGAAACAGGTTGAGGGAGCTGGGCTTGTTCAGTCAGAAAAAGAGAAGGCTCCAGGGAGACCTTAAATCAGCTTCCAGCGCCTAAAGGGCCGGCAAGAAAGCTGGACAAGGGCTTTTGAAAAAGGCAGGTAGGGACAGAATACGGAGAAACAGCTTTAAACTGACAAGGGGGAAGATTTACATTAGTTATTAGGAAAAGTTCTTCCCTTTGAGGGTGCTGAGGCCCTAGTACAGGATGCCCAGAGAAGCTGTGGCTGCCCCATCCCCAGCAGTGTTCAAGGCCAGGCTGCACAGGGCATGGAGCAACCTGGTCTAGTGGAATGTGTCCCTGCACATGGCAAGGGGGTGGACCTAGATGGTCTTTAAGGTCCCTTCCAACACAAACCAGTCAGATTCTGTGGTCCTCATTTCAAGCAATTTTCAGTTTGCAGTCACATAAAATTAAAACAAATTCAAAGGAGAAATAGCAAGCCTACATCTTAACACACGTGTGACATTATTGGTTTTTGACTGCACCAAGACTAACTTTTAGAACTTGGTCATCTCAGTTCAATTAAAAAATTTTCAAATGGCCAACTTCCTGTTAGTCCAAATAATTCAGCACCCAGATCCTGTGCATGTTAGACAACTGCAGGTATGCAGAAACCATCTGTGATGATCTTAAGATCTCCATTCCATATCTAAGGTCTCTGTTCATGCTTTGACTATTGACAAGTTTGCCAGTTATACTGGGCACCTTGGTGTAATGTCCAGCATAAAGGATTTGTCGTTCTACAGAAGTATGATTATAGATGGACAACTCCTCATTGTATACTAACCTTATCAGCATACAACCCAATTCACACCACAAGCAGATAAGGTAGCTAAAGTCTGACAGTCTAGGTGATTCACCCTAAACAGTGATTTTGCTGAGAAACTGCAAGTGTTGCTAACATTATCTGGACAACACTAAGACATTATGGTTTATTTTCAGGTAGTACTGTGAGAAGGGAGTTGGAATCAGTGATCCTCACGGGTCCTTCCAACTCAAGATATTCTTTGATCATGCAAGTAGGAAATTTGTATCATTTTAGTGGTGACTTACCTAAATATCATCACCTTTACACGATCTCTTTGCATCAGTTAGACATTGCCTTTTTTTTTTTTTTAAAAAAAAAAGGTCTTTAAAACAGCTTAAACTGAGCTTCCTACAGATCTCCTGTCAAGGTGCCCATGTCCACTCTTCAGTTCCAGACTAACAAGTCATACTGTGTGCTGAACTAATCCTACTTTTTAGATAGCTCTGACAGCTACACACCCAGAAAAACTCCCTGTGTAGACCAACTATCAGCTGCCTCCTACCAGAGTAGTACTTGAACACTCTTGAGTTTTTTTGGGGGGGTCTGTTTTTGGGTTTTCTTTTTGTTTTTTTTTTTGTTTGTTTGGCTTTTTGTGTGTGTTGGGTTTTTTTTGTTGTTTGTTGTTTTTGGGGGGTTTTGTTTATTTATTTGTTTTTTAGACAGAGGACACCCTGGGCAAGAGAAGGAGAAAGAAGTACAGGAAGCCAAAACCCTTAACCAACACTGCTGCTCCTCACCCCACTTACTTTACTGGAAGCTTTATCAACGTAAATTTTATGGCAGCTTAAAAGTGCTTGGTATGTGCACGTATGATGTGGAATAGCAGCTGCTTAGCTGCATCAAGAGGAGTTTACAGGGAAACAGAACCAACTACTAAATTATATTACTTACTATTTATTCTCCTTTTTTTTTTATGCTGATTATGGTGTCTTACATTTCCTCCTCACTTTGGAGGAGGAAAGCATAACAGCATATGCAGAATCCCACTTTTCCAAGACATGAGAATAGTTGACATTTAAAAATATTATTTTGGGTGAATCAAATGATGTATTTGCAATTCTATCAAATGCAATACAGGAGAAGCCACATAAAGGCTCATGTAAAAAAAATGCCACCCACCAGCAAGAAAATGTTGCTCCTGAAACTCCATTTCCTATCATTTTATAGCACCAAGAATACTGCAAACGCTCATCAGTAAAAGATGGAAACAAACCCACAAAATACTGATAGGAAAAGTAGCAAAGTGTAACATAATTCAGTAGATATGCCTTTTTGCTCTAGACACAGCTCAACAGGTCCTGCCATCAGAAAAGCAAAGGACTCTCATAACGCTTAGAAATGTCTGGTTTTAGTGTATTCTAGCACCATCAGTACGTACCATTATCTTCCTGTAGACAGCCATGACATTGTCATCATCAAAAGGGAGATAGCCACACAGCAGAGCATATAGCAGTACTCCCATACTCCAAATATCTGCCTAAAAAAACAAAATTTGTGGAAGTTCATGAACCTGATCTATCTAAAATGACTTAGAGACAGGTAATAATCTCTTTGGTAAAGTCCACATACAAGTCATGAAAAGTAGGCTCCTTAATTCTGGACAGAATTCTTACATTGCAAGTGAAAGCATGCAACCCAAATTCCATTTTCAATTCACTCAAGCTAGAGCAATAGTAAAACCAACATCCTCTTCCCAGGTCATCAAATTGCTGCATTACCTTCAAGGATTTTGTTCCAAAAATGAAATCAAACTCATCACAAGAAATTTCATACAGTAACATTACTGATTACAGCTGTCAGCAATGTTACAATCAACTTTAAGGCCGCACTGCTTCTTTGTATAAGCAATGCTCATTTAGCCCATAAACAAAAAGGTGGTTTGAAAAGCACTGGACTTCATGGAGAACAAAACAAAACAAAAAAAGAAAGCAGGAGCACAAGTACAGCAGTGCAAAGACTTACTCCATCCAACAGCAGAGCCATTTAGGAAGTTTGAGGGGGACTGCAATTACAGTATTTTGAATGCATTGACAAAGGCAAGTAGCAGGTCCTGATGTTCCAGACATGGAATCAAAGCTGGATAAACTCCACCTTTTTTCTTCTCTCAAATTTTACTACACTGTGCAGTACAAAGAAAGCAAGGTTTCATGCACAAATTTCCAGCTAAAGACAGGCCTGATAAAGCATACAAGATACTCAGACCGCAGAAATTTGCAACAGGAGTTGGGTAATTAACAAACTAATTGCTACTTGAAAGGATGTGAGTATAAGGAAGGAGTTTTACTGTTTTGTAGGTCACTAAAATATGGAGCAACAAATAGAGATAGTGAAGGATTAGTCAGAGCCAGCTACATGATCTGAGCCGAAGAGCACTATGTGCTATTCCAAGCTGTGACCATTGTGGTTAGTAACACAGCTTCTGAGAACTACTGAGGTTTTCCAGTGGTATTCAACAGAAGAACCAAGTGAGCATATCTGAACTTCACCACCTTTAAATACATGGTGGGAGAAGTGAGGAACAACTTACCCAGAACTGTGCTACATACCTCTGATCCAATATATGCTTTGCCCTGAATCAGCTCTGGTGCTGCATAAGCAGGGCTTCCACAACATGTGTTCAGATGGTAATCAAGGCCACCCTAGAATAACATAGGAAATCAATCACACAGAAGAACTGGCTTTAACAAAGCTTAAGTCTTCTAGCAACAACCTATTAGAGGCCTGAGGTCATGCATCTACATTCACATTGTATTTCGCTTTGGCGTGGTTCACTAGACCAAAACCGTCTAAGAGCATGAATATCTATAAACATTCAGATCCCAAGCTGCTCAATCACCTATTACCCTAGCAGTCTTTTCTGCAGCTCCTTTTCTCGTAAGAATACTTTCCTTTGTCATTGAAAAGAGAAAAGAGATGAAACCTGAGAAAAAGTGACCCATGCTCATGAGGCTAGCTGGTTATTTATAACAATATTTAATGCAGTAAAATCATGTAGAATCACCAAAAATACTTGTCATTTCTTTTCCTGGGCTTTGTCTTTGTCCTCTCACTTGTTACTTGACAGAAGAGATTGACCCCTGCCTGCCGGCTCCATTCACCTTTCAGGTAGTTGTAGAGAGTGATAAGGTCCCTCCAAGCCTTCTTTTCTCCAGACTAAACCCCCAGCTCCCTCAACTGCTCCTCATAAGACTTGTTCTCCAGACCAGCTTTGCTTCTCCTCTCTGGACCCATTCCAGCACCTCAATGTCTCTTTTGTAGTGAGGGGCCCAGAACTGATCACAGAATTCAAGGGAAACAATTGCTGCCCTGCCACTGCTGGCCACACTATTTCTCATAAAGGTCATGATGCCAGTGGCCTCCTTGGCTGCCTGGGCACAAGCTGGCTCACATTCAGCAGCTATCAAACAGCACCCCTAGGTCCTTTTCCAACAAAATAAGATGACATTATATCACCAAGATGATGGTAATGATTGCCTGCAGAATGTTCTAAACTGAGTCAAGTAAATCCACGTTGAGGACAAGCAACTGTATTTGGATCAGAAAGACTTTCTTCCTATTAAATTGTTTCTTAACAGGACCCACCTCACACATTATGCTGACAAATAGAAAAAGCTCCTAGAAACCAATCTTAAACTCAGAAAACAACTCAGTACAAGCATATGGAAGCAGAGGATTTGTAATTGTAACTGGAATAAACTACTTGATTTGATCCACACCTACACATATATACAAATCTTTTGCAAAAAAAGTTAGATGACAGCTAGGTAGGCAGCTTGAATTTAGGGCCTTCGAGCAAGTCTCTGCATTGCACTCTGAAATCAAACACGCGTTTTTACATGCGTGCCGTAGTTGATTTAGCCCTACTCTGTGAAAACAAATGATACTCTGTCGTGGTTTAAACCCAGTCAGGTAATTCGTTCGCTCACTTCCCCCCCCTTTCTTGCCCTCCCCCTGCTCTCGGAGGGACAGAGAGGAGAATCAAAAGAATGCAACTCCCACGGGTTGAAATAAGAACAGTTTAGTAACTAAGGTATAACACAAATCACTACTGCTACTACCAATGATAATAATGATAAAGGAAATAACAAGGGAATAGAATACAACACCTCACCACCCACTGACCGATAACTCGCCCCCCAGGCCCGACCAAGCTCCGACCGATACCTCCTCCAACCCTGCAGTCTCCCAGCCCTTCCGGCTAACTCCCAGTTACATCCTGGGCATGACGTGCTGTGGTATGGAATAGCTCTTTGGTCAGTTTGGGTCAGGTGTCCTGTCTCTGCTTCCTCCTGGCTTCCCCTCCTCCCTGGCAGAGCATGAGGCTCACAAAGTCCTTGGCCAAACCAAAACATCCTTTTATCAGCTCTGTTCCCAAGCTGAAAGTCAAAACACTGCACTGCACCAGCTACCAAGAAGGAGAAAAAATGACTGCTACTGCTGAACCCAGGACATACTCTTACCTTTGGCTTTGCACAAAGTCCAAAGTCTATCAGCTTCAAATTATGTTCCTCATCAATCAGCAGATTTTCCTGGTAAATGAGAAAGTAATAATGAATGCTTCTATAATCCAAGTAACCAAGAAACCACATTTTCTTTCACCTTATTTCTTCCTGTCAGTAGCAGCTAGAATTTCATGGAATGTTCAGGTTGGAAAGAACCTTAAGATCATCCAGCTCCAACCCCGCTGCCATGGGCAGAGACACCTCCCACTAGACCAGGCTGCTCTCCCATGTTTTGAATTTACCTAAAGCTCTCCTCTGGAGACTGTGATTGGTTGCTAACAAATATATCCCATGTTCCAAATGGGCAACAACAGTTTGCTGAGAAGGGCCTGGGGACAGCATTGACAGCCAGCAAGCTGAACACTGGGCAGCAGTCTGCTCTGGCAGAAGAGCAGCCAGCAATATCACAAACTGTATTAAGAGGACCACAGCTAGTTAATTCAGGCAGGTTACTCTAGTCCTCTGCTCTGCATAGCTAGAATACTGTATCTAGTTTCTGCCCCAGCACAGGAAAGACATCAAACTGAAGTAAGAATGATGGATGGCCATCAGCCTGCTCAGGGGGCTGTAGCACTTGCTCAATGAGAGAAGGCTGAAGGAAAGACATTTGTTCAGGCTGTAGAGGAGAAAGCTTCAGTGCAGACCTCACAGAAGCCTTCTACTACCTACAGGAGTACATGAAGACAGAGCTAGTTTCCTCACAGCAGTGCATGGTGGGATAATGACAGACAAGAGGCATCGAGAGACATTCAGACTGGAAATAAGGAAAAGCCTTTCTCCTCATAAGGACAGCAAAGAGATGAACAGGTTGCCCAGAGAGACGGCACTGTCTCATGCCAGGAAGATGTGACCGGACAAAGCCCCAAGAAGCTTGGTCTGGTGCTGCTTTGAGCATGAGGTTCAAGTTGAATCCTCTAGAAGCCAGCTCCCACCCAGTATACCACATGATCCTGTGAATAGGCCAGCTCCTACAAAAAGGTACATACAAGGCTTTGGAGGCAGTTTTCACAAGCTGTCAAGGAAAATGCTTGGGCACTAAGAATTGTTTTTTCTCAGATGCCAGGGTCTCTAAAACTGCAACTGTGGAAACCCTTGAAGGGGAAACGGACTCAGGCCTTCCACACCCCAAAACAATGCTTCAACTCTGCAACTACAGCAGTGCCACAGGACGGGCCCAGTAGCATGCATCATCCCCTACACCTTGTATCTACACACCACTTGTTTCAACTACTGGTGTCCCTTTTGCCTTTGGGCATGAGAACAGAACACTCTGCACAACAGAGCGGCACCACAAAGACTCTCTCCAGCTATAAGCTGGAATAAAGGAGAAAACAAAACAGCCAAAGCAACATTCCAAGTCAGATTTTTTGCTTCACTCCCAGCTGGGATGTGTTGTTCAGCCTCTTTTCAAAAGGAAGCTCCTTCCTCAGACATAACCACACCCAGCCTAGCTGAGGCACATAGTAGTGAGTAGAAATAATGCTCTTTCAGAAGAAAGCAGGAGAATGGAGAAGGCCTAACTGACTCCAGCTCCTAAAGAATAAATTAATGTTGGTGTTCACTATGCCTTATACAAATCTGACGACTGTTCAGGCTTACTGGTTTGAGATCCCGGTGGGCATATCCCTGACTATGAACATAAGCAATTGCTGAAACAATCTGCCGAAAAAACACACGAGCTTCCTCTTCTGAAAGGTGGTCTTTAGAAATGATGTAGTCAAACAGCTCGCCTCCGGGACAGTACTGCATGAAGACAGGAAAAAGAGAGCACCTTTAGAACACAGTAATGAACCTAAATGAGCCCGAGAGCCCTGGGCAGCATTATAGGACACTCTTCCATTCCCTCTGCTTCATCACAGCAGCAGCCGCCAAATACCCTAAGTCAGTGCTAGGGCAGACCAAACAAGCTGACTCCTTGGAATGGATACAGCAGTACAAATTGCCCAGGAGCCAATAACCACGCAGGAGTTCTGGGGACCCATATGTCCCATTGATGCTATTTTAAAAGAACAGAAGCACAAGGTAGTTATTAGTTATATTTAATTATTGATTAATAATAACTAAAGTCATTCCCGTAAACAGTGAAGGGCAGCTTTTACAAGATACAACATAGTAGATATTACCAGCTTTATTTCCAAACTGAAGCACCTTCAACATGCTCATCACTGACGTCATTTCTTAAGAGTTGTTTCATTTGAGCTCTGTTATCATCTATCATGACAGCAAAACCCAGGAACATTTGCTGTGGCAGAAACACCATTTCTTACCTCCAAGACCATGAATATCTTCTTGGATGTCTCTATCACGTGATACAGCTGGCATATATGCTGGTGACTTAAGTTCTTCATGGCATCAATTTCTGTTTTAACACGAGGCAAGTCATCCTATGAGACCACAACAGCAAATTGTGAACTTGCCAACTACTTTGACAGATGGTGGGTACATCAGAGTAAGCACTGCGTGACACAGAGTTTCACAGCATAGATAGGACTGCATACAAATCAAATTCAGGCCAGTACCAGCCCTGCTGTTACCCTCCCACAGTTCTGGCACATGGATCAGCATAACCCAGAGGAGTAGATGTATACCTAGTACTCTCATCAGCATTCTCTTTCAGTTACTGTAATGTTTAACTTCCTCAGTTTAACAGCCAGAGAACCTTGCCCTCTTCATAGGGCAGCACAAGATTTGTGGTCTTTTGTTACAATTCTTTTAAGGCTGTAGCATCCCACCAACAGAACAACCCAGCAGAACAAGCAGGTGTCAATTCAACACGTCACTGTGTTCTTGAAAACTGCAGCAGAACAGCAGAAGATCACAGAATCATTTAGGTTGGAAAAGACCTTTAAGCTCATCGAGTCCACCCACTAACCCAGCACTGCCAAGGCCACCATTAAACCATGTCCTAAAGTGCCACACCTCAACATCTTTTTAACACGTCTTTAATACATGCAGGGACCGTGATTCCACCCTGGGCAGCCTGTTCCAATGCTTGACAATCCTTCTGGGGAAGAATTTTTCCCTAATATCCAATCTAAACCTCCCCTGGTGCATCTTGAGGCCATTTCCAAGATGCTATGAACTTTTAAGTATCTTTTGGCTTACCCCTAGAGCAAGTTTGTCCATGATTTTTATTGCAACTTTTTCACCAGTGAGAAGATGGCGTCCAAGTTTTACCTTTGCAAATCCACCTAAAATTCCAAAAAGAGACAAATTCAAAGCTTAGCATGATGACATGCGTTCTTGTCTGCAATCTTGGAGCTACATTGGAGTATGTAGCAGGCACAGCATGCAGCATGTTCACTTGAATAAGGGAATCACTACTACACCTTCTGAGTTTATTTTCAGAGTTCTGTTCCCCAAAGCCCACCCTTGAAACATGACCTATAGATTCTGTAGTAACAGCTGATCTACACTCAGGTAAATACTGAAGCAGTTAGACCACACGCATTTGTCTGCATTAACAGACTAAGCCTACCTGTTCCAATTGTTTCATGTAACTCATAGTACTTGAGAATCTCCTCACGGTCACCGACAGACATTTTGAGAGGTATGGGGATCTTGCACTTCTCAGCACCTGCAGGGAGGAAGCGTGGACAGCGGTCCTGATTCTCCACTCGGAGCGTACTCACACACAGAAAGCACATTCGCTGCAGCCTACACGCCTAGCAACAACTCCTCTAGGCAACGAAGTCCGAACATCGCAGGCTAAGGGCACAAAAGACCGTCATCTTCTAGGGACTTCTCAACAACGCCTAGCAGCGGTAGCAGGAACATTCCTGCTGCTGCCCCGTGCCCGCGGCCAGGGCCTAGCACCCCCGGGCTCCGCCCTACCGCCAGGGAACGGCGAGAGCCATCCAGTGATAACGGTGGCTGCATGCCGCTAGCGAAGGGGACAGCACTCACCTCCTAAGCAGCCACCTCCCGGTGCGGCTGTTACCGTTCAAATCTCCTTCCGCAGAGCCCACTTCCGGTCACGGCTGCCGAGGGGCCAATCACCGCGCAGCGCCTCACCGGAACAGGTGGGGCCGGGAGAGCGAATGCCGCCAGGGTGGAAGCGTCTGTCCTGCTACCGGGTAGCCGGCGGGATGGCTTCCACTTTGGCCGCGCCGGTTCCTAGAGATGGGAAATAGAGCCCGCTACCGCTGTGAACCCATGCTGCCTCCTACGGCCGATGGCGACGGGCGGGGGGGCTGCGCTGTAGGGAGTGTCGCCGCCTACAAGAAGGCTGCCGCGGCGGCGGCGCCTGCCGCTCCAGTGGGACTGTTCAGCATATAGAGGCTGGTGGAACATATTATTTCTGTAAATTGTCTCAGTGATGCGAAGGGTTAACCGATGTACGGGGGAGGGGGTAGGATTAAGCCGCTTAACGGTGTTACTGCTTACTCGTGCTTACTCAACAAATACCTGCTCAACACTTACCATGCTTGCCGGGAACAGGGTGGGAGGACCAAGGCTATTGATAGGCGGAAGGAACAGTAACTCCTGTTCTCTGGACCCCTAAATCAGCTCTGCGGTTTGGACAGTGACCAGATCACCAGGGAACATATGCAACAACTAGATGAAAAGTTCAGGGAAGACTCGTTTACTCCATCTTGAGATCCCCGCCTGTGACCACCAGGAGACTCTATGTAAGCAAGGACCTTTCACCTCATTATAACATGAAGCAGGGATAGGTCATGAATATGTATAGGCATGTTGTGTAACCTCATAACTATGTAATAGTTTAGAGGATAAATATGAAGGAGAACAATGCTGAGGTGCGCATGCCTTTGGAGGAGCTATCCCCCATGAGCCTCAGCGCTGAATAAAAGCATGCCTACTTTACAACTTTAACAAGTTGTGGAGTCTACCCACGTATCATCTGCTCTGCAACCTTCCCAGGCAGACTAAGTCTTTCCCGAATAAAGAGATTTACATTTCTGAGGATAGGGTTCCATTTTCTCCCCAGTGAAAAAAAAACTGATGTGGGAATCCAGAAGTTAAATCTGGCCTGTTAACTGTAATACTTCTGTGAAAACCAAAGGAAAGGGGGAAAAGCGGTATCTGGGTCTTGACCACATGGTGAGTGCTTTCATGAACCATGACAGACAAGTATTTTGCAAGGGTTTTTCTAAACATATTATACTGAGGTTTAATTTACTTTTGTTTGTGGGTTTTAATTAATTCTAGGGTTTCTTCTGTCTTGCAATAGCCATTCAGGTATCAGCAGTAATAAATGGAAAGTAATAAATGAAAAATAAACAAATATTGTAATGCATTCTTAAAAACTTTATTAGTGTGACACAGGTTCTTAGTACAGACTGTGAAGTACAGTCAAAAGTCTAAATATCCCCTATTTAAATCTCCGGGCTGTCTCTGTCTGCAGTGCTACATACCAGAGTCAGATTTTGGTATGGAACATTGGCATGGCCTTCCTCTTCAAGCACATTGAGAAGCAGTACACACATGAGGAGAGAATAAACCACATGGAGGCACCTGGCCACCTCTGTGCGAGAGCCCGGTCTGCAACAGGCTTGCAAAAGGCACTTGCGCCTGTTCATTGCAGAGCAGGTGAACATGATGTTCCTTGAAGCACAAACAACTGCCCTACATTCCCTGCTGGAGCCTGAGGAACAGAGGCGAGGACTAGAAACAGTGCAAATTAAAATAAAATATTAAAATAAAAAGGAGTATGCCTGTTGACCTGAACTTCTCTGCCAATGCTTGTGTACCTTTATTTCCTTTGCTGTGATGGTAATTGTGGCATTATTACACTAGGATTTGTATTTGTTCAGTCCAGGAGACTCCTGAAATTACAAAATAACAGTACAGATACCACTGGAAGTAGAAACTTAGAATTTGTATCTGGTGTGTTTTTCTTGTTTTAACTACAATTAAGGCATCATCCAAAATACTTACTACTACATGTGCTTGATGAAGCAGTTAATCCCCAGTTTTTCAGTCTTTAGCTACCACACCTTACTTACAGTCTACCAGGAACTGGCTTGCAGAAAGAATGCACAGCCAGGCTGAGGATAACTAAAGCTCAATATATTCCAGAATACTTAATGCATTCACTGCAATGTTAAAAATGCTAACATATACAAATTCTTCTGAGATTTACAGGCACTATGTGGAGATTATGTGCAAAAGTCTGCAGTTTTTTTTTCTTTGGCATTGCTATTGTAAAATATAGTATTTCTTGCAAATATAAAGCATCCTTTCCCTCTGAAAACTGAAGAAAATTACAAAAATGTCTAAGTATATGAGTGTAATAAAATTAATGGCTGAAGTGGGGCAAAAAACCCCAATAAACCCCAAACCTAATACAACTTAGTCCACTACTGGGAAAAAAAGAAAATATGGAAAAAGACCAGCAAGTTTCACCATACAAAGACCACCCAGCACAACCATGCGTTTTTTGCATGAGCTTTTGTTCTTCAGGAATTATTATCCACCAAGAGAAAGAAGGTGTTTTATGTGATGCACCAAGAGCCTGGGGGAAAGAAAGAGGAAAAAAAGTTAAGAGTGCTCATCTGCTTTGAGAAAAATGTCACAAAATAAATCTGGGATGAATTATCAGACAGAAAGAAATCTAGGAAGACTTAATATCACAAGGCATTTGGTATTGTTTGAAAGTGATACTGCAGTGAGGACAGCTGCCTGCTGCAGACAGCAGTAATGATACATCTTTATCTTGCTCATTTGAGGTTGGTTGCCAAATCTCCACATAGGATTTTGCCACATACAGTCAATTCTCCTCCCAGGGGAGCCAGGACCACCTCTGCAGCCCAAGAAAAGCAGCTCCCCTCAGGTTCTTCAGGGTGCTAGAGCTGGGACACTCCTGGCTGGCATGTGGTACATGGATCCGGCCCAGGATGTGCTTCAGCCTCTCCCCTCCATGCCCCAGGAAACCCCCCAGCCTGAAGCACATGTATCAAACATTGAGGTGTAGTTAAGTGAATGCCCCCATGAACTAACAGTGATGATGAAAGACTCCAATTACTCTCTCTTACGTTACAGGTGTGATCAAGACAAGTACAAATAAGTATGTGGCATCAGGTGGAACATGTGCATAGAAGGAGGTTGTACTTGTGCCAGGAAAGCTGAGAGCAGAGCACTGAAACCTGCTCTACCTGCCAGTTTATCTGTGGGGATTTTTACACCTGCTCTGCCTGCTGTTCTGAAATTAACCGGATGCAGAAGTACTGTCAAGAATCACTGTCCTAAAGATAAAAACAAGCAGCTGAGATGTGCTTGTTCTTCAGTAGTCTAAAAAGGTCTTACAGTGGAAGCAGAATGTCATGCCTTGGAATCCTCAACTGCAGAAACCTAAAGGAATGCACCTATGTATAAGTACAGACATAGGGTGTGAATAAAAAGTAAGGCTTTTTCTGCCCAGGAACACTGAGCTTCAAAGTCATTGCAAGTGTGTGTCTAACAGTGTCTCTAACCATGTCTAGGTTTAGTAAAAGGCTGTGAGCAAAACTTGGCTTCAGTAACACTCGCATGAGTTGTCTTTGCGATAAAGAGAAGAGAGAGGAAGAAATCTTACCCAATAATGTTAACGTTAGCTTTAATGTTAATGTTTAGCTTGTTTTCTGCTTCTCAGATTTGCTGCTGGAGGGCTGTCCTTTTGCCTGAAGAGCAAGAGAAGCGTAACAGTAAGAAACTGCAAACTACGTTTCTGAAATAAAAGTGACAGATACTTTTCAGAAGACACAGTTCAGACATGAGTATGATCTGCACTTAAAATGCAAAAAGTTTAGTAACTGTATTTGTAACTTCTGTTGTGTCTATATATTTTAATTTTTCCATGAACACTTTTATCTTTCAGATATGTCCTCTTCGTATTCTACTTCTGAACATCCTTTTACCCATGCTAGTGATCCAGTCACAACTCAGAATATTAAAAAATACATCCTTCTGAAAGGGAGTTAAAGACACCCCCCCCCCCCCCTTCAACATAAAAAATTGAAAAGCATTTCTGTTGTTACACAAAGGCATGTATACCAATTTCTAATACTGAAAAATGACATTACTTGAAATGTGAAACATAAGATTTCCCAAGCACATATTACCATCTGATTCAGGCACCTACCTGCATGTATCCTGTGAGAGAATGTGATGAGAAAAATCTATTTTCTGTATTTCTGGATAACAAAGGCCAAGCTAACCTTTTTTTTTTTTTTTTATTTTCTTAAGTATATATATAATAAACTGCCTTCCTTTTCCCACCAGATTCATTCTGCGTATTTCTTTATAAATAAAGGTAGGGCTTTATTTTTTTTTTCACAACAAATAATAATAATGTAAGAACAGACATGTGGTTGAAGGTGTATACCCTAATCGATTTTAGACTGCTGCTATTTAAAAGAGAAGAGATGTGGATCTAAGGCAACTGCAGGCACATGAAGTGTGACTTTAGTATCAGCAAATATGGGAATGAAGAGCTTGTGGAGCATGCACTGAGACCCCTGTAGAATACCATACTTTCTCTGAAAGAAACATATTTTAGCCCCCTTTTATTGAACATTTTCCATGTAGCAGAAAGGTGCTTTTCCCCTATGTATACGCTTACAAAAATAGATTAAGTTCAACCTATCCATGTAAAATTCTCCCCAGAGTAACAGCCATGTAATAGGAATCCAAAATCCAGTTGCCCGGGTTTCACATTTATAGTGTATGATAACCATGATTTTCCATATTATAATACATATCTTTCTACCGTTTTAGGGTCTTTGGGTTTTCCTTTAGCCTGCGGGGTTGGCTTAGTCGTTTCCTTTCCACTTCTGTCCTACACTCCAAAGAAAAAAAATAATTACAGTTACAAATAGAATAGAGAATTGATGGCTCCTACTTCAACACCTGCCATAACACATTTTTTTAAATGCAGCTGTTAGGGTAGGAGAGAGCCCAACACAGGATGCATGCAAGTAATTACTGCCACTAGTCCATGGCAAGGTGGAATCTGGAGCTTCATTTAATACTGGGGAGATGAGAGCACCAGAAAGGATACTGAGATAAAAAAACCTGGTATATGGGCATATTTTGTATTTACTACAAAGCAATAATGTTGCAACAGCAGATTTAGCAGATTCAGAAGTTTATAACCAAACAAAACAGCTCTTTAAACACCAACAGTTTGCCTTAAGCCATCTGAGGATTTGTTGTCAAGGTAAGCACCTGGGGAAGTACTGCAGAGGCCAGAATAGCTATTTGGAAACACAGGTATTTCCTCCCAGGAATTACATCTGATGTTAACTTCAGTTTGCAAACTGCTGCTTTTTGACCCCCGGGAGAGGAACAAACACATCATAAAAGCACAGATAATCATAATCAACATTTTAAGTATGCACAAACTTGTAATTCACTCTTGGTAACTGGGTTATGCTTCCATACTTGTGTCTATACAAGGGATTTAATTTTTAACCGCTAATATACTGGTTTGGCGAAAGATCAAAGATCTTGTAACATCAAGCTTTTTTTTTCGTTTCTCCTTGCAGGAAGCAGGCAGGGATAGGCTGGCAGAAGTCAGTAGCATGAGAGACAACAGCAGGCGCTTTACTCAGCTACAAAAAGTACAAAAAGTATTCATCATTTAAAACCATGTGTATCATTCCCTCTGTCTGCAGGTGAGAGATTAGGGCATAGGACAAAACACATCACATCACAGAACCACAGACTGGGTTGGGTTGGAAGCGATCTTAAAGCTCATCCAGTTCCAAACCTGTGCCACAGTCAGGGACACCTTCCACTAGACATGGTTGCTCCAAGCCCCATCCAACCTGGCCTTGAACACTGCCAGGGATGTGGCAGCCACAGCTTCTCTGGGCAACCTGTGCCAGGGCCTCACCACAGGGAAGAACTTCTGCCCAAGATTTCATCTCAATCTCCCCTCTGTCAGGTTAAAGCTATTCCCCCTTGTCGGGTCCCTACAGACCCTTCCCCCCTCCAGGTTTCCTGTAGCCCCTTTAGGCACAGGAGCTGCTCTAAGGTCTCCCCTTAAGGAGCTTTCTCTTCTCCAGGCTGAACCAGCCCAGCTCTCTCAGCCTGTCTCCAGAGCAGAGCTGCTCCAGCCCTCGCAGCATCTCTCTGTCCAACTCCAGACTCGCTCCAACAGCTCCACATCCCTCTTGCATTGTTGCCCCAGAGCTGGACACAGGACTGCAGGGGGTTCTCCCCAGAGCGCAGCAGAAGGGGAGAGTCCACTCCCTCGACCTGCTTCTCATGCTCTGAGGATGCAGCCCAGCACACAGGGGTGGTTCTGGGCTCAGGCACACATGGCCTGGTCATGGGGAGACTCCACGTATCAGAAAATCTTCCTTTTTCCAAACATTTAGTTCACAGCAAGATGCATGAAACTTCTATCACAGTAGTAAGACAACCACTTTGGACAGCATCTTCCAAAGAGGCTAGCTCAAAACCTAAACTGAGCTACTCCAGAAAGTGAAACTTCCATAGAGTAGTGAAAAACTGTTTATTTTCCAAGTTATTAGAGAAAATGTCCTACCTTTGAGTTCTGTGGTGTGTCAGGAGCCCTTGCACTAGTATCAAAGTCACCTGATAGGGCATCGATAGCTGCAGAGTCATCCACTCGCTTCTGCAATAATTTAAATTCTGAAGTCACACAATATGCAATACTTCCCACAGTCAACTTAATGTTTCAGGGATTTACGTCTGCTTTAATTATACTTCTCTTAAAAACAAAACAAAACAAAACAAACAAAAAAAACCAAAACCCCCTAAAACCAAATTATACCTGGGCTCTACACATACGTTAGGACAGAGATGTCTATTTGAGGTTTACAAGACACAGTTTCTTTCAATACTGTACCTGAACATTCACATCATTAGTTGCATATAAAAACTATAATTATTGTTAATCTTCACAGAAATTTTACTATTCACAAAGTTACTATTACTTACTCCATTCAATAGCATTTATGAGAACCTGCAGTGAATCATGCCTTGAGCCTACAATGACACTACTTTGGAAAACAGGTCAGAGGACACAGCATACAACAAAGCAAAGATACCATAAATGTTACCTCTGGTTCTCTGTGTTTCACACTGCCCTTTGCTGTTTGCTTTACTGGTTTACCCGTGGGAAGAAAAAGATTATATCCTCACTTTGAACTGCTCAGATCAGGTTTAAGATACACGTATACTTATATATGACATTGGGGGTTTACAGATCATGAAGAAAGTTGATTTCTTTGTTTCTTGTGCTATGTACTCAAAGACAGTTCATGGTATCTTTTCATAGCCTGTTACATTTACAATATCATCTTTCTATGCAGTCTACTGGAAAAGCAATTTTCTGATCCAAAACCTACTGATCAAAACCTACTTTTTCTTGTTTTTTGAATTAAATGCATGCAAGGATATACAGGGCTACTCTATCTGTAGGATATTTACATGTTTAACACAAATACGAAAATATAGTACCCACTTCCTCAGCTTCCCTGTTCTTACAAAACCAACAAGGACAGACTGGCTCATACACACAGATTTATGGTGTTGCAAGTCCAAACTAACAAAGTTAACAAAATTAACTTTTCCTTACCTGCTCACCTGACTCCAGAAGTTCCTGATAATCAGGTGGGATGGTATCATCTCTTTCTCCAAGTTTGTCTCTGTGTTCAGATTTAGCCTTTTCCTGAAAGCATTTAAGTTTTTAACAACTGAATACTTATGATAGAAATATTAGCAAACAGTAGTCAAGAGTACGCAAATAAACTTGGGACAGAACCTTTTTTAAATTTAAAATTTTTAAACTATCAGAAAAAAACATATATATTTATTTCACTATGAAGTGTGTTTCATGCCTGAAAGTTTTAAAATTACTAGCTCTCAGTAAGTGTATCCATTTAGTAAGTTAGACATACGTAAACAGCAGCATGTCAAAATAAACAAAGAAGTCATGTCAGTTTTCAGTTTTGCTTTTCAACAATATGGCTAAAAGAAGTCATTCCACACTTCTCCATCAAATCTCATCCATGCACTGTATCTTTAAAACAAAGCCAATGTTCCTGCAATGTCTTACCTGTGAATGCATCCCAGTACCTTCAGCAGAACACAGGCTATGTATCAGCCTCACACCCAAACTGATCAAGAGTGGCCTACGCTTCTCATCAGACTTCAAAGCCAGGCTCAGTTTCAAATCCAACACAACTCAAAGCCAGAGCAGCACAAGCTCTGGAGACTCCATCAAGGAGGGAAGCATTCCTTTCACTACATTTATTTTTCAATTTAAGCTGCACAGCTTTCTGACAAACATACCAGAAATGTACCAAACAAAACACCTGGTTTGCATACAAGTAGGTTTTTAAGCACACTGTTGAAGAGTACTTTTGTATTTGTTAATGAAGACATTTTAATTATTTTTTTTTTTATTTTTTGAACATAGGCATTTTCCATGCCTTTTATAAGGAACAACACATGAAGAAAGCTAGGCTCCCACAGCTCCACTGAAACACAGCAGCTGGTGTGAGATACACCACATCAAGCATTCACTCCTCTGCTATAGCAAGGGACAATGCTGCCCAGGCTGCCTACTGCCTATTCCCAAGGCAGCCAATAACCTCTGCACAGGAACCTGTCTGAGATTAATCTTCTTCTAGATTCCAGACTGAATTTATCAATGAGCATCTTACGGTGGGTTTGTTTTTTTTTCCCCAATAGCATCCTTTTTCTTAATTATTTCAGTTTACAATTTACTATTATGCAGAAATGTGCCTGATTTTCTTACTACAGGCAAGATCTTTATACAAGTATATGAAGAAAGACTGAATGAAGACAAAGCAAGCAGAAACAAGCAAGTTAAAAAATGGGACTGATTAAATGAAAACGTCTGTTGATGAACTTGTTTTTTATGGGGTTATACAAGTCCAACTTTGACAAAAAGAAGGCTACAAAATTTTTTTTTTTGAACAGACACCATAGAAGACACCTGGAAAATAATTAGAATAACAATAAATGGCACTGAAACCAAATTATTGCAAATTTCCTGTAATATTTCAACACTCACCCCTAAGTGGCTAACGTATATTTATCTAATTCAACATTTGTCACAAAACACACAAGTAATCCAGTTGGCTCAAGAGTGGCTGATATGCCTCCATTTAGGACAATATAAAAGTATGTTGTTTTTTTTACTAGGAATCTTACTTCTGTATCTAAAATGACATACCATATGCTCCTATAAGTGTGTAAGACATACTGCAGTATTAAAAAATATATATAAAAAAAAACAAAACAAAACATCCAACAAGTAAGGTACTTCAGATTTTGTTTGTTTGGGGTTTTTTCTTCTGTTAGGGTTTTTTTTCAGTTGTTTAGTTTACCCACCAGATTGCACAAGTTTCAGAATGTCTTCTGTTACCTTTACTTTGTCCACAACCAGTTTGTTCTCATCAGGGACAGGTTCCCTCTGTCCCAGGGAATCAGACAGGAGATCCAAGGCTTCATCCATCTCTTTCCCTCCCTAACAAAGTATAAACATATTCATGAATGCAAATCTGCTGTAAAAATAATTCAATTCACCAAGCTAATACAAGTACTGACTAATGAACTGTCAACTAGTGAACAATGACCAATCAGCTCTCCTTTTGTAATTACAGTGTAGAGCACTACTGGGGAAAACAATTACAGAATATTTGGACATACAGAAAACATAATTTCAAGAAGGGGTTATAGAATTTATTTTAATGACTTTCATTACACATAGGGCTAAACGATTTAATGAGAACAGTTCTATGAAAAGACTGGGTTTTGGCAAATGCCACTGATTTTGCAAACATCATTATCACTGCAGATTAGCTGTTAAAGAAATGTCAATCTGAATTAAAACCCATTAACATTTTTATCTTCACAATATATATCCTCTTTTGCTAATTCACACCAGCTCTATTCAAAAAATGGTTCGGAAAAAAAAAGCCCTTAAAAACAATAATAACCCAAGCAGGAGGAGCTTTATAGTCCCCTCTCAAATTAGGCTGGAAACACTGGTTAGTGCACAACTGCACAGATCAAAATGGGTTAAAAAATGGTCCAGGCAACATGACAACTAAAAGCAAGGAAGGGAAGTTCTGGTATTAAAAGAAGGTGCTGGTGCTGCCTGTCCCTTCTTTAATCTTGAACTCCTCCTTTTAGAAGCTTAACAAATGACTTTGCTGCTATGGTGATTGGTGATGGCTACACTATTATTATTTTAAATGTTCTCATAATGTTCCTTACCTAACCAGGAAAAAAATGGTGTTCTGCTAAGGGCCCAAGCCTCAAAATGAAACCACTTGTGCATAGGTAACTACCTGCACTGACACACAGAAAGGAAATGCAGACATCCTACGATGTGCTCTGTAACTTTGTCCAGAAATTCGTACTTTCTCTCCCCCTCCCCTCCCAGGGGGAACATTTTCTTTCCTCCCACTTGCCATTACTAGCAACAAATTGTTTAACTGTGCAATAGTCTGTATTAATAAAACTGGTCAGATCATGCTTCCATCTCTCTTAATTAGTCAATTCTGAATTTCAGAATAGGATTTACAGAAAAGGTTGCTTACAGAGGTAGAAGCTAGAGGAGCTGCTGAGCGCACTGAAGAAACTGTAGCAGCAGAGACAATGTCGGAAGAACCTGCAGAATTTTTGACCTTCTTGGTTTTCTGAAACAAGACACAGCATCATTACTAACAGAGAGGTTTAAAATAAAAACATACATCAAATTCCATGCCTCCAAAATGCAATACCTGTCCTCTTTATTTCTAGGACTTTATTTTTTTTTCAAAGCTCTACTTATTTCAGATTGAAACGTCTTTCTGTGAAGCACTGCACAACTGTTTTGCATCTCAGTTTGCTCATGTTCAATCTTCCATCCCAGCTACTGGGTTAAACCTTGTCATAGCTTAAGTCAGAGACAGGTTTAATATACCTTCAGAGGAGCTAAGACTTCACCAAGCCCATCTATATTCTCAAATAAGACTTTTAAAATTCTCAACTGCAAAGCATTACTTATGCAAGCAGCTGTTAAAAGATGACAACTAACTTATCTATTTTTTTCCCTTATAATTAAAATACTGCTCTCCTATTAATTTGTTGCAAAAATATTTTAAATTTTAGTTACCGAATTTGATTAGAGAAAGTTTACATGAACTTTTGAGGAAAACATAACATATCAATTGATATCAATTGAAAATATCAATTGATATCAATTGAAAATATCAGTTGAAATAATCTGAAAATAAACAAATTTTCAGAAATCAAATATACTCACCTTTATTACAGTTTGTGTAGGTAGTGGTGCAGATGGAGATGGAGAATAGGAAAATCCTTCTGACAAACCCTCTAAAAGATCATTTTCACTCATAGGCTAACATTAAGAACAAAAAGAAGAGGCTTGTAAGCATTTTCATCTACCAAAAAGTGAGCAGGTAACATAGTCTATCTCCGTTTTTTAACTGAAAACTGGGAAACCTTACTGACATTTGGGTAAGTAATTAATGAATGAAACACTGAATATTCACTTTTTTACCTGGGACTTTTCTTCTGGTTTTGGTAAGAGTGGTTTTCCTTCTTTATCCTACAAAACAAAAATCCCCATGTATTATACCAAGCAATCTTTAAATGACTTTCAATACAAGTACTCTGAGAGCACTCAGCAAACAGAAGAGTATTACACAAGAAAACGACCTAACTAAGCAACCTCTTCCATCTGTTGCTGTTACTCAAAGTGTCATCTAATAAATCCAGGTTCTGTAACTTCAAAATATCTGAGTGCTGGAAAGTGATTCAGTGTGGGATTCTGAGCTTCCCTACTTAATGTTTCAATTTCCACAGAAATAGCACAAGTAGTAAACAAAATACCAGCCTCTATCAACATTGGTAACAATAATCCTGCACACAGATTTCAGAAAGGCCATTATCTTTTCACAATGGCAGCTGTGGCAGATGTTGTGCAAATCTTGGCTACACCTAAACTACCCATTTATGTCAAATGAGTCATGTGGTGATGTCTGCAAGCATACCACCTTGAAGCATTTTTTAACAGCTTTGAGCAAACACAATTTACTAAGTACTAGAATACAGAAAGCTAATGAAAGATTTCAGGGAACTAATCTCAGCCTTAATTATTCCTGTGTAGGTACTTACATCCAAACTACTTCTGTGCCTATTCAGGCATCTAATGATAGATGTCAGATATTCAGAAACTACAAACAGAAATTTTTATATGCTAAAAAAATGGCTGAACTAAACACCAACATATAAAAATGAAATGGAGTTTCAGTTTCATCTATGTATTCTTAGGAACGGAAGGAAAGTAAGAGCAAGATAGCACATTAAATAAACTACTTTTGCTTCTGTTAATCTGTACTCTGGAGGAATTGTTTCTTCATCTTCACCCAGTTTTTTGTGTTGCTCCTGTTTGGTTTTCTCCTGTGAAGGCAAAATCAAAATAATATAAATAAAACCAAACAACTACATTCCAACAGAAATGCAGATGAGCAAGCTTTTGAGGTCTTTGGTCTCCTGAGTCAAATTAGTCTTTCTAATCCAACTATCAGATAAAAACTTCTTGAAAATTAGAAGAAAGCCTATTCTCTTGAGAAAGCCTTTAATTCTCTGCCTGTTTCCTCCTATATATATCAGAAGTACCTCTACCTATTTCAATGAAGATCAACAGAGTTAAGTAAACAGACAATCACAGACCAATCTAAAATAGATTTATACCCGAGTCTTAACTCTTGCCTTCTTCTGAAATCCTCTCAACAGCTGTCTGGGCTGTGTGCAAAGGAAGGCTGGACAGAGAAATCTGTAGCCAACTTCAAAAAGCACTATCCTCTTATGTTATGTTAGAAGATGGCAACTAGAAAAAGGTAGTAAAGCCAACTTCGGGAACTTCTATTTGATGGAGTTCCAGCCCACTCAAAATGCTGTCCTTCCTAGTTTTGGCTCCAGTCAATACCACCTGGGCCATGGTCTGGGGTGGCAAATGGGGGTATTTAGACTGGGACTATGAACAGCATTCACGGAGAACACACATACTTGAGTGTGTTGCTTAAGGCTCCCTGTTAAAATAACAAGATAAGTGGCAAAAAACAGGTTTATGTATCACTTGTAATTTAAACAACTCGTCATGAATTTGGTGCCTTTTGAAAGAAGATTGCTACCTCTGATGTACCTGTTAATTCTGCTTTGGTTCAGCAGTAAGACACTAAACAAATGCAGTTTTCAGAAGCTGAGGGAACTGTTGTATTGTAATAGGCAAAATTATAAGAAAATATACTCCCTCTGCTGAAAGCCTACTAGTACTTCCTAAGCAGAACACAACTGGTTTCATAGGTACATTTTGTTTTTTTTTTTAAAAAGAAAAAAGTTAAAAGTATTACCTCTAAATTATTTCTAGCCTGAGGAAATACAGTAACACTGAAGATAATTACATCAACAGTCCATTTTTTGAGCTCTGATTCTTTCTCTACCTTAATTTTGTCCACAGCAGGCTTCTTTTGATCTGGATCAGGCTCCATCTTTCCTAGGGTACTGGATAAGGCTTCCAGTGTTTCATCTGCCACTTGGCCAACCTGCTGGGGTATTGATACAGTAAAAAACAATTCTTACTTTGCAGTTCAGCTGCAGCTGAATAAACCTGTTCACATACAAGCCACACATTCCTTAAGGTAAAAACTGGTAAGTAAACCAAAAAACAGTAATGCTTTTTTCCTTAATTGCTTTCACATACTTGGAATCTCCTGGGTTCAAGGCATAAGGAAACTTTGTCAGAGGTTGCTCTGTAAACAGGCATCTCCCTTCCAAAGACTTAATCACAGCTAAAATGTTCCACAGGGAGGTTGTTTGTTTTGGGTTTTAATAAAATCATATATATTCTGCAAACAAGTGCAAGAATGTCAGCCTTTAATGTCATTTTCCTTCAAATTATTCAGGAGGACAATTGTTATTTTTTTTGTAGAAACTGTCTTTTCCTGCAAGTATCCATTATGTTCACAAGCAACATCCCTTTTACAGCAGTAAGTGCTAGAGTAGACCACAAGAACTGTCAGTTTGACTTCTTCTGTTAAGAAGGTCTCTGATCTTCCCCATTCAGTTTGCGTTTGACTTTATTTTTTGTTTGTCTGTTTGAAAGCACACTGCCTTTGTGGCTTACCTCTAAGGAGGATTAATATAAAATACTGAAACAAGCATCTTGAAAACATGGTATACCATTGCATAAATGAAGCACTGAATTTCCAGCTAAGACTACTCACTGAAGACACAGCTGTTGCAGCTGAAGACTGCAGAGTGCAAGCTGTGGCACAAGGGACTGCTTCATCCTCAGTAATTTTTGCAGCCACAGAATCTGAAGGCGTCTGAAACAGAACAATTACACTACATTTTACTGATTATGCTCAGAAACCCAAAAGGTGGCTGTTAAGTGCCCTCCCCCCCCCCCTTTCTTTTTAATACAGTACAGACCAAGAAAGAAAAGTCTAAATTTAAAGGCAAAAACCCCTCAGTTAAGGCCTAACTGCCAATCCTCCATGCAACTGGGGGCTGGGGGACGGGACCAAAACCAGAAGAAAATATTCTTAATGAAAGAATAGTAACATCATCCACTCTTGGCAAAACTATCACTGTCAGCATCTTCACTGAACTAGAGAGACATACTTTGGACATGCTCCTGGGATTTGATGTTTTGGACTGTACTGCAGGCTGGGCAGAGCACACAAAGTCTTTTGAAAATTCATCAATAAGATCAGATTCACTCAAAGGCTGCAAAAAAAAACAATCCCATGTGGTAGAGGTGACTCACTGCCTGGTTTTAATTTATCTTTCCAAGAATTTTATTTCAAGTACTTAGAAAGCATGAAAACTTTTGTAGTCAACACCAAAATAATCTTTCACATTTATGTGCAACAAAACAACGTGAGTTTTGTGGTGCATAAAGAAAGAAAATAGCTTTTCAGAATGAGTCAGTTGCTTTGTTATCAAAAGTCAGTACAATGTAAAGAACATGATGTTCAATACTGTTTACACGGCTACTGAAAGGAAAAAGGAACCTCTTAGCTAGAAAAACAGATATTTAACAGAACAACTTACAGAACCACTACTGAATTATATTTGTGTCTCTGACTGATAAAGATGAAAGAGCACAGAAATATTTATTCTCCTACCAACCACTTAATTCTTCTGGCATAAGATTTCATGATTCTGAGTTCATCTTCTGCTTTGGTTTTGTACTGGACTTCAGTTAAGCCATGAACCAACCTCCTTTAACTCATGCCAAGTTCCTCTTCTGGAGCTTTTCTGCTTTTTGTGTCCTTCTCTTTTGTACTCCCTATGAAACAGGAATGCTTGTCTCCTAAACATCAGTGCCTGGCTCCCTCAGAACTGTTCTCCCTTTTTTTCCTATGACATGATTGGCAGGTGTTCCTTCTGTGCAGCTCTATCACAACACCCACTACAGACGATTCCATGTCTAAGACCCAACACACGAATTTCCAGAAATGAAAAGTCTTTACACCACTGCCTTTGCACTCCTCGGTATTTCAAGCTTGAATAAGATAAACGAGTTCACATTCCTGCTAAAAGGCATGGTGTCACTCTTGCTCAGATTGATCCTGACTCATTTCAGAAGAACAGGGGTTTACTGTACTTATCCAATTTGGCAGCTCTCATCAACTCACAGTATTTGCAAAGTGAAGCCCCGTTTCTTCAGTGCACAGTTCCTTTGCTTTTCCCAATCTTTGCTTTCTTCCTGTGCATTTTAAATTTAAAAAAAACCTCTGTAAGTTCCAATCTTTTCATTCTATCTTACACATCCTAGGCCACAATGGATACTTTTTGCAAAGTACAAGTTGTTCTTCGTGATTAGGAAAATATTCACAGTGGCTTTTTCCCTCTTTCCAGTCATGTTCCTTTATATGTGATGACTAATGAAAGGGAACTGTCAAGAAAACAAAAGATTTTCCTGCCTTGCCTCTCTCTGTCCTTCAACAATTCCAACAGACTTCTACAGAATACCTTAAACTAACACCCCACACAGCTTTTGTTTGCGTCAGCAGTTATTTCTGTAATTCTCTCCTGTGTCAGTTATCTCTAAACTTTTTTCTTACTGTTAGCTCTTCATTCGCAGCCAGCAAATTGCAAGAAATCCAACTTTCACTTGACACTTCAAATCAGCAGGTTTTGTGGAAGGCAGTAAACACACAAGCAGACCAAGAGACTTACATGATGGCAGAGAGAGAAATGACAACAGAGAAGGAGAAAACAGGGTATCTATTCACACTCTCTCAACATTGTCAGTTTTCTAACCTTAGGTTTTTCCTCAGGCTTTGGCAGTGCTGGTTTTCCATCTTTATCCTAGAAGTAAAGGAAGTATAATTGACATTTTTCCATTGTTTTAAGAAGTTCCATGCTCCAGCAAAGTAACATAAAGTAAATGATCAAAAGAACGCATCAAAATGTATCAAAAGGAATGTGACCAGCAGGATGAAGGAGGTGAACCTGACACTCTGCTCTGCTCTTGTGAGACCCCACTTGAAGTACTGCATGGAGTTCTGCTGTTCTCAACATAAGAGGGACACAGAGCTGCCGAAGCAAGTCCAGAAGAGGGCCACAAGGGTGGTAAGGTGGCTGCAGCACCTCCTGTATGAAGACAGGCTGAGAAAGTTGGGGATGTTCAGCCTGAAGAAGACTTGGAGACTTCAGAGCAGCCTTCCAGTATTTGAAGGGAGCCTACAAGGATGCTGGAGAGGGACTCTTCATCAAGGACTGCAGCAATAGCACAAGGGGTGATGGTTTTAAACTTGAACAGGGAAGTTCATATTAGGTAAAAGGAAGAAATTCTTTACTGTGAGGGTGGTGAGGCACTGGAATGGGTTGCCCAGAGAAATGATAAATGCCCCACCCCTGTCAGTGTTCAAGGTCAGGTTGGACAGAGCCTTGGGTGACCCGGTCTAGTGTGAGCTGACCCTGCCCATGGCAGGGAGGTTGGAACTAGATGATCTTTCCAACCCAAACCAGTGTATGATTCTATGTTACTATGATAGACACAAGATGAACTCAGTAACATAGTTACAGGAAACCCTCTAAACAGGGCAAATTCTTACATAGCCAGGTAAATGGATAAAACAAGCAAATACGATGTCAGCACAAACAGGCCACGAGACCAGAAAGAGTTCATTCCTGTCTGGATCAACATGCAGCAGAAATTAATTCCCTAGTAAACTATCAAGAATTCATCTAGTAGTAAAAAAGGCTTTGAGTGCAAAGGATAAACTTTTGCGCTTAACAAATAGGGAGTTAAATCCCACGTCTGTAGTCAGGTAGTCTTGAAATCTCTAAAAAGAGGGGTAAAACTGCTCCTTTCACAACAATGTTAACATCCAGCTCTAGCAAGACCATTTTATATAGCAACCTTGGTAACATCAGTTAAACTGTTGCAAAACCTTCCAAATCTGAACTTTATGGAAAACACATCTCAGTTCTATGGTTGGTTTTTTTCACCTTGAGAAAAAGCTCCATCACCTGGAAATGACATTCTAAAAAAATTAGTTTAATTTTCATACCATTTTACAACACTGTTTCAAGGTTACATTACAAAGTGATACCTACCAGCACTTCCGTAAAGGGATGGATTTTACCATATTGAGTTTTAGTATCAGAAACAAGTAACACCACTCTTGGAGAAAAAGTATGTGATTCGGGAAGATAAGATCTTTGTTCATACGCCTGAAAAACCCACTCATGCCCACAAAGGGAAGGAAACTAGAGATACAGAAATCACCAGCAGGAAAAAGCTGCTGATTAAACACTAGTTTTGCTTCATTTTCCTATACTCTTTCCCTCCCTGAGACAAAAATGTCAGACACGTGCCCTATTTACACGGCAATGAAGATACAAAAAACTTACCAACTTCAGTGTTAACCTGTACTCTGGAGGTACCATATCATCAAGTTCTCCAGCCTTTTCTTCCTTTTTCTCCTTAGCTTTAGCCTTACAAAGAAAAAAAAATAAATAATAATAATCACAGAAATTACAATAAAAAAACTCCAAAGCAGACTCAACTTCAAGATTCATCAGCCTATTGTTTGAAGAATTGGTATCAGATAAAATTATTCCATATAGTAAGATATTAAAATTCCTAAATTTATTCCTATCAAATTTATATGGTAAAATCATCTTGGTTTAAGAATCAGTGCCATATGTGAACACAGCTGTACTATTTTAAATTTAAAAAAATACTCAGAGCTATAGCTTTGTGGCACATCGAGAATTTCTGTGTGTACAAAACCCTCAGGTTTCCTTGGATTTCATCACTTTGATTACAGAAGCCATAATTCTGTATCTTTTTCCATCACTGTTACTGAAATCCAGCCTTTAATTTTCTGGATATCCTTCCAGAATTAATGCATCCACTATGTAATCTGAAGGCCCAGGCTACTGCACTACCTGCACTACTACATGCTCCTTTTGGTAAAAATTTAGCTCCGACATTTTTTCTCAGCGACAAATTATTCTCTGCTATTTCCCTGTCATTTGTATGTTCTGAGCTGTAAGTGAATACAAGGGAAAATAACTGTTAGTGGCAGAGTTATAGGCAGAGTTTGCAAAACTAAACTATGACTAAACTTTGACTAAAAAGTCAAAGTTTAACATGCAAACACAGGGCTACTGTTAAAATCTAACTGTTAAAAACAAAATTCTTAGAAGTCAGAGTGAAAGGCAAAACCCAAATCAGAAAATAATGGGGTCTGATGGATAAAGGAGCACAGGCACTAAACACCTGAAAAGTCAATTAAAAATGAAATTATAAACATATGCAAAACAAAAGCTTGCTATAAATTGTACCCAGTGCTTGAGAAAAAATAAAACAACAGAGCTATAACTAACACAGTGAGAAGTGTATGTATGTAAGCTTGTAGAGTCAAATGAAATGCTTATAATTTTCCAAACCATCTTACTGTAATTTTTTTTTTTTACTTGTATCCACTCAGGGTTTCTTCACTTCTTAATTTTCTTAATCATGTAAGAGTCAGACATTCCTTAGGCCTCTGATATGAAAGTCTATTTTACACATTTGTACAATATCTAACAAAGAGGTCATGTGATTCCATGGGAGAGTCTGAAAACTGCTGTAAAAGTGAGTAAGACTATACCTCTGCCACCTCTACAACAGGGGTATGATCTTCAGGTTCAGGTTCAGGTCCACCAAGAGTACCAAGAACTTCCATTACAACACCTTTAATTTTCTGCATTTAAGAAAATTCATAAATCATTCAATTACTAATTTAAATTGACAAAGGTTTTACCTCATAGATCTTTTATGCTGCATATGAAAAAAACAGCCAGCACCAGACTGGTCATTTCTGTTTGGCTTTACCTGATTTCCTTAACATCACATTGGAGGACATTGCAAATCATGTGGGAAGATTAACACAGTCTAATCAATATGTATCTCCTCTTAAGGAGAGGGGAAAAGGAAAAAAATAGGGGGGATGGGAGAGGGGAGGGAGCACAATATCATATAATACAATTGTGAAATGCTTTGACATGGTAAACCCAGGATGTATAAGATCATATTGCTCTCTACATAGGAAACAAGAAAGGTTTTTGAAACATGAGAAAAGTACATCAGATACAAGTTTTAAATACACCTCACATAGCTAAGAAAACACATACATTTTTCTACTCTTGCTCATAGCCAGAAAAAACGCCGTTATTATGCAGAATAATGCAGAAAGAAAGTAATCTGACCCACTGAGGTACAGCAGAATCTGAGCAATGACAATTTCTATTATTCCTATAATTCCTATGATAAACAGGATTTACAGCTGAAAATCAGGATGATCATAGGATCACAGAATGGTTTGGGTTGGAAGGGACCTTAAAGCTCATCCAGTTCCAACACCCTACCACAGGCAGGGACACCTTCCACTAGACCAGATTGCTCCAAGCCCCATCCAACCTGGCCTTGAATACTGCCAGGGATGGGGCAGCCACAGCTTCTCTGGGCAACCTGTGCCAGGGCCTCACCACCCTCACAGGGAAAAACTTCTTCGTAAGATCTCATCTCAAGCTCCCCACTGTCAGGCTAAAGCTGTTCCCCCTTGTCCTGTCCCTGCAGGGCCTTGTCAAAAGCCCCCCTTCAAATTTTTTTTTAGCCCCCTTTACATCTTTACAAGATCAGGCAAACATAAAACACAACACGTGCTTGTAATTTTTAGTTAGAAGTCAACTACTCAATGTATTATTATGTATACCTCTTTTGATTTTGTTTTCTTCTCCTTAGGAGGAACTGAGGTGTTTACTGATCTTACTGCTTGTGCTTGTACAATTTCTCCTTCCTTACTTGGTTTCTATGAGAGATACAAAATTACAAGCAAATTTAAAAAAAATCAAAAAAAAAAGGAGAAAACTGACAAGATAATTTTAAAGTGAACTACTAAGATACCAATGGCAATGTTTCATCGCAGTAAAGGCAACCAATTGCAAGAAAAATATCAATACCTCTGTCAGACTTGTCTTTTCTTCAGCAGAAGCAGTACTACAGGTGAAGTCTGATGACAAGGCCTCTGCAAGCTCATCATCTGTCATTGGTTTCTGAGCGAGAAATTGCAAACTAGGTTATGATTATTAAATTTCAAATATCAATAGTGTCAAACTTGGTTTAAAATCTGAGTGCACTCCATGCTTACTCACACAATGACCTCATAACAACACAATGGCATTGCAGAAAAATTGTATTTCCCCTCAACGATAGATTCATTTTTCAGATAAGCTTTATTTTTTTATGTTAAACTTATAAAACAGTAAAATGAAGCTGGCTTACAGAATTCTCTTGTGAAGTACAGAAATACAAATTGTCTTTGCTAAAGACATATGCACGACTACTATTTCTTCCTTTTGTTATTATTATCGCTAGTATCTCTACGCCCACTTATCTGATTTGTTTCAGCTTCAGTCAGTGTTCTGAAAATTCTTACTTCTTTCTTAAAACCATCTGTGTCAAAGTCTAATTTCTGTGACAAGTTTTAGCAGCATCTACATTATCTGGCACCCCACAGACGTCTCCCACTTGCTGGGATTTTTGGAAGACAGGCAACACTTAAATTTTCTTAGGAGCAAATGATAGTTGGGTTATTTTCACCTTCCAAATTTTTTTTTTTTACAGGTAACTTACTTCCCCTCGTTCATCTGCTTTTGGTGGGAATCCATCTTTGCCACCCCCTTTGCTCTAGAATGAGAATTAATTTTGTAGTAAATGGTAAGCAAAAACTTACAATATAAGAGAAAACACACATGAAGAATAAGCTTTTTTTTTTTTTTAACTCACTAACCTTCAACAATTTAACATACTCTGGAGGGAGACTACCTTCTCGTTTACCCAGCTCTTCCAGGTATCTTGAAGATATATCTTCCTATGAAAAGAATGCACATCTTAGTGTCTTTGTACTCTTGTTTATTGAAATAAATTTTAATGTAGAGCTATCTACAGTGATAATTCTGTAAAGAAAACAAAAGAGTTGGCTAGATCACAGGGACAATCCTGGACCGTCACTATAGTGTCTTTCAGACCTAGTGTCATGCATGTGGCATCTCAACTAGCTGCAACAGTGCACACCACCTAGCAAAACTTTCCCTCTCCAGATTTCTTCTGTATTAATATAGGACATTTCAGTGTCTCCCGCCATAGAATGTATTGCTGTACCTAAAGTGAATTCTAAATATTGATAAATTCAAAAATTTTCATCACAGCTGAGTACTGCTTTTAATCTTAATCATAGAATCACAGAATCATTATGGTTGGAGAGGCTTTTAAGATCATCCAGTTCCAACCCCCTGCCATGGGCAGGGACACCTTACGCTAAATCATATCACCCAAGGCCTCGTTCAACCTGGGCTTGAACACTGCCAGGGATGGAGCATTCACAACCTCCCTGGGTAACCTATTCCAGTGCCTCACCACCCTAACAGGAAAGAATTTCCTTCTTATATCCAATCTAAACTTCCCCTGTTTAAGTTTTTACCCCTTGTCCTGTCACTACAGTCTCTAATGAAGAGTCCCTCCCCAGCACCCCTATAAGCCCCCTTCAGATACTGGAAGGCTGCTATGAGGTCTCCACACAGCCTTCCCTTCTCCAGGCTGAACAGCCCCAACTTTCTCAGCCTGTCTTCATACGGGAGGTGCTCCAGTCCCCTGATCATCCTCATGGCCCTTCTCTGGACTTGTTCCAACAGTTCCATGTCCTTTTTATGTTGAGGACACCAGAACTGCACACAATACTCCAGGTGAGGTCCCACAAGAGCAGAGTAGAGGGGCAGGATCACCTCCTTCGACCTGCTGGTCACACTCCTTTTGATGCAGCCCAGGATACAGCTGGCTTTCTGGGCTGCCAGCGCACACTGAAGCCGGCTCATGTTCATTTTCTCATTGACCAACACCCCCAAGTCCTTCTCCGCAGGGCTGCTCTGAATCTCTTCTCTGCCCAGCCTGTAGCTGTGCCTGGGATTGCTCCCACCCAGGTGTAGGACCTTGTACTTGGCATGGTTAAACTTCATGAGGTTGGCATCAGCCCACCTCACAAAGTGTGTCGAGGTCCCTCTGGATGGCATTCCTTCCCTCCAGCATATCAACCAAGCCACACAGCTTGGTGTCATCGGCAAACTTGCTGAGGGCACACTCAATCCCACTGTCCATGTCAGCGACGAAGATGTTAAACAAGACCGGTCCCAACACCGACCCCTGAGGGACGCCACTCGTTACCAGTCTCCAGCCGGACATTGAGCCATTGACCACAACTCTTTGCGTGCGGCCATCCAGACAGTTCTTTATCCACCGAGTGGTCCATCCATCAAATTGATGTCTCTCCAATTTAGAGACAAGACTATCATGCAGGACAGTGTCGAACGCTTTGCACAAGTCCAGGTAGATGACATCAACTGCTCTACCCCTGTCCATCAGTTCTGTAGCCCCATCATAGAAGGCCACCAAATTGGTCAGGCAGGATTTCCCCTCAGTGAAGCCATGCTGGCTGTCACCAAGCACCTTGTTGATTTTCATGTGCCTTAGCATGCCTTCCAGGAGAATCTGCTCCAAGATTTTGCCAGGCACAGAGGTGAGACTGACTGGTCTGTAATTCCCCCGGTCATCCATTTTCCCCTTCTTGACAATGGGGGTTATATTTCCCTTTTTCCAGTCATCGGGAACTTCACCTGACTGCCATGATTTCTCAAATATGATGGCCAGCGGCTTCGCAAGTTCATTCACCAGCTCCTTCAGGACCCGCGGATGGATCTCATCAGGACCCATGGACTTGTGCACGTTCAGATTTTTAAGATGGTCTCGAACCAGTTCCTCTCCCACAGTGGGCGCAAGGTCTTCATTCTCACAGTCCCTGCATCCATCTGCCTTTCAAGACTTGGGTGGTTTGGTCAGAGCCTTTGCCAGTGTAGACTGAGGCAAAGAAGTCATTCAGACCCTCAGCCTTCTCCAAATCCCGTGTAGCCAGTTTTCCCAAGAGCTTCCTGAGGGGGCCTACATTCTCCCTAGTCTTTTATTTGCTATGTACCTGTAGAATCCCTTCCTGTTATCTTTAATACCTCTAGCTAAGTTTAATTCTAACTGGGCCTTAGCTTTCCTAACCTGGTCCCTAGCTTCTCGGACAACATCCCTGTACTCTTCTCATGCCACCTGTCCTTGCTTCCACTTACTATAAGCCTCTTTTTTCAACTGAATTTTCCTCAGAGGCTCCTCATCCACCCAAGGAGGTCTCCTGGCCCTCCTGCTGCACTTCCTTATGGTTGGGATGCAACACTCCTGAGCTTGCAGCAGGTGATCCTTGAATGTCAACCAACAGTCTTGGGCCCCTCTGCCCTATAGGGCTGTATTCATTCTTCTTATGTTACTTTCCCAAACTAACTCAGAAAAGTATGCTTCCTTCCCCAAATTCTTGAGGTATTACTCTTTCTCAAGTAGAAATGAAATCTCCTAGATTGCTTAATGCTCTCTTATGTCTCCATCATTGCCTTTTGTAGATGCACTGGAGACCATGCCTGGAAGTCAGTTAAAAAAGCAACAACTGTCTTTACTGACCCTGTTTTCTACTGAGATACATTCATAACTGTATCATTTCTGTTTTACCGAAAAAAGCACTAAAATGCAACTGTGCAAACTCTGTTTCACCCCTTAGCAGATCTAAGCAACAAATACTGTATCAATGTAGTAGTGAGCAACTATAGACATATTTCAGAGATTAATCCTCTAAAAAATAAAAATTAAAATGCAAAATACCGTAACTTCTGGAACAGTGTAAACAGGACTAGTAGGCACAACTTCCTCAGGTCCACCCAGGGTATCTATTAGGCTATCTAGTGCTGACTCATCCATTCCAGCCTAAGGAAAATAAAAAATAAAACCATTCTAGAAGTTACCATGCTGTACAAAAAAAAAAATCTGAATCATTTGGTGAATCTGCAGAAAACTCCTGGAAACAAGACTAAAAGCTTCCTGCACTTGCCAAATTTTTCAGTGGGAAATGTTCTTCCACTCTTTCCCTAGTGTCAGTAACAGACTCATTTGTATTCACGCACCAGCTCAGATGCAGGGATATACAAACATAACTGAAAATAAAGAGTAATTAAGTTTATGCTAGTTGTGGTAAAATTTATTCTAAACAAGCCCTATTTGACAAAGCATAAATGACATGCCACTAGTTTATTACCTATTCTTTCAGATAGTCCTTCACCACCATACGTAACTATTACATAGCAGTACTTCAGCAGTTACCGATATTTTTTTCCTGAAATAGAAGTGTTTCAGAGAGAGAAACACCCTCCAAGTCATTTTTACATGGACGCATTTATCTGGGACTTGTTTACCAACCTCGCTGCTTGACTTATCAGCCACAGGAACTACGCTTGCACCAGCTGCAGCTGCACTGGCTGCAGGAGCCTCTGTGGACATTTTCTCAGACTTGGGCTAGAGAATTTAGGAAAAAAAAAAAGAGCTATATTATACGGCCCTATGTTAAAAATTCAAGAGACAAAACAAAGTAAACCAGAGATCTTCTACACAGGCATACGTATCTATTTGCCCTCTTCATCTACATTTCGAATACGAAGCTGGTTCTACCTACTAGCTGAGTGGTCTGGAAGTTGAGTAGCTGCACACTGTGTGATACTGAGCCCAGTCTAAAACATACAACTCTGAGGCTGCATGTATTTTTTTTGACTCAGCAACAGGCTAATGAACCTGCCCAGGGTCCAGATACCGGGGCAAAGCAAGCTACCATCTACCTGCAGTACTACAGAGTCATTCTCCATTTCCAGAGTGGTTTTGCTGTGATAAAGGAAGCATGCCATTTTAAATACTTTACTCCCCCGTTTTACTTCACCAGTAAAAGAAATCTCCAGTGCAGAAAGACTACGAGGCTCCTTTCAAGTCTCTTCTGAAAGCTTTCACTTATACCTCGTAGTTCTCAATATACCATAAACACTAGCAGCAAATACTGTTCAAACAGGAAGGGTGAGAACTGCTTCAGTGAGTTAGGTGCAGGCACAACACCAACACAAAATTAAGACTTTCTCATTTACTGCAAAAAAGTGGGTTACAACAGAACTGCAGGAGTCCTTCATATTACATTTGCTTTATCACCCAGACATGTGCAGACCAGAAAACCAAAAGATCTAGATCCTGACTCAACCATACACTTTTACTTCAGATTTTTCTCCACTTGCCCCTCTGAAAATGACTGCACCCCGAGTTTTTCCCCAACCTTTCTCTTCCTTGTAGTCACGGTTTATGGGCTACCTCACTGCAAACCTGCAACCTGCTGACCTACTACATATAGAGCCAACACTGCTACTACATAGATGCCTGGAAGCCCCTAGATGAACGAGCTCTATGATGGCAATGCTCACATAAACAAAGCTTGACTGACCAGACAGTCCCTTCTATTCACTTCTGCCATGAAGGGGCAAGGGAAAAGACTGGCAAAGTACCGATTCTAACAACGTAGCTGCAAGGAACTTGCAAAAAAGCTTGCCTGAACGGCAGAGGAGCCCCAAACCCATAACACATGGTAGCCAACCTATACGTGTGAGGATATTAACATCACTTGCTTGGCTAACAGGCAAGTCCTGGAAAAACTGATGTATGAAGAGGACAGCAAAAGGTGGACACACATCAGGATCACCAAAAAACCAGTGCAAACTACCCATACCATGTGGCTGGGTGGCTCAATCCGCAGCCGATGCTTATTCTCTAATGCTGTTATGGGTTAGCTGGAAGTGGTATATTCCGGATGGTGTTTATGTTACTTAATGGGTAAAATGTGAACTTCCTACGTTCCAGACTTTAAAGCAGCACAAGGAGGTCTGTCACAGCCACCTTTAATCACAAGGCAGCTCTTAAGCTTTTCTACATTGTGAATTTTGGGAGTGTAGTCTCACTTGCAATATTCAGCATAAGAATCCATCTTGAAACGAATTTTTAACCCCTATAATAACATAAACAGTAAAAATTTCATTTGCTACTTCTGCCATACCTTTGCTGTCTCTATGGAGATTGCTTGTGGAGGCTGGCCAGCTTGAGCTGTAGTTACTTTTTCTGCATTATTTGTTGTCAGAGAAGGGGAAGTTTGGCTTTTTGCCTGTGTAGAGACAAACTATTATTAGATACAAAAATGTTTATGGGATGGATTTGGGTTTTGGTGTAGTTTTGTTTGTTCGTGGTTTTTGTGCTTTTTTTTTAGGGAGGGAGAGTGGGACGGAAGAAAGGAAGAAGGAACAGGGGAAGGAAGGGAGGAAAAGATGGAAGGAAAGAAAGGAGGAGGGAAGGAAGGGAGAAAGGGAGGAAGGCAAGGAAGGAGACAAAGAGGAAGGAAGGGAGGGAAATACCACTGCAGCCTTTTTTTTTTGGGGGGGGGAAGAGAGTTTGGAAAAAAAAAAAAAAGAGAGAAAACCTGTACAACTTACACCATTGGGTTCCTTTTGCCTCTCTTCAGACAGCTGTTTATTTTGAGAGTCTGTTGGCTGTCATAAAATAAAAAACTTAGATAATTTATCCTTACCATTATTCAATGTTTTGAATCATGATCTACCCTAGCTCAAATAAGCACAAGACAGATTAAAGGTGGTTAACAGAACACCTCCTGAGCTGCTGCATTTCCACGCCTGTTTGTTCCTTGCTCCTGTGAACACAGGAACATTAGAATGTTACTAATCACATGGCAGTTTCATGTGGCACAGCAGTGGCAAAGAGTTTAGCCTCTTTCTACAAAGTTAGTCATAGTCCAAAGTACAGCACTTGCCAAAGGTGAAAGGTAGGTATTTACCTTGGTTGACTGCGTGCTTTTTCCAGACTCTGTTATGGTTGTTGGTGCAGGCTGAAATATAAGTAACATATATTCAGATGGAGATTAATATACTTAGTTATTTCTAAGGAGTGGGCTTATAAACAGAAGAATATCAGGTTCATGTTTGTGAGCACTTGTGCTATGTAATTAATATACAGTGTCCTGATCTAATAGTTTACAACATTCCAACACAGACCTCCACTCCAGGGCCCACAGGTCACATGTGTGCAAACACACATATACACACACTCCTCATATAGAAGATAGAAAAGAGAGGGAAAGAAGGTGTCAAACAAATAGAATGAACAGTTTGATTTACACTTGCAAATTTTCTGCAGCCATGACACCAAATTGATTCCTGTGATTCACCTCATGTCAAAGTACAGTAACCAACAGATTTCTACTAGTAGAAACATGAACACTGAAAAATTCAAGAAGTTGTATGTGGTAAGAAGAAAGAAATATTGAAATGCTAGCCTCCTCACTGTATTTTTCTTTTTTTCCTCCTCTTGTTTCTTCAGCAGTGCTACAATTAACACAAAAAGAGCCAGCCAGCCAGAATTCTTCCCTATCCCCTCTATTCTACTAATACATTGAGCACATTTAAAAGATACTAAGAGACAAATAATTGTTGGTTTTTTTTCCCAGTAGCCTATTAAAAATCAGTGAACAACCAAAAGAAAACAAAAAAGCAAACCAACTATTAGGCGGTAATTATAGATTTCTTTATTCTTGATAGATTTCTATTCTTCTTATAGATTTTTCTCATTTCAGCTCCCAAATATTAATTAACATTGCTATACTTCCAGCTTCTCTTTTCTAGCTGACCACATTTGCCACATTTGTTTACCGTGTGTTATGCAAGTATTCACACCCCCACAATGAACCACAGACACTTGGCTGGGAAATGCTGAATGTGCATAAAAACACAGATGCCTGGGCATAATCTTTGCAAAGATCTCAAGGCTGTACATCACAGTGAAGAACACACCACCACCACAAGTAAGTCCCAACATGGAAAATATTGATAGAGAAGGAGGACAAAAATTTTCCAAAATCCAAAATGGAGAAAAAAACTAATATTAAAAAAAAAAATCACTTAACTTCTCAAGATTCCTTGCTTTGGATTTTCTCTTGACGTTTAACTTGATTAAAAAACACATATGGTATGATTCAACCATGCTGTTTATGCTCCCACTTGTACATCCTCATTACATGACTACCATACGGTTAACTCAAAGACATACATCCACTATTTGTGTACCTGTAAATAATCCTGTATTGAAAAGGTAATCCTAGATTTTCAGATTTTAAGCTAAAAAAGGTTGGTCATGTTTATGCAGCATCTAAAGCAAAGAGTCAACGAGACATAAGACGTCCTTCAGCTGCAAGGCTGCAGAGAAACCTAACAGATGTGCAAGCTTGAGGTCCAAGAAAGAGAGTCTGACTTTTCCTGCTGTGGGACTGTTGTAGGCATATAGTTTGGTTTTTTTTTTAAAAAAGGACTTTTTATGTAGATATAGTTAAAAACTGGAACCTGTGTCACTATGGAAAAGCCTGAACAGATACAGGGGCCTCCTAAAAGGTCGGGATGACCTGGGAAAAACCCTAATGAAGATCATTGACAGCCAGGGAAGAGGCACTGGCCTTCTGCAGGTGGAATGAGAAAAACAGAACTGAGAAAAACAGGACTAACAAACCTCTGATCAGTAAAAACTATTAGTGAAGACTGGTACATCCTGAAAACACATGGACACTACCAAGGTATGTCTCTAATGTATCAGTATAACATGATTAGCGTGTTCTTTCGGTGAACTATCTTCATTATAATCTCATCTCTTAAACTAAAAATCACTCCCACAACTCAAAAGACTCCTGGACAGGTGAGAAGACCCCTCCCTGAGCAGCACTACAAAAACAAACGATGTCATCTTATGTAAATTAACTGACTAGTCATTAAATGGTGGGAGGGTTACAGGGGGTTACTAACCTGAGTTACATTGTATAAAAATGTGAATTTTATGGGGCAGTGAGCTAGCTCAGAGGGATACTACCTAGCGCCCCTTTTTGAGCAAACTTGGAATAAACAAATACTTTGGCTCTGTGTGTGAGAACTGGCTATTGCACGCTTGGCAGCCACAGGTCCTGGTTTTGGGACAACATGACTGTTGCCTGCTCAGGATTTTAAGTACCCTGCTGCTAGAGCGCAAATTCAGGTTTTCCTGTTGTGCTTTCAAGAAGAGGAGTAAACACCCTTTTTCTGCAGGACAGTAAAATCTATTTTCTTGCATTTCTGTCAACACATAACAACAGCTGTATAGAACATAAATTCAAATTCTCAGCCTGCCAAACCAGTTATTAGCAACTGCCTGCTTTTTCTTTCAATATTGTAAATATTATTATACTAAAGACTTAATGTGTTTTGGGTTTTTTTTTCAGGGTATGCACTATTCATGAGACTTTCATCTCTTCCAAACTGTGCAGAACTGCTCATACTATAAATTTATCTGTGACAATGCTGAAGAATATATGGGCTCACACACATGATCATGAACACATACATACACACACACATTTATTCAGGTACACTTTTAGCAACAACAGAATTAAAATTGACTGAAGAAAGAAAAAAATATTACCAGGCAAGTCAAACCCACAATTTTGGTATGAGACTATGTATATTCAAAGGCAACAATTCAGTCATCCTTTAAATAGTGTCAGCTCTGAGCAATCACACCCTGAAGCCACAGCTCAGTTTACACTGAGTATACACTGATCTCCTGTGGAGAAAGAGATGTTCCCTTCCCCTCTTACTGCCTGCTTCCACCTGCACTGCGCCAGTACCTGAAAGGCCACATCTTAAACTGACTCAGGAAACTGAAAAAACTGCCTGGGAAAGGAAATGAGGATTTTTTAACTAGTTACCTAGGTTACAGTGCAGTTGCATAACCACATGCAAAGAAAAGAAAGCTGGATGGGATCTGGTTTTGTTGTTGGCAGTACCCAGCTCCTTCCACTCTTCCAGTGAAAGCCACAGGATGCCTGCTCTCCACCCTAGTCCTCCAACCTTCCCACCTAACCCCTGAGGCTTCACCTACAGAACAAGGAGTTCCACATTCCTTTCTTTGCTGCAGTAACTCAGTTTTCTCAGAGGGGCATGATACTGAGGATTAATCTGAGGCAAAGGATTCAAATACAGAGAACTGGAAGCTAAAGACAGATCCTGAGCATGTCTAAGAGTACTAACACACCAGTGAGACTCTAGGAAAGACAAATGAGGTGGTTATCAAACAATCAAGAAAGATTTGGTAAATTGCAGGAAATTTTGGACTAGAAATGAAAATGACTCAGCAACCACACTTCTTTTCAAAGAAGTGTACTGTCAGAATGCAGATGACTTGCTTCATCCAGCAGGAGGAAGACATTAATAATGCAACAGGCATTAAAAGAAAACATTAACTGTCTTACACATGCAAATGCACGACATGGTTTCAAAGGGATTTGTGTTTACCAGTCTCACAGTACTGGAGTACAACTCTGCCGCTCTATTTCTGTCTTGTCTTGCAAACATAAGTTTTAAAGATCTGATTAGAAATCTACCACATTCTTCTGAGTGTTACTTCAAATTTCAAGTAAAGAAAGAACATAAACATTTTTAGACGGCTAATTGGGAAAACAGCATCAGTAACAAACATGATACGAGTGAGTTTGCTCACAAATGTGACAGGACAGGAAACCAGAGATCTGCAGTACTTTCATTTATAAGTAATGATGATTGTGCATAATGGAAAAGGCTTAATTGTCATACAGCTCACTGCTACCAGTATGTGTCTTACACGTATTCATGGAGGAAAAGGGTTGTAAAAGGCTGAGAGGAACGAAATGGCTAACTTCAAGCACAGAAAAGATGGAGCTAGGCTGTCTTCACAGATGAACACTAAAAGGGCAAGAGGAAACAGATAAAAGTTGCAGCAAATCACAGAATCACACATTGATTTGGGCTGGAAGGGCCCTTATAGATCACCTAGTTCCACAGGCAGGGACACCTTTCACTGGACCAGAGCACTCCAAACTCCATCCAACCTGGCCTTGAACACTGTCAGGGATGGGGCAAGGGAACTTCCCATTTCATAAAAAGAAAAAAAATCACCATCATGAAGGTAGCAAAACATTAGCCCTGGCTACCCAGAGATGTTGTTTAATCTGCACACTTGCATGTATTCCAAGCTCATCTGGCAATGCTGTGAGGTGTCTGTTTTACCTACAGAGTGGCTCCGCCAGGACTAGAGGACCTCCAACCTCACTATTCTACATGTTCCTTCACTTGCATGTACCCAAGGTGCTGCGCAAGTCCTGGCTAGCCTAGTTTGGTATTCAAGACTTTTGTTGCTTTCACTGTTAAGATTATGGAAAATGACAGAGGGAGATATTCATTAATTGTTTGTTTAAACAATATTCATACATTCTGTTAGGCAACAGAGGCATAAGGGAGGATTACAGTTCTTGTCTAACAAGTAAAATACATGACTGATGACACATGTTTGGCACTAAAAAAATTCCAGTCATAAGGCAAGACAGAACAAGCGTAAATAACAAAGCCAGAGAAGCTGTCAGACAGGCAAAGATAAGAAATTAACAAGAAGATGCAGCTGTACGTACATTAAAAGCTGAAGCTTGTCCTGAATTCTTTGAATATGAGAATTTCCATTAGGTCAATAACCCTGTAATTACACTGGGGGGAGCTCTATACATGTCACAAGACGTGACTGACCAACATTAGAAATTTTGAGGGTTTTTTTTTGTTTGTTTTATTGCTGTTACAAAATCCTCTGAGTGCTTTCTATGGCATTTTTAGATATTTTTTAAAGAGAAAAATAAGATTCAGATCAGACATACAAAGTAAAGTTACTCAGTAACAAAGTGTTACAAAATGAATTCCATTTCTTCATATAGCTGTGCTTAACTGCAAGCACAAATTTCTCAGGAATTCATACCTTTGTTTCAGATGGCTTCATGGTTTGGGGTTTTGATGCATCCACAGTAGGGGACTGCTTCTAAAAGGGAAAAATACAAACGAATTAATTTCACCTTTGTTATACATACTGCTATTAAGCAAGCATAGGCTACCTGAAATCATTAGATACACAGCTAGAAGCTAAAAAAAAATATTACTGAAAATCAGACCTATCATTTTAGGTCTTCTGCCTTGCCTGTATTTCTACAATAAATGTATGTAGGATTTTGACAGCATGATGCTTGTAGATCTCACAACTTTTTTTCTCTTAACTTGTGCTGAAAACAAATTTCGCATGAAACCAAAACAAACTCAATTCCTGGTCTCACACTGAAGCACACATACTGGCTGTGCAAGAGCTGTCCATATTTCATTTTTCTTTTCTTTTGTGCAAAATGGTACTTCTGGATTTACTAGTCTGTTACATAAAATACTTAACACTACATTAGCAAACTCAAGTATGTTGAGTTAAAAAGGAATAATTTACCTCTACGTAACATACACAGCAGTGTTTCTACCTATCACGCAACCCTGTTGGAAAAGCTGCAAATGAAATGGTCTGTTTTTCTAGCTTTGGTGATATTAATCTGAGAACAGCCTGTTTTAATTCTGCTGTGACTGTATCAAACTTTAAAGCCCAGACATTAATATTCCAATACATTATACAGATGTAATACTACCCCTCTGTTCCTGCCTCATGTTCCTCTGCTCAAAGCTCTATTTGCTATCTCGATCACAGCAACACATACAGAGTTTACATTTAAATGAACAGCACAAGTTACTGACTTTTCCAGATTTCTTCTTCATGCTTATTATACCACTTGCTATATGAAAACACACAATCTGAATAAAGTCAGAAGCCATTCCACGAGTCCATACCTAGGGTGACGTCATACTCCCACAAAGAAAATCATCTCATTTCCGTAACTTTTCATAGTACAAGCATTTCTCAATGGTAACACAAAAGTTGTACAGGATTTAAAAGGTACATTACGATGGCGATGACGGCAGTGTGCTCTCCCCACAGGCATATGTGGTATCTTGCACATCTTAGTAAGAGGTTTGACTAAAAATACGCTAGACAGGATTTGCAACTGTCATACCACAGAAATGTAAGCAAGTAATACCTGCCTCCATGTACGTATGTATGTCTAGATTGACTATGTAATAGATGTATGGGTGGAGAAGTACACAGGAATGTATAATGCCTCCTACATCAGGATAAGAACAAGTTTTTTAAGAACATTTTTATATATTGGGTGGTGTTGGCTGATGAGAAACTTCACAAGAGCCTGCTTCAGTGGGCTCTCACAGCACAGGAAGCCAATCTTATCCTGGGCTAAGTCAAAAGGAACATGACCAGCAGGTTGAAGGAGGTGACTCTGCCCCTCTACTCTGCTCTCGTGAGACTGCACTTGGAGTACTGTGTACAGTTCTGGTGTCCTCAACATAAAAAGGACATGGAACTGTTGGAGCAAATGCAGAGGGCCACGAGGATGATCAGGGGCTGGAGCACCTCCTTTGTGAAGACAGGCTGAGAAAGTTGGAGCTGTTCAGCCTGGAAAAGAGAAGGCTGCGTGGAGACCGCATAGCAGCCTTCCAGTATCTGAAGGGGGGCTACAGGAATGCTGGGGAGGGACTCTTCATTAGGGACTGTAGTGGTAGCACAAGGGGTAACAGGTTAAAACTTAAACAGGGGAAGTTTAGATTGGATATAAAGAGGAAGTTCTTTACTGTAAGAGTGGTGAGGCACTGGATTGGGTTGCCCAAGGAAACTGTGAACGCTCCATACCTGACGGTGTTTGAGGCTGGGCTGGACAGACCCTTGGGTTACATGGTTTAGTGTGAGGTGTCCCTGCCCATGGCAGGGGCATTGGAACTTCGTAATCTTAAGGTCTTTTCCAACCCTAACTATTTTATGAGTCTATGATTCTGCATATTACCATTGGGTAATCTGTAGGCAACACCATATTTTCTTAATTGGCTCTTTAATAGTTTTTCCTTTTCTTTCTTCTCCATGGAATTAATCCACATTTCTTCTACGTGACTAACAAGTAGGTATGTCTTCTACGCCTTCTTATTAGTCACCCCAGTCCCTGTCCATTTAACAAAAACATATTTACCTGAGCCCTTTTGCCTTTAGCCCTCCCCACCAAGGCATTTTCCCGCAATACACTAAAAAGTTCACTCCCAAGCTCCAGCACAGCAGCACCACTATGACCTGCAGAGAGCAGTGAAAACCTCAAAATAATCCAGCTGCTTCTTTTTACTCTATCCAGCTGGACTAGAGCAACTAGCAGCAACTAGATGAGTTTAAATGTTCATGGAGGAAGATTAATAGTTTGGGAACAGATGAGCATGTAATGCATAGCTGCTGCTCAGCACAGCTCCTACTCAGAACTATGGAGAATGCCACACCATCCTCCCTGTAAAGACTCACGGCTGATTTGGGGAAACAAAATCCTGCTCTGGGAAGCTGGGGGAGGGGGAGGGGAAACGGGAAGGGTGGCGAGTAGCAGAGGGCACCCTCCTACAGACAGGCAGTGCTGTGTCACACTGGTCTGTGGGCTTCCTCAGCGGTATTACATGCCCCACTTGTCACCTTCTCCCTGAATTCCACAACATTCGCGGGCTCTTAGAGCGTGTGTCTCCAAGCACACTGCACCTGGCAGACTGACAATGCAAAAAGCTGCGAGGTCCAACCCCCCCCCTCATTTGGCAGTCACTGCACAGCCAGTCAACACCAGCCTGACTCTGTGGACAGCTTGTCACTGTGGTTGTTGTGGTTTTCCTCTTCTGAGGGCTGTGTACTATGGCCAGCAATGCCAGCTGTCAACCAGCTGCACAGTCAGACTGCAGAAGGGGCGAAGCAACACACAGATGCCTGTCAGGCATGGATGTAAATATTAAACTGTTGCCTAGCAACAGGCATAATAACTGCCTGATGCATAGTTCTCACCATGGAGGTGCGAACCCCTGCTGAGCCTGGGCCAGACACCCCCTCACAAACAGTGAAGCTGCCAAACAGAACAGCAAGAACAAAGAGATTTCAACTCACCCTGGCAGTCAGGGATTGGCAGAGAAAGCCAGGCAGCCCTCCCGCTGGGAGAGCAGGGTGTTTGTTGTGTTGTTAGGGATCCCCTGAGACAGAAACATGAGCATCACTGGTGCTGACACCCGCTCCTCCTGTGTCAGCACCCCTGTGGGTCCTCCCCAGACATAGGTACGGATGCTGAGGATCCCATTCCAGCCCCAGCCCTGAACCAAGGGAGGGAGCTGCTGGAGGTCCCAGCCTGTGGGACAGTTGCTGCATGGCTTTTCATAAAGCACCTTTGCAAGTTGGGCGAGGAGGCAAACTGGACAGCAAAGCACCCAGGACCACAGCGATTCATGGGCAAGAAGCATGACCACCTGCAGAGGAGCCCACCAACAGCATGAGACCACCACAACAGGGGCTCAAAAGACGAAGAAGAGGTTACAGGCTAACACTGATTAAGCAGGGGCTGGTAACTGAATTACCCACTGCAGGGTCACAGCCTGTGCTCTCACCAACCTGCTTGGCAGACAGGAGAGGCATGGACAGACAAGCACAGGAACTGACCAGTAGACCTCAGATGCTCTTGGCAATGAGTCAGAGGATGGCTTACCAGAAAGGGCTGATGAGAAGACTTGGATCTAATTTCGTAAGAGAAGGAATACCCTTAGAAACATATTTGTCAAATTAGCAGGGCAGTTGACATGGTACTGTTGAAAGAGAACAATCACAAAAGCCAAGAAGTGGGTTAGTAAAATAACAAAAGAAGCTGACCAAAACCTGGTTATCTAGCCTCACTGCATGTACTGAGAAAAAAAATAAAGTGAGAAACATCACACAAAAGTAATTTTAACTGCGCAGAGAATTGGATGCAAACACCCTTTGGAAAAAACGCAAGTGAAGAAATCCGTGAGAGCACTGGTCATGGAGACCACCCCATATGGTGTTGAGAGCTATCAGCAACTAAAACTACCAACTTGGTGAATTCATGAAAACCGTTCATAAGACTGAGGAAGGCCAGTGCCCACCTTTAGAAAGGAGCCCAGTGCACCAATTGGCTACCTTCAAAAACAGAACAGACGCTGGAAAAATGTACCAAGCAACTAACACCGAAACACTTAGCTGACAACGTGAGAATAAACAAGAATCAAAAGACTGATAAAGAATAAGGCACATAAAGACAGTGCAACACTTAATACACACAAACATGGAAATAAGCTCAGCAAACAGACCTAGGACATGTTGTCACTGCAACTTCTCATAGTACTTGAGGTGACATTTTCTTGAAAGAAATGGGGGAGGTGTTTACCTATGGTTACAATGCTACAGGCTAGCATACTCTTGCAAAATAAAACCAAGAAAAGAGGAATCTGAGATAGAAACCTGTTAACATGACAACATAAATGTAAAATATGAGAATAACTTTCCATCCTTTTTGGCTTGAGGATCTGTAGGTCAAGTGCTAGGGCAGTTTTGGCTGTCACACTGCAATATAGATGAATAAAGAAAGACCTGAGGATCCTTTTAGGGAAAAAAAAAAAAAAAAAAAAAAAAGGATAAATAAGTATGCATGAGGAACTTAGCGACAGGAAAAGCAAGTTAGCACCTGATGTGTCTTCCTCCAGTTAAGGACCCAAGAAAATGGAAAAACAAGAAAATGGCTTATTCTACAACAAGAATCTCTCAAGTGAGAGCTTCAAGATCTTCCTTTCTGGGAGATAAGTTGCTCCATAGCAGAAGCCATATAGACGAAGCAGGGGTTGCAGCCCTAGCAGCCTTCGGGGAAGCTTATATACATATTTTCTCTATGGACAGAGTACCCAAGAGCCACCCAGGTACCCTTCTGGGCTTACACACATTACATCTGAGGAAATTGGGGCTGTTTCTCAGACTAATGTCAACTTTACTATTTCAGTATTACTAACTTACAGAGTTACTTCGATACAGCTGTGCAATGCAAGGCAAAACTTAATCTAGCTGACTACAAATGGTTGCTTCTTTACATTACTGGTTCTGGTACCAAGTTTTAATTACGAGTGTTTGTAATACATGGACCACAAATGCTCTCTGGAGAACTTCTGTGAAAAATAATGGATTATTTCACTGAAGTGTAAAATACCACTTGAGCTGTATGGGTTAAACCTCTCACTTTGAAGGTACGTGGCAATGGCTGTGCAACCCTCACTTACCCAGACACACAAAGACAGTCAGCAGGCAGAAGGCAGGCCGGGAATCATAGAATCATAGAACGGTTTGGGTTGGAAAGAATCTTGGAGACAATCCAGTTCCTTCAACACTTGCAGAGATGGCACTAAGAAGACATTCAAGCCCCTCACAATGCCCTTCATAACACAGCAAGCAAAGCGATATGCAGTCTTCAAAATATATTTGAACTGGAGAATCAGTATGTTGATCCGTGGTATAAACTAAACTCCATTAATTTTCCATTAAGCTGGAGTTGCAAGAAACAACCTGAACCAACATCCGCGCGTATATACAAATATATATACACATATCAAATACATAAGTATATATATAAATGTACACACTTATATAAAAAATACATAAGCAAATATATATTTAAAGCTACACAGCAACTAAGATATGCAGTGATTTAATAGCCAAGTTAAAAATCAAAAATTTGAGAGCTCTTGAGTGTCATTTTCCATCCCAAGCAATGCTGGAAACATTATTTTGTAATTATTGTTCTTAACAAATTAGTTGCAGAACTATGTATAACAGAAACAACACCTTTCTAAGTGAAAGATAAAATACCCACACACAACCAAGAGAGCAGTACTTTTTCCAAGATTTCAGCATTCAGTTAATTTTGCAGAGTTTTAATATTAATAACTTGATGACATGGAAGAGCAGGATATAGGCTTCCAGTATATTATGCACACACTGGTATATTTACTTTAAACATTCCTACTATATATGCCACTATGTTGTCCTGTTTTGACGAGTTTCATTGTGGAAGTAATCACCATCATTTATTTTCTGGGCAATTTACATTGTAATTTTTCCTTACTTACTTTTCCACATGTGATTATCTGCAGGCCTGTCTTATCTACCAGGGAGGGGAGGAATCTTGGAGGTCAGTTACTTTTTCTGTAACTCAATTCTAATTCAGCCTAAAATTCTTAGCTAATGTTGTTACTTTGATGTCACGGAGCTCATTACTCCCCTGACCCAGTAAAGTCCCCCAGCTTTGCACTGGCTGCCATAAAGCAAAGCAAGTCAAAGAGGATTTAGTATGTAAACCTGCAGATCAACTTGAATAAGCAGTTTGTTGAATTCATGCTTTTGTGTTTCAGTTCTTCAGTATACATGGTTTTAAATCTCCATCTTCAAAAAGCCAAAACCAAACCCAAACCAAAACAAAAAAAAAACCCGAACAAAACCAAACCAAAAAATCCCACAAAACACAATCAAAAAACAAACTAAAACCACCACTACCAAACCCCCTAACTCTAGGGATGCTTCCTGCGTTAAAAATATTCATATTCTCACCTGGTGTGACTACAACCTGAAAACATATAAAAACTGTTACTATTATTACAGATTAAATTTCTACAACTTGACAAAGATCACAAGTAACAAAATTTTAGAGATAAAGTGACACCCCTTAGAGCTAAGAAACTTCGTACCACCTAGAAAAAAAACTGATCTGCCCAACCACCCCTAGATCAGATGTCTGGTTTTAGGTTTCTGGATTTCAGCAACCTATGTCAAAGTCCAAAGCATAAAACTGGTACGTTTGTCTTTATTTTAGTTACTATTAAGTCACAATTAGGACTCTCAAACAGCTTTATGCTTGAATAATAAAAAAATAAAACACAAAAAAAACCTGAGGGCTGTGAATAACAACTGACTTTAAATCATTTTTGTACCATTTGATTTTTTTTCTTGAACTTCCAACACCGCACTTTATGCTTACTTATATGCTGGAAGTTAGGGATACACAGAAAAATCTAGAACTATCCCACAGCATCTTTTTGCCATCTCTTACTGTGTCTAATACTTTCACAGGTTTTTTTGTTTGACTGTTTACTTCATTCAGAAGCAGAAGAAAAGAATTTGCTACTTGATCAGAGGGTATGCACAGTACCTAAACATCAAGAACCTTTACGTACTTGGCAGCTCAACTTGTAGCCAGAAGAAATTTAAACTTCAGTATGTAGCATAGGTACTGCTCTATAACCCTTACTTAATAGCAACTTCATGTCCTTCCATGATTACTCATGTTCTTCCATGACTACTACAAGTGATCTAGAAAGAAAGACAGTAAATACTGAGCAGCGTAATGGAATTCATCTGTGGCCTTCAGATTCTTCCCATATGCAAACAAACCACCACTTCAGTATCACAGGAAAAACACTCCTTTGTTCTTTTAAATGGAGTGAAAAGCGAAACCACAAACTCGCTCTGGTTTTATATGCAGATTATACCTCTCCAGCATCAAACGGAGGCTTTGTTTCACTGGAAAAGCTTTTTAACTGAAGCATCAGCCAAGAAAAAAGTGTGTTATTTTCAGACTTTTCATTATCAAAGATGTTCATTTTACTGTTATTTTGATGAAGAGTGATCTCAGTATTTCCACTTGATCACAGAATGGGTTGTCTAATCTGAAATTTCCCTCAGCTATGCATGGAGAAATACTCAGAAAAGCTATACTTTTGAGCAGGTAAAACTCCTCACTGCACATACATAAGTATCATGAAAAGAGTTCTGACAGCAATAACTTGTTTAGAACTCCCCACTCTTATTTCTTCTTAGAATCTGCTCTTCGATTACCTACTTTTGGAAACTTCCTGTTTCCATCACAATAAATTCTACAAGCTGGCACATACTGAAATTTCACTTTCATTCAGTCACATTCAAATATTAGAAGCAGCGCACCAGTACTGTCACCACTCTTCTCAGGTTCCCACTCTGTGCCACATAGCATTACAGAAATGTACAAGCTGCTTGTAGCTGTAGCAGAGATCTCCTCTTTTGTAGGTAGCTCAAAAATCTTCTTTTCAATTCTACCTCCTGCAGAAGGTTAGTATTTAGCTGTAATTACTACTGTTAACTGCTTCAATTTCTGCACGTTGTTTTAAATAGCAGAATGTTCCAAAGCTATCAGCAGCAGCAAACTGTGAGCTGATAAGAAAACTCCAGGAACACACACAATTAGATGCCAGCCACATGCCACACACTGCTGCTGAGCTCAGCTAGGATTTGCGTTGCTTGGTCTGCAGAACACCCAGGGACAGCATGTGAAGAGGGACAGCATGCAAAGCCCTTCTCAACAGACCTGGAATAGAAATGGGGAATTACAAACAAAACTGGTATTCTTTAAACAGGAAGTTACTAAGATTGAAGTGTTGTGTAAAAGAGGACTTAATACTGGAGATCTCCAAAGTTATAACCTTGGTTATTTTCATTAAAATAATTAAACTAGGCAATACTCAAAATGGGTGGCTGGCAGTCACAGAGCGATTCTCTGCATTAGAAATGGTACTTCTCTGCCCCAGGCTGCAGAAGTAAAATGTTACTCACAAAGCCATGTAAACTGATACACACATTGTCACGAAGGCACTGGCCACCAAAGTGGACAGAAAATAATACAGGGGGATAAACAAAAATTGTCAAGACAAGGAATCTTCATAGAACTTTGCTGCTGAAACATAATCTAAGGGTAATACTGCATAACCTGGGAGGGGTTTTGCTATTTTTCCTTAGATCATCTTAGAAAAACACAACACTGTTCTTCTATTACTACTTTAAAAGAACCAGATTGGGGCACTTCCTGCTTCAGCACTGCCTCTTAATTCAGGTTCTCTTGCAATTGCTTCAGAAGGGCCCCTTGCATACTCGAGGAAGAGACATGTTATTGTTCAGTTAAAAAAAATCAGAATCTCCACCTTCGCGAGGCCTTGTCCTCCCGCACAAAAGCTCCCTTCCTGGGGATCAAAAATATTAGTTTTCTAGTCAGTTGGTTCAAGCACTAAGCAAGGCATAAAGGCAGGCATAGAGCTGACTTCTTCCAGAACCAGGAAGTATCAGTTCCTTAAGGCTCAGAACTTAGGTTTCTGAGCCTTAAAGGAGTTCCTGAGGAGCTCACAAGGCCACTGGCCTCCCTACAAGATTCTTTCTTTGGCAGAAGAGACTTTGGACAAGGTCCCAAGCTTTTGTTAGAGCAGGTTCTCCTCCCTCAGGAAAGCAGAAAGCAAAACTGGTAAGAATGAGCACGCTGGAGACCAATTTACTAAAAAAGCAGTTCCTTTACTTTCCAGAAACAAGTTTCTCCTCTGTCCCCATTCCCAGTACTCCAAAAGGTACCACCTTCAGGGCAACACAGCTTCTTCACCTGGGTTTCAAATTGGGAGCATCTGCTTAAGGAGCAAAGCTCCAACACTAGAGCTGTGAGAAATACTGGCTAAGGAACTCATCCCTGAAACTCCAAGATCAGGAAGAGAATTTTCTGCAAGCTCTACATACACCACTTATCTAACTACTCCAATTAAAACAAAGGAAAAAAACAAAACAAAACAAAGGCAAACAAAAGCACCATCTTACAGAAGAGTCTGACCATAAGAAATACATTAGTCTAGAAAAGAAAATGCCTCACATAGAAGAAATTACTACCCATCATGGTTTCTATAGAAATACAGCATGGAAAAACCTAGCTGTCAAAAAAAGAACAGATCAAGAACTCAGCAGGGTTGTCTGCAATGGTCAAGAACTCTGTGTTACTCAACACACTATCTTCACTTTCTCCAAACAGGAGTTAGTATACTAGTAGCAATAATAAAACAGTGGCATAACTATTATTATAATAATAATCTAATTTCTACTATTAAAGAAAGAGCAGTAACATACAATTTATTGAAAAGTAGTATTTTCCCAGATGTTGGTTGTATCTTTTAGCATTTTTTAGGTATCAAGTATAATAATCTCTTTTTGCCAGTAAGTTATTGATACCTAAGCACAACTCAGCCACCAAGTTGCTCATACAGATCCCCACACCCTGACTACGCAGTATTTTCTATGTGCCATAGGCTTACCAAGCTCTTGCATTTGTATGGCAAAAAATTACAAGGGTTTTTGATGCAAGAGCGTGGGTTGTTCCTGTTTGAAGCAAATAAAAATAAAACCAAACCCAAAAGAAATTACAAACAAAACTAAACCCCAAACAAAAAATACACAGAATAACTTAAATACTGCTTTAAAACTGCTCTTTATCCCTCCTTCCTTCAAAACTATCTAAACCACTTACTGTGTAACGTGTAAAACATGGAGTCTCACACAGCGTCTAAAATTACTCTTTCCAGGACGTTAAAATCCCTTAAAAGTCTATTCACTACACACAGCCAGTTCCAGAGTGCTGCTGATGCCACGATCATGCTGGAAGCCCTGGAAGTCAGCAGGGGCTGACTTTTGTGTTACGTCAGCCCACAAAATTCCCGGAAAAAAAAAAAAAAAGAACTGCAAAATAAACGTAAATCAGCCTAAAGCAGAGGCAGCAGGAAAGCAAAGCCAGTACGAATAGCTAACTTACTTAGTACTTGCGTGCTTCCTGCTTCCATCAGGAACGTCAGCACACGGCTGCTTCTCGCGACAGCCGCAGCGGGCCCTGGTTTTGGTAGGTACCCGCCAAGCCCTCCGTGAGTGGTGTGCCAACAGCTCTCCCCTCCCAGCAGCACGGCCGTCCCACCTCCGTCCCACAACGCCCGCACCAGCGGAGGGAACCTGAGCGAGCAGCTCCAGGCCCCGACAGCGCCACGGAAGTGCCAACGCAGAGGAGCTCTGCCCTCTGCCCCGCAGTGCCTTGCTGCATCCGGCATGAAGCCGCAATGAGCAAACCCATCGCCTTCTGAGGGCGCGTCTGCACGTGGTTTGATAAGGTTTCCCCAAGTGCACATGGCTGTCATTAAGCGGACAGAAGGCACGGGGAGCCATGCGGAAAAGCTGGCATAAAATGCCTGCCAGGATGGCACAACTCAGGGATGGCGTTACTTTCAGCTTTCAATAAACAAAATTTCCATCTCTGGAGTCAGGAGCATTGGTGCCAAGGGAAGGAACCTACTAATTTCCCCTTTCTCAACAGACTGATGTTTCTTTCAGAAGTTTATGGGTCACCCCCTCTCTAAATCTGATTATCCAGACTCCCAGAGTACATAAATGTTATTATCTAAATAAATTGACATGGTTGAGCCCATTAAGGCTGCTGAAACTTTACTAATTAAGACTATTATTAAGACTAACAAATCAAAATAGTTCATATGAATTTTAAAGGCACTTCTTGAGATACCAATAGTGCCTGCTCTTTATTTTTTAATTGTATTTTTTCCTAAAGAATCAAATTCTCAACACCTGTTGTATTGGAGAGGCTTTTATATAGGTTGTGAGGTTGTTTTTCTTTTTTTAAAGACCCCTCCAACAAACCTTTCAACCATTATTTTCTTAGTAGCCTCTATGCCTCCCTTTATCTCAAGGGAGTAAGAACAAAAGTCAGCCCTAGAAATGGAAGTAGAAAGGGGAAAACAAGATATGACACAGGCTGATGAGAAAAATACCCCATTTTTGAGTCAAGTACCAAGTATTTTTTTTGTGAAATGATGTATTATTTTGACTGCCACACAGCTTTTTACAAGTTGCAACTTTTGCAATGGTCTCCAGATCATTCGCTTCTTTCATAGCCCTGCTTTTTAAACAAGATGACCTTGGGTGATGGATGCCACATGCTATGATGTTACACAAAACCAGCTCTTCCATGCAGAACTGTACTCCTGCAGCTTCCAACTTTTAACATTTTAGTCTATTTTTGCCATGCCTCTGTGTGCACTAATGGGGGAAATTAGAGACACCCTCCATCCCAATCCTCAAAGTTATGTTATAATATCAAGGTAATTTTAGGGTAAAATGCACCAGCTACTTCCAGGATGGAATGCGGCTGATATGCACAGAATCCACCCTAAGACAGCACCCCAAGCAACCCTGAGACGTTGGCATATGGTCTCAGCATATACAAACTGAGCAGAGGGTGGAGTGGAGCCAACACATCATGGCCAGGCTCTCTTACAATCCCAGCAGGAAGGGGAACGTGAAGGCACCATGTAGTGTACATAAATCACCTCACAAATGATGAAGGAAGCTATATTTTTATTGTAGAGAGAATTTCAAACCAACCATTAACAAAATATGTATTACTAGAGCCACTCAAGCTCAATAGGCATTTAGTTAAAGCTCCATAAACACAGAATTAAAAAAATGAAACTTGTATTACTATGTAAAACCTGCAAATATAGAAGGGCCTCCTAAAAGATCAGGAAGCCTGAGAAACCAACCCTGATTTATGATGAGAACTGACAGCTGAAGAGGCTTTGGCCTTGTGTAGGCAGACCAAGAAAAACAAAACTAACAAACCTCTAATCAGGAAAGACATTTCCTTGAGGTCTGGACCTGGACATCTATCTGAATTACAGAACCACAGGATGGTTTGTGTTGGAAGGGATCTTAAAAGCTTATCTAGTTCCAATCTCCCTGCCTCCCTTCCACTAGACCAAGCTGCTCAAAGCCCCACCCAACCTGTCTTCAAGAGTCAGCAAAACATGATTAGGGTGTCCTTTTGGTGAACTATCCTCTTTATAATCTCATTTTAACAATAAAAATCACATCCACAGCTCAGAAGACCCCTGCACAGGCTAGGAGGCCCTTCCCTAAGCATGTGTAGCAAGACAATCCATTACGTAACATTATGCAAGTCAGTTGACCAACTGGTAAATGGTGGAGTTATGGAGACTTGCTAATTTGAAGTAAATCATATAAATATGAAAAACTGAGGAGAGAAAATTAGGGAAGACTCCATCATGACTGCTGGGATCAACTGATGGGCTGAACCTGTCTTCTCCCCCCACAGGAACACCAGATGGTTATGAGCTGTACTTTATGTGTATTTAACAATCAGTTTTTAGCTGGCTTTATGTATGTTATTTTCACACTTGCTCTTGCAGTTACCGTATTATATTATCAACAGCAATCTTTGAACTTTAAGCTATCACTGAGTTATATCATAGAAATTCTCAGCTGAGATCTATTTTGTGCGCATTTCCAGAGACTTAAAATTGACACGAAATTGACTTAAAATTGGCTTTAAAAATTTACTTAAATTTTTAACTCGATGGGTGAATCTGTTCCCATGAATTCTGAATAGGATGGCCAAATCACTCTCTGATACATTGTGCTGTCTGGTTGAGCACCTGCTGAGGGCTCTGACAGGCAGATTGGATGCAAGGATCTCCCCTTTCCTGGGATGGTAACAAACCCATCAAACTGACAAGTGAAGGGGTAAGATCTTCTCCCTTCTTGGAGGTAAACCCCTTATTGAGGTAAAGACCCCTTAATGTGACACTGCTACCAAGATGACCAGCACTCATCTCCACATGGACACGGTTCCTGTGATTTTCACATGCAGGACTACGTGCTGGCAACAGCCCTGAAGGCAGCTTGCAGGAACAGCCTCAGGGATTGCCATGGTCTTGCTGCAAAACACCTATAAATTGAGGATCTGTGCACCACAACACAAATCTACTCTAAGGAGAACATGAAGCGGAAGTTCTCAGACCATTTAAATGTTTTCCTGAATAACCTCAAGATTTAGAGATAGCCTTTTCAACCTTCACGCTATTAACTAGTAACACATAAACAAATTTAAGCATTTCACAGTATCACAGTATCACAGTATGCTAGAGATTGGAAGGGACCTCGAAAGATCATCTAGTCCAATCCCCCTGCCAGAGCAGGAACACCTAGATAATGTTACACAGGAATGTGTCCTGGCGGGTTTTGAATGTCTCCAGGGAAGGAGACTCCACAACCTCCCTGGGCAGCCTGTTCCAGTGTTCCGTCACCCTCACTGAGAAGAAGTTTCTTCTCAAGTTTAAGTGGAACCTCTTGTGTTCCAGTTTGTACCCATTACCCCTTGTCCTATCATTGTTTGCCACTGAGTAGAGCCTGGCTCCGTCCTCGTGACACTCCCCCTTTATGTATTTATAGACACTGATAAGGTCACCCCTCAGTCTCCTCTTCTCCAAACTATAGAGACCCAGCTCCCTCAGTCTTTCCTCATAAGGGAGATGCTCCACTCCCTTAATCATCTTCGTTGCCCTGCGCTGGACTCTCTCCAGCAGCTCCCTGTCCTTCTTGAACTGAGGGGCCCAGAACTGGACACAATATTCCAGATGCGGTCTCACCAGGGCAGAGTAGAGGGGAAGGAGGACCTCTCTCGACCTACTAACCACCGCCCTTCTAATACACCCCAGGATGCCATTGGTCTTCTTAGCCACAAGGGCACAGTGTTGGCTCATGGTCATCCTGTCGTCCACTAGGACCCCCAGGTCCCTCTCCCCTACACTGCTCTCTAACAGGTCGTTCCCCAACCTATACTGGAACCTGGGGTTGTTCCTGCCCAGATGCAGGACTCTACACTTTCCCTTGTTATATTTCATCAAGTTATTCCCTGCCCAACTCTCCAGCCTGTCCAGGTCTCACTGGATGGCAGCACAGCCTTCTGGCGTGCCAGCCACTCCTCCCAGCTTAGTGTCATCAGCAAACTTGCTGATAGTACACTCAATTCCCTCATCTAAATCACTGATGAATATATTAAATAATACCGGTCCCAGTACTGACCCTTGAGGCACTCCACTAGTTACAGGCCTCCAACTAGACTCAGCCCCATAGACTACAACTCTCTGGCTTCTCTCCTTCAGCCAGTTCACAGTCCACCTCACTACCTGATCATCCAGTCCACACTTCCTCATTTTAGCCGTGAGGATGCTATGGGAGACTGTGTCAAATGCTTTGCTGAAGTCAAGGTAGACCACATCCACCGCTCTGCCATCATCCATCCACCGTGTTATTTCCTCATAAAAGGCTGAGATTGGTCAAACATGATTTCCCCCTGGTGAAGCCATGTTGACTGCCCCTCATAACCTTCTTATCCTTGATATGCCTTAAGATGGCACCAAGGATAAGGTGTTCCATCACTTTCCCAGGGATGGAGGTGAGGCTGACCGGTCTATAGTTACCCGGGTCCTCCTTCTTGCCCTTTTTGAAGACTGGAGTGACATTTGCTTTCCTCCAGTCCTCAGGCACCTCTCCCGTTTCCCAAGACTTGGTAAAGATGATGGAGAGTGGTCTAGCAATGACTTCCGCCAGTTCCCTCAGCACCCGCGGGTGCATCCCATCTGGACCCATGGATTTATGGATGTCCAGATTGCTCAACTGGTCTCTAACCCATTCCTCATCGACTAAGGCAAACCGCTCCGTCGACCTGACTTCATCTAACATCTCAGGGGTACAGGGCTCTTCAGGACTGCCTGCAGCAGAGTAGACAGAGACAGAGACAAAGAAGGCATTCAGTAACTCTGCCATCTCTTTATCTTCTGTCACCAGGGCACCCATCCCGTTCATCAGTGGGCCTACATTGCCTCTGGTGTTAGTTTTGTCTGCCATGTATTTGAAAAAGCTCTTTTTGCTGTTCTTGACCCTTCTTGCCAGGTTTAATTCTAAGGATGCCTTAGTCCTCCTAGCTGCCTTCCTACATCCTCTAGCAGCAGCCTTATATTCCTCCCAAGTGGCCAGCCCCTCCTTCCATGACCTGTAAACTCTCCTCTTCCACTTCAGCATACCCAGCAGTTCCCTATTTAGCCACGCAGGTCTCCTGGCCCTCTTCCTTGGCTTCCTACGTGTCGGGATGCTCCGATCTTGAGCACGGAAAAAGCAGTCCTTGAATATCAACCAACTATCTTGGGCCCCTTTACCTTCAAGCAGCCTTGCCCATGGGATTTCCCCTAGCAATTGCTTGAAAAGGCCAAAGTTTGCCCTGCTAAAGTCCAGGGTTGCAATTCTACTTGGTATTCTACTAGTCCTACCACACAAGATCCTGAACTCCACCATCTCGTGGTCACTGCAACCAAGGCAGCCCTCAACCCTTACTGCTTCGACCAGATCCTCCTTGTTAGTGAGGATGAGATCCAGCAGCGCTCCTCTCCTGGTCGGCTCATCCACCGTTTGCAGGAGGAAGTTATCATCCATACACTGGAGGAACCTCCTGGACTGCAGCTGGGTTGCCGAGTGGTCCTTCCAGCAAACATCAGGGAAGTTAAAATCCCCCACGACGACCACAGCCTGTGACTGTGAGGCCACTCTCAGCTGCCTGTAGAAGGCCTCGTCAACTTCCTCACCCTGATCCGGTGGTCTGTAACAGACACCTACAATAGTAGCCCCCCTGCCAGCCTGCCCCTTAATTCTCACCCACAGACTCTCAACTCGCTCATCACCTGTCCCTGGACAGAACTCGGTGCATTGTAGTTGCTCCCACACATAAAGAGCAACCCCACCACCCCGCCTGGCTGCCCTGTCTTTCCTGAAAAGGACATAGCCCTCCATGACTATATTTCAGTCATGTGAGCTGTCCCACCACGTCTCTGTAATTGCCACCAGATCATAGTCTCCTGACTTAACACAGGTTTCCAACTCCTCCTGCTTATTTCCCATGCTGCACGCATTGGTGTACAGGCATTTCAGGGAGCGAGCTGAGCACACCGATTTCACCCTAGGATTGTAGGAGGCCTCCCAGTCTTCATTAATTCTGGAGCACTGCCCCACTGGGGCAAGCCCAGCTGCAACCCCATCCCCCTTCGAATCTAGTTTAAAGCTCTCCAAATGAGCCCTGCTAATTCATGCCCCAGCATCCTTTTGCCACATTTCTGTGGATGTTCCCAATCAGTACCGTGACTTCACATGATTTCTGCTCAAAAATTCTTTCCTTCACAATAAGGTGACTGCAAAGCTCACAAAATCATAGAATCATAGAATAGTTAGGGCTGGAAAGGACTTTAGGATAAAAAATTAGTGACAGTTAAATAAGGTATGTAGCAGGAAAAAAAAATAAATCCCAGCAAATAGACTGACAGTAGGCATCACTTCTGATGATAATCTAGACAAATCTGTGACAAAATTCCCAGTCTGCTCCATAAACAGTAGGTATTCACTCAAAGACATTCAGTAATTGAATAATTGTTCTTTTTTTTCTTGTCATTTTCCTGTTTGTTGCAGAAGAAAGCAGACTGAATCCCCCTTTAAAACAGTGTTAATTTGGATGCCAGCTGAAAGTAACTAACCTTAAATTTCTTAAATTATTAAGATCAAGAAGCTTTCTCTTGATCAGTCAAGTCAGAAACAAAAATAATTCTCACTAAATTTCCACTGTTGTTGAATTCTTCCAGCACTGCTTCAATGAATTGTCCATGAAAGTAGTATGAACAAAAATTCTCACTTCACTAAGCTATAGCAGCCAGCAACAAAAAGAAAATAATTACTCATTAAGAGCAATGCTAAAAATCTACTACATAAAAAGCAGCAAAACATCATTTGGTATCAACAGAATTACCATATAGGAACACAAAGATCCAAGAAAGATCACTGGATCTGGCTGAGTGCAAATATTAGTGCCTATTTATAGCTATAATTGAACACTGAGCTAGAAATTTGCTTTCCTGTTGGCTATGTAACTGGCAAAACCAGTTTAAAACGTTGTAAAGAAAACACAGCCGCTGGTAGGGTACCTTCTGCAGAGGAAGGAGGTTAGTTCAGCTTTAATTCCTCACTGCTGCCTGCTAATAATGGTAGCAGTGATCTCCTAGTGTGTGCACCTTGGCAGTGCTGAAAGATGCTGCTCACAAGCAACAAGGATTGTGGGAGATTGTTAAATTTAGAAGATATAATTAAGAGAAGGTTTAGCCTAAATGAAGGAAACTATTCATGGTCAAGTAGAAACTAAAAAGGTTAAGCTTCAAATACCTATTAAGAGTCAATTTTAAGACCATGAGGTCAGTATTTTCATAGTACTGGACAAACAACAAGTACTGAATATAACACACAGCCTAAGTTGCTATAACCTAATATAAAACAATTCCTGGCAATTACAATACGTCACATTTTTTTCATGATGCTCAATAGCATCACAAGAAATTGTGCCTCCACACTTAATGTAAATTATATGCTTATAACAGAAAGAACACATACAGAAAAAAAGACATAAAGATGTGTTGGTTAGAAAATTGAATGTGAGCTTCCATGGGACCATGCAGGTGGCAACTGGTATGTGAGAAGATTGTACTTGAGCCTGTTCCACCCCTTGCAGCTCCCAAGGGAACTACAAATGTACAACTATAATCAGCTTAACTAGCAGGAGACAGGCCCTGCCAAACTGTAAGGAACAGACAGAAAAGCAACAAAAATGTTGGGCTGTCTTCAGCGATAGATAAATGCATTGAAAGAAGGGGACAACAGGATTTATATATCCCTATGTCCTACTTCTTAAGAAAATAATAAAAATTAAGAAAATTATAAATTTAAATTATATAATTTAAATTATAAATTATAAACTTAAATTTATAAATTAAGAAAATAATAAAAATCACATTCAAAAGCAGAAACACTTCCTGCTGATAGGATCTTTTAAATGATGGGGTATCTCCAGATATGGAATACTGTCACACATTCAAGTGACTCTTTGCTGTCAGGCTAAGGAACAGATGGCCTCATGTCCTGTGGGGAACCAGCACAACGGAAAGCACTTTGCACACATACAAGGGAGTTGAAAGTGTTTTAAAAATATTTTGAAGAGTGGTTTTGAAACCCGAAAGTGCAAGATAACCAAAGAACAAGATATCGGAGCAAGACAGATGAAGACATCTGTCTTGTCTATACTACCAACTAGCAGCCAACTACATCAGTCTGTAAGTACTATCATCAGTATTGGTGTAGTGTGAATTGCACTGGACTGCATGCCAAATCACTCTCCCCTTGAGCAACTCTCTCCTTGAGCAGGAGTTGAGAGTCGAGCAACTCTCTAGGTTAGAGATTCCTTACCTGAGACTGAGATCCTTCCTTACCCAAGACAGAGAGATTCCTTACCCATGACAGATCCTTGATAAGTGACTGATAGCATGCTGAATTAATGCTTTGAAGCATTACTAATTCATATAATTAATCAATATTATTATAAACATTGAATGGATAATTCCATTAGACACCAACCGTTGTTCAAGTCTGAGACTTAGTTTGGACCCAGCTTTAGAGAGGCTCCAAAAGGAGTTCAGAAAGCAAGGGAGTCCACTCATAGCTCACCGGAGGGGCTGTCTTTACTCTATGCGTCTCTGGTCTCTGTGTGAATCTTCTAACTCGATTCTAACTCAACCTTCTTTTCTACATTTCTTCCATGCAGTAATTAATAAAGTGAACCTTGCCATCAAACTTACTGAATTGTGTCAAATCACTGTTAAACTTTGTTAAATTCCATCAAACTTGTTAAACTGTTGAATTATTATTTTACCTCAATAAAACATACGCTACTTCTCTCTACTCTTGAGTGAGGTGCATTCCACTTGCACAAAACAGTGACCATCAACTACAGCCATTAGTTCACATATAACCACCATGAGAAAGCATACTTTCAGCACCCTATTTCAAACATTAATAATCTGTAAGACATCAGCACACTTAATGTGATCCCTGCTTCTCTTCAGGAAGCATGAACTGCGCTCCTATGCAAGTCATCTTTTAATACATTGGATGGTAACTTCCTGACTGACTGAATTGTTCCAGGAGCTATGAAAGCAGAGACAGTTCTCACTGCTTCAATGTCATCAGGCCCATTGAGTAAAGAGAATCCAAACATCCAAACAATACTGAACAGTGAGAAAAGAACCATAGCCCTGTAAATCAAATGAACTTTGCCACTGATACCAATGGGACCAGGATTTTAAAAAATAACAAGGAGACTAACAACATGTGAAAGGAGAGAATGTAACCATGTCTATTTTTTCAAAAAGTCAGTGCTGGCATTTTGCTGACCTGCACTCCTCTTTAATTTCAATTCACTACATAAAGAGCATTGTAGTGTTGCTGAATGCTGGCAAACCAACCGTTTTCTGTCTCATTGCAGGGAATGAAGTCATATCATATCCTTTTGACTTCTAAAAGAGACAATTCCTGTAAGTATGCATTACCTTAACAGCAGAAGGTGCTTCAATTGTCTGTGTTTTGAGGGGTTGGCTAACACTAGCACTTGCTGGTTTCTTCTAAAAAAAAAAAAAGACATAATAAAGGTCAGAAGTGTTGATGAAGAAGGAGAAAAGCCAAGCAGAACTGCAAACAAAGCAGTATATAGAAAGGTACACTAAAAAAACTGTCCATTAGAACATTTTATACAAGGCAAGTCATCCAGAAATAATTTCTATGTAACTTTAATTGACAAAATTAATTTCAGTTTTGCTTAGCCCAGAAAAGGCTGTTATGTTGCACTTAAATCTGGGCCATTTCCTGCAGCAGAGTGACTCCATTTTAATTAACAGTTAAAGCAACAGTAACCATATATACTTTAATGAAAAGTATCAATGAAAATAAGGTTGGTAAGCTATGCTGTACAGACTTAACTTGAACCACCACGCAGAAGTTAACATTATACCTCAGGAAGTAAAGATGTAAAGACAAAGGCAGAATAATGGGTTTTCTAGTCAGTAAATATTCTTTCAACTGAAACAACAAAGCCATGACAACCTCCCATTTTTGACCAATGCAATGCCATTATCATCAAGTACCATCAGGTACCGCTGCAAAAACTCAGCAACTGCTGAAATCACACCTCACAAAGTCTGGATAAATAAGAGATTAGTAATGAATGCAGCAAAAAGCTTTTTCAGGTTCTTGGAGGCAGCAGATGGGTAAGACCTATTCATTTCTCTGGTAAGCTGAAAATCCACAACACAGCTAAAGAGTACAGACTTACATTATCCTCTACAGACAGGGAAGTCTGCAGAATGACCAGAGGTTCAATAACCAACCTCATATGCAAACTCAGAAACACCAGTTTGCAACTGATGGGATGCTAGGTACTGTAACAGACTGAGAGACTCTGTCATTAAAGACCTCTTTCATTAATTCCACCTCTTGCTCTCCAAAACCAGGACAGCATCTCAGATAAACAAACTGCACATTTAAGTCACCCTCCAGCCAGAGCCTGGGGCACTGGGCCACCCTTATGCAAGACTGACATCACAAAAATGTGGACCAGATTGACAAAAAGTGGGGTATTTACATCAAGGATTTCACACTTCACACTGGTGACACTGGAAACAGTGACATCCAAGTAAGACTTCACAGCTTGTTTCAAAAAACAAGTATAATAGTGATTTTTCCAGTTAGAGGGATGTTAGGAGTGTGACTACCTCCACCAGACACTCCAGTCCAGGCACTCCTGCCTGACCCACAGTGCTGCCCAGTACAGACCAGTACTACCCAGTACAGACCTGCATAGCTTCTGGGGCCCAGCCCAGCACCAGGCTGATTGGTGGGGTTCCAAGTTCATCCAGGAACAAAACTAAGCACATATCCCGGAGACAGATGAGCAGGCAGGACACTGGCACAGCCAGCTGCACTGTTGTCCAGCAGCACCCACACACTCAACTCACCATAACAACCAGCACCCACAGCTGTGTCTCCTCCTCTGGGGCTCCAGAGCCAGGAGGGCACTAGTGCAATCACGCACTCAGCACCCTCCAGGCTTATGAGCATGGGCACTGTTGCAGGTCCCCCCAGCACCGTCATGGCCATTCTGCCACCTTGGCACCCCTGCCCATACCCCAGCAATTTGATGCTACCACGGGTCCCCCTCGGTGCTTGCTGCAAATACGCAGTAAACACAACCTCATCCCATCAGCACCCCAAACTCAGCACGGACCCTCTGCCCACATGACACCCCTGCCCAGACTGGGGTCTCCTGCTCACCACTGGCCCAGCTGCAGGTTTGCTGGTGAACACATGCACACCCCACACAACAAACCCCTGCCCTGGGGAGGACACAGACACTCGCCTCCCACCCTGCAGCTGGCACCAGCACCAGGCTGTGATCCCTCTATGTCCACCTATCAGCTGGTACCATCCCACTGACCCCACCAGCATGCCAGACCCCCACCGGGCTGCCAGCCTCATCAGCTGCAAAGTCCAGCTCTGCTGCAGCCTCCCCAGAGCCCACCCACTGCTGCCACTGCCCACGGTCATTTCTGGTTGTTGCCCCCACTGACACTAATTGCTCAGGTTTGGTATCTCTGCACTTCTGTCCCTTCCCTTCCTTACGCTTCCAGCTGAGGAGATAAATATCTTTATGCCCAAGTAGTCAGGTTTGTTCTTATTGCAGCCTCCCTCATCTTATTTACATGACCAAGTAGGCAGGTTTGTCGCTATTTTCTCCTCATGGCTCCTTTGACCAGATGCCCCTAAATAGCAGACACTCTCCTTCCACACACCCTTCAACCCTCATTACAATGAACATTATTAATGCCCTTCAGAAACCAGCAGTCCTCCGGCCCTAGGTGGCAATGCTCCTGAAGGCAGGTGACAGAGGTGTGATGCACTGCAATTTTCTAGAGACAGTACAGAGATGCAGAACACTTTGGGTTTTACTGATGTAGTGCATTAAAGACTCAGTAGAAAGTATTAGCCATAAACGCTTCAGCTTTTAAATAAGTTATTAAGTTGTTGAAGGAACAGAAAATTTTAAGTGCTACCTCCTTCCATTTTCAAAAACAAAAGGAAAAAAAAAAACCTCAAAAAAGAGCAGACCTCAGAAGAGCAATCAGTACACCAGGTATACCTTCATTATTGTAGCTCCCAGCTTGCACCTCAGGCTCAACCTTTGGTTCAGGACCTCATGGTCATGGTACTCAGAGCTTACTTTTGGTACAGAAGTATTTCTAACATAATTATGATGCTCTGAAAATCCACAAATAAATTACTGTTTTGAAGAGGGAGTTTTTATAACACCTACCAACATACTCAAAAATTTCAGGCACAAGGTGTGGCAGCCTGACCCTGGCTGGATGCCTTGTGCCCACCCAGCTGGACAGGGGAGAGAAAATACAACAAAAGGGTTGTGGGTAAAGGTGAGGGTAGGGAGATGATTCACTAATTACTGTCATGGGCAAAACAGACTTGACTTGGGGAAATTAGTTTAATTTAATTAGTTGGCTTCTTTTATTACTAATCAAACCAGAGTAGGTCAATGAAGAATAAAACCAAATCATACAAAACCTTCTCTCCACCCCTCCCTTCTTCCAGGGCTCAATTTCACTCCTGAATTAACTACCTCCTGCCCCCACAGTGGCACAGGGAGATGAGGAAAGGGGATTGTGGTCAGTTTGTCACTAGCAGCCTCTGCTGCTATGTCTCCTCAGGGGATCACAAACTGTTCCAGGGAGAGTCCCCTACAGGGCACAGCCCTTCAGGAACTGACAGCTCCAGTGTGGGTCCTCCACCAGGTCACAGGTCCTGCCAGCAAACCTGCTCCTGTGGGCTCCTGTCTCCATAGGGCCACAGGTCCTGCCAGAAGCCTGCTCCAGCACGGGTTTCCTACAGCCTCCTTCGGGCCTCCACCTGCTCTGGCATCGGGTCCTCCCTAGGTTGCAGATGGATATCTGCTCCACCATGGGCTGCAAGGCACAGCCTGCCTCACCATGATCTGCACCACAGGCTGCAGGGGAATCAATCTGCTCTGGCACCTGGAGAACATCCTCCCTCCTTCCTCACTGACCTTGGGGTCTGCAGAGCTGCTGCTCTCATGTATTCTCGCTCCTCTCTCTGGTTGCAGTTGCACACACAGCTTTTCCATCTTTGCAAATATGTTATCTCAGAGGTGCTACCACTGTTACTCAGCCTTGGCCAGCAGTGGGTCTGTCTTAGGGGTGGCTGCACTGGGTCCATGAGACATGGGGCAGCTTTCAGCATCTTCTCACAGAAGCCACCCCTGTAGCCCCTCTGCTACCAAAACCTTGCCACATAAAACCAATACACAAGTCTAGCCGGTTTCCCCACATTCCCCTCCAAGCATGAGCTAGGAAAAAACCTAATAGAGTGAAATAAATCCTTGCCCTGAGCATGAACTTCTGTTAATCAATTAAACAGTATGAAGGAAAAATTGTTAATGTGTACATTTTTCTGTTTCATGGTAAGTGGAACAGCAATAAAGATACACAGGTAGGAGAGACAGGAGAAAAAGAAGCAAATAAATTCTCTGGAGTAGAGAAAGCCTACCTAGAGATAAGGTACATGGAAAGTTAAGCCACCACAGCAAATCATTACGCTTTGCTGAATACTCATCACAGCAGGCTGAGGGATACATTTCAGTTCCCAGGGCTATCTTTCAACAGTAACTTCTTTGGTATTTACCCCTTAATGCATTTGTAAAAACAGAAAAATTCACCACATCATGCTGCTAGGTTCATCCTTCTTTAACACTTATTGAAATAATGGGTTTATGTGCTTCCCAGCATCCTCCCCACAATGCCCCTTCCAGGCAAACCAGCTCTGACATCCTTTATCAACAAATCCATTAGAGCTGTTCCCATCTTTTCCCCTTCCTAGAAGTGGAAAAGTTTTTTTTTCCTGTGACAGTCTCAGACACAATCAGCTGAAGAAGCACCTTGCAGCTGTACTCACATCTCCTTCCCAACCTGATAATAATAGGCTAATGAATTACCAAAGCTTAGCTTCTTTAGGAGAATCAAGAGCCTGCACAGAATTGTGCATGAAGGAATGAAAGCTCTGGCATACAGGTACTTACAACTTACTCTTCCTTGTTAGCAATGGCTTCAAAACAAAAAGCCAAAACATTGTTTCAGAGTGAAATACTAATTCCCCACATTTAATAAAGGGGAGATAAAACATGTATCTCTTTGATATGTAGATTTTCTGAGGGAAGACATGATTAAGACTGATGTCTAGAAATAAGGAATAAATATTCATTTTGGACTATAACATTCAAGTGTTATAATACTGCAAAGAGAATGCATATAGTTGTTTTAAATAAAAAAAAAAAAAACAAGAAAAGAAAATCACATGAGGAAAGAATGTGCAGTCTCTTGTCCTAGAAATGCTTTTGACAACTACCTTTTGAATCTTAGCCAAAGAAGAACAAAAAGAAAGTGAGACAGGCAAAGAAGCTGGTTCTGTACTGCTCAGAAACCCTCCACTCCTCCACTGAGGATCACACTCCCCTGCAGCCACCAGGTGCTCTTGCGGTGGATAAAAACTCAACCAATGCAGTTTAAAATAAATAATTTGGTACCAAAATGCAAAGAAGCCTCACAAATGCTTCAGTCAAAGTTATTTATGCACTTCCATAACCCAGACTAGTACTGGGCACCCCAACAGATTTTTATCACTCATGAAGTCATTACTCAACGTTATACCCCTGGACTCCGAGTAACTGAATCCTGCATGACAAGCATCAGGATTAAAAGCTATCCCAGAAATCCTGAGGTCAGAGCAAAGAATCAGCTCCAAAAGGGCAGTGATGCTTCAGTGCCAATTAACATTGTCATCTTTTCAAACTAAAGAATGTATTTCCTGTTAAGAATAATGAGCTGAGCTAGCAGTATGTATTTTGTCTACACTGCTGTAAAGCATGAATCAAAATGGCAGGATGCATTAGGAGGGTCTTGTTTCATACCATAGCCGGTAAAACTTGGCCCCATTCTAAGCTGGGGCTTCAAATTCCTAGAATATATGATTCTGTCTTCCTTTTAATACCGCATTTTTATGTTCAGATGCCAACAATTCACAGGCTAGTTTTTTAGACTGATACAGAAGCTCTCCTCTGTTTTTCCCTCTATGACAGTAAAAAGAGGATAGGTCTTTCCAAGGAAGGAAAATGAAATTTCCTATTCCATATACTTTTCAATAGCATGCTGCAAACATGTTGACTCAGAACCACAATGTCAACACAGTGAGAACACAGGCAGATATGCAAAAAGAGCAGCACATCACTTACTCTTACTGGATTCAGGTGCATCCAAGCTGCAAACATGCAGCAACTTCAAGTGCCTGAGCAACCCACGAATTCCAACAACAGTCTTTTCTGCTAGCATCTACCAGACATACATCCACAAGGAATTAAAACGTTTCATTAAAGCTGATTTAGATCAAGAAGTCTCCTTCTTAGAATGTGAATTCAACAAATGTAAGGTTCTGACAACCAAGACATTATATCCTTGTGACTGGAACCTTTGTCTTTGAGCAATGACTAATACAACCATAACACACACACACTTTCATGGTCAACTATGCTAATAAAGAAGTGTGTATCTTCTTTTGATTACATATTCTAGCACACCTGCAGTTTCCAGCTTTGTCCCTCCAGCAAATCTTTCACCTCTGTCTACAAGACACCAGGTATAGATACACATATAGATAGTTGCTCATCACTGGACTAACAGATTATGTGTATTTCAACCTAAAGCTGACCATTCCTGTGGCAAGTAGATCCCCCAGTCTATCTAGACGTGCTTGAGTAGCACCAGTGAAATAAGGCAAGGCAGTATGAGTGTCTTTGCTAACAGGTAATGAAGCAAAGATCAATCGGATCCAAGAGCAACATGGCCCTATGAAGCAGGATTATCACAGTCCTAGCCCCTCTGAAACCCTTCCACAATACCTTCTCTCTTGTGCTAGATGCAATGCACTGAGTATTAATGCAACCAAAGGACTTCCAAGTAACTGCCACAGGCTGCTGTGAAGGATCAGGGTTAAAGTAAAAAGGGTATATTAAATCTAAGGCCACATCTTAATTCTGTTCTCAGAAATTAAACAGACTAAATTTAGTATCCTAGAAGGAAGAGTTGGAACCCTAGTACTACATTAAACTTCATGTTTCCAGCCACTGAGCAGAGGAGGTGAGAGCTGGACACTTGGGAAGAGTGGCAGGGAAGGACTGTGTCCTTCCTTTACTTTCCAGCCTGCGGAGCCATTCAGCAGAACAGAGGTTGCTGGAAACTGCTGAACTCACCTGCTGTCTGTCTCTTCCAGCCAATCAGTTGGCTCTAGCTGTGCAATTTAAGTGTCAGCACCCTCCAGTGTAGTACAACAGAGTGGATTTTAGAAGCTGCATTTTCAAGTGAGGAGTAAACACAAACTGCAGCTGCCAGCCGTGCTACCAGTACCATGCAGAAAGGGAGGCCTGTTCCATGATTCAGATGGAAAGGCTCACGGCCTTCAGAGAGTTCATGGCTTCGCCTTTGAGCTTAGAGGATGCTGTTTATTATACACTGAGTGGACCAGCCTGGTACTTGGCAACCTGATTTCTTTTCTGTCCTACTGAGCAGTTGGATGACCTTAAATGAGTCAAATCCAGCTCTCTGTTTCAGCACCTCCCATTCCCCACATTTTATCTAAGTCACTCAGGTAATATGTCTAGTCTCCTCTGTACAACATTGGAAGATCTAAGGATGAAAGGACTGTGTGATAGTCAAGCAATAAGCTACTAGAAACAAAAAGTAAATACTTCTGGAAGGAACAATCATGAACTAACATCTGTTAGTACATCACAGATAAAATGCACATACTCCCCACTGTGATTGCATGTAATTCCAAAACTATAGTGTTATTAAATAGATCATCTTCACACTGGTAACTCCTAACTCTTTTAAAGCATTATTTTATCACATTATGATGCTAGAAATGGAAAAATGTAATGGAGCCATTAAATCTCCTCCACACCTCTGTCCAAGTACATGTCTTGCCAAGTAGGTTTTCATTTACGGAAAACCTGCTGGGTTTTTTTCAATCTACTTTTAAGTCTCTAAGAATGAAAGGCTTGAGAAGTCCATTCTATGCCTTACACATTTTGAGCTCTCCTTGATGAAGCAGCTAATTAGCATCTGCCACTCACTATATACCCAAAGAATCAGAGGAACAAAGTCATTTATTGTTATTTTTAGCTACACAATGAGTATACAGGCTTTTACAATTTTCCCTTCAATATGAATATGAATTCTTCAAAGACCTTCATGTCTTCTTGTCATTTTTATAATGCATTACCAAATCTTTTCTTGTAGGGAGGTGAACAAACTCAATATGCTAGACAAGGTTGTCTACAGGTATCTACAGATAGATCATAAATTTCTGCTTCAAAAAGCAGGCGTAACCTCTGACTTTTAGACAATATATGACATTGAAGACTCTTAAGAAAGCTGTACAAAGATTTTAATTGCTATCTCAACTGCTTAAAAATATCAGAGTGCTTTGGAGGTGGATGTGAACCAAGGTGGGCCTGAACCTGTTCAGTGGGCCTAAGGAAAAGCGATTTGATCTACTTTCCCTTTTAAGTATTGTAAAGTAAATGAGGAACAAGTCAAATACAAAAATAAATTCACAAGAGGAAGCATAAATGCAGGATTCTAAGGACTCAAAAAGCAAAACCTTCTTTTACTAGCTAGAAATAATGTTCCCAGTGAAAGGTCAGAAGCAGTAACTCCACAACCCAAACTATGGGCTTCAACTCCCAGCCTTCCCAAGAAGTCAGCACTTCTATATTCAGAACAACATGCAAAGAATTTGGCATTAAACTTAGCATGTATAAAAGAACAATGCTATTTAAGCAGTAATTAAAACTGTCCAGAGAGGAAAGGAGGAACACGTTCTCAGGCTAGACAAGCCTTCCTTGGTATTTGGACAGGAAAGAAAGGTAATTGCTTTAATCATCCACTTCAGAGGATGGCAGTAAAAGCATGCACTGGCCTTGATTTGCACTGCAGTTAAAGGCACCACAGCTTAGACAAAGTTATTTTCCACATAGCTTCTGCTGTGAATATAGTACCAGGCACGCCTATTTCTAGCTTCACTGTGTCAGTGACAGACATTTGAAGCCAACATGTAGACAGTTAGTAACAGGCATACATACAAATTCTTCTCTTTCTGTATCTAATGTTAGCCTTCCTCAGGGAAGGTCTGCTCCTGCTTGCAATAGAAGAGATTCTTGGGGAACTAATTATCAGTACCAGGATTCACATTCTGACTTGGACACCTCCTCTTTGTAATACCAGCCTGACTCACTAGCACACAAGGACCTACCTCCCAGTGGCTAACAATGAGACAGCTGACCTTTCCAAGTACTGTTCCTAACACTGCCTGCAACCCATATTGCTTCTGACTATAAAATTGCTTCTATAAACCCAGTGTTATAACCCAGCAGGGACTCTTGAACCAGTTCCTGAGGAAGCAAGACAAATAAATATATTTTCTAAAATACAACATGGCCCACATATTTACAAGCATGCCAGGAAATGGCACAGACATCTGTGCAACATCTATGTATGAATTTGGATTTGTATCTTTGGAAGAAAAGCCAGGATACAACCAGGGTGGAAAGCGTCACAGTGCACTTGCTTCATCCCTACTTCTGGACAATTGAAAAACTGGGATCATCAGATGCGTCCCACAGTGTACCTGCACTGCAGAACAGACATATCTACCAAGATCATTTCCATCAATACAAATGTGAAGTATTTGTGAAAGGATCAACAGAACAAAGAAATATTTTCAGCAGGCTGCTCAGCAGTACAAGACAGAGCTATACATTCCTGGAATGAATGAGTAACTACAGTCACCAGTTAATTACACCACTTTGCTGTCAAAACACAAAAACCTGTATGGGGCGGAATTCACTACCAATGATTCTTAGCATGTTCAAATACTTGAATTTACCTCTGCTACACCTGCTTCTTTCTCTCCTGATTTGGAAGAAGTTCCACTTGCCTTGTTGTCACCATGCTGTTAAACAGAGAAAATAAATGCGTAGTTAAGATCTTACAGTATACCTTCTATGTAGAGAAATTCCCAAACATCTTAGTGCATGTATGATGCCTTTCATCTACCACAATATGACAGAAGAGAACATCCTAAGTTTTCCTTCTCACTAATGGACAGGGTTTCTAAATGATCTGCTGGATATCTTCAAGCAAAATCACAGTCATGAAGTCATGCCAGGGCAGTACATGTAACATAATTACTCCTGTGACAAGTTCTGGAAGATATTAAGCTTATCACTCATTCCTCACCAGCCCAGCACTCTTCAATACTGGCTTTAGAAACACTGTCAGTCCCACCAGCCTCAGAAGAAACTGAACATCTCTCAGAGAGACCAACACAATATACACTATCATGAGCACTCCAACACCTGCTTAGACACATTAGAATGCTCATTATGCCCAGCCTTCTTTACCTGGAGGAAAGCTGTTACTATTTTCTCCAGAATTCTGCTGCTGATATGCAAGAACTAAATGCTGTAGCAGTGCAGGCACAGGTACACATTAGGAAATACAGTTCTTCTACATCTTCCAAACCTCCTTCATCTTACATTCCCTCCAGGACTTCAAACCTCTGCTTTCATCCAACCTTATGTGCAATCCCATCTGCTGCCCAAGTGTAGCAGTGTACAGAAGGACAGAGTTTGTTCAGCATGCACACTGGCATCCAGCGCATGCTTTACTCTCTGCATCTCTGGTGAGCAGTGAATATGGCCCCTCAGAAAAGCTTTTTCAAAAGCAAATTGTTTAATCTTTAGAATAGTAAAAAACAAAACATTTTACCATGAATACAGAAGTCGCTGTTATCTGATGGCTAGTGTTAACTTCCAAAAGCAACTGAGACACCTGGGAATGAGGATTCATGTCCAGTTTGTTTTGTTAAGTAAATAGAGGAGATTATTTGAGACCCATTTATTCCTTCTGTTTTGAGGACTGAGCAGCAGGAGGTAAAGTTTGCTAACCCACTAATGTAACGAGTTTGTACAGGTTTCTCTTTACATGGCTACAGGGAGAAAGTAATGATCCATGTATGATTGCACTATCTTCAATAGGAACACGTTCAAGCACATCAGCAGACATGCTGGGAAAATATTAAAGCTGAACGAACAAGCAAGACTAAAAAAGAACTAGCATGTGTCTAATCTGTTTCCACTATTTTGGTCTATGACAGCATTTTCAAAAATTGTTTTAGACAGCCTCTAACAATTCAAGTTTTTAAAATTAGTTTGGGCATGAATAAGATACTTGACAAGTTTTAAAATTGAAAATACTATTCTCATATTCCAATTGTGCCTCTTCAGAGGAAAAACAGTCCTTGTAGGTTGTTGTTTAATATAAGAGATGAATTGACTCAGTGTCCTGTAATAGCACTTTCAGTATAGACACAATTAGCCTCATTATCTGCACTTTTTAGTGATACAATGAAAGCGCACACCACATACCTCTGAAAGCAACGTCAGTAAGTGCGTTTTTGCTTACAAAGTGGTAAGTCCAGAGCCAGCACTGCTACACACTCAGGAGCCACAGCTCCTACCCAGCAAAACTTCGTTGTGTGGACCAGCCCTCTTCCTAAACAGATACCCTTGGCACAAAGTGCTACCTAGATTCAGCTACTAAAACAAGCACGCCTTTCTGTACCCTGCACATATTTTACTGCTTTTATCCATTTGCTTCTTCAACATTGGGCATAGCTTTAAAAGCAGCAACACCATTTAAAGCTTAGATGTTTTTTTTTCTTTTGCTAAAACAACTCCAGAATGCAGGAGTCTTACATACCTCCTACAGAGTGTGCCAGGCTTTTACCAGGGCCAAATCTGGTGTTACTCTTTCTCCCTAATCCATCTCCTTGTCTTCACACCAAGGAAACCCATACCAGACAGGACCACAGCATCAACAGGGCCTCCGGTCTCAAGACTACAAAGAAGAAGATAACGCTGTACCAGCAAGTCACAGACAGAGCTCGGAGTGTGCCCTCTTGGGTGCCAAGACTTCTGTGTTTGCCTGCCTCAGCATCCACTTTTCCTCTTTTCCCATCCTCAGCTTGACAGCTAGGCACAGCTGTCTATGCTGCTTGCAGAGGGCAGGACAAGGGGCCTAGCAGCATTCCCTCAAGCAGGGTATCAAAGCCATGTTCCAGAAGGACCCCAGAGCAGCTTCACTGGCCAGAGAGAAAAAGGAATGGACCAGGACAATGGCCACAACTTTGCTACCCCTAAATTCAAGTGAGAGAGAGATTAAATGCATGCTGTCTTCCCTCTAAAAGGCTGTGCCAAGTAACACCTACAACAACAACGCTGTGACTTAAAGGCCAAATACTGTTCATCGCGTATGACCTGACCAAAGTAATTTTCTATCCAGTAAGTTGGAATCACACACTGTGTGCACATTCATCACTGATACTCTCTGGACTTGGATAATAAAAGAGTCTATGAAAGTATTACCTCACTTTAAAGTCTGCCATCCTGAGGAGGTAACCTGGGAATGCAACTTTCTAACACACCTTCTGAGAAGACCGCACTGGTTCCCTGAACAGCTGATGCTTGAGACAAAATGAGACCCTGTTTCAAAAATGCCTTTCAGCAGCTCTTTTCTGCTCTGTATTTCCAAGCTTTGAACCTTCTACTGAAAAAAAAAATAATAATAAAAGAAATCAATCAATCTGCTTAGCAAGAGGCTAAGCAAGCTCAGGTTTTCCAGAACAGTATGCATCCATCACTCTTTTACATTCTCAAGTGGATGACAGAGTTGACTTTTCCTTTGGGCACTCTTTCTTTTTTCCACTCATCTTTCGTTACATTGCCAAAGAAATATATCCATAACCAGGCAGAGGACAGGAGCAGCTCCAGGTCTGTCACACAGACAGTGGGCATGAAGTTGAAGTTACATTTCTAGTTCAACTAAGGAATTAACAACAATTCCTTACAGTTGTTAAGTTGGCCCAAAATATTTTCCATCTCTACTAACTAAAACTGAAACACATAAACCCACTCATAATCACATGCTCAGAAAATACAAAGAAGTATCATGAACCAGAACATTTATCCTGAGATATTCATCTTATTCAACAGTGCACAAAAATGTCATGACACTGTTGTTTTATAGACACAACTTTAACTTCTTATACAAAGAGCAACTAGAAAGAAACTGGCCTCAGTGAAAAGCACAGGGCAAAATTCTAAAAACTGAACACATGACTACATTCTCAGCCCAAGCTTACACAAATCAGACCTCAACTAAAAGTCTTGCATCAAGAAATTCCTACTAAACCTCAGGAGCCCCATAAGCATAAATGAACTTTTGGTTCAAAGCCATTGAGCAGCATCTCAGAGGACTGCAGTGACAACACGCTCAGTCACTGGGTGAGAAGGGAAGCCTCCTTGCAAGCCTCTCAGATTAAGTCAACCAACTTTGCACTGCAGATATTAAAGGAAATGCATCATTCCATACAGAGAGGAATCTGACCTACTGTTTTCAGTTGAAACTGAGAATGCAGCAGAGATCGTTGATGCTGCTCAGGAGACTGCCAAATGGAAAGAGGTGGCAGGGGAACTACAATCAAGCAATGTAAGGAATGGAAAGGTGAAACCTAGATTCTTATTACAGCCATCCTGTTCTGTTTTAAATACACAAGCCAGTAAAAACCTTGGTAGAGAGACCAGTGAATCTTTTTTGTGTCTGTTCTCTCTCTCACCTTTTCTGCTTTCCTTCTCATCCTTCAGGAAGGTCTCCCAGGCAGAAACTGTCCTGTGCACTGGGCCAGAGCATGCTGCAGTCCCACACAGAGGCCTGCAGGCGCTATTCTGGTGCCAAAACTGTAACCACGGGTTTACCACAGAGCACGTGGGTCAGTGGTTTCCTTACCTGATCACAAATAGCAGCACACTGTCTTAGCATCTTTTTGTACATTGGATTCAGTGACCCAGGACAACAGAGGCCTTTAACATTCATGTCATCACTTAACGCAGCAATTCCCAAACATTCCTCCCTGTAACTTGGTGTCCTCCACCATACTGTATCACTGATTTGACACACAATACACAATACTCAAAAACGTTTCAAAATGCCTATCTAAGCTACTTACAGCAATTTAAAATTTAACAGATACTATTTACCTGATTATATATTCAGGAAATACATTATGTTTTCTTCTGAAACCCACCTTACACAGTGCATACTTTCCATAAAACTTTAACAGAACACAAACTTTTTTTCACTGCTCTGTAAAGAGACCGTTTCCGCATATGACTAATAAACTATAAAGAAGACTTTCAACAGCAATTGCAGGTTTATAATGACTAACGACCTAAATCCAGCCAAACCACGTGGAGCTATGAGACAGCTATGGTTTATTCAGGGAGAATCTAGCAAGTGACAACATTTCCTGGCAACTCCACTACCTACCTGCAGTTACCATATGTTCCTGAGAACAGACACACTACGAGGATTTTTCCAAAGCAGAAACAATCCCATAAAAATTCTGCCTTATGTCACACATCGCTATGTTTTGACCGAGTGGTACAGTTTTCGTCAGCTAGCAAGCTCTGCCTTACTTCAGAAGATGACAGAAACTGCCAAATCCCTGATTTTTCAGCGTCACTTATCCGCGGCAGGATGATAGAAGTACATCCAGAGTACACCACATTCTCATCTGACCTGAAATTCTACTGCACGAACGCTTTGGGGGAAAAAAAAAAAGGAAAGAAAAAAGAAGCGCTGATGTACCTTCTGTCACCGTAAAATCCTTTCCTAAGTCTTAAAGACAGAGAGGGGAGGCCGCCCGCCGGAGCGGCACGCCGCCGCCCCGTTCCTTCCCCCGGGGGTGGCCCAGGCTCCCCGGCCGTCCCGCCGCACCCCTGCATTTACCGTGGCGTACCACCACCTCGCGAAAGCCATGGTGCTGCCCTCTGCTCGCTGCTCCCTGCTGCCCGGCTCGGCTCGTCAAGGCCTGGGCCGCACCCCGCCCCACCAGCCGCCTCCACCCCAGGGCGGCACCGCCGCGGCAGCAGCCTCCCACTCCCGGCCCTACGGCACCAGGGCAGTGACCGCGGCCACGCCGAGCCCGTGAGGCAGCTCGGGCAGCGCCGCCGGGGCTCGCCACTGCCATCCCCACAGCGCCCTGGGGACTACAGCCACCCGCCCCGCCGCCCGAGCCCCACCTTACCGCGGCGGGGGGCGGCTGCCTCCCCGTCCCGGGCTGAGACATAGTGGCGGGACTCCCTTCCGCCTGCCCCGGTGCGGCTCTGGGCCACGGAGAAGCTAGGGTCGGCCGGCGAAGCAAGGGGAAGCGACCGATCTAGGGGCGCGGCGGTACCAGTGGCACAGCTTTCTGGGGCGGTGGCGGATCCTCCCCTTCCTGCCGGGACCAGGGGGGGGACGCGGGAGGAGGAGGGCTGAGGTTCGCGGCGATGGCTTCAGTCCGGAGAAAGCTGCGGGCATGCCCCCGACTCGCAAGCGCCGGGGCAGGGCAACGCTCACCCGAAACTAGAGTGCCTTTTCTTGAATAGAAGAGGTGAAGGGGCAGATTCTTTTCTTTTGCTGCGAAAGACTTTACCATTGGAAGAGCTTTGGGTATGGACACCCGACCCTCAGCTGGAGGTTGGTTTGAGGCAGCTCGTGTCAGAGATCCTGCCTCCACGGCTTCTCCCTAGAGGGAGCCGGACGGTGGGTGTGTGTGCGTGCTCTGTCGTCCCGGCTCCTCTACCAGCCTCCAGCCTTTGCCAGTAGCTTCGGCTTGAACCCACGCTAAAGGAAGGGTACATCTTCACACCTTCCTGCAAAACCATGCCCTTGGTTTTGAGCAGGTCATACATCCTGTAGGTTGCTGTGGTGGTAGCGTTCATGTTTAGGGGATTTAGCATAGCTAGGGTTGTTAAATGTAAAGGGTTTCCGGGTCTGATGTTTATTTGAGAGTGGGACGCAAATGTCTCTGGCCGTGTAAATCTACACAAATGAGCTGTGTGGGGTGTAGTGATGGCCCTTCCAAACTACTGCAGGAACAGGTCGTGGTCAGTCAGAGTTGAAAGAATCATAGAATCATAGAATGGTTTGTGTTAGAAAGAACTTTAAAGCCCATCCAGTTCAACACTCTGCCATGGGCAGGGGCACCTCCCACTAGACCAGGTTGCTCCAAGCCCCGTCCAACCTGGCCTTGAACGCTGACAGGGATGGGGCAGCCACAGCTTCTCTGGGCAACCTGTGCCAGGGCCTCAGCACTCTCACGGGGAAGAACTTCCTAAGATCTGATCTCAGTCTCCCCTCTGTCAGGTTAAAGCCATTCCCCCTTGTGCTGTCCCTACAGGCCCTTGTCCAAAGCCTGCTCCAGGTTTCTTGCAGCCCCTTTAGGCACTGGGAGCTGCTCTAAGGCCTCCCCTTAAGGAGCCGTATTTTCTCCAGGCTGAACCAGCCCAGCTCTCTCAGCCTGTCTCCAGAGCAGAGCTGCTCCAGCCCTCGCAGCATCTCTGTGGCCTCCTCTGGACTCACTCCAACAGCTCCATGTCCCTCTTGTGTTGTTGCCCCAGAGCTGGACACAGGACTGCAGGGGGGGGTCTCTCCAGAGTGCAGCAGAATGACAGAATCCCCTCCCTGACCTACTGCTCATGCTCTGGGAATGCAGCCCAGCACACGGGAGATCTGGGCTCAAGCGTGCACTGAAGCTGGGTCATAGGAAGCTTCTTATCAACCAACACCCCCAAGTCCTTCTCAGGACGAAAGATGAAGCACATCCAAGCCACCATGACCAAAACCTGGAAAATGCTCTCTGAGCAGGAATGGTGCAGTCCTGAGCCCTGTTTGACCAAGTCTCCTGTTCATGTGGATATGTAGCTGGAATGAAAAATTCATTGTTTACCAACAGCACTACTCTGAGGCTCCCTCAGTAAGGAAACAAAATGTGACTGAGGTGGTGTGGCAAATATTCTTGAAGCATTGTGGCAAGAATGATGGATTATAACATAAGTCAACCTCCAGTAAAAGAGGTTCAAAATGCAATAGATGACTTGCTGCCTGTAGGTACTTAAACACAGGTTGCATGCAGGAATTGGCACAGTTCATCAGTTTTGTCCTGCCCAGGTCTTGTTTATGCACAGTTTAAGTAAAATAAAAAGGTGTTTTGGTTGTTCTGTGCTAGGGAATCCCAAGTTTAGGCTGGTTGGGTGCAAAAAGCAATTGGATGAGCTGTATTACTCTGAAGAGGTAACAGCAGCAGTGGATCCTGCACATGAGCTTGGGCGAGGAGGCTGTCTCTATCAGCAGAAGGAAGCAGAAGTGTCTGAGTCTTCAGCAAGTGCTCACCACCTAAGCAGCGACAGGGCAAGCCACTTAGTGGAAAGTCTGTAAAGTCAGTTAGTGCTCGTGCATTCTCCCATCAGACAGAAAGGAGGCGAGTGGACCCCTTGAAGCCTTGGTGATTGGCTTTAATCTCCAGAGATGAAGGATGGTTCAGATGTGTCATATACCTAAAGCAGTCGCTGCTTTTCCTTGTGATTAGCTACGTGCAAATCTACAGCTAGTCTCTGAAGTATTCCAGCCTGTGACATGTCTAGGGTTTGCATTCCACTTGATGGGTCACCTGCTTAAAACATTCAGTACTCAGACTTTCCCTGAGCTCTGCATTGTATCTGTCTGTGGAAGTGTAAAGCAGCTACATGTGACCATCTTACAAGGATGTGCATCTAGGCAAGGTGCTCTGGAAGAGACCAAGGCAAGGGCCATATTTAATGCACAGCTTTCACGCAGGGCTGTTGTGTGCTTTTTTATCTGCAGTCACTCTGACAGGTCTAACAGATTTTACTGCATTCCTCAGCTGCAGGCAGCAGGCCCTCCCTGCTAAAACAGTGCTCCAGGAAGCCTCCAGCAAGCTTTACTCTGCTCATTACTACATGCCTGATGACCAGCAACTGGAGCTGACAGTAGCTGAAACTGTGGAGTTCACAGTAATGAGGCAGTAGTACATGAAATCCTTGGTGATGTCAGTCTGTATCATGCTGGGCCAACGTTGAGGGTTCTGCTGATCCAGATGTACATTGTCAATTCTAAGCTTTCCTAGTAGGAAGTTAGATGATAAATTAGATGAGTATTGATAAGATTTGAACACTTGGTAGCTGCACGAAGGAGGAGAGCCGCCCGGACATTGCCTCCAGTTCTGCAGCCACTGTGTGTGTCTGCAGCTATTTGGAAAATGGCTGGGCTCCAGCCTTGCAAGGAAATTGGGCTCTGGGTGAAGGGCTTTGGCACTGTTGTTTCTATTAGAAGACTCATGTAGCTTGCCACTGCTTTAAGAAACCATTGTGTATTGGCAATTTCTGCATACATTTATTCTTAACTAGTTTAGATTACTTTTATATGTAATTGAGGGAGACAGCACACGTTTCCAGGGAATGGAAAAGCAGATACTCATACCTTTTACAAGTGATCTCAACTGACAGGTGCGTGAGTCAGGTCTTCAACTACTGCAGGCCTAAACACCATCCCAGCAGTTTGCTCAGTTGGATAAAGATTTTTGTATTTGCTTGGAAGAGTTGGTAGTAATTATCCCAATCAGTCTGACTCTCCTTATCTTTAATTAGGAAAATCAAGTTTTTCTTGCAGCTTTCAGTAGCATACAGGTGTATAATTTCAAAGACACATTCTGTTTTCTGTTGCATTTTCTGCTTAACTATTTCAGATCATCTGTTGGCAAACAAACCTGCTAAAGCCTGCAGAGATTTGACATGGCTGATAGGTAAGTTCTGCAGAGGGTTGTCCAAATGCAGGAGAGGATGAATACTCCAGACTTAGGCCTGTTCAATACATATTGGTTTGAGCAGCAGCAGGTAGCCACATTGGTTCTTTACTGTGATAATATGTAATACAAACAAGTATTTTAAAACATTTTGTATGCTTTTAATAGTTATTTAGAGTTATGGTCAATGGCTATGTTTACATGTAATTCAAGTTATTTGGAGTCTAAAATTGGAATCTAGAATAGAAGACTCATTTTTCCCCACCATATTCCTCTCTCCAAAGGGCACCAGTTGACGTCAAATGCCTCTGAATAAAAAGGTGCTCTAAATTCTGGCAGGATCAGATGAAATTTTTGCCAAGCATACATATTTCATTAGTATAGCTTGCATAACAGCACTACTGCAAGCTTATGAGTCATTCACCCAATTTACAAAGTAAAGTACAAAATTTCTTGTGTAACTGGATTTTTATCCAGAGTAGTTAAAAAAGAAGTCTAAAATGAAGTATAAAAATGAGTCAAACAAGTTGTTTCTTTAATCTCTGGTTTACTGAGAAATTTATCACAAGTTTTCATTGTGTTCTCTTCCTCACAACACTAAAGTAATAGGATTTACTTTTTTTTTTTTTTAATTTGATGCATGCAGTCCCATCCTATTTCAACACACCAACAGTAACAAAGACAAACAACTACATTTAATTTCTTCATCGACTGCTTTTGTTCAAAAAGTGTTCAGTAACTGGAAATTGGAATTTTCAGTTATGGAAGCCCTCTATGTTGAAAAGAGTGAATAGTTTGATAAATCTTTGCTTTATAACTTAATAAGCAATAATTAAAATCCTTGCTATTGAAAAGAAAGGTTTATTTCTTTATATAAGAACCCATATTTTGGTACATGTTGTAAACGTGTTCTTTTTCGTCATATAAATAGTGTGTCCTCTTGTTTGTTTGGTGTGGTTTGAAGGCTTCCTGCTAGACTCCATCTCACTGCTGAATGGAAATTTCCTTTCCACAGGCAGAAAGTCCAAAGTTTTGATACCAACCAAGGGAAGATTAGAGCTGATTCCATAGTCTTCCTTGGGGTTTTTATTTTGTAAATCTGTAGATACTGAGCTGAGTCTTGATTAAGAAAAAAACAAACAAACAAAGAAAAGCAAAAAAACCCTTTGAAATGAATTTTTAATAATTACTGGAGCTGAATTTAGGTTATATGTACAAAAGTTTTTATTTATCCAGAAGTTCTATTTCATTCTTGGAGTGGCTATGCATACAGACAGCACTAGGTTATGACTTCAAATTTGGGTCCAAAAGGAAGTCCAGCGTGACAAAATAGGCATTACCTCGATGAATGTCAAACATTGCAGTTATGTAGGAGTGGGCAACCTGCAGCTCATTTCTGTCTGCTGTTATTACAAAAAAGCCAAAAACTTTCCTGAAATGAGGTATATTCTCTCAAGTGTAAACTAAATTGTGAAATTACAGCAAGAATGTGCGTCCTAAAAATTTCTGATTTTTTATAAACCTGATTTATAAAGATTTATACATATGAAAATTACAGTGCCATTTCTCTCAGATTCTCAGATTGAAGGCATAGATTAGTCTCTGAGTAGAAACTGCAGATAAAGAAAACTTCGGTGAGCTCTGTGTGAGGTGGGACAAAAATGTGTTTATGAATAAATGTCCTGGGTTTAAGACTTTAAAGTCTTTAAACACTATAATTTTTAAAAATCTCTAGAAAATCATGCTAATAAACTTAAACACATACCTTTTAAGCGCAGTTTCTATGTTTAACATGCAGAATTTTTCAAAATGTTTTGGCTGTGTCAGTGCTGTATCTTGGAAGTCATAAAACCCATGCAAGAGATTGAAACTTTTGCATACTTCTTGGACATTTTCTCAGTTTATCTGCATTTGCCACAAAGACAATGATTTCCCTGAGAGTGGTAGCATTCCCTCCAGTGCAGTGCTGCACTTACCCCTTATCATCAGGGTGCATAATGGTCCCCTCAGAGCAACTTTTCTTCAGAAATTAATCCTGAAAATCTTGGAAATAATAGAGGCTTCACAGAGGAAGGGTTAAAAGAACAACTATGGTTTCCTGAAATACATCCTGTAAAACAAACTAAAAATTGCATTGGTTTGAAAAGATCAGTTAAGTCATTTATGAGGGTAACTTTTGTTCCTAGGGTAACAAAGAAAAGGTTTTACAAGACAACACATCTCTTTATATTTTGCGTTTTTTTCATTCTCACTACCTTACCCACACACAGATGTACACACAATTAGGACTGAAGAGGCCCAAGACAGATCAAAGTATAGTTTATAACTAATCCAAAAGCAAAAATAAAACTGACACTCATATGTATATGTATATGTATATGTATATGTATATGTATATGTATATGTATATACATTCATGCATACATAGATGTATCTATGTCTGTCTTGTAGCTGTTTTATAGAGGATGTAACTCATCATATGATTAATCAGCACTCCCATGATTCCCAGACAAAATAAGAGACTAGTGACTGAAGACTAAGGATTAATAACTTAAAAGAGCACTTAAAGATATAATTTAATATATTTAATTGTATCTTTTTATATTTAATTATATCTTTATATTATAATTAAATACTGAACTTACACAACAAAATGTTAACTTAAGACTGAATTTTGATAAGAAACTTTGGGGATTCTCTAGGGCTAGGAAAGGGAGAAAAGTACCTCCTCCTCCTCCTCCCATCTCCATTCAGCCTTACTAAGGGGCAGCCACAGTGTAAGCCAGTTGGTATCATCTGTAGCTGCTAGTGGCACAAGCAGAATGTGGTGCCCATGACTCTTAATACCATAAACAACAGCTGTTCCTTGGGGTCTTATAGGAGCATCCTGCTGGGATGCTACTGGACACTACTGGTGATTAGAAAACACAAAATTGTCTTTTGCCAGTGATGCTGAATGTCTTTTTTGCTTCCTGCCAGGGTTTGAAAACTGTTCCCCAATGCTGTGTTGTCTGGGTGGTGATGCTTCTTCTCATACACTTTCAGCAGCTGCCTGTGAAACAAGATGTCATTAATTACAGCTTTACTTCCATAGTATTTCCCTCTGTACCTGTGACAGGTTACGAAAAAACCTCTCGCAAACAAGAAATTCCTGTTAAGAGAGAAGGAAATGACAGTTCTGGGCTCTGGCAGCTTTTGTGAGTTGTAATACATCCGTCATTCCTACAGCTTGCAGTCCTGTGATAGCAGGTTCAAAGAACCCAGGCTTTCATTCACACTTCTGGGAAAGGCTGTTGTCTTTGCTGCTGGTAAACTGAGGCTCAGGAGGACTGAGGGCTGTAAAGGGTCACACAGGGCACTTGTAGCAGATAAAGACATTGACCCAGAGTTTGGTTTATGTGCAATCTTCTCAGACACACTGCATTTCTGATCTGATCATCAAACTTAAAAACAGGGCTGTATCAACAAAGAAAAGAAGTTATTATATAGCTTGTCCTCCCCAGTTTGCCAACCATGAGAAACCTAACTATGGTTTCCATCAAAGCATCCATTTCCATCCATTCATGCATAATGTCCTTGTTATGTCTGCAAGGTGTATTTTTATGCAGGTGCACACATTTGTGAAATCAGATACACATTTTAAATATATACACAAACAAATTATTTATTACACTCTACAGTTAGAAAAAATACTCTGTCAGATACTTTGCCAATCACAACTGCATAATATACCTGGAAATGGGGATAAAAGCAGGCAGTAGTTTTCCTTAGGAGAGCACTTCATTGCTCAAAACCTGCAGATCGGCTTCCTCACAGTTGGTGAATGTTGTGCATTTAGCAGCTTTGTTAGCATCTGTTTCATCCTATACTTGGTTGACCAGTGCCACGTCTGAAGGTGAGACTTACATGTTAAAAGCTGCATTAATATTAATAACCACATCTTCAAAACATAGGTCTGCTTACAACGTGGCGTCCTTGAATCCATTAAAGCAGTCTGCTTCTTTGCCCTTATGTCCCTGCTCAGAATTTTTGTCAATTGCATAGCTCAGGCTCTTTTTAATCGCTGTTGACTGCATGCCTTTTGCAGGAGTAAGGTCTCTTCTTAGATTAGCACTATACTTTCTGCCTTTTAAGAAGCACAGCTTTCAGTCAAAACAACGGAGAGGAAGTCTTAAGTACAAGCTGGTTCAGAAATGTTTAATGGAAAATTGCAACACTGCTTCACAGGAAACTCTTTCCTGTTTTAGAAATGTGAGAAAATAAGAAACTGAAATTGGTCAGAAGGGAAACATGGGTAATGTGGAAAATATTTTACAGCTCTATGCCATTTTGAAGGCAGTATAAATTTTTCATAATTAAAAAAGAGAAAGCAAACTGAAATAACATTGCGCAGAAGCAGAGGTAAGTGGGCACTTAGAAGTAAGACCCGAGCACGCAGTGCAGCTTGGCTTGACATTTAGCTCAAAGCAAAGAAAAAAACCTCACCTTTTTCTTGTTTCATTGTGTGCTGAACAGATCGCTCCCACCTTAGCAACAGATTGCAGCTATTTTGTAGCTGCAAAATAGCACAATAATAAAAAGCACTGATTCACCTGAGTGGCCAAGCAGCAGTGGCAGGGTGAGGGTGCATTGCTTGGGGACATCCCTGCTTGCGGTAGCTCCTGCTCCTGCTCCTCTGAAAACATGTGCAGCATTAATGGAGCCGAAGTGCGGACAACTCCTTCTCAGCACGCACTGCTCTCCTTTGGGAGTTGTTCTTTCTATTTTAAGCTGTGCATTTGTCCTGACAAGTGCGATGGAGCAGCCCTGCATTGCAGCGAGACCTGTTTCTGTGCATGTTCAGGACCAGGCATCAGCACAGAAGTGTGTGGGGGGATTTGGTTTGTGGTCAAATTGCTTGGTAGAAACCCAGCACAGTTTAAATGCAGCTGATGTGCAAATCAGTGAGAGAGGTAACAGAGTTTTGTTTTGTACATCACAAAACCCCAGATCTGTCATTTCTATCCAGAGGAATCTGCTGCTCTTCCAAGGTTTGCTGATGGAGTCAGTCTGCCATCAGCCAAGATGATGCTCTGCTCTCTCTGGGCAGTGGCCATTTGAATGCCATGTGTGGATAGCTGGGTGCCCTTTGCCACGCAGCGCAGGCTGCCCTGGGCCTCCCAGGCTTGAGTGATGGAAACTCTGTTTGCAAATACACAGTGACTTTCAAATGGCATCCACATTTGGGTGGATGGCAAATGCACGGCAGCTCTGCAGGAGCTTATATTTCGTACACATCAGCCCCAAACTTTGCAAAACCTGAAGAATTTCATGTCACCAGGGGTCAGCAGAGTGGTAATAGCTGAGGGGAAGTTCTTTGCTCGAGAAAAAGCATTTGTTTAGTGTGGAGCAACTTGTGATGACTGCCCAGGATAGCCACACCATGCCCAGACTTGTCCTGCCAAAACCAACCTGACACCCCAACTCATGGTGGTGCTGTGCTCTGCCCCCTCCCCAGCACAAGAGGCACACCACTGCCTCGTTTCCAAAACCCAAGGCTCACAGGCTACTTCCTGATTCCCAGGACAAGGGGCAGGGCAGTGGGGCTGGACAGCAGGTGTTTGTGCTGGGATGTGGATTGCACACTCGCCCTATGGCTGCTGCTCCCCTCATACCTCTGCTGTGACTCACCCCAGTGAGCTCAGTGACAAATCTGGCCCATTCTGCTCTCATGAGGCCCCTGGCCAGCAGCAGAGCAGCTTTGGGGTGGAGCAATAAGCTGAAGAATTAATGTGAAATTATTAAATGTGGCAAAAAACCTGGCCTTGAGCAAGAAAGTAAATGCTTTCTGCCGCAAGACCCTGAAAACTGAGGCAAGGTTTTTGCGAACAGCACATGAGTTTGAGTGCCTACCTCCTGCACCAGGCACTGGGGAAATGAAAATCCTTCTTTGCCACTCAGAATTTGGCATAACTGGAGGAAATGTGGTCACTTGTGCTTGCCAGGAACCTGCTTCAAACTTCACTGCAAGTAATGGCTTCCCACTGCCCTGAGTGAGTTTTAGAACAAGTCCGAAGAAAACATTATTTCTGCAGCAGTACCACAACAGTAGAGTGTGGTGACAGTACTTTACATGAGCCAGGTCCGTATACCTGCATGTGTGAAAATCACCCATGTAGGGAAAAAATGGGAAAAAAAGTGTACAAATCAGGACACTGAAGTCCAGTATCCTTTTAAAAAAGACTCTAGAAAGCTCTGCCAGCATTGCATACTGTTTTCAGAAGACACTAGATGATTTTTAATAGATGATTACACCCAAACTGTCTGTCATTAGGTGGCAGGTGTGCTGATATTTGTGGTAAGCAAACAGTTAAGTGGCAGTGTGCCTGTTTCTGTGCGGTGGTGCCAGCACAGACATTTCCTCCACAACCTCTGCCTCTGCTGCCAAAGCACACGGTTTACAGCTAAAGTCAGGTGACATGCTTTGCATCGCCCAGTAGAGATAATTCCCATGCCTGGGGAACCAGGGCACACATGAGGTAAAACTAAACACAGCCCATAAAGCTGGAAGTGGGAAAGGGAGTCCCAAAGGACAGGAGGGCTTGGAGAGATGATGACAGTGGGCTGCAATGGAGAGCAGCATTGCCCTCTGCTCAACCCAGCTCTCCCGTTCAGGACAATGGCATGCCTCTGGTGAGAAGTTTGTTTGCACCGTTTCCAGGGTTTGCCAGAGTTGGTGTGTAGCTCCCAGTAGATTTTCTTCCCTCTGACCACAATCATGCTGCTCTCATCTGCTCCTCCCTCTCTGCACCCTGGAGTGTTTACTGCAGGGCTGCAGACCAGATCTTTAAGAGATGCACAATGCATGACTCACCCGCTTTGGAGCCAAGTTGTGGCAGTGCTGGGTTGTTAAACCAGAAACTTCCTTTTCATAGTACCCTGACTGCAGATGAGCTGTGTCCTCCTGTGCAGACCTGTCAGCGTGACTGTGCTTGTACTCCCTTGTTTTTGTTGTTATCTTCCCAGAAATATTTTACAGAAAGCTTTGCAAGAGGTATTCTGTGTTGGCTCTGAATTTCTGTGCATAGGGCAACAATGTACTTGGGGTGAGTCAGGCACAACAGCACTCACATTGTTGGGGGCATTTCCTGCCCATTGGTGGGCTGCGCTACCTCTGTCCTCTCCTTTTCCCCACCATGAGTACCAAGGCTCTGATAACCACCCAAAAAGCCATCAGATACACCACATGATCAGGAAATCCCCATGTAAGGTACTAGATTCTATACCCTCAACTTTCACAGTTGGTGCTGTCTGTGAAGACCTGTCTAGATTTTGAAAGATGAATTACACTGCAGTGTTTTCACCTCTTTTTGGACTGTCGCATGCTTAGAGATATCCTCTCAGCAGTGCAGGTTCTTCCAAGGTGACACATACCTGGGTTAGTGTTCGCTGTACACAGTCTTGCTTCTCCTCCATCACTGTGTCCTTCTGAAGTGGTGTGTGAAGTTGCCCTGGTTTCAACCCCTCCCATTAGGCATCAAAACAGCATCCACTAAGCATCATTAACAAGTTTGGTTTCACAAGATTATTCAGCTTTTTTTTTTTTTTTTTTTTTGGTGACATCCAGGAGTCTCAAGACCATCCCTGTACCAAAAAATATTGAAAGATGTGTCAGAAAGACAGAATCTGAGGAATTTAAGCTCTAAAACCTACACAACCCTTTCTACTGCTCAAAATGGCTCCTAACATCAGTTGTATGATGGCACTGGTTTCTTGCTGCCCCATGGTACATTTAACCTAGCCTATATCTCTTTCTCTTCAGGATGCTCTAGATTTTTGCTGCCTATTCTCTGGGGAACTCCCTGTGCCCACCTTGGGCTGTGACTCATTTCCTCGCATGGCTCATCTCATCCAGTGTGCCTACAACTTGCTCATCTCCTCTGCAGGAGCAAAACTTGTTACAAAACCCAGTGAAACTATCACATTGTTAGAAATCTTGCTCTTTTTCTCTGTGGCATGCAGAGAGCCTCGTCCGTAACACCTTTTAGGGGCTTCATATACTGGCTGATATATAAGGAAAGGTGGGGGAAAATGTGGTTTTCTCCATATAGAGCCATTTTAAACTCATTTTATTACTTGTTGTGCAAACATGCAGAGAGGTGCCAGCAACTTACTTTACTTCCCCAGCAACTACTGGGGAAGTAAAGTAGCCACAAACTTTAGTCTCAGAATTTCAGTATAAATGGGAAGCTGAAAGTGAAAGCAGAGATCACCGGGCTGTCAGTGCCACCTGCCGGGGTACTTGCAGTGGCAGGCACCTTCACGAAAGTGAGCTGTCAGGGAAATCAGGGTGAACATTCCCTGCTCTGTGTGCCAGACCTTTCCCGCATACGTGCTGAGTACACCAGAAAGTCAGTCTTTATTTTGTCTCAAGATATGTGATCCTATCTTTGCCAAAGAAACAGATCCCATAAGGGATTGAAAGCATGAAAATTCATAGAATCATAGAATCACACAATGGTTTGGGTTGGAAAGGACCTTATGATCACCAAGTTCCAAACCCCCTGCCATGGACAGAGATGCCTTACTCTAGACCATGTTGCCCAAGGCTCTGTTCAACCTGGCCTTAAACACTGCCAGGGATGGAGCATTTTCCACTTCCTTGGGCAACCTGTTCCAGTGCCTCATCACCCTAACAGTAAAGAGCTTCTTCCTTATATGTAACGTGAACTTCCCCTTTTTAAGTTTAAATCCATCAGCCTTTATTCAGTAACTGCAAAGGGATGAAAAGTCCCTCTCCAGTATCCTTGTAGGCCCCCTTTCAGATGTCAGAGGGCTGCTTTGAGGTCTCCACGCAGCCTCCTCTTCTCCAGGGTGAACAGCCCCAACTTTCTCTGCCTTCATACAGGAGGTGCTCCAGCCCCGTATCATCCTCTTGGCCTTCTCTGGACTTGCTCCAGCAGCTCCATGTCCTTCTTAAGTTGAGGACACCACAATTTCACACAGTGTTCCCAGTGGGTCTCTTGCCTTTCTTAGATTAATTTTCATCTGTCACTCAGAAACAGATTGTGCCATTATTTGTACCACTTTCAGGACAGAAGACCAAGAAAACTGAGTGGCAGGAATTCTAAAATCATATAATCTCCGTAAACAAAATCTGGGATTTGTCTTCCTACCGCTGCAGGGGAAAATAAGGATTTTTTTTATCTATTTGAATAGCCCACTGGTGACATGCTACTGAGTTTTTGTGCTGCTGTGAGAAGTTAATAGACCTTGCCATGTTCAAAAAGATGCGCTTATGCATTCTGCAGTGGGATGTGAAGTACTGCTGTCATGTTTGGCCTAATTCATGACACAGCAGGACTGTGAAGGGGTACAGAAATGGAAATCAGTCTGCTAAGTCAGTGTCCAGGCTGATCTTGAGTTGTGTGGGAGGAGAGACACATCTGGAAACTACCTGTCCTCTAGATTGTCAGTCTTTATAACTAAGAAACAACAAACATCAGACACATCCTATTTTTTCACATTCTTCGGTTCAGTTTTAACAAATAGAATGTGGTGCTGTAGCAGTGATGGGTTTTTGCTATAGGTAAAACCACCAGAGATACGGGCTGAAGCAGTGCAAACTGTCATACTGTGCTTCAGCGTGTGTGCATTTGTGTCCTTTTGTGCTGCCTGGGAGAATTAACACTTTCCAATTGCAACATGGGCACCTCACTTCTTTAGGAATTGTCAAAATAAATCAATCAGAATTGCAGGGTGCCTTGGAGGTAAACCAACCTGAATAACATCTGAAGAACCAAAAACAGAGGGCTAGTTCTCCACGTTGAAAGCTCCTTGGACGGGATATTTGTGCTAGCATATTTATCTGCAGGGTTCCAACTTCACAACTAACTGCAGTTAAAATCTGATGCACAAGGAGAAGCAGTTCTCCCAGTATACATGAAAGGACACGGCTGTAATGCCAGTAATGCAGGGCCCATTTATTTTTTTTATGTGTTTACTACTAATTACAAGCATGAGACAAACTGGCAGAAGAGAGATGAGGTCATGTTGGCAAGGTCTGTTAGTTCATTCCTCATTTTCTCTTGAAACAGTGAAATGTGTGCCATCTTGTGAGGTCATGGGTTTTGTATGCTTTTCCCTTTCTTTTTACTTTTTTTTTGTTTGCTTTTTTATCTCTTTTCCTTTTTCATTTTTTTTTCCTTTTTTTTCTTTTTTTTTTCCTTTTCCCTTTTCCTTTCTTTTCTTCTTTTTTTTCTTCTTTTCCTCTCCCTTTGGAGGCAGAGCAAAAGGCTAAAATCTAATCCATGACCAAGAGATTCCTACATGAGCTGTGTGCACACACCTCTCAACTCTAACCTGATGCTTTCAGCCCCTTGCTGAAGCAAGCCAAGAAAAAGTACTTATGCACAGGTGTAATTTGGACTGAGGGAACAGTTCTGGGGAGTGAGACAGAGCTCTGGCTTGGGCTCAAGAGGACCCTTGCTGTGCTTCTGCTCAGGTGGTACCCAGAATGTTTAGCTTACTCCTGGGGACAGGCACTGCTGCTTCAGTGCCAAGTGCTGGCCAAGGAGCAGCCTGTCTCCATGGCTGTAGGACAAGAGCCCTCCAAAGACAATGCAGTTTACAGAAGTGCTCTGTTCTTTCTCTCTTGTGTAATAGCTCAGGAGGACTTCCATTATAATCTGTATTTCCTTCAGAATGGCAGCTAAGATGTATCAAAAGCTAGTCCTGGCTTTTGGAAAAAGGATGAATTTGGATCACTGAGTTGCAGGACACACCTTTTCATACTGACCTGACAGTTCTCAGTTACTATATTAGAAATGTGTCATTATGGGTCCTGTTGAGATCCATCCGCAGGTCCTGAAGGAGCTGGCAAATGAAGTTGCGAAGCCACTGGCCATCAGATTTGAGAAATCATGGCAGTCAGGTGAAGTTCCTGACGACTGGAAAAAGGGAAATATAACCCCCATTTTCAAGAAGGGGAAAATGGATGACCAGGGGAATTACAGACCAGTCAGTCTCACCTCTGTGCCTGGCAAAATCTTGGGAGCAGATTCTCCTGGAAGGCTTGCTAAGGCACATGAAAATCAACAAGGGGCTTGGTGACAGCCAGCATGGCTTCACTAAGGGGAAATCCTGCCTGACCAATTTGGTGGCCTTCTATGATGGGGCTACAGAACTGATGGACAGGGGTAGAGCAGTTGATGTCGTCTACCTGGACTTGTGTAAAGCGTTCAACACTGTCCTGCATGATAGTCTTGTCTCTAAATTGGAGAGACATCAATTTGATGGATGGACCACTCGGTGGATAAAGAACTGGCTGGATGGCCGCACACAAAGAGTTGTGGTCAATGGCTCAATGTCTGGCTGGAGACCAATAACGAGTGGCGTCCTTCAGGGATTGGTGTTGGGACCGGTCTTGCTCAACATCTTCATCGCTGACATGGACAGTGGGATTGGGTGCGCCCTCAGCAAGTTTGCCGATGACACCAAGCTGTGTGGTTCTTTTGATAACCTGGAGGGAAGGAATGCCATCCAGAGGGACCTTGACACGCTTGTGAGGTGGGCTGATGCCAACCTCATGAAGTTTAACCATGCCAAGTGCAAGGTCCTACACCTGGGTGGGAGCAATCCCAGGCACAGCTACAGGTTGGGCAGAGAAGAGATTCAGAGCAGCCCTGCGGAGAAGGACTTGGGAGTGTTGGTCAATGAGAAAATGAACATGAGCCAGCTTCAGTGTGTGCTTGCAGCCCAGAAAGCCAACCGTATCCTGGGCTGCATCAAAAGGAGCATGACCAGCAGGTCGAGGGAGGTGATCCTGCCCCTCTACTCTGCTCTTGTGAGACCTCACCTGGAGTATTGTGTGCAGTTCTGGTGTCCTCAACATAAAAAGGACATGGAACTGTTGGAACAAGTCCAGAGAAGGGCCACGAGGATGATCAGGGGACTGGAGCACCTCCCGTATGAGGACAGGCTGAGGAAGTTGGGGCTGTTCAGCCTGGAGAAGAGAAGGCTGCGTGGAGACCTCATAGCAGCCTTCCAGTATCTGAAGGGGGCCTATAGGGATGCTGGAGAGGGACTCTTCATTAGGGACTGTAGTGATAGGACAAGGGGTAACGGGTTAAAACTTAAACAGGGGAAGTGTAGATTGGATATAAGGAGGAAATTCTTTCCTGTTAGGGTGGTGAGGCACTGGAATGGGTTGCCCAGTGAAGTTGTGAATGCTCCATCCCTGGCAGTGTTCAAGACCAGGTTGGACAAGGCCTTGGGTGAGATGATTTAGCATAAGCTGTCCCTGCGCACGGCAGGGGGGTTGGAACTAGATGATCTTAAGGTCCTTTCCAACCCTAACTATTCTATGTTTCTATGATTCTATACTCTTGGGGCTCTCTTGATCCTGTTTTTAAGCTAATCACTGCTTCAAACTGTGTTTGAGTAATGGGATCTGCTAATATCTGCCCCATGTAATCAAGGAACATAAAACTTTGTGAAATACAGGTTATATCTGATGCTTATTACCAGCTGACATTTTGTGTCAGGTTGAGCATTATGGCAGAGTGTGTTTTTTTATTCAAGAGTTTGCGCTTACACTATATACTTAAAGGTAAAAATATTATTAAAAGCCTAAAACTTGGAAAAAATATTCTTATTTTTAAGCCATTTAAAACTACATACAGATCATAGACTGCTTTAGATGTGTGAATCCCTGGTCAGTATGGCAACAGGAAATATTTTTTCATTGCCTTTTGATGTTACTTGCAGCCTGTTTTGAGCATTTTCCCAACATGACCAACTGGAACCTTTTGACTACATTTCTCTTCCTCCCTCTGTGTGACTGGAGGACTTCCAGGGTTACAGTCCTCAGGGCTCTTTGCCATGCAATAATCAGAGTTTCTCTGTCATTCTTGATCAATAGATTGGTGGAAGACTGGCCATGCCCAGGACCTGTGCCCAAGGAAGGAATTCTGGGCAGAGTAGTAGCTACAAGCTGTCTTGCAGTGAAGGTACGGCCAAAAGATCTTCAGATGCAAACAAGTCAAGAGATGTCTAGCTGAACTGTCAGCTAGTGCGAGCCCAAACCAGGGAATGATACAGAGCATTAGTGTTTTGTTGCAATGTTCTGTCAAAAGCAGCAGGCTGCTTTTCCCAAAACTTTTCCCACCTCATCATCAGAGGAGCAGTGACAGAGACTGTCTATGTGATGTGAAATTCACAGTAGAGAAACTGTGAACAAAAGGGAAAAATAATCCCCTTGACTTAGCCTAATGTCAGACCTCCATGGTTGTCTTTCCTTTTGTTTTTTTGGGCATTATTACTGCTTGTTGGTATGCAGGAAAATGTCTACCTTGGGTCAGTTACTGTGTTACAATACCATGGAGTATGGCCATGGAGATACTGAAAAGAGTATCTCCATGCAGAGACACGGAGAACACATGGAGATAGCTGAAAACAGATAAGAGTGTGGCTGGAGATGCTCAGCTGCAGCAACCCTCTCTCCTCAGACTCAGGCAGTGCCCCATGAGTACTGCTGAGCACCCACGTGATTTCAGCCACAAATATGTGTATATTGGCATCCATCCACCCAGCTGGTGTGAGCCTTACAACCTGCAGAAACAGCGGGTCTGGGTGAGAAATGAGGGTTTTGAGTCACTTAGCATCCTCCCTCCACATGCTGTAATGTGTCTGTCACCTGCCTGCTCTGTACTCAGTGGCAATTAATGTCCAGTAAAATGAAAATTAAACACACATTACAAAAAATCACAAGTGTGAAACAAATCTGTGTAGACTTTAATTTGACACGTCATAAAGTTTTTCAGACAAGACCAGGAAGACAACATCTGATTAATCTAATATGCAAATATAAGCCTGTTAGCAATTCATGCTATCAAGTATGAGTATGACAGTGACAGACCTGAGGTTTATTCCTGTGTGATGTGAAGTAATCCATCTCAGTCCTTCTGTTCAAGGAGGCACTGGCTTTGCTGAAGAAAGACTGAGAGAGGTTTACAAAGAGAATATTTAAAGACAGCAGGTCTGCTGGACAGGTCAGAGCATCCTCTTCACTCACTCATGAAGGACCAGTAACAGGGCATGAAAATAAGTGTTTGTGCACATAAAAGAGATCTTTGTTTCCAGTGTGAATGGAGGTGGATGTTCTAGGAGAACCAGGGTCCTGGTTAGGAACAGATTAGGAAAATTGAGGAAAAGAAAATAATTGAAAAACTGCTACGGTATTATAACCTTTTTAATGTTTCATGGCATTTTCCTTTATCAGGTGAAAAGATTTCCTGAAGTTTTACCTCTTTTTTATTGCTGATGTGATCTAGGTCTCTTCATATTCCTCTACTTTCTGCCCCTTGCCTGCAGAGCGTGGGGGGGGGGGGGGGGGGGGGGGGGCGGGGGGAATGCGTTGAAATTTCTGCCAGGATCCCTGGGACAATTTGTGCAGGGAGGTGGGAAATGGGGCCTCCTGCATCAACCCCATAGATAAAAGAGCTCAACGTGAGATGGGAGGGCTTGTGAAGGAGCCAAGCTGGGGAGTGGAAGGAATAAAAATACAGCATGACAATCTCGAACATATGCATCACTGAGGAGTTAGCAACATACAAGGCTTGGATACCCAGCATAGGGAGAGAGCAGGCGCTTCGCTGCTTTGTCACATGGGGCTGTTTTCCCCTATTTGTAGCACAAATTCTGGTGTTTGCTCTGAGGAGGATGCTATGGGCTCCCCTTGCCAACATTGCCTTTCTACCTCCATTTTTAACGAACTTTGAAAGGCTAAAGAGTGCATGTGACAAATGAGGAAATTAATTAGTCAGATTTTAATTTATAATTTTTTTTAGGGCTCCCTCTGCATGCAGAAATCCACCTTCAACAGCAAAGCTTTGGAGCTGGAGTCAGAGCTTCTCCTGCCTTGTCTGCCCCGCACAAGGTATCACCGCAGCCCCAGCTTGCAGGCAGGGCAGGCTGCAGATTGGCAGCCCTGACAGAGTTCATCTTTTCCTTTTTCCCCCTTCTGGAGCAGCTCACCTTGTAGCCATGACAACTCTCCGCCAGGCGCAGGCAGGCCCTGGAGCTGGTGCTCCTGGATGTGGCTTCCCACTCACAGTGAGTTACAGCATCCCTTTGTGGGCCACAACATCCATTCATGGGATGCATTGATGCCACAGAATCAGACGCTTGGTGGAAAAGGACATGGGGGTGCTTATTGAAGGATACTGAACATGGGCCAGCTTGTGCCCAGATAGCCAAGAAGGCCACTGGCATCTTGGCCTATATCAGTACCAGTGTGGCAGCAGGGCCAGGGCAGTGATGATCCCCCTGTACTGGGCACTGGTGAGGCTGCACCTTGAAACCTGTGTTCAGTTCTGGGCCTTCACTGCAAGAGAGACATTGAGGTTCTGGAGCTGGTCCAGAGAAGGGCAACGGAGCTGGTGAAGGGCCTGGAGCACAAGTGTGATGGGGAACAGCTGATGGACCTGGTGTGGGGGTTTTATCTGGAGAAGAGAAGGGTCAGGGGGGAACTTACTGCTCTCTACAACTGAATGGAGGATGGAGCCAGAGGTGGCTGTTCTCTTCTCACAAGGAACACATGATAGGACAAGAGGAAACAGCCTCAAGCTGCATCAGGGGACATTTAGACTGGAGATTAAGAATAATTACTCACTGCAAGGGTGTTCAGGCATTGGAACAGGCTGCCCAGCGCAGTGGTGGAATAACCATCGCTAGAAGTGTTCACAAACAGTGTAGACGAGGCCCTTAGTGACATGGTTTAGTGGTGGCCTTGGCAGTGCTGGGGCAACAGTTGGACTTCATGATCTTAAAAGTCTTTTCCAGCTTAGTTGATCCTATAATTCGTGGGACAGAGCATCCCCTCATGGGCTGCTCCCACACCTGTACCTGGGTTATGGGGCCAAAGATATGGGACAAGACCCCCCATTAAATCTGATCAGGGGACCAGGTCTGTTCTCTTCAGAAGAGGTGTTAGCAGCATTTAGGTCTGCTGCTGTCACAAACAGCCCTGTGCCACACTGCATTCTCTCTTTCTCAAAAAATCTCCTAAGACGTATATTCTGGAGTGAAAAAGAGATTTGATCCTGCTCCGGCAGCAAGCTTAAAGATGCAAAAGGGATGAAGTCACACAGCCTGGGATTTTGCTCCTAGGCTTTTTGCTACTATTTGTTATTACAGACATTTGTTATGCTCTGCACTAGTGTCATGGTTTAAACCCAGTCAGGTAACTCATTCACTCACTTCCCCCCTTCTTTCCCTCCCCCTACTCCCAGAGGGATGGAGATGAGAATCGAAAAGAATGCAACTCCCACGGGTTGAGAGAAGAACAGTTTAGTAACTAAGGTATAACACAGATCACTACTGCTACCACCAATAATAACAATGATACAGGAAATAACAAGGGAAGAGAATACAACACCTCAGCACCAGCCAACCGATAACTCGCCCACCCCCCAGCCCGACCAAGCTCTGACCGAACCTCCTCCAACCCTGCAGTCTCCCAGCCCTTCCGGCTAACTCCCAGTTACATCCCGGGCATGACGTGCTGTGGTATGGAATAGCTCTTTGGTCAGTTTGGGTCAGGTGTCCTGTCTCTGCTTCCTCCTGGCTTCCCCTCCTCCCTGGCAGAGCATGAGGCTCACAAAGTCCTTGGCCAAATCAAAACATCCTTGTTATCAGCTCTGTTCCCAAGCTGAAAGTCAAAACACAGCACCTCACCAGCTACCAAGAAGGAGAAAAATGACTGCTACTGCTGAACCCAGGACAACTAGTCAGGTTGTCCTCTAAGATACCTTCTTATTATGGCAACAATCTTCCTTAGTGAAAATTTCTTAAGGAAGATTTCTTAATGAAAACCTTTTATTAACATTTCCAGTAGGTTTCTCTTCTTTATTTATATGGGCAGTGCAAACCCTTTCCTTTCCCTGCCTTAAACTGTTCTCCTCCTGAGAGGAGAGGAAACAGAGCATAAGAGAAAAGCAAACTCACATGCTCTCTTGATCCCAACATCTTATTAGGGCTGAGAGTGGAACTGGGGGCAGCTTCCTCGTGGAGGCCTGCGGTGATGTGTTGAAATAACAGGCACATCCTAACTCAAGCCAGCACAGCAGCAGCCTGGGGTAAGGCACAGCCCCTGACCCTGCCACACACCTCCCACAGGTCATCTACTACCCAAAAACATTGATACAATCAGGAGCTGCAGCTCCAGAAGTCTCCACATTGCTGCCTTGGTAGCTGTTCTGGCTTTGCTGGGAGAGGCAATGCTGTGCCTGCAGAGCAATGGTTTCCAAAAGCCAGCAAAAAGCCTGTGCAGGAGCTTCAAATCTGCATTGGTTATCATCTGCAGTGCTGTCGTTTCTGTGCATGCTCAAGTACTCACCCCTCAGTTTCACTCCAAGGTCTGTTTCTAATATAATGGTACCGCTGGGAAAGGGCAAATTTCCAGATTTAGTTAGATTTAAATGAGAACTGAACACAGGTTGCAGGGTGCAGCCTTACTGATGCCCAGTACAGAGGGGCCATCACTGCCCTAGTTGGGAAGTTATCTTCCACACACCCCAAGAACCTCCTAGACTGTTTCCTTTTTGCTGTACTGTATTTCCAGCAGTCATCTGGTAGGTTGATGTCTGCCATGATAACAAGGGCTACTAATGGTAAGACTTCTCTCATCTGACTAAAGAATATTTCATCTGCTTCTTCAACGCCCAAATGTATCTGTGATTGTAGTCATCAGAGCTGGGCAGTAATATAGAAACATTTGTAACCATATCATGACAGGAAATTAGTTTCTGCTTAGTGTAAAATAACTTTTTTTTTCTTTTTAAATCATCAATGAGCTTGATCCTTGTTATATTTTATCAGCAATTTCCTTTTTGCTTCTAGACTTTCTGTAGCATTACTTCAGCCTAATGATCGTTAAGAGATGCATCAGCTCACTGCTGTACGATGGCAATGGGGAGGAAAGCATAAGCACATTTCCAGTGAGAATATATTGAGTCCATTTCCCAGATCAGTGTTCAAAAGTCAGATGAAAGCTGGCATTTCCCTCAGATGCATTTGAGCTAGGTAAGTATGAAAACGATGCCATCAACATTGGTGCTTAAAATAAAAATAGAATTACCACCTAAACCAAAATCTCAGAAAATATTTGGTTTATGAATAGTTCAGAATAATTCAAAGGAGATAATTTTTAGGCATTTTTCCTTGGTGAACAAAAGAGGAAGAAGCTGCAGTGATGTACAGCCACATACATGGTCAACCTAGGTGGTACCAATACACGGTTGTACCACTGTTTCCCCAGAGTAGTTTTAACTCTGCCATCACAGCTCTCCTCATTCTGCTTGTCAGTGCATTGAAACTAAATCTGCATCTAATTCGCATGAAAAATTTGCGTTCAATGTTGACACTGATTCTTTCATCCTGGTTGTGTTGTGTTTGTATCGGACACACCAATGTTATTGCCTATTAAGACACCTGGACTCCATAGGAACACAGCAGCTGTACTGGGTCATAGTTATATGCCAACATTTTCAATGTTTGTCCCATTCTTGCAATCTGTAATATTTAATCTTCAATACCTGCTACAGGCTTTTATTGCAGCTCTTCAGATACTTTGAGGACAATGAAGTGTTGGTTATACATATATAAGGACTTCTGAGCTCTTTGCCAGTATTTGCATTTTCTACTGGAGAAGATACCAGCTGAACGAGAGCAAACCAGACAGCAATAAGGAAGGTAAGGTTCCAGCATGATAACTACTGGTTCATACCTCTTTCTAGCTCCTTACAAATGCAATCCAGCAGAGTAACACACTGAGCAAGGGTGACACTCTGTGATAATCTAGGAGAAGTACAGGGGCTTTTTTTGTTGTTTGGCTGTTGGTCAGGATAGTTACAAATCCACATCAGATGGGCTTCCTTCAGTGTGGTTCAGGTCCAGGTGAATGTCCTCCTCCTGGTGTCTGTGACTACCAAGGGTCAGCATGTCAGCAGGCACAAGCTAAGAATCACAAGTGAGAAGGCAACATGTTAGATGAAGCACAGGCTCTGTTCATATTAGCAAGTCTGTGTCCTCTCTTAAGGAACAGAAAAAGCAATTTTAAAATGTAAGACAAATGTTCCCAAGTGAAATCCAATAAAACAAGTTGCTCCATGATGCTGGGTATGGAAGGTGCCTTATTCTCTATAAATTTGTGCCTTCGACTTGATTCTTTCCTGTTGACTTGTAATGAGGTTGCAGTAGAAGGACATGCCATGCTAGATATTAAAGGATGTGTGCACTGAAGGTAAGACACATCTGGAGAGGCTTCAGCCTTTTAGATATCAAAATGCCTTTCTGAACATCAAAAAGAAGTTAGGAGAGAAACTGAGCAGAGCCTTCTCTAGTTCTCAGCAAATTGTGAACTCTGAAGGAAGTGTCACTTTCAACTAATACCAGTTCTAACAGCAGCTAAAATCAGCTAGGCATTATTCCTAGCATGGGCAGTCTATACATGGTCTTCTGCCACTGGGTGTGTTGTACTTCTTGTACAACTAGGGAAAAAACTCAAAACAGGGTTTCACAGAATTCAAAGCTTGTTAGGAAATTAGGCTAAAAACGCCAGATAGAATTTGCTTTAGGATAATAATAGCCCAGGAAAAAAACATCTTGGACTTTCAGTCAGATTCAGCTGGTTTCCACTGTTGCTTTGGATATTGGCTGTCTTTCAGAGGAGGCTTAAACTGGCATTTTCACCTTCCATGAGCTACCCATGTCTTTAAAAATAGCTGGTCATAGAGTATGGCTTCTGTGACCAAAGGTGTTGGGGTTACATCTGCAAATGCAGAGACCCCCTAACCCTGAAAGTATGCTGTATGCCTCCCCACAAAAGAAGCCATGCTACTTTCCAGCATCCTTGCTGAGAAAAAGCCTTGAGCTACTGCTGCTGGATGAGGATGAAGTAGATGAAGTAGAGCTTCATCTGTCAGAGCACTACAAGACTGATCTCTGTCCTGGAGCTACAGCTGAATGACACTGCCTGATTTCTATCATTTGCAGAAATGTGAGGTCTTTCTGACAGAAAAAGGGCAGCAGTATATGGGAACTCCTTCCCTTGCATAAACTTAATTTTTGAGAGGTTTTGTTCAGATCAGGATGAGAAATCTGGTATCAGTTCTCATTATGCCTTCCCTTGAGAAACAGAGGCTTTCCTGAATCTTGTGACATTCATACTGAGTGTATAAATAACCGCTGTGCCTTCATTCTTTGTCAGGTTTGCATTATTAGCCATTGCTGGTTTTATTGTGTAGCTTCATTGATCATCTGCATCTTACAGAAGCAACACAACTGGAGAGTAAAGGAATTTCACCCTGGGTCTTCAAGTGATTTGCATTTTGTGCCTACTGTGGCAGTAGTGCAGAATAAATTTTATCCTCAATTCCTTTCATCAGGGCTCCCCACTGTTAATGGTACATTTGTCTCTTTCAGCATCAAATATTTTGTTGAACAATCCCAGCTGATGTTGTGTTATATTTCCTTTCCAACTTCCCCACTCTTAATAAGTACTACAAATTTGAGTGGATGATGATAATCTGTAAAATTTTCTCTTTATCCTCCCCTGGATCTTTGGAAATGCTCTGGACTGTTGCTGAAAATACACCTTAAACTAATTGTGTTTTTTATAGACGATGTAATCTTGGAAGATTGAATCTATTACCTCCCTGCTGACATATCTCTGGAAAGACAATCACTTCACTAAGCAGGAGCAAGAAAAATCTGTTCTACTCACCATTCTTTTTTAATCAGTGGGTACATTTGTGGCTTGTTAGCAGAGCACTGGCTGCCTCTCTGCAGGCTGCCAGACTGCCACAGTAGTTTCTAACCCAGCCCTTTCCCCACACCACCGTGGGAGAGCTGTTAATTAGAGTGCCTGGCTGTCCTGGAGGTTTTAGGGTGAACTTCTTTGCTATGTGCAAGTCAAAGGATGTGGCTTTTCACAGAGACTGCAGCAGCTTTGAATACAGCCACGATGATGTGCAAACAGCTTTTCTGTTAAAACAGGCTGTTTCATCTGCTTCACTCCTCTTTTACTGGGTGTTAAACTTATGAAAATAGATTAGATGGATCAGGAGAATTTCAGCAGCAGTTAGGGATGGTCAATAATTTTTCGGTAGCTCTACTTGAGGTCAGCCTCTAAGGACAAGGGTTGTCCTGGTATCAGCAGACAGAGCTACAAAGCTTCAGTGGGGATCAACTGCACCATGGAATGACCTGGAGAAGCCCAGTGTGCCGTTATGTGGGTTTTGGTCCTTCCACCTTCCATGTAGGTGCGAGTATGAGCACCAAGCAGTCCCATTGGCTATGGCTTCATCCAACCCTAATAATAAAGTTATCATGAAACTCACTTTCTCCATGCTGAGGATGCCTTACCAAGCCCTATTTTTCTTCTAGGTAAGCCTGATTCAAAAAGGGAGTCTTGGTCTGACTGAAGTTAATGAGGCAGGATTTTAACATCATCCTTCTGGCCACTGAGATACTTTTGAGTACTGCCTGTTGTTTTTGCTGCTCTTCTGCTAATACACCTTTTACCCCAGTTTCATTTAAGGTTTGTTCATTCCAATTTGTGCAGAAAATGTTTCTGCCCAGTAATTCTACCTCATAATTCCTTCTGTGCCTGTCAGAGTTATGTAGCCCCTAATCTCCCCTAATCTTTTCAAAGCAGCAGCCATGTTCTCCAGCCCTATTCTCTGTTCTTGTCAAGCTGCAAACATCTCAAAAACATCAGTGTCCTTTTCCATACTTTCCAGACACACTTCATACAGAGCTACATGATCTTACAGAGTACAGCCAAATTGCGCTTGTGCTGTGAGAAGGGTTGTAAGCCTCAAAGAAAACTTGTTCTGTAAAAGCCATAATGCACATCCCATTGCCTTTAGGGGGACTAGGAGGACCCAACAGGAATCACTGCTGCATTTTTGCTGATGTTTTCTCAACATTGTCTCTGGGGAATGGTGCTGAAAGACAGCTTTTGGTATTTCATAAAAATGTCTATAGAAAATTAGGTTGGTAAAGTTCCTCTTCCACATGAGGAAGTTTATTTTTTGTACACCCTGTCTATGAAGATAGTGCTGCAGCATTTTGGAGAACCTAGCCGTAAGGGATCAAACTGGTTTAGAGTCACTCATTTCCCTAGTTTGCGTCTCAGCAGCACAGACAAGCTGTCAGAGTCACCTTTCTTCCCCAGACCTTCTCAGGAGCTGTACAACAGCTGCCCACCACTGCATCGGCCCCTCCATCCATCCTGCAAATCCAGCTGCATTCTGCACTCAGGAGTATTGTTGTGCTCCCAACCGCAGGGAAAGGATTCCTGCCTCATTGAAATAATGGGTTAATTACCACTCCTGTGTTTAAAATTGCTCCATTTCGAGTCCATCAAAGTCTGGAAATTTTTGTCACATGCTTTATGCGGATTAGGAGGAGGCATAATTTATATCAGATAAGGATAAACAAGACAGGAAAAGGAAGAAATTATTCCAGAATAGAAGCAATTAGTATGACCAATAAGATGTTGGGTTTTATTCTTTAAATTTTATTTTAAGAATTTTGTATCTGTATTTTTGGAGCTGATTTTCTGCCCTAGCCCCAGGCAACACCATAGCAGGACCCAGCTCCATAACAGGATGCACTGTGCTTATTGCGCAAAGGCTGGGGTAACCTGGAAGAGGTATAATCGCTATTAGCCTCTTCAAAGGTAGGTGAACACTTGTGGAAAACATCTGGCAGGCAGTGGATGGATCTGTGGCTTTGTTCTGCAGCAGGTTTGGCAGAAGAAGTGAGGAAGAGGAGCTCTGATTGAAGACACTCTGTAGGTGGTAAGGAGAGCAAATCTCCATTATTCTTCCCCCTAAGAAATAAGTGGAAATAAATAGTTCATCAAATGAAAAATTATAGAGATCTGAATTTATCTCAATTCCTTGCAGAGCAGGCTTTTAAAACACATAGTACTTTCTGCTTGGACCTAATGAAAACTTGCTAAATATGCATAAAAGCATATTTAGAGTCCAAGCAAATGTATTTCTGGTCCAAACAGGGCTTCTTCACAGGAAAATAACTGCAAGTAGATTCAATAACATGTTAAGCTACAGAAGAGATCTCATGAAGTTATTGCATAAATGAGAACTGGTTAATTCAATCTGAGCACATGCATGCCTCTGCCGTTGGGCACTGCTGCAAGTAGAGTGTCTGTGGGCAACCAAAGATCCTTCATGCCTCTGCTGGCAGACCAGGCTCTCTGCAAGACACTGAACAAGCAGAAGGAACTTGGAGAAAAGATATGAGTAGCAGAGAGCTCATCTGAGAGCCCAATACTTACAAATACAGACAATTACTTGTTATTCAGGAGCACCTCTATCAGTGTGAACATTCATGGCATGCACGCTGGCTGTTCACTCTAAATGCCAGCAGTGGTGCACAGGGTGCTTGGTGTGCAGGCAGCACAGCTCCACCAGGGTTTGTGAGAGCCACCAGTGAAGACAAAAGAAGGTGCTTGGCACTCGTTACCTTTGGGGATCTCTTGCACCAAAGCCCAAGTCAGTCCCCTTGCACTAATGAGTGAGGGCTTGGTCTGCCAGATTGTCTGGTTTTAAGCTGAAACACAAAAATCTGAAGTTAATTTGTCTTTTCTAGCCCATCTATGACCTTGAAACAGAAAAGAAGAACTTTGCAAAAGTACCCTGGCACCATTTATATAAAGAATAATTACAGCAACATCTGAGGTCATATAGAAATTACCCATGTTCCCAGGTATCATCCTGCTTCAGCATCTGATTATCACTTTTGCTATTCCTTTTTAACACTGAGGCTATATACTATGCAAGCTATCCAGGAAGTTTGTCATGAGAGCAGATGTCCCACTGGTAAAAAGATGAGCATATCTAAATGCTTTCCTGGGGCTTTCCTCTTTATTCAGTGCATTTACATATGGCCTTACAAACCCATTTGTGCAGTCACAGCTGCAGCTGTACTTATTGTAATTATACATGGATTAGTTATAACATGAAGAAGCTCTTGGGAAACCTCTTGGTCTTGTGCAGAGTATGGGACTACCCAGACTTTATGGTTCCCTCTTTTCCTGGCTTTGTCATGGCTGCTGAATTTGGTACCCTGCACTAGTCATCATCTGCAATGCCGGGTTATGCAAGGTGAGACGAGGGGCAGATAGTAGCTGTGGAGGTGGGATAATAAGGGTATTAATCAGAACAAGAGATGCGGAAGTACATAGCAGGAATACATCCGTGATTCAACCCCCTTGACATGGGGTTGGTGATACAGAGGTGATCTCAGATAAAACCAGCTTTCATTTTCTTGAAAACTCTGAACTGCCCATCTGAGGCATAATTCCTTCTTTGCAGAGATAATGTCAATGACTGGAATAATCATCATCCTGATTCAGCTGGAAAAGTAAACACTTCATTTTCATGGCTACAGCCGTGTTTGCTGAGCAGTAGCACCTGTGACACACTGGAGGATGAGCTCACACCCATGAGATATTTCTCTCCTCACTTCTGTAGTCCTTTGCAACGGAAGCTTTCACCTCCCTTTTCATTATAAATCCCTTGTAGGAGAGAGATCACACGCAGTTCTGACTCAGACCATTAAGAGCATATTGAGAAAGAACTTAGGTTTCCCAGAAGGCTAATTTACGTCAGCAAGCAAAAAGATAATCACAGTCATAAATCTTTGCCCATGTCGGTATCTTCTGATTGCTTTAAAAATATCAGGACAATACTTTCTATACCTTAACTAAACACAGTAATTTGACTTGTTTTTCCTAACATCTACAGTGCATGGTGGTTATGCTGTTTTATAACAGCCTCATTTCCAGCATGCTGGAATTAAACATGGTCTGTAAATTATGCATGACTTTTTAACATTCATGAATCCCATCATTTTACTTTATTGATCAGTTCTTTCCCATAATTAGCAACAATCCATGAGGAAATGAATGTTCTACATCACGCAAATGGGAATTTTATTGATGTAATACTAGGGAAGCAATAGACATGCTTAGCAAGATAAAATGTTACTATCCTTTACGTTTGTTTGAGTATGGTATTGGTGTCCTCTGCATTTTACATGGGATCTTCATGGGAGTTAAAAAACCTGCTCTATTTAATATTTATAGGGAAGCAAGGATATCCACCTAGCCCTCTCTGCCATTAATATTAATGAAGGTAACCATGTACCTTCCTTTCCTTCTATTAATATTAATGACAATGAATGCATATGTCAGTGTAGGCATTCTGAAATCTTTCATTATACCTTTTTATTAGGACTGGCAGTCAACTTTTCCTGCTTCCATTCCCCCCATCTTCACTCTACACACATACCTCATAGACATGCATGGCCAACTGCAACACAAGGCTCTTCTGCTGAGCCCTCATACTCGAGGCATGGCAACCATGAATAATCTGGTTAATAAAGGCTGAAATAGAGCATCTGCCCTCATGTCAGTTGAAAAGCACAAGATATAAGACATGTCAACAGCAACAAAAGTTGGTGGCTGGACAAGAGCCACAGTCATACTTCTGACATCCTTACATTCGGATCATGGGAGAAGAGAAACTAATACCTTCTTACCAAGGGCAAACCAAGCCCTTAATAACATAAAATCAGTTTCGTATAAAGTGGTTCCTGGTTGGACAGGGAGGGTAGCCAGCCTTTCTGGTGGACCACATAGCAGACATTTTTAGATGGTCACACAAGGATCCCAAAGAACAGTCACAGTAACAAAACATCTTACCACACTGATTGTGACCTCTGCTGCCTCTGTTCGTGTGTCTGTGGGGATACAGACTCAGTTCGAGCACAGTTAAAAGAAATATAATTCTTTAAGTGCACCTCCTAAGTCATATGATGTGTGATCTGCATTCATTGCATTCAGCTTTGGGAAAATGTCTGATTCTGTTATCTACTTTGGTAGAAGTGATCAGTGAAAGAGAGTTGACTCTGTGTCAGTTACTGGGTGTACGTAATGAGATCAATTCACTCCTTTCATTTCCTGCTCATCAAAAAACTTCATGCTTGTTAAGTGTTACTGGATTTGTATCCATCAAGAAAATGAAGAGATTTAGATTTATTCTAATAAAATCTTGTAGCAAGGTGAAATTAACCTGCGGAGAAAAATGAGTACTGCTCTAAAACATGATATTAATTTGAAATGTGCATATAGCAAAAATGCTCCTTGTTAAAGCATAAATTGCCTTTTACTCTTCATTTTTCTCCAGGGTGCACAGTGGAAGAAATAGAATGACCTCTGAGATTTTTTTTTTTTTTAATTTATTTTTTTTTTGGTGGCAGGACAACAGCTTTGACATAGTTGAAAAAAACTTAATTGCACTCTTAGAATGTCTTTAATGCTCTCAGACCTCATAAGAAGTACAAGTCTTAGTAGTTTGTATTAAAATAATAAAAAAGCTACTAGAAAAAAAGACCATTCCTTTCAAATAATACAAAAAGGAAAGTACAGGTTCCATCTGTTAGCCACGATGGCAGAGAGAGCTGCTGCTTTGTATCAGAGAGATGAAGCATTTCTCCAAAGATTCTGGAAACCCACAATACAGCAGATTATAGTCCTAGCAATAATGTAAAATGTCAAAGAAGGGTGTAGTCTCCAATTGGTGCAAAACCTCTCTGTACTCCAAGACATCTTTAGCAAATAAAGACTATAATCCAGAAACATAGGAAGGCTACAAAGAAAATAAAGTAAAAGTCCATTTTTGAAGTCTGAAGGTTGCCAACAGTTGTTCATTGTCTCATTTGGAACCCTGTTACCGTACTACACATGCATACATTCCTGAGCATGAGATCTGCATCAGCAGCCTTGCTGTGAAAGCAACAAATCAAATACAGCTTTGGCTTATGAGAAAAGGATTCTTTATTACACATCATGTGAGAAAACATATGTCTTTTTCTTTGTATTTTTTTGGCAGCTAGGTACTGCAATGACCATCTAACTGGATTACCAACTATCCTCTAGGATATGGGGAATTACACAACCACAGCATCAGAGTGCCCTCAATATACTGTACACTTTTTCTGATACATTTGAACTTTATAATAACTTTGTGACTACGCAGAGCTCTTCATAAATATTTAATTCAAATTACTCTGCAGGCAAAAGCACCAGGGGAGAGTCAGAAGCTGACTTTCTTATTCAGAGATGAGTGACAAGGCAACTCTGGTGTTGCAGAGGGAGAAGGTTATTGGTGCTGATTAAATCATCTGAGGATGGATCCCATGAGAGCTTGTGAGTTGCATCCTGGCTCAAGCATGTGGCTAGCAGTGCTGCCTCACTGTGCACTGAGCATCTGGCACCTTCCTGCTACAACTTTGCAGCAAAATGCACAATTTTCTTCATTGCAATGCTTTACACACAATGCTTTGTGATTTTTAAAACTTTTTTTCTCCACAGCAGCAACTGAACCCCTCTGCTATGACATAGAAAAAGATCAAGAAGACATGTGACTTCTTTCTGGTGTATTGTTTTCATTAGATAAATGCATATAGGCCAGAGCACCATCATTGAACTATCTTTACAGTTAACAACTGACTTTGATGCTCAAGTGCTAGGCTGCCTACTTTCTAGGCACTTGGCTTCACAAGTGCAACCCACAGACAGTGTGCTCATGTCCATTTAGGAAACAGAAATACATTTTATCTTAAAAACCATGTGGGATAGAAAAAAATTCTTGTACCATCATCTAGAGTATTTGTGAGAAATCAAGCACAACTTGTATACTCTAAACTAGCACAAATCACTTCAGCAGTAAAATAATGGTAAAAGGGAGTTGGAATAATTTATTTGAGCTTTCGAGAGCTTTAACCATGATATCATGGATGGAAATAAGACATAGAATGTGATCACACATTAAAATAATTGATTGCTCATTAAACATTTTGTGCAGCTCGTTCCTATCTTCTTCTGATATAATTTCATTGATTTCTGTTTATGTCCACATTTTTCTGGAGTTTGTTTTCATTGATTTGGTGGCCTATAGTAAATTTGTCATATTTGATTAATTAGAGGAAGGTTTTAAAATAATACCAAGCATTAGTTTTACCTTTTGAACTTTTCCATTAAATGAGAGTGAGTACACTAACAGCTATGGAGGGAGGAAAAACTTGGTAAAAAGGTGTTTACCCGAAATGGCACTATACAGCTACATCTCCTTCGAGATCTGGTTATCCACAAGCTGCTTCCCAGCCCAGAGGTAGCGAGCTCACCCAGATACTGGCTTGTGCTTATGGGTAAAGCCTGGCTTTACCTGTTCTTTCCTTGGCTCTCCATGTTTGCATGCTCACATGGGGGTAAAGGAGGGATCTGAGCTGCAGCGACAGTTCCACAAAGATGGACACATCTGATTTACTCATGGTCACCTGGATTGTTCCAGGTTTCCTGTTTTGGGACACAGGGCTTTATATCCTTTTGGACATGGCACCGCAGTGCTCCCTCCAAGATCACCAAAGCCCGCATGAGGGTTGCCATGGCTTGCTCTGCAACTCAATGCCATCCTCATGGTGAGAAGGTTACAGCCCACCTTGAGCCAAATATGGAGATGGCTAAGCTCTCCATGAAACTGCTTCGGAAATGCTGCACTTAAGTATTCATGTCAAAGTAAACAAATACCCTTGGTTTTTACTTAAAAATATGGGTCTGCAAATGGCAGCACATCAAGGAGTTCTGTAGGGTAACAGTCACCACTACAGGGATAGCAAGCTATTCCTGCTCAGTGCTTTGTCTTGTGAATTGTTCATTCAACATTCTCAAAAATTACTCTAAGATTATTTTAGCCATCTTCTTCCACAGTTCATGAAAGTTTCCTCTCTGCAACACAAATAAGATTTTATTGAAAAAAACGGTGCTGCAAATGACAGATGAAAAATGACTGATCATTGTTACATCAGTTTCCTTGACTTACTCTCATTATATGACACTTACTTTTCCTACATATGAAGATTTTCTTTACTTTGCATACTCTCGCATCAAATTCTGCCTTCAAGTAGAAGCGTGAGATGCAGTCCAGAATGAAATTAAGCTATGGCCAGGTGTACCTCACTGGAGTAACCACATATTTCTGTTTTCAGATAGGCTACATTTTGAGTTGCAGCACTACTCTGGAAGTTATGGCTGTTAGGTGACAGTTATTGTTATAAATTGCTTTCACAGGTCTTTCAAGCCTTCAGCATACTATCAATCTCAAGGAAAGCACTGAAGGGTAAATATAGAATCAGTTCACATTTTAATTTTAAATTGAAAGTACCTTCATTGTGTGCAACTGCATACCAAATAAGTCTCCACAATTTCATGTAAAATACCCTGTTGCTTCCATTTCTTGTTGGTCCTGCCATCACTAGTCCTGCACTAGGAGCTGGCTGTGGTCATTGCCAAAGAGTTGATCTGTCTCCTGGGATTCTGAAGTGTGCTGCTTGATGCAATGCAAGAATTGAACACAGGGATACTCTTGGCTTTACATGGACAGAGTAAGCATCTGCTTGCCTGAGCGAAGGGTCTCCTTGCCTGCTGGTATCCAGCATCAGGTTACTCTGCTGCTGGGTCCCTCATCCCCACTGATGAAACCCTGGGTGCACCCTGGCAGCCCCGAGTGCCTTGCTGGGCACTTCTGGTGGCCCTGTTGCCGGGGCTCCTCCGTGGCACCTCCCACCTGTGAATGCTCCAGTGCTTCATGGAGGAAGCCTCTTATTCTTAGTGTGAAGTGTTCCTGTTAAGCTGGACTCACTCACAGGCCCTTTCACTTTTCTTCATAGCCCCACTGGGCCACTAAGGAGGCATCAGCCAACCAGGAAAAAAGGAAGTACCTTCAGAAAAAGCCTCTTCCATATCACCTCCAAAACCATCATAAAAGCGAGATGCTATGGTTTCTGTGTGTAACTGGTAATACGTTATGACCCTGCCACTGACACTGGGAGCTAGTATGTCTTTTCGCTACCATAACAACTGAGATGGTGCATAATGAGAAACACATACCCTTCATGTGCAAATTAATCTTTCATTTGTTTTATATCTGCTAAAATCCTTATTCAGGATTGAGTGCTGCTATTGATGCCGAAATTTCGCCAAGATTCACTGTATACTGTTGTACAACTTTGCCATTTGCAGCCTAAATGTAACCTTAATGAATTAGCCACAAAAATCAAAAGAACACTATCCATTTTGGATGCTTTGAAAATGTCAACATTTCCTTTTCCTGTAATACTTCAGGAAGCAGAGCACCAATAAAATCACAAGTGCCTGGGCTGTTTTACCAGCTAAAAGGGTAGCAACTTTGGGGGCAGATCATAGAATAGAATCATAGAATAGTTAGGTTTGAAAAGGACCTTAAGATCATCAAGTTCCAACCCCCCTGCCATGGGCAGGGACACCTCACACTAAACCATCTCACCCAAGGCCTTGTCCAACCTGGCCTTGAACACCAGCAGGGATAGAGCATTCACAGCTTCCTTGGGCAACCCATTCCAGTGCCTCACCACCCTTTCAGTAAAGAACTTCGTCCTTATATCCAATCTAAACTTTCCCTGTTTAAGTTTTAACCTGTTACCCCTTGTCGTATCACTACAGTCCCTAATGAAGAGTCCCTCTCCAGCATTCCTGTAGGCCCCCTTCAGATACTGGAAGGCTGCTATGAGGTCTCCACGCAGCCTTCTCTTCTCCAGGCTGAATAGCTCCAACTTTCTCAGCCTGTCTTCATATAGGAGCTGCTCCGGTCCCCTGATCATCCTCGTGGCCCTTCTCTGGACTTGATCCAACAGTTCCATGCCCTTTTTATGCTAAGGACACCGGAACTGCACACAATACTCCAGGTGAGGTCTCACAAGAGCAGAGTAGAGGGGCAGGATCACCTCCTTTGACCTGCTGGTCACGCTCCTTTTGATGCAGCCCAGGATACGGTTGGCTTTCTGGGCTGTGAGCGCACACTGAAGCTGGCTCATGTTCATTTTCTCATCAACCAGCACTCCCAAGTCCTTGTCCACAGGGCTGCTCTGAATCTCTTCTCTGCCCAGCCTGTAGCTGTGCCTGGGATTGCTCCCACCCAGGTGTAGGACCTTGCACTTGTCATGCTTAAACTTCATGAGGTTGGCATCAGCCCACCTCACAAGCGTGTCAAGGTCCCTCTGGATGGCATTCCTTCCCTCCAGGGTATCAACCGAGCCACACAGCTTGGTGTCATCGGCAAACTGATCAGTGTAAGTCCTTCCAAGAGGCTGTGCTGCTGTAAGGGATAATTGCTGACACCAGGACCAGGTAGGCAGGAAATATGCATCTGATTTTAGATCTCCTGTTTGTCTCAGAAAAGTGCAAACCCTGAGAAGGAGGTAGGGTTTGACCGGTGTCTTGTGTTGCTTCAAGCTGGCAAGGGTAAGTATTCTCAAAGCAGCCCAGTGACACCTCTCTCACTGCTCAGGCACCTGTGGCTTTGCTGCTGTCCAAGGAATGGAAATTGCTTTTACTGTCTCTTGGTAAAGTGCACTGTCTGTCTCTGTCTCACACACACTCAGATTTCCAAAGCTGTACAAGATCTGAAGCAAGAAAGTATTATACAAAGACATTGCTGTTTTATTCCCCAAGTCATGCCAAAGGTGGGGGTGGGGGGAAAGGCATATAAATAGCTGCAGGCAGAGGAGAAGACTGTTGTGCTCAATGCCAGTTTTATGATGCTGAGGTGAAGCTTGTATGAGTCACTGCTATAACTTACATGAGCATGACACAGACTTTTGACATTCAATATTTTCTTTTTCGCTTACCAAAAGTTATAATTACCCCTTGAAAGCTTGGATCTGCTTTTTTTCACCACCATTTAGTCCCTTTATGTTTGGCATTTTGCCACTTTTCCAATGCATGTAGTCTAACTGGGCACTTTTCTGGCTGTTATTGCTCTCATAGCTGAGTGCTCGCATGATGGTGTTCAGTGCGTGTCTCATACTGTCCTTGTTAACTAGAGACCCAGGGAGTCAACACACGAGGTCACAGTTACACAGGCACTGTATGGCACAACCCACAGGAGGATCAGAGGAGGTGTATATTGTTTTGGCTGTGGGATCAAGTCTGTGCTTAAGCTCAATTTTCTTTTTAACCCAGATTGCTTGGAATGAACTGTGGTATTTAAGAGAACTCAAAAGCAGGGTGGAGGAGAGAAGTTGGGCTTATTTCAAACATAAGCAGACCAAACCCTGTTGCTGTGGCTTGCTAACTTTTCTAAACAGTGTGTTGTGTCTTAAAAGTAGCACTACCTAATTTTATTATAATGGCCAGTTCAAGCTATAGTGCAAGCAAGGAAAAGCATTTATTATTCTTCCTTTTTCTTTCATTTTTTTTTAAACTTAATTCGTCTTTATATACAAATCCTTACCAAAAAAAAAAAACCCAACAACAAACAAACAACAAACAACCAAACAAAAATAAAAAAATAAACACAAAAATCCCCCAAAAGCCCCAAAACACAAATAAACAACATGAGCAAAAACCGCACCAAAAAAAAAAAAACCACAACAAAAAAACGAAGCCACCCTTTCTGTCAGTGTACATGCCTAACTGTGTATGCACACACACACACAAACATGCATATTTTCACAGTGTTACATAGCATCATCCATTACAGGTATATGGTGGCCAACATTTGGCAGATGTGCCCTGTGTCCTGGGTTCAGCAGTAGCAGTCATTTTTCTCCTTCTTGGTAGCTGGTGCAGTGCAGTGTTTTGACTTTCGGCTCGGGAACAGAGCTGATAACAAGGATGTTTTGGTTTGGCCAAGGACTTTGTGAGCCTCATGCTCTGCCAGGGAGGAGGGGAAGCCAGGAGGAAGCAGAGACAGGACACCTGACCCAAACTGACCACAGAGGTATTCCATACCACAGCACGTCATGCCCAGGATGTAACTGGGAGTTAGCCGGAAGGGCTGGGAGACTGCAGGGTTGGAGGAGGTATCGGTCGGTGCTTGGTCGGGCTTGGGGGGCAAGTTATCGGTCAGCTGGTGTTGAGGTGTTGTATTCTCTTCCCTTGTTATTTCCTTTATCATTATTGGTGGTAGCAGTAGTGATTTGTGTTATACCTTAGTTACTAAACTGTTCTTATCTCAACCCGTGGGAGTTGCATTCTTTTTGATTCTCCTCTCTGTCCCTCCGGGAGCAGGGGGAGGGCAACAAAGGGGGGAAGTGAGCGAACGAGTTACCTGACTGGGTTTAAACCACGACACCCTGGCAGTACAAAAACCTCTGGAGGTGTTTCAGCAGAGTACCGTGCCACTGTAGCAACTGACCTGTTGAGGGTTTTACAGGGCTGGGGCTCTGAGCTGGGTTCTCATGTCCTTTGAGGACCCTATAGAAAATGCATGTCCCCCATCTGTAAGTGTATTTACTTTACTAAAGAGGCTTTTACTTAGGGATGAATATTTGAGCTCTCTGAGCTCAGAATTGCCTTCCTGCTACCCGCTCTGGGGACAGGAGCAAGTCCTGGCCCATCCAGAGCACCCAGCTGCTTCTTTCTTTCACAAGGGAATAGCAGAAAGAGGCAACTGCCCAAAGAAGCTGTGGCTGCCCCATTCCTGGCAGTGTTCAAGGCCAGGTTGGACGGGACTTGGAGCAACCTGCTGTAGTGGAAGGTGCTCCTGTCAATGGTAGGGGTTTGGAGCTAGTTTTAAGGATATGTTTTAAGGTCCCTTCCAACCAAAACCAGTCTGTGATTCTATGAACTGAAGAGGATAGTATGTTTTTACTGCATGTGGAAGTACAGAATATTTCGCTTACCTTGTAAGCCTTGAAGATGAAGCTTTCCAGCAAGAAAACATCACTGTCATGAGGCAGTGCATGATTGCCAAAAAGTCATGTGTTGGTAGCCCGTGCCTGAACTGTATATTGCTTTGAAACAATTGCTTGGCTCTCATTTTTTTTAGATTATTTTAGGAAGGGTCATCACCTCTCAGAGAATCATATGCACCAACTGACGAAGCTTCATTTCTTTCTTCTTGTGAGCCAGACTTCTCCCTATGCTCAGGCATCGAATGGGAAGACAGGCAAAGGTAGGAGAACCACTCCTATTCTGCTGCTGGTGTGGGTCCTCTTTGCCCCCCACCATCATTCAGCAGCATCATGGGGTCTCCAAAGACCCCTAGAGTTTATTTTTCTGTGGGAAAGGGTGAGCAGGAGGAATGGGGAGTGCAGTTTGGTTTAGCAAGAAGCTGGCAAGTGCTCTGCTGCGTGTTATAGCAGCTCTGCAAAGATGCCAAGCAGGCTGTACAGCATCAGCTGATGCCTTTGCAGTCCAGACAAAGATGATATTCATAAATGATGAAGAAGCAGATTTCAGGTGTGGCCTGGTGGGCAGAATCTGCAAGAGGAACAGCTTGGGGTGTGGGCTTTGGCAAACCAGTGCAATTTTCTCTGCCTCTTTATCCATGAATGTTGGACAAAAAGGTGTAGTTCTTTTGTACAATGCCTTGCAATTTCCATTACTAGTAATACCTATTACTACAAAATCCTCTGTGAAAGGCATGGTGTATTGTTATCTATGCTTCTTTATTTATCTAAGAGTTTGGTAATTTTTCATTCCAAATGGCGGGGCCTATTTTGAGGGACATTTAAAACCTTCTTTTTCTCATTCTCCATAAAATTGCCCTTGTAAATACATGTTTCCTTACAACAGGGTATTAGAGTGCTATGTGCATCAAGGATACGATTGACAGGATATTTTTAGCATAGTGAAAAAGGAAAATCTTGAGAAAGGTCAGTTCTTTCACTGTGCTAATTAAATTGCTGTGAAAGGAGATTATATCATGATGGTGGCCAGTAAGCTTGCCAGAACATTACACAGCAGCAGGTAGCCTTTGTGAGAGGGCTGGCATGAGCGCAGCTGGCAGAGATAGACAGACATGATGACAGATTGCCCTGAGTCATTCAGCAGAAGATTTCTTTCTTTGATGTTTTCATTTCACAAAGCAGGGCAAGCAGATAGATCTCTTCAAAAGAGATCATTTTCATCCTCCTTTTATTACATTTCCTATTAACTAAGTGCAGTTTGGTATACATGCTCTGTAGCAGCACAAGTGCCGAACCAAGGGATGCGTGCGGGATGGTGCCTGTTCATCACAGCCATCAGTGAGTCTGCACTTATACACAGCATGCCGCTAACACAGCTTTTGAAAGAAACTGAGGATGCTCTGAATAAATGGCAGGAGGGTAATTTCCCCCTCCAGGATGATGGTGTCCCACAACTTCCCTGTGGTTCACAAGTGCTGACCAAATCCGCGTGTGTTTTCATGTCACAGCTTTGTCAAGTTTACTTGTTGGTAGCACAACCAACTTTCAAGCTGCTAATGACTTGACTTGTTATTGAATCATAGAATCTTAGACTTGTTTTTAGGGGATGGGGCAGCCACGGCTTCTCTGGGAAACCTGTGTCAGGGCCTCACCACCCTCACAGGGAAGAACTTCTGCCTAAGATCTCATCTCAATCTCCCCTCTGTCAGGTTAAAGCCATTCCCCTTTGTCCTGTCCCTACAGCCCCTTGTCTAAAGCCCCTCTCCGGGTTTCTCATAGTCCCTTCATGCACTGGGAGCTGCTCTAAGGCCTCCCCTTAAGGAGCTTTCTCTTCTCCAGGCTGAACCAGCCCAGCTCTCTCAGCCTGTCTCCAGAGCAGAGCTGCTCCAGCCCTCGCAGCACCTCCATGGCTTCCTCTGGACTCACTCCAACAGCTCCACATCCCTCTTGTGTTGTTGCGCCAGAGCTGGACACAGGACTGCAGGGGGGAGTCTCCCCAGAACATAGCAGAGGGGCAGAATCTCCCCTCTGACCTACTACTCATGCTCTGGGGATGCAGTCCAGTACACAAGGGGGTTCTGGGCTCAAGCTCACATTGAAGCCAGGTCATGCAACTCATGGTCTGACTGGCCTGAAATGGTGGTTGTACCAGACTTGGCCCCCATCCCTGAAACCCTCTGGACCCTTATCACATGTGCTATCTCTTTGCCAAACTGTCTGCAATTCTGGCCAGCCACCTTCCCTCCCCTGCACTCACTAGTGACTACTCCAGCACTGGTCCTGTGCTCCTGTACCAGCATAGCTCTCTTCAAGGTTTTTGTCTGGGGACTCAGCAGAGGCCATTTTTTTTCGGAATATGGTCACAGATCTGCAGAGTCCTGAGGTAATTTAAAAAGGACTTTTATGGCTAAAGACAATCTTGGCTGATGACCAATGAATGGGATAAGGACTGTTCACCCACCCAGCCAGGTGGCTGTCCATTTCCAACAAGCATAAACACATCTTCACACTTCCATCAGCAGACAGCTGCTTGGGATGTGTCTGTTCAGTGGGGGTATCCATCCTCTGGATTGGAACTGAACTGTCTTTCAAGACACAAATTTTAACAAATATGTGCACAAAGCATTTAAACTCTAAACTGAATTACTGTTTTAAATGCAGCAATTAAGAAGATGAAGGGGGGTAAGGCTAGCCGGCATACACTACGTTGTCATGTGCTTCACAAGAGTTCCCAGGGTGGGTGTGATAGATTCATGATTAAATGGGCCTGTAGAAAAAGATCAACAGAGTCAAACCTAGGTCCTACAGTCATGAACCCAGCAAAGGGAAGTGGTGGCTGAGGATCCCAAAGGGTTCAACAGCGCTTTCATTTGAGCCAGATTTAGGATCGTAAATTACTTACGAAATCCTTTAGTGCATTATATTTAAATTCAAATTAGTTGCCCCAATCTGCTGTTGGTTTTCAGAGCTGCTGACAGTGTGTCTTCACCCTCCTAGACACAGACAAGAGGGAGGCTTCTGAAGGAAATGCCTCTGGGTTAGCTTTCACCCTGCAAACCAGGGAGCATCACTCCCAGTGTCACACTGGTGGCTTCTGTCTGTTCTAGACATCCTCTCATAGACATTCTGGGTTGGATATGCAGAAGAATCACAGCTCAGCATTTCTGACAATGTTTCTTACAGCAGCGATAATTACATGGTGAAATGCAAACTAACAAGCTGCATCTACTCAGTATTAAGGATTAATGATCTGAGCTTTAGTCTTTGCTTCCCTGCAGGGCAGCAAATTTCACTAAGATCATGCTTCAATAAATACAGAAAGTGTGATACACAGCCTATGCCAAGTGTAGGTGTAGAAATAAGGTTCTTAATCTTCTCCCCTATTATCTGAGACCAGACTGAATGCTCTGTAGCTTCTCTTGCCTGAGGATAAAACAAGATGCTGATATGCCATCACCTGTGATGGAACCCAGCTCTGCTCTCTCCAAGGGTGTTTATCCCCATTTCCATGCCACCTTCATCATGTCTTTCTCACCATCCTTTATATGTTTTTCATATGGGTGAGTAGGTGCTTCCTGGATGCTGTGGGCCACACCACACAAAGGACTCACAACCCAGCACTTTCCTTTTGAGTCCTCCCAGCAGTGCCACTTTTTACTGCAAAGATGTATTACTTCACACACCCTTGGTCTTGGACCTTCCCTGTGAACCATAGCACACTTGGATACCCTGATTGCCCTTTTGCTCTTGTTAGCATCCATCTCCCATCTGCCTGCTGATGGTGGGCTCTTCTCAGGCTCCTTGCTGCTGGCTGGGTGGGTAGCAGAAGGCAATAAGCTCAAATGGTGAGAGACGTGGCCAAGTTCCCACGTCCAGTCCCACTTGGTTTATATTCATGTCTGTGTTTTGAGCCTTCTCCAAAGCCACATGCAGGTGCAATGGCACAGAAGGGAAAATGTTGTTTGTCAGAGTATGTGGAACAGAGGTTAGTATGAAAACAGAGCTGCCCATCCCTGTGAAGTTTCTGGTAAACCCGTATCTCCCACATCACACCTCTGTAGGCAATGTGCACGTAGAGGCTGGCTTATGTCATCATCACCACAAACCACAGGAGGAAGTAATTCAGTTCCCCATCCAGTTTGATTTCAGTTTAAAGAGACTTGCCACTTCAAAGTAAGCCTCAGTCTCTGTTTGGGGTCACTTGTGTCAGATACTTACCCAAGACAGCAAATCTGCAAGTGCTACTGCAAGCATGCAAGCTTTAAAAACACTTGAAAGCAGAGTACAAACTTCAACCATAAATGCAACTGAAACTTTCAGGGAGGGTTTTGCTGTTTGTTTGGGTTTTTTTGCGTGCGAGGAAGCTACTTGAAAATGCTGCTCTTTCTTACCTTCCTTTAGTAGCTGCTGCATGGAGTATTTTATCTGCATGATGGTGGCTGTGAGGGCACCAATGGGGTGTTGGTACAGACATCTAACTGGTCCAGCTTACCTGTACTAGTCCTGTGGGAAATGATACACTCAGAGCTCCCCAACAGATCCAAGTTTAACATCTGGAGCAGGAAAAAAAGAACGTAAAAAGTGCTATTTCTGAATGCAGAGAGCTGGGTTGTCTAAGTCATACAGGCAGGACACACCAGAGCTGCCTTGGGCTCCATTTTTTTGGGTCTCATTGAGCACCTAGAGAAGTGCATCCCTCCTCTCCTGGAGCACAAACCCTCTTTGTCAGGCTTGCTCACCAGCTAGTACGTCGGTATTCTGAAAATATGATGAAGGTTTCTTATTATGTCTTTTCTGTGTCTGATTGTGCGAGTAAATCTTGTAGTCAGGCGATGAGTGAATAGTTTGGCATATATAATTTACTCAATGTATACAGATGTGGCATCCTGAATACTAAGTACCATGCTCTCATCAATGAAAAGGGCCAATTTGAAATGTCGGGTTTTAATTTTTCTTGACAGTTGGAGTTTTATGTAAATCTTGTACTTGTGTGTATATTTCAAATAAATTGCTCTGGTTTTGTGGTTGTTTTATGGTTTGGGTTTTGTTTTTTTTTTTTGATAATCTACACAGACTTGCAATAAGACAACTTGCTTGGCAAGTTAGACTCCATGGGGTAATATGGGAAGAAAAGGCAGCTCTGAATTAAAATGGGTGTATAAACCTAAGGCTCAAAGAAGTGTGCTCTGTCCCGCCATCCTGTGGAGGTAGAGCATTCAAGCTTTTTTCAGTTCCTGAAGGTGGTGTGAATATCTGTCACTCATATCCAATCCTGTTAACCATTACCAGTGGCATTTCCATTAACATAAGAGTGCCCAGTGCTCCTTTCATTTGCACCACTGTAAATCAGAAGCAAATAAACAGAATGAACGGAGTAGAAGAGCGTACAAGAAACAAGCTGACACACTACTTATGAGAGCTTTGATCTTTATGTTAGCTTACTCTCCAGTTTTATTCTGGGATCATTCCCTTTGGATTTACACCATGGCTCAGCCCCCTCCGAGGGTGCAGCCTGATGCCCTTGCTTAGGGAAGCCTCTTGCTGTGGGTAGCCGCAGCTGTGCCAGGTGAAGCCTATGGGTGACACTAGGAATGTGTTGGCATTCACACTGGGAAATGACGGGCATTTAGAAGGGAAGCAGAAAGCTTCCCTTCTTCTCTTTTTACTTTTTCCCCCTTTTTTTTTTTTGTAATTAGCCAGAGAGCATTGTAACACTGAGCAGCTATTGTGCCATAGCCTGTCAGCTGTAGTGCTGGCAGGCGGGTGTCTGCTGGCCATGTCTCGTGTTTGCTGATAGGAACCTTGCACGAAAAATACCTTCTGCCTTCATCAGACCCTCTGAACTAGCCTGCCAGCTCAGGAGACAGGGAACAAGGCTTGAGCCATGGTGAATGCAAGCCTCCACCTCCTGCTGGGGAGCAAGGAAGACAGGAATCAAACCCAGTTGCTGATTTCTAATTGGTAAGACAACCAGACAGTTGAAACCAGATAGCTACAATTAGGATGAGAGGCACTGCAGAGATCAAGAGAAACGCTTCTTCATAAAAGCAAGCTGGTGTTTCTCCCAGGGGGAGTATGCAGTGGGTGGGGGAAATGTAGTCTGCTTGAAATGGATTAGCTATTTTAGTTAGAAAACTCAATATACAGACAGAAATGTTTTCCTCCTTTGAGCTCACAACTGATTTCAATGAAATCAGGGCTCACTGAGAAATATAAATTAGCATTATTAATATGTCAGCTTGCTTAGCAATAAACAACTGATATTACTCTCTTTACCTTCATGTTGGGAACATAATTTTTAATGGATTTTATCATTTTCAAGGATTCATGGAGGAGCACAGGGCCAACTGCAACATTTGAGAAGGATGAAACAGTATTTATGAATCCTGCGGTGGAAGCTGATGGCCCATCAGGCAGCTGCTCTCCCAGGCCAGGGTCCCAGAGGGGCTGCTCATGGGATGGTGGAGGTGCTGGCAGTGACTCCACACCATACGAATGGTTGCCATTCCCTGGCTTGCTTTCTTCACCTGCACCTTTACTCTCAAAGAGCGGTCAACCAGCTTGGGAAGGAAAAGGGTTCAGAGGTGGTTCTCACCCAGCACTCACACAGGGTAGGCGCACAAGTGTTCACCATTAAGTCACGGCAGACAGCAACCGAGATCAGGGCTGTTACCACAATTTCTGGTAAATAAACTCTTCTCAAAATCATAGAATCATAGAATCACAGAATGGTTTGGGTTGGAAAGGACCTTAAGATCATCCAGTTCCAACTCCCTGCCATGGAGAGGGACAACTCGCACTAGACTGTGTTCCCCAAGGCTCTGTCCTGAGCCTTGTCTGAACACTGCCAGGAATGGAGCATTTACCACCTCTTTGGGCAACCTCTTCCAGGGCCTCACCACTCTCACAGTGAAGAACTTCTTCCTTATATCTAACCTGAACTTCTCCTATTTAAGTTTAAACCATCACCCTTTGTCCTATCATTACAAAATTAGTGGTAAAAGGCATCCTCCACTAGCACAAAGCTCTCATCAAAAAAGTCACTTCACCTTCCTTGTTTCCTTCAGTGGTAATTTTAGTCTTCCATATTTAACATTGTCTGCAGGTTGCTGGTATCTGTGATTTTCTGATGTCACAGGAAATCAGTCATTACACATCTTGGATGTGACCTCTTCATCCACGGGAAACTGGAGATGAAAATTTCAAGCATTTGAAGAATACTTCTTCAGCATATGAATGCTGAATGCAAGCAGCTGACATTTCCCTAAAAGTTACTCACAAGCACCACTAATTATCTTCTTTTTTTATCAAAATTTTATGAGTGACATCAATACTTAAAAAAAATCAAAACAATTTGGAGAAGGTTCTCCTGGAAATGTCAAGCAGAGGTCAGAGCTGTAGATTTTAATGTCACAGGAAAAAAAAACGCACAAAAGCTGAATTCCTTCTGACAACCTTCCTGGTGCAGCAATGTTGAGTATCATAGGAAAGCAGAGGTTTCCATCTCTAAAATTAGATTCAGACCAGAACATTGGAGAGCATCTTAGCAGCACAGTGCTGCAGCAGCTGTGGCACTTTTCCTTGATCTCCCCAAAGCTCCAGCTGGAAGGAATCAGGCCAGTGCCTTTTGTATATTGATTAAATTGAAACCCTCAAACCAAGCAGCCAACAGATGCTTGGACACAAAAAACTTGCCCTCAGAGCTTCTGTTTTTCCACATGCAATTACTTTTTCTTCCTTCCTACTTGTGCTTTGTTCTCCAGCCTTTATTAATACTCTTGTGTTGGGTCCTTTAAAAAAAATCCAACCAAAAACCAGGATCAAGCACCTCTTTATGCTGGAGGAGTGCAGAAGAGAGAACAGTAGGCTTCCAATTAGGCTGCTGCCTGAAGCAGACACCCCTACCCCAGCACTGTCCTTGCCCCTTGTTGCATGCAGGGAACCAGGAGGGACATCACTGATGTGTCCCCAGGACATGGGGAAGTGGGTTCTGTCTTCCCCGTGGGGTGCAGACCCTCAAGCATGGGCAGCTTCTGGGGCCATCCCATTAAAATTTGGACTGTTGTGGTGACACAGCCACCAATTTTTCCATTTTTAAGCATCTGCTTTCCTTTCCTTTGTTTAAGAGACATATACATTTGGATGGGTAAATCAAATTATTTTTCCTCAGAATGATACCTACATGATCATAGAGACAGAACTTGACATCTACAGCATGTTATCTCCTGCTCTTGAAAAAGGTTTTCAAGGAATGATAGAAATCAGGATGCAAATGGATTTAAATAATAATCAAAACTTGATTTATTTTGGCAGATGGATCCCCATATCCATACTCTAATTCATGTCACCAGTCAGGTAGTGTTTGTGGTTCTCACATGTGCCTATTCTCTGTGGCACAGGGAAGAGGGTGTTTGAGTTACCCTCATGACTGTGTGAAACATAAGCTAACTCAGATCTCTGACTTGTTCTCCCTGGAGCTGTGGCAGTAAGCTATATTAACAGCTTTATAACATGCTATCATCTCCCCTCCTCTACCACTCTGCCTGTAGAAACAGTGGTGGGGAGGCAACTTACAAAGGTGTATGAGGTCCCCATCCTTTATTCACCACTATAATAATATATATTATTATATATATTATTATATAGATATAATATATATTATATAATAAAAAATAATAAAGCTCAGTGAAAATGCAATGGCATCAAAGCAATTTATGCTGAAGACGTGGTATAACTAAGAACAATTACAGGTTATAGAGAAGCTTTCTGTATATCATTACAAATTTTGTGTCTTTCTGAAATTTCTTCTCTTAACATATTCAGTAGGTACTGATGAAGTAGTTACTTTCAGTGACTTGATCTAGTGGAAGGGGGTTGGAACTTGTAAGGAAGCTATTTCAGAGCTTGAAAACTGACTTTCAATGAATATGAGGAATGAAAACCTCTCTGGATCTTTTATGTTAACTCACTGACTGCATAGAGCACTGGCCTGGCACTTGGGATGCCTAGATTTTGTCTGCCTGGCAGCATGGTCCCTAGTAAGTCAATGCATCTCCCTCTTCCTCCAGTTTCCCTCTGCATAAAAAAGAAATAACAATTCTGTTCCTCACTGTAAAGTGTAAGCTGATGAATCATGCTGTCTTAAAGCTAGATCTCTTAACTTACCATTCTCCCAAAGGAGATCATATGAGACTGTCAGAGTATATATATAAAAAAAAAACCAACAAAAAAAAAACAACCCCCCCCCATCTCTAAAATCAGAACATGTCATTATTTTCTTCAGAAGAAACAGATCTATAATTTTTGACTTTCTTTCCAAACTAAGAGTTGACAAACTGATCTTAGAAATGGTGGTGGAACCTCAGGTCTGAATAGATTTGGGGCTTTTTGATTTTTCTTTAATTCTCACACCAGTGTGAGGCTTCTGCATGGCAGCTTTGTGTTTGACAGTGCTTAGTCCCCTTTCATTGTTTGCATGAGCCAAAAGGAGAGGTAGAAATGGAGACTGAAAACATCTCCCATGCTTGCCTTACTGAAGACCATCATCTGCTCTGTATCTGCAGCCAATGAGGCACCCAGACAGATAGACAGGACATTGTACCAATCTCTGCAACCATGGTTTGGGCACATGAATGCCTGATGAGCTTGGCACAGGTAGAGGATATCCTAAACTGCCTACCTGGAAACATGTATTACTCTAGAAACAGGATGGATTTTACTGAAGGAAGCAAGATAAAATACCAAGATTCTGATAAAAAAATCTCTTACAGTTTATCAGTAAAATGAGGAAGAGAAGGGAAGTGAAGGGAAGTGAAGGGAAGTGAAGGGAAGGGTGACAATAAAAGGAATGCCATGGTTACTTTGAACTCAGCAGCATCTTTTCACCACCCCCTCTTGTCTCTGCAGTCAGTTGGATATGTGATACAAGCACTGCGATACTGCAAACAAACATCTGCTCCAGTGGGTGTGCACTTACTCACTCCAACATGCTCTTGAATCGAATTGGGAATTTCCAGGCATATATTGCTCATGCTGTTTCTGAAATAACTTTTATATGTGCAAAGTGTATGAATTAATCATCCTTTTAATCCAGCAAAAGCTGTGCTATATCTGCTCAATCATGAGATATTTATTTCTGTCCTCACTATTCAGTATGGAGTATTTTTGTTATATTCTTTTTCTTTTCACAAGTGCCAGGAGGAATTTCCAGCTTAAAGGAAGAGAAGCATTTGATTTTTGCAAGATTCACAGCCTGCAGTGCAGAGAACACTTAGCAGAATAGTTGTCTTAGGGAGAGAGTAGACGGGAGCTGTTTCTGTTTGGTTAAGTTAGTCCAGAGCTTCACACAACTTCAAAGCACCCAAGTAAAACAGCACACTGTCTTGAAGCTCTGAGTTCAATGCACACACCAGGTAGTCAGGACCATTACTCCACCATGTCTCCTTGGTGTGGCTGATAGCGAGCAATACAACCACACAGGCACCAGCCCCGGGACTGCATGTCATTAAGCATTCTGATCATGCTGTTGGCATACTGGACCATGCAGTCAGCCATCATGACATGAATTCTGGCATGTCATTTAAGACAAGTCTACAGCACAGAGTGTGGTACAGAGAGCTGTGAGCAAGGATGACCCAGGCAGGTGGATGTGACACAGCCAGTACCACCTGAGCATCCCTGTCCACAACGATAAGTGACTGGTGCACACCACACATCAGGGCTCCTGAGCACTGGGTGAATGTGCCTGTTTGGTTCCTGCTCCTGAACTGCACCAGGGCAGCAGCCAGATTGCTGAGAAATACACAAATGTCAGAAGACCTCCAAACCCAACATGAGAACCAGGGGTGTATATCTCAGCCCACTGACATGGGGACAGGTTTACGTGCATTGACTGCTCTGCCTGCAATGAGAGGGAGAAGATACACAAAACCCAGTTCCAGAACTACAGTGACCTGTAAGAAATAGAGTGACACTACTAAAGCCACCGGGGGTAATGACAAATTCACCTGTGTGCTGAGCTGAGCTGAACAGGGCACCTCTGCTGGACCCACCACAAGGAGAAAGAATAAGCCACCGAGAAAAAGCCCAGTTCTCTGCAAGACCATTCCCAGACTGCAAGGCATCATCAGCTTTCTCACTCCCTTGCATCTATGAGGCAGGAGAGTGATCATTCACTGAGGGCTCCCCACAAAATAAAATGAAACTAAATGCAAGTGAAAGGACATTTTATGTTTTGGATTTTTTTTCCTTACATGAAGAGTAAGCATTTAAGTGGTTCTCACAACAGTGAACGTAAGGAATTTTTTACAGTAGAGCATTTCAGCAAAAGTTTCATTTGGTGTGATTTGACTGGAAGAGAAAGAGCCATCCATGTACTGATAGAATAGTGGAAGGACTCTCTACTTAACATTCAGCCTGCATCACATATTATTCCAAGGTGGTCATTTAATAGTGGAAGCTGTTTAGCAGTTTAATCAAAATGATACCTTTTAGTCAAATAGCACAAGTTTTAATGTGATGTATTCTAGAACACGGTGAAGTATAAAGTACCAGTTACATAGTAATTTCAGATTTTTACAGAAGAAAGCTGTTAAAGGAGAAGAGGTTACAAGAAAGTGAAATGTCTACAGTAACTTAAAGATGTGCTGGTATGGCTTGCTTTCTATATTGATTTTGGTTTCTGCTTAGCAACAGGATTTCATACTGGTTATATAAAAATACAGAGAAACCTGCACATATCCTCTTGCTGTTGCATGAACAGCCAACCAAATTATTTAAGATAACCTGATCTAGAATGTTGCTGGTATTAATTTTAGATGAATTGTTATTAACTTGGGAGATCTGAAAAATAAAATACAAAGCTAAAATATTTAATCTGTGGGGAACTAACTGGAAGCACTTGCTTGTATCTGAAAAAGGCTTTTTCTTCAATTTGATTGAATAAGTCTTTATAGTGAGTCCTGTTCAAACATATAATGGGCAACAGAAGACAAAGGAGATGGGTCGATGGAAAGTGGCTTAGAAGGGCAGGCTGTCCATAATGACATATTTTGGAGAAGAGGGTTTAATAAATATTATTTCAAGATAAAACAAATATTTATATTTATGTAGTTCCATGCAACTTCCCCACAATGTTATGGTAGCATATCTTTTGGCCTAGGATATTCTGATTTTAAATAACACCCAATCTGGCAGCTGTCACAGGACTATTGAAACATTTATTTGAGATGACTGGCCCAAAGTTTCAAATGCACTTGTTTTGGCTGCGCTAACCTTTTATGTCTCTTTTCTAATGATACTCGATTGAGTGCATTCCCCAGAAAGCACATTTTTGCCCATGGCTAGACACCATCATCCTGGAAGATGCTTCATGTTTTCAAGCTGTCACTGGAATTTCAAGCTGTCACTGTTTAGCCTGTTGGGAGCTGAATTTTCTTTCCTTACACAAGCAGCCTCATTTGCCTCACAGGATTGTCTTTCCTATCTCTTCCAGTCCATGGCACTGTGCTCTGCCTGAACCATCTTTTTTTAGAGAAGAGGCTGGAAGGTTGCTCTTCCCTGGACACAGCAGTAGTAGCTAGGGAAATCACAACATGCCTTTTGGATGCAGCAGCAAGAAATGTCTGTTATTGTTTGGCATGAGAAAGGAGATTTAGGGAAGACTGGTTTTGAGACATACACCTTTCTCCTTCTTTTGTTGCTTCCCCCAAATAATGGATGAGAATAAACCATTCAGTGACATTTGAATCAGCTCAGTTGATGGCTACGTGTGAAGACAAATACTATAATCACTAATGTTCCTGCATCTTACTCCCTTCTTTGAGCTTTTATTGCTCAGCATGATGTCATATGGCATGGGATATCCCTTTGGTCAGCTATAACATTTCCATGTCCCCTTCCCAGCCTCCATCCCACTCTGCCCTGATGTTGTGTGAGCACTGATCAGCAATAGCCAAAACATGGGTATGTTACCAACACTGGTTTAGCCACAAACATGAAGCACAGCATCACATAGGCTGCTATGAGGTAAGTGACCTCCACTCCAGCCAGTGCTGGCACCAACAAGGACTGTGGTAGGTTGACCTCGGTTGACTGTCAGATGCCAACCCAGCTGCTCTCTCACTCCTCTGCCTCAATGGGGCAGGGGAGAAATGAGATGGAAAGGCTCATGGGTTGATATAAAACAGGGATATCACTTGCCAGTTACCACCATGAGCAAAACAGACATGACTTTGTGAAAATTAATTTAACACTGCCAACTATAATGGCGTCATGGTTTAAACCCAGTAAGCCACATAGTTACTACTGCCCCCCCCTCTTTCTTTCCTTCCCCCCCCCCCCCCCTCCCAGTCTGGAGGGATGGGGAGGAGAATCGAAAGAATGTAACTCCCATGGGTTGAGATAAGAACAGTCCAGTAACTAAGGTGTAACACAAATCACTACTGCTACACCAATAATAATAATGATAAGGGAAATAACTAGGGAAGAGAATACAATACCACCTGCCGAAATGAGCCCGACTGAGAGTGCCCTTCCAGGTAACTCCCAATTACCTCCCTGGGCATGACGTGCTGTGGTATGGAATACCTCTTTGGTCAGTTTGGGTCAGGTGTCCTGTCTCTGCTTCCTCCCGGCTTCCCCTCCTCCCTGGCAGAGCATGAGACTGACAAAGTCCTTGGTCATGGTAAACATTTGAGCAGTAACTAAAATCATCGGTGTTATCAGCTCTGTTCCCAGGCTGAAAGTCAAAAACACATTGCTGCACCAGCTACCAAGAAGGAGAAAAAATGACTGCCACTGCTAAACCCAGGACAGTATCCACCCCTTATTCCATACCACATTCCCACATTTTCAATATACCATCGCTCTTACATATATACATCCACATACACACACAGACAGAGAGAAAAAGATCATTTCTTAGTGCATGGACCAATCCCTATAATGCTGCTGAGTCCATTCGGTCCATGATGTCAGGTTCCATCTCTTGTTACAGTCTTTCAGGGCAGGAAAGGCTGTGTGCAGTGCTGGATTGTTGCCTGCTGATGCTGATCGTTCCTTTACCTCAGAACTCATCTGGTTCTATCAAAGTTCATTCTCTATTGGGATGATGGTTAGAGGGAAGTCAGGGCTAGTCACTGGTGACCTGATGATCTAGTTGATGGGATATAAAAATATTACATAGCAGGCAACAGCATACAATTGAGTTCGTTGGCTGTTTTCCCCTAAAACAAATCCCCTTGAGGTATACATCGGACTTCCCCATCTTCCCGCATTACCCACCAAATATACCCAGGTCCCTGAGCAAAAGCCATCCCAGGAGTGGTTTTGCCTTTACCTGAAGCAGGAATAACCCAGACTGTCTTCCCCAGCAAATTCTTTATGTCCACCACAGGAACTTTGTCCCCCTCTACAGTATGCAAAAGTTCTGACTGGGCTGGGCCAGCCCTGTTGGTGGATCCTCTAGTATTGACCAACCAGGTGGCCTTTGTTTAGACTGAATATAAGGAAGAAGTTCTTTACTGTAAGGGTGTTGGGGCACTGGAATGGGTTGCTCAGGGAAGTTGTGAATGCTCCATCCCTGGTGGTCTTCAAGGCCAGGTTGGACAGAGGCTTGGGTGACATGGTTCAGTGTGAGGTGTCCCTGCCCATGGCAGGGGGGTTGGAACTACATGATCTTTAGGTCCTTTCCAACGTTAACTATTCTATGATTCTAGTGCAACCCACAGGTAGATATTTTAAGACGAAACAATGATGAGAGAAATTTTCCCCTGTTTGAATAAATCAGCCTGATTTCGGGCAAGATTTACAGAGGGTAGGTGCATCTCCTGGCAAGGTGACCTTGGACATTGATGTGGGATGTGCAGTCTGTGCCATCCCCCCCATTCAGGTGTAACATAAAGAAATGCCTTGAGAAGATGGAGGTAAACCCAACATGCTTTCACTTACCTCATGTTCACCTGTGCTTGGGTCACTACCAAAAGGGACGTGACAGGGCACAGGCACTGCTGTCTTCTGCAATGGTCTGACAACCTAACATCAGCCATTACTTGCCACTGAAAGGATTGTCAAGTACCAGAACAGGCTTCCTAGGGAAGCTGGTAGAGTCACCATCCCCAGAGGCATGTAGACATGGCACTTAGAAACATGGTTTACTGGTGGCCTTGCCAGTTAATGGTTGGAATTGATGAGCTTGAAGGTTTTTTCCAACTGAAATTATTCCATTATTCTACTCTACTTTATTATTTTTGCTTTCATGTGTACATTATGGAACTGATGCTGACTTTGGTAGGAAGCACTTTAACTTAGTTTCTCACAGTTTTCTTCAGTGAGATTACCCTTTCTTAACACAAGAAATTTTAACCTGAAATCACCATTTATTGTCACTTTATGTTTACTTACTCGTAAGTACAAAAAAAAAAAAAAAAGGGAGAATTCTTCTACACAGCTTTTATATAGCTCTGAGTGGGGTTTAATCTGCTTACCCATGTATTTATACTCTTCTATATTCATGCTCTCTGTACTATCCAGTCTTTTCTCTTTTTCATCACACTTGAAATGGAACACGAAGAGGAAGAACACTGTATAAGAGTCATTTAAAAATAATTAATCAATGTACTTAGCCTTCTAAATGACTTCTGCAAAACCACCCCCTTTAAATTGAACATGTAATGAAAATAGTCATTTTCTCAGAAGTGTTTTCATCAATGCTATTTGTGCTGTTATTAAAATACATTCATGATTCATGCATTTATTCGTCCTCCTTAGGGAAAAGCTTGCAATACAGGACAATAAAGGACTTTACTGTAAGTAAAATACTGTTAAAAGTATAACCCAAAGATGTAGAATTTATAAATGTTGGAGGTTATATCTATGTAGCTGAAGATGATAAAACATTCCCCTAACATATTTCTTTTCTTTGATCACCTCTGTTATCTCCATTATGAACAAACAGTGCAACTGTGACTCTTTCTAATGCCAGCAGTAAAATACTTCCAGGGACGAACTTTGTCTCTTCCAAGTAATGGCATTATTGCTGTTTTTTTTCTGGGCTTTTCCACCTCTCCAACAATACTGGCAGCATGTTTTCCAGGCTTTTTGCTTGAATTAGTTTGAGCTATAGAATAAACAGAAGTAGCTAGGTAGCCAGGTTGCTACAAACAGACGGTTGTTCATCAACTGCTTCCTGCTCGCCTGAGAGTGTGCGCAGGCAATGGCTTGTGTCATTAGGCCCCTATTTAAGCGCACGTATGGCTTGGAGGTCATGTTTGTGTTTCATTTATACAGATATGATTAGCTGTTCTCAATGTTCGTCTGCCATAAAACTGAAAATGTGTCATGCGATATTACCCAGGCAAATGTAATGCCCCCAGAATAAACATGCCAGCTAGTTTGCAGGCAGTAATTGATGGAAAAACAGGTGTTTCCCATGTTCTCTGTGATTGCCTACACATATGGCTCCTTTTATACTATCCTTCAATTACTTTGCAGTTTTGGCTCCTACAGAAATAGTCTTACCAAAAAAGAGTGGGTTTCAAGACTGGACTTTGGTCCACTGCAAATTAAATATAAGCAGCACAGCTCATTTTAGTATTTAAGTAATTAAACTACAGCAGCTACCACATCCACTTTAAACATCAAACTGCATTTCCAATTACTCTCATTTTAAAATGTGGTGCTCCGACTTGGTAAATTAAAGCTACACATGACACAAATTCCCATTTAAGTGGTTAACATCCCCAAATTGTACCTTTCGAACAGTAGAGTCAGTAAAATCATATTGAAACCTGGAAATCAGTTAGCTTTATACTTTACAACCTGAAGTTTTATCTTTCAAAAGTGTTCAGCTCCTGACAGCTGTGTAAGATCTACTGACCTTGCAGTGCTAATAATGGGTGGATTTTATAATGGCACAGGCAGAAATATCAGAGGTCACTTTATATAACAGGTTTTCTGTGATGTATTGCTCTTCTAAGTGAATGCAGTTGGAGGAGGAATGAAAGAAGGATGAGAGGATATGCTATCCTCCATGAGGATAAGAGCAGCTCCTCAGTGGTCAGGGTAGAAGTCGTGTTCTGCAAAACCAGCATTGAGCCTGACCCAGGAGCTGCTCCATGCACACCCAGCCAGAAGAATAGGCTGAGAGCCACCCTCAAGTCATGAAACACAGTAGCCAAAACACTTAGTCTAGGATTGGGCTGATCTTTGATCCCTGTGCATTGATCTCTTCTCCCAAACAAGTGTTCCCGCCTCTGATTCACTATTTCTTTCAGAGCTTGCAGAGGACGGGTCTCTGCTTCGGCTCTCTGCAGTGGTGGAAGATACTCAGCACTGAGACCTGGTCCCATCTTTCTCTGACAGCTCAGCAGCAGAGTACAGGGACGCAGTAACATGTTCAGGCCATGCTCCTCCTGCTTCATAAACATGCCTCTTCTTGCTTTCAAGGTGAGGACTTGTTGTTTACCTTCCAAGAACGACCAATATTTTAACCTAATTTAGGATACACCTTGAAAGAAAGCCCTGCGGTTAAAGAAAAAATGCTTAGTTTCATTTTTAAAAATCAAGTGGGTTGATTTCCCTTCATGAAGCAACATCAGAGATGAATTTGCTCCCTGGCTTTTACCTTGTTACTGATTAAAAATGAAATGTGACTACATAATACCCTTCTTCATTAAAAAAGAAAAAAAAACAACTTTCAAAATAATAAGGTGATAAAATAATGGCATTCCCCTGAAATATTTTGATTTTTTTTCTTCAGATAAACTTAAGGGTTTTTTTACCTGCCTTTGGTTTTTCTTACGCTTTGTTCTTGTTTATCTCTGCTCTTTCATTATTTGCCACAGCAACCAAGACGATTAATCCTCTTCTACAATATGCACAAAGATGAAGGAATGCAACATTATCTCTTTCTGCACTGCTTTAATTTCAGTGACAGCTTTGTCACTTCACCAGTTGCCGGGTTTCATGCCTGTGTTTCCCACCTTGTAATCGGTATATTTCTCAGGGTGCCACCTGCCATTCAGAGGCGGTGAAGCTTTTGAGATCCCCAGCCTTCTCCCACATGACAGATTTCACCTGACTGCATGGTTCTCACTGATGGGGTGGGTTTGTGCATGGTGTGGACATAGTGAAGCCACACAGCACCAGCTGCAGAGAGCAGTTCCCAAGCCAGCCTCAGCCCCTGCTGCTCTTCCCAGGACCCCGTTTGCAGACAGCCCTCTCCCTACACCAAGTCCCACAGCAGCTGGGAGTGGCTGTCTAGAGAAATGCCACAGAGCTGAAGTGGAGAGCTGGGCTCAAGAAGATGAACTTGAGCCTTGAATAAGAATTGCTAGTTTTAAAATGTGTTAGGCCCAAATAATGAGCAAGGAAACATGGTGTTTTGTGTAAATGCTTGGCTTTTCAAAGCCAGTCTGCCTCCCTCTCCAATGGGCAGGATCAGAAATGCAGGTACAGAAACAGCTGTGGCCTGAAACCTTTACATGCCTTTTGACAACAAGGAAATAAAACTCAGTAAGTTAAACTCCTAGGCATAAGAGAGCTGGAACACTGCCTTTGGCTGTAATGGGAGTAAGTTTTCACATGGGGTGGGTAAGGACATTTTCAATGTGATTTTCAGCCAGATGTTGCAGACCAAGTTACCAAACATGGTACCAAAGCACCCCTGCAAGCTAAGCGTGGTAAGGCGGGCATCCAGAACATAAACAATGAAGCTACGTATTTATACTTGCTGAAGCAATATGGGATTTGAGAAAAGACTCATGGGTTCTGATTTGGGTTCATTTATGTTGCTGTAATACACTTTCCATAATAAAACATTTTATTTAGTGGGATTACTGGTGATTTACAACCTTGTTATGTCAATATCGGGACTGAGAAGTTTCACGTGTGGCACTCCTGCAGCCAGGGGCTACAGGCCTTTGTGGGTTAGGATTTTATACTCAGTCTTACACACTGTATTGATGGACACCTTAATTATGTGCCAGGTAATGTTTTGTGCTTGATCAGCAAGAAGGCAGTTCAGCTTGGGAAATGTAATGATTCCCACCCAGCTGCTATGCACTGGAAGAGCTGCTTTAGTAACAATTCTCCACCAGATGCAAAGAAGTTCTTATCAGGATGTAGATCACATAGAAGCACATCTGACTTGAATGTTAAAATGAAGTTATACACTAGAAATAATATTTTTACAATAGGTCTTGTGTTCATTTCTGATTTTACATTCAGGCAGAATACCACTGGTTGCATTAGGGGCTAAATAAATCTCTCACTGATAAACAACAAATCTAAATTGTTTGTGGAGCATGAAACAGTTCTCTTTGGATGCACCTGATGCTGTTGAGCAAGCTGTTCCTTTTTGTCATGCTATTATTAATTGGGAATGTAGTGGAGCTTACAGCATTCTTCACTGATTGATGGGATAACTGAGTTTGTGTAGCACATAGCTCCACACAGACTGGTTTGGGGTGGAAGGAACCTTAAAGCTCATCCAGTTCCAAACCCCTTTCACAGGCAGGGACACCTTCCACTCGATGAGGTTGCTCCAAGCCCCATCCAACCTGGCCTTGAACACTGCCAGGGATGGGGCAGCCACAGCTTCTCTGGGCAACCTGTGCCAGGGCCTCACCACCCTCACAGAGAAGAACTTTTGCCTAATGCCTAATCCAGGGAAGGACTTCTGCCTAAGAACACCTCTCAATATCCCCTCTGTCAGGTTAAAGCCTTTCCCCCTTGTCCTGTCCCTAAAGGCCCTTGTCCAGAGCCCCTCTTCAGCTTTCTTGTAGCCTCTTCAAGCACTGGCAGCTGCTCTAAGGTCTCCCGGAGCCCCGGAGCCTTCTCTTTTCCAGGTTGACAATCCCAGCTCACCCAGGTCCTCACCACCCCCACAAGGAAGAACTTCTTCCTGAGATCCCATCTCAATATTCCTTCTGTCAACTTAAAGCCATTCCCTTGTCCTATCAGTATATGCCCTTGTCAAAAGCCCCGTACTTAGAAAAGCGTACCAAGATTTTCAAAACACTCTTTGGGATGTAGATGTTCTAGCCACTATTTGAGTTGGGAATATAAATTATATATATTTATTATATATATATTTTATATATAATATATATATTATATATACATAGCTCTCACTCAGTTTTTGTATGTAGATGATGTTTCTGCACAGTTGCTTAATACAAGATGTAAAATTCAAGCCAAGTTGCAGTCACAGTCATGAGAAATAAAAAGGCAAAAAGCCCTTTGTGTTGTGAGTAGAACAGCAATGGTAAAACGGACAGAGGAAAAACCTTTGTGGACCCAGCAGTCGCTTGGTGAGACAACCACATTTTAACAAAGCCTCGGAAGCATTGCTAAAATTGGAATGGAGGAAAATACATTTTTGGCAGTGAACGCTGAGAAAATCATGCAGTGAATACAACAAATTAAAATTAACACAAAACACTTCCTAGTCCCTGGTTTGACTTTGATAAACTCTCTTTTGTCATCTTACCATGGTGCAGAAAATGGGTATGGGTAGATACCAGGATGGTGCTATATTGTGATTTTATTGGTGTTTTATTTGATATTGATATTGATTTTATATTGGTGTTTCCAGTATAGTGATTGCATATTCATCCTTTTCTGCCTCCTTTGAGCTATTTGAATTCCCATTATTTTGGGCTCCTGCCTACATCATGGCTGGTCCTTAGCTGCAGTGGTTAAAATCCCCTCATCCTTACGGAACACATGCATACTCAGGAGGCTCTTGGAACTGAACCCTTCCAGGCAGAATGATATCCAAGGCTGAGATTCCAGACTGGAGTGCTGGCCATTTACAATATTTTCCACTCTTTGGTGTGTGGTATTTATGTTTTCCCTTATCTCCGTATTTTAGAAGCCAGTGAGGCACATGTCTGTCCGTCTGTAATACACAGAGGAAAGCAGTATTGAAGGGCGTCTCTGACACCTAAATGCAACTTATTAAAATCTCAAGTTTAAAAGTTGGGAGAATTGAGCAGTGAAATATAGTCAAGTATGACCCAAAGCTCTTAAGAGTGTCTATTTCAGAGGCAGAGGCATTTAGGGCGCATCAGGGAATTTTTTGGAGGCGGGTTTTTTTTACATGTGGGAAAAGACAATAAAATGTTAGTGGGAAAGCTCAAAGAGACAGAAAGGAGCTAGGGAAATGCAGATGCAAAATGAAAATAGGGAAATGAGTGAGTCTTGAACAAACTGCAGCGTTTGATTAGAAAGTGCAACGTGCAGACTACTGGATGTGATTAAAAATAGAATTTTTTTTTTTTTAGAAAAAAATTAATATAATTTTAGAGCTAGTGACTGTAGTTCGGGGTGGTGGTGCCCGTTACATAACCAGCCACGGTAGCGGTGCCAGTGAATACCGCATAGCTACGTTGGGGTCGCAAGTACAGGGGGATGCAGCGCGTCCACCGCGCAGGTCCCGAGTGATGGGATGGATCGAAAGAAGAGGAGTTGCTCACTTAGCTCTGCCCTTGCGCCGGGAGTGAGAGCGGACAGCTGCAGGACGAGGGTGGAGACCCCTCTCCAGGCGCCCCTCCTAGCCCACCGCCGGCAGGGCAGGGCACAGCGGAGCGGCATCTACCGTGCTGCCCGCGGGGACACGATCCCTCTCCCAAAGGGGCCGCCAGCGGCAGCAGGAGGGCCGGCCCCTGCCGCCCGCTCGCGTCCCGCCCGCTCGCTTCCGCGCACGCCGCCACCCCTCTCCCGGGAATTACCACCCCCTTCCCGGCTCGGGGGCCAGGTACACTTGACGTCAGGATGTCTGTCGTCGTTTTGACGTGTAAACACTCATTTCCATTCCGACTCCAGAGGGTCTGGGTGCCGCGGCCCCGGGCAGCCGCGCCAGCAGGCAGCAAGCAGGCAGCAGGGACCCCTATAGCCGCGCTCGCTTAGCAACACATCGCCCCGCAGCCGCCGCTCCCCGCGGCCATGGACCGGCGCCACTGGGCAAGCCGGTGCTTGGCACTGGTGCTGCTGGCCGTCTGCTGCCTGCCCCGCGGCGGCTGCTCTGAGCGCCAGTTCCTTAACGAGTGGGCAGCGGAGGTCCCCGCGGGCCACGCCGCCGCCAGAGCCATCGCAGAGGAGCTGAACTACGACCTCGTGGGGCAGGTACGGCTGCGCACACAGGCGGACTGCCCGGCGCCGGGGTCCCCTCAGTCTCTCCTTTTCTCTATCCCTCCCTTTCTCTGCCCCTTCCTCCGAGCTGCACCGAAACTTGCGCGTGGCGGCTGTTCGCAAGGCTCCGGGGAGTTTGAAGTGCCTTCTACCCCCGCCCCCTCCCTGGACCCGGGTCCCCGCAGGGCGGCAGCCCCGCGATAGCAGCGCCCAGCCGGGGACTGCTTTTCCTGAAGGGGCCGGGCAGAGTCGGGCTCTGCCTGAGGAGGGCTGAGAGTCAGGCAGGGAGACTCTGCTCTCCCCGAGGGACCGGGCAGCGCACCTCATCTCTCCTTGAGGGCACCTGGCAGGGCACCCCAGTCCTCCTTGAGAAGACTGGGCAGAGCACCCGGCTATTGCTGAGGGAGCCGCGCAGTGCACACTGCCCCCCAGCCGGGAGCCCTGGCAAGAGGAGGCCGCGGGCAACCCACCCCGGAGGCTCCGTCGCCATCGTGGGTCTCCTTTCCATGAGGCCCTCCCGACGCTTTTCTGGGATGCTGTGACGTCAGCGTTGTCAAGGATGAGTAACCGCCTTTAGGTGATAGTCCCGTATTGCCCCCACACCCCGTCCCCAGGTGGGGGTCTTTCGCCGGGCAGTGCGTCTGGGAGCGCTGGGGGCCCTGGCACCGCTCGCCGAGCCGCGGCCCTGCGCCGGGAGCAGGCCGGGAGCGGCGGAGTCACCTCTGCCCGGGTGGGCCGTGAGCCTCAGGGCAGCCCATTCCCGGCTGCTCCCCGGGAGGGCGGGCGGCCACAGCCTTGCTCAAACCTAGGGTGTGATCGCACCGCTGTGGAATTGGTCTTTCCACCTTTGGAGTGAGGGGATTTGCCCCTACCGATTTCAAACAGCGCTGCTCGGGGAAGAGGGATGTTTAAACCCACATCTGAGAGTGAGCGGGTACTGTGCCTGTCAAAATGCCTGTTCGGAAGGTGCCCATACAAATCAATCCTGCAGTGAGGCTTCTGAAGCCACATGGTGTTTTTTACACGTGTTCAGCAGCTGAAACTGGTGTGTGATTACATTAAAACCTGTCCTTTGAAATGTGGCCATGCCAAGGTATGTCCATGACAAAGTATGTCCATCCTGGTCGCTACTACAAGTAACTGTGTTACCAAGTACTGTAGTGGTAATGACTGCTACCTCGCTAGCTCAGATGATTCCCCCAGCTTCTAGCAGCACACAGGCTGTGATAAGCACTCAATACTTGAAGAGTGTTTTTTAGTTTAGATTAAAATAGAGTCATAAAATAGTTAGGGTAGGAAAGGATCTTAAGATCATCTAGTTCCAAGCCCCTGCCATGGGCAGGGACACCTCACACTAAACCATGTCACCCAAGGGTCTGTCCAACCTGGCCTTGAGCACCAACATGGACGGAGTATTCACAACTTCCTTAGGCAACCTATTCCAGTGCCTCACCACCCTTACAGTAAAGAACTTCTTCCTTATATCCAATTTAAACTTCCCCTGTTCAAGTTTTAACCCGTTACCCCTTGTCGTATCACTACAGTCCCTAATGAAGAGTCCCTCCCCAGCATCCCTGTAGGCCCCCTTCAGATACTGAAGGCTGCTATGAGGTCTCCACTCAGCCTTGTCTTCTCCAGATGCTCGTTTCCTTTCTTTTGTCTTTGAAGCAGAATGAATTTGGTCAGGTTGCAATAGTTGGTACTTGTTTGCAGTATGGAAATACCTCTTGATAGTTAAAGTACACCTGTGACTTACAGATCGGATCACTCAAAAATCACTACCTGTTCAGACATAAAAGCCATCCAAGGAGGTCCCGAAGAAGTGCCATTCTCATCACTAAAAGACTTTCTGATGATGAGCGGGTGAGTATTAAGTTTACTCCTTGTCATGCTCTGTGTTTATTCTGTCTCCTTATTGCTCGCTTTACGATGAGGTCACAAGCAGGCTTTCCTTGTTTTGCAAGTCTAAGCTATTCAGACATGCTGAATAATACTTTATTATTCTGTCATTAACAAGCAAAGTCTGACCCTCTCTTACCATATTTTTGCAAGTGCTTTCTAAATTAAGATTTAAAATATGCAGCAATGCAAAGGCTTAGAATTTCAGATGTTTGTTACTGTTGAAAATACAAACAACCACAGGGCTTGATTCAAAGTAAAAACCCATGGATGCACTAAGTTTAATCAGGCCACCCCTGTGCAATTACCATGGGAATTACATTTGATTTGAAGTGATTGAATATTAAATAAAAAAAAAAAGTAGGTGAAACAGACTGAGGTTTTGCTGGATTCACTTCTGTGACAGCTTAAAACCCCTTCTCAAAGGATCCATCACACGTTCTAGACTTGCAGTCCTTAGGTACAGTGGGATCCCATGGCAGACAGAGAACAGGCACAGTGGAGAGCCAGGATCTAAGGGTCTGCACTGGTGCAGTAGACACCCCAGTTATCTGACTTTATTTAAGAGAGAAGCATGTCTGTTTGTAAGTGTACTGGAAAACTGGGGTGGGTGGCATATTTAAGGAACAGACCAGAATGCTGTCAACCCCTCTTAAAACCAGTTTCTGGCAAATTTCAGAACAATGAAATTTTAATTTCAAATCAGCATTGTTGCAGCAGTGATTGTAAAAATACGGATAGCCCAAAACATGAAGTAACCCAGTTGTGAAAACCAGCAATTTATCATATAAGGGCAAACCACTTGACAAGTAATTGATTATATGGAGGTTTTAGATGTAAGTGTCATCTAGGAAGAAATATTCTATATGTAGCTAGAAGAATTAAAGGAGGGGGTGAGATGGTTTATTTGCCTGTTCTGCTTCAAAATGGTACACTCCCATCTATATATCCATGCAAACATTGGTTTAACAGTTAAAGTCTTCCTGATGAAATTACTCTAAACTGGGGATGTTCAAGACCACAGCTTTAGTGTAAATTCTACCTAATATCCACACCCATGACCAGATGTTAAATGTGGTCATAGTACAATGTTCAAAACCAGTTTTGTTCCAGTTCCTCCCTTTTTCAGACTAACTATATCAAATCTATCTCTGTAAGAGGGAAGCATGACTATGTTTAATATACCAAATTCTAATGCCATAAGCAGAATGGAAGCAATTGTGTTACGTGCCTTACTGCCAAACATTATTGCAGACTTACATAGATTCAAAACCAGAGTTTCAAAGTGCTGGAGGTGATTTGATAAATTTACTCCAATTTCACTTTTATTTACCAACTAGTATGCAAATTAGCTATGTGAATGAACAAGATGTAATTATGTGATTATGTAAGAATATAAACACAAAGCAATCATGTAGTACTGCATACATGGACCTGCCCATGACAGGGGGGTTGAAACTAAAAGGTCCTTTCCAACCCTATCTATTCTGTGATGCTATGACTGTTTCTCCAAAAAGCTGCTCTTCTTCAGTAACTGCCCATTTAAAAATATTTAAATTCAGTCTTCAAAAAGGGAGGGAGAAGGGAACAGTGCTTTTGTTTGAGTAATGCCTTCATGAATTTTACGGTATGTTAAGTGTGAAAGCTGGGGTAAAACTTGGCTCTCATCTGAATATTTATCTGCTTCCTATAGATATCCCCATGTTTGTTGTAAAACAGATAAAGACTGTGAATATATTGAAGGGATGTAATGGTCTGGTTCCCTTACTTCTTCCAGTATTTGCACTAGTTCCACAGTCTACTTTCTTGCAAGATACTGCAAGGTTATTTTCACTGCTTTATGTATCTTTGACTGGAAGCTTGGCATAGGGCCTTCAGCTTTTGCTGTAGATGGATGGTTGGAACCTCACCCAGTTGCTGAGTGACAAACATTTGGCTTGTTTGACATATGTGCTTGGTAGTTTCATCTCATTTTTCTCAGTGCAGTTGTCCACGTGGAAAAAAATAACAAGCATGTAAGTTGTCAATTGTTAATTACTGTTGGATGGTGAAGAGGCCAAGCTTTACTGTGGGCAGGGAATAGCGATAAAGGTAATTGGTCTAACCTGTTCAGAAGTATGTGTGGCCCTGGGTGTAAATAGGGCAATTTAAAATGTTTATACTTGCACAGGTATATTCATCTTCTGTGACTAACTGCAGTTTATAGGGGCTTTAACACTGAATATATAGCAAGGGGAACAGTATTAGGGAACTTTCAGTGAGCATGCTTGGAGTAGTTACCATTTTCAAGGATTTATATTATTGTAATGAATTTTCATTAGACTCTCACTAGGAAATCACGTTTTAATCAAATCAGTATCATTTTTAATCATTACAGTTTCTGAGTCACTCATTATTGTTTCATATATGGTGATAGATGTAAGGATCAGAGAGAAAAGTAATGAAATCTATTCAGACATTGAAAACAAAAGGTTAAATCCAAGTCGTCCTTTGCTTTAGGCTTATAGCAAGATCTTGGCCGTCTACTGAACCTGAATTTGCTTTGCTCATTTTGAAGTTGGGATGAAAAGCACCAACTTGATCTGTGTCAGAGTGACCATTCAGGTGCTAGCAATTAATAACATTTTATACCCGCTTGAACAGGAGCACACAGCACGGAAGAGGTATTAGAATCAGAATTTGGTTTTGACTGGGTTTAATAATACCTTCAAGGGAACTAAGTGGGATGCATTTTTAAACTGCAGCCTAGTGGCTTAGAGATTGCTGTGTGAGTGGACAAATGTTGTGCCGCTTGTACTGATGCTCCAGCAAAACATGCTGAAGCATTTTGGCTTTCACTTTCCTGAAGCTGAATTCTGCTGTGATGAATTTAGTCCAATATTCATAGCTTACTAATTGATTGCACTTCAAAACACCACTGCGAAGGAGACTTGAAGGTCCAGCTGAGCTATGAGTAACAGCATCATTATGATTGCTATACTAAAGCCAGACATAATCTTTCTGCTTTCCTTTTAAATCCCAGTAGAAATAGAAGGTGCTTAAAATGTAGGTGGGAGAAAAAAGCAGGCTGTGGTTTTTCTTGTTTCAGTAACCACCACTGCTTAGATAACCTTCTAACTGTATTGAACATTTGGTAATAAAAGCCTGCATTGTGTGGCACTCACAGGAGTTCTACTGTTCACTTGTACTAAATGATTTTCTATTAATTGATTCTAGAGTATTGTGATTTCACTGAGTCCTCTTCCCCAAAGCACACTGTGCTAAAATAGAAGCAATTCTTCTGTATCAAGCATTGCTCATTTTGCTTTAGGCATCAAAATTTTGCTGTGTGTGGAAAATCCTTATCCCCTAAAAGAAAAAAGCCATAACCCATAAAGGCTTACTTGTCATATCTATGCAAATAATTGTAGGTGTCATGGGCAGAGCAGCAATATGAAAAAAAGAGAACTAAGCGTGCCATCGTGAAAGACTCAGCAGATAATCTTTTCAATGATCCTATGTGGAATCAGCAGTGGTATCTGGTAAGAATTTATTTCACTATGGAACTGGGGAATGGTGAATTTCAGTTGTGCTATCAGCTGCCTTATTTTACTAGTATGAGTGCGACTGCAGTGAAGGGAGTAAATGAAGAGTCCCCCTCATTAGCATATGCTATAAAAATGAGAGATCTCTGCACATAATATTTCTGGGCAACCTTCTGTTTTTCCTGAAGTGTCATTTGTACAAAGACTCTAAAAGCCAATTCAGGCAGCTGCTTAGGATGGGGGTTGATGTTAGAAAGTGTAGCAGTTAAAAGCTACCTTTGTGATAATTTTAAAATATTTACTATTGGCATATTAGTCATCCCTTATCATGTCTGAAAGTGGCCATGTATTTCTTTATTAAAATTAGTAGTGCAGAGTGCATGCTTCGGATGAGAACAAAAGGATACACATGCATATGACAGGCACCTTCAGCCTCTTGGACTAGGATTTATGTAGAAGCGGGTCTCTACAGGTCACACGTTCAGTACCTCAAGGAAGTCAAATTTCCTGAGTTCTATAGTTCTTGTTTGCATCTGACAACTCAGAAATACAGTTGAACATTTATGTTTTATATGGTTTCTTTTGAGAGTCTGTATTTCCACTGTGCGTTCTAGCTGTACCTTTGTTCTAGGCTTCATTGCTGTCACTCAGAATAGGGGTGGGATCAAAGGTGAGTGCAACAAATCAAGAAGAAAGGTCAATGATGTGCCCCAGTTGGCTGCAAATATTTTTCTCTTCTTCAGCTCAGCTTAGAGAAAACAGACCAAACCCTATGCTGTTTGTATAATGTTTTGCCCTTCCTTTCTTTTGTTTGTGCTAGGAAAAATAAATTAGAAACTGCATAGCATAAAATAGTTCCATGAAGATTCCTGCAGATTTCTTTTCAACATAAAAAGATTGTCATTAAGAATTTAACTTTTACTTGAAGCTGAGTATCTGTTTGCTCCTTTGCCTGTTTCCAGTAGGAAGCAGGAAATTTCCAAGATGTCTGTGTTAGACATATATGCAAACACACGCAAAGAGCAAAAGAGCAAATTGTAAAAACAACAATGTCCTGTTCTCCAGGAGGCATAGCTCCTTTTTCCACCTTTCTGTGTTTTTCACTTCTTCCCTTCAGTTTTCCCATATGAGAAACAGGAACATTATGCTTACCCTTGTTTGCAGTGTACATTGATTTTTTTTTTTTTCTGATGAAATGCATAAATATGTTAAATATTTTTTCCAAAATGCATTTCTTGCTTTGTAGTAAATAAATTAGTATTACCTTATTATTATGATTTGCAACAGTTTTTAGCTTCATTCAGTGTACCTTCACACATCACCAGAAAAAAGGGTTATTTGATGGCTTCAAGAGAACAAAATGTGAAACCTCGAATAACTCCCTGAATGGCAGCAGCGAGAATAGAAAGCATAAAATGAAAGAAAGGTCATTTCAGTAATGAATTTCTTTTTCTAAGCCTCATACTTTAATGCAGAATTCCTGTGGAAACAAAGAAATGAATAACTTGTGATCAACTAATGTAATTATGCACAGAGAAACAGGAAAAAAAATGGCTGTTTTTTTACACTTTTGTTTTTATGGGTTTTGTAAGGAAGTAATCTAAATTAAATATATGTACTGCACATCTAATATTGAAGAGGAAAAATTACCCATTTAGGAGCTACTCTTCAAAGAATTTTCTGTGGAAGAGAAGTCTATAGATGATTCATGCTTCCAGTTGATTTACCACAGGAGCAGTAATGAGGATAGTCAACAGAAACTTGTGATTCAGCAATTGTTCCTAATCAAAGGACTACCTTAATTGTTTTATCCATTAATTGCTTTGTTCTGGCTAACTTGAATGTCAAAAGAGGAAATGCATTTGGAGAAAGCACAGCTTACTGTACTGTGGGGTACTGTCTTGGCTTCTCATCAAGGGAAAAAACCAAACATTAGCAGGTCTGATTATTAACTCAACGTTCCAAGGTTCATTGGTGCATCCTCACCATTGCCATGTTTCTGTTGCCTTATGCCCAGTAAATACAGGATGCTCTTTGTTCAGAGATGCTTTTCACAGAACTTAATTAAGGGCATAAATCCTTAAGTGCTGCAACTAATTTTTACTTTATCTTTGCAAAATATACGCAAAATCTACAAGCTCAGGCTGGGATGGTTTAGAGCATCTTTAAAATACAGCTTTAGACCTGTGTAGTGTTAGTGGATAAAAATGTTGACGTATTTTAATCCTTTCTGTCTCCCAGCAAGATACAAGAATAACTCCATCCCTGCCCAAACTGGATCTCCATGTTATTCCTGTATGGCAGAAAGGGATAACAGGCAAGGGCGTTGTCATCACAGTATTAGATGATGGCTTGGAGTGGAATCACACTGACATCTTCTCTAACTATGTAAGTTTGGCCATTAGAATGCTATGGAATAAATTAATCAACTGTAAATTTGATATACAGACACTCTTACTCATCTTGCTGTCTGTTCCGTAAGTCAGCTCCTGCAGTACAGAGACTGAAATGTTTGCCTTAGGCATAATTTAGAACCTGGTCTGTGTCACAGGAACTGGAATGTTACTTAACAATGATAGTGGGGTGGTTCTTTTGTTGTTTTGTTTTTCCCTTGGTGGATTTAATTCCCAGGCATGTTAGTTAAAGCTCCATGAAAAATTTATGGAATTGCTAATGCCCATCAAATTCTACCAACTTGATTGCTGTCAATATGAGGCACACCAGATAAATAAACACAGACTGTAGAACCCATTTTGTTACGTATTTTAAAATGCATTTTGTAGTTGTCCAAATTAAGTCTGTTGTTCTTTTTCTTACATGTAGGATCCAAGGGCAAGTTATGATTTCAATGACAATGATCACGATCCCTTTCCTAGATATGATCCAACAAATGAAAACAAGTGAGTAGCCTTCTAGCTGCGTGAACAGAACAAAACAGCACAGTGTTAATTTGTCTCTTAGAATGTGCAAATGCAGAAATACTTGTATATGTCCTTTATGACAGTCATATAATAGAAGGAGGAATTTGTGTAACAAAATCACAGGATGGTTTAAGTTCAAAGGGACCTCTGCAGGTAATCTGGTCCAAACCCCTGCTCAGTCAGGGATACCTAGAGCCAATTGTCCAGGACCACATCCATATGGCTTTTGAATATTTCTGAGGAGGAAGGAAGACTCCACAACCTCCTGGGCAACCTGTGCCAGTGCTCCCTCACTCTCACAGTGGAAAAAGTGTTTCTTGGTGTTTGGGAGGAACCTCTTTTGTTTAGTAATCTCCCTCTGCTGTTTTAGTAATCTCCCTAGATGTGCCCTGAGTTTCTTCATCTTTGTCAGGTAAGCTACTGACATGTTTCTGTAAACTGAAGGGAACTATCTGTTCATGTCACTGTGTGTGATTGTAGAGTGATACCTCCCTAAGTAGAGTTTTACTTCAGTTCTTTGCTTTGCACCAGGAATTTTAGAAGAATATGCTATAAAGGGCTCTGAAAGAGACTGTATCTTAGAGGAATCTAATTTACCAAGGAACCTATTCCTTGAGGTCAGCTGTTGTAGCCAAGGACACTCTACTCCAGTTTTGGCAGTACCTTTTGAACTAATAGCATAGCTTCTAGCTCAGTGTGTGCAGCCACAGGTGAAGTCATACTTCTGACCTCGTGAATTTGACACATGGTCAGAGACTGAAGTAGGTTACTTTCACTCCCATGACAAACTTTCTGTCTCTTCTGAGGCATATGGAAGCTTTATTTAGACCAGATGTGGCCTAAATATCCTCAATGTAATAACCTAGGAAGTTACAAAATGCTTGAACACAAGACTGTAGTGGCAGGACAAGGGGTAACGGGTTAAAACTTAAACAGGGGAAGTTTAGATTGGATATAAGGAGGAAATTCTTTCCTGTTAGGGTGGTGAGGCACTGGAATGGGTTGCCCAGGGAGGTTTTGAATGCTCCATCCCTGGCAATGTTCAAGGCCAGGTTAGACGAAGCCTTGGTAAGATGGTTTAGTGTGAGGTGTCCCTGCCCATGGCAGAGGGGTTGGAACTAGATGCATTTAAGGTCCTTTCCAACCCTAACTATTCTATGATTCTAAGAACCAGCCAGCTCACTTAGTGGACTTGAGTGGCCTGCAAGGTGAGAGAAATTTTTTCTGATACCCTCTGTAGAGCTACCTTTCGGATACTCTCTGGAACGCCTGGATGGGTCTGTCATATCCAATCATTTCTGTCGTGCTTCAGGGAGGGATTTTGTCTATCAGAAAGGGAAGAGAATGGACTTTTTTAAAAGCTGGTACTTGGAAGAAGTCAATTTCCTAAAACAGGATGCTGCTACTCAATACAGATACAGCAGGAAACTAATGCACTGATTCCCTGTTGTCTCTCAGACAGCACAGTGACATCCACAACATAAATCAGTGTATGGGGGAAAAACCCAAGTAATTAATCAAAGGATAAATATCCCATGAATAAGACATCTGAAAAATGACATTTCTACTTTGTTACAGTGTTACTTAAGAGCAAGAACCCATTATCCTGTTGTTCTGATGACATTATCTCTTAAATCTACCTGGTTTACCTCTAATCTTTGTTAATAAGTAAATGTAATTCTGCCTAGAAGCAAACAGTTAATTGAATAACAGTCTGTACTATTAAATAATACAGCTCTTCTACAGTTTACACTTATATGCAGATACTCTGTATTGTGGCATCAGAATCACCTATGGAGAAAAAAAAATTGCATAGAAAGTAGTTGGTTACAAGAAAAATTTGGAGATGATGAAGATACTTTAAAAGCTTAGTTTCTGAAATCCTAAGTACTGGCATCTAACAGGTCTATTGACTTCAGTGTGTTTTAAGTAAGGTATTTATCATCTCCTCACAATGATCCTTTGATCATGAAGTAGATGAAGTTAAGTTGCTTGAAGCCTACGAGAAACAAGTATTTTTGTGTTACGCAGATACAACTGTAGCTGCATTGCGTTCATTTAAAGGAAGACCTCCGGCAAATCAAAGTCACTGATGACTCTTTTGTGTACATTACACAGAGATACTATGAGACGTAGCTTGTTCTTGCTATATTTATTCAGGCATGGAACGCGGTGTGCCGGAGAAATTGCCATGCAAGCCAACAACAGAAAATGTGGAGTTGGAGTTGCCTATAATTCCAAAGTTGGAGGTAAGAAAACAAAAATTATTAGATGCCTAATATGAACAGAAACCAGGCAGATCCTGTGAAGTGCTGAGCATTTTCACCTACCATTAATCTGAAACACCAATGATTGTTCCTTTTCAGAAAACATCGATCTTGCAGTGTTAGGCTACAAAATCCCAAGTCTGGCCATATTGCAGAGTGTTACTGCGTTTGACAATGTTTCATGAATATCAGCACACTGTCTGGAACCTGGCTGTTAGTTGAATATAGGCAGAACATATAACAACAGCAACAACAATATAGGTGGTGGTAATGATGATGGTGATAATAGTAGTAGTAGTAATAATAATAATAACAATAGCAAGAACCTATATTGTACCCAACAACAATAGCAAGAACCTATATTGTACTGAGAGATAAGACTATATCTTTTAAGGAATGATGGACCCACTTACAATTGCTTATCCTGGAAGGAGGTGGGTTGAGGAAGAAGGATTGAGTAGAGTGAAAGTAAAAATACACAAATTTATACCTACGCTTGCTTGCAGAGTATTGTTTACACAATTGCATTTGAAAGGTCGTATCAGTGAGGATATTCAAACTGCTGTGGCTTTTGTTTCAACAGCTTACCTCTATACTATCATCCTAAGTTAATTTTGAAAATAAGTATTCTTGCTTGCCCGTCCATCAGTATTGCTGGGTTTTTTTGAAGTGGTGACTGAAAGCTTAATCCATTAGAGGTCTATGAAATAGTTGTGATCAAAGCATCAGTGGCAAATGGTTATTTAGCTCAGAGGAAGATACTTGTACAGAGCTAGTTTTTCCATTACTCCCTTTTTCCCTTTTAAACAAAGAGATGATGAGTGCCAATTGACAGCCATAACTGCCATTCCACCATTTCAGTCTTAGGCTTGTAGGTTCCCATTTACTCTACTGAGCTGTCATAGATGTCAGCTTTGCAATCTGCCTTTGCCATAAAACATTATGCTGTCATGCTCTGTTTAAGTAAAATACCTCACTCATAAGAGGAAGACGCCAAGGTTTCAAAGCAGGGGAAAATGGATGAAGCTGAAAAGATGTCTGAACTCCCGCTGTGCCCATATTTTAAGGCACTTGCATCTACAGAGAAGATTCTTCCAGTTATTTGCATATGCTCTGTGTTCATTTGCAGATGCAAACTACAGATACATGCAGGGTGATTTGTCTAGGACAGGAAAATAACAGGATGAAAAGCAATCCAGGAATCTGAATTACACAGAAAGCTGCTTATACCTGGGCTGCAGAGGAGGAAGAATGGAAAAGTTGACAGAAATTGTAAGCTGTTATATACAACAAGCTTGATTAAGATAGGTACATAACAAAAATGTGTTCAAAGAGCAGTGGAAGATAGGCGACGTCTTCAAAATATTCATGTAAATTTGAAGTGGCTAAACATTGGAAGGCTTTTTTGATGTTCTGGGCTATACAGGATTAATTAATTTCTTCACAGTCTTTTCTTCCTTTTTTTTTTTTTTAAATCCATGAATTGGCACACTACACACTTCTATTTGGTATTAGTTCAGGATGACTTCTTTAGGTGGCTCTTTGCTTGTAGCAGTTGCCATACTGAATAAATCCAGTGGTCCACAGCCAATGGCTTCTCTTTGATAGTCAGCAGTAGCTGCTTTAGGGAAAGAAACCCTGATGTGGAATACTGTGTTCTCTTAACCTTCAGCATAAGAGGTTGGTTTAACTTTGTCTTGAGGGGTGAAAACAAAACATTCAGTTCAGAATGCTTTGTTTTCCATGAAAATACTGTCTTTAGTAGCCCTGAGTGTTCTCACTAGTAACATCAATGTCTGGATCTATTCTGAAACCATGATTAGTCTCTTCAGTACTCTGTGCCTGTGAATCCCATAGGCTTTTCACTGCGCTCTGTAAAAAAAATAAAAATGGCTCTCAATACCAGTTTTCCAAGTGACACCTTTCAGTGTCCTTTAATATTCACTTCTTGTTCTCTGTAGTGCTAAGAAATACATGTGTATCAATCGCTTTTGGGGTAAAACAGGGTTTATATGTTTTTTTACATGTACCTAACCATAGCACTGTGCTCTGATATTTCCATGATGCTACCATGAAAATCAAATGATTAAGAAGCTCCATTTTACAAAGGACTGGGCTGAGAGATCCTGCACAGTGACATGTTGCTAAAAATAGCCTTCTGCCCGGCAGATACATGTATGTGTCTGAAATTACTTTGGCTTTGGCTTTTGATTTTGTGGGACTGTTGATGGCAGTAAGCATGTGCAAGAATACAAAAGAGTTTAGGCAATAGGACATAATTTGAATCTGCTTAGGGAAATATCACTGCAGCTATGAAATCCTGAGTTGACTTAAGCAAGCAGGATTTTTGGTGATCACAAAGACAAGACTCATTTTTTCCTTGCACTGTTTTCATCAGTGTGTCGTCAGTGTTCTTGCTTTCTCCCTTATTACAGTATTTATCTTCAGAGTTGGCTTTGTCTATTTCTGTGGGAAATATCTGTACACTACTCTGCATTTTCAGCACTGCATTATGTGTTTCATGCTCAAACCCAGAGCTCACAGTCATATTTCCATGCAGGCAGATCTTTGCTCACAGTGCACTACTATGAGAGCATCTCACAATTCTGAGCCAACTGAAAAATGAGTATTCAAAATGTTATGAGTTTAAGCCTATCCAGGGTAAGTGGTATTTTTAGTACCTGAGGCCCAGGAGATATGGATATACTTTGATTCTTTTTCCAACTTTGTGAGTGATAGTGGATTAGCAGTGGTTGAGTAGATTAACTCCTTTGTCTGTTTTTGATACTAATTAAAATGAAATAATAAAGCCAAGCTTTATCTCGGAAGTAGTATGAGTCTTAGAGGCCAGCCGTATGGGAAAAGGATTATGCTTACAGTCTTCTTTTTTTTCCTGCTTTATACTATGAAAATAATAACAAGGCACTGAGCTACAAGAGCAAAGTTGTTTATGTTTTTCCTACTATCCTTTGGGGAAAAAAAAAAAAAAAATCCCCATTTTGTGGAAAACACTAGAAAATGAATCCTCACATTTCACGAATGCCAGTAATGGTGCAGCTGCTTTAGCACCAGCTTCCTGCGTTCAAGAGAACCCAGACATTTTTTCATTTTTACTGCCTGACAAAGTGGCTTAATCCTGACAACCATGGCTCTTACATTGCTGCTGTTGCTGGGAGAGCCATGGCATAGTGGGAATTTTGCCAGACTTCTGCTGTGGACAGAGGTAACAGTCCTACTGCAGAGCTCCAGTGCTGATGAACCTCTGTCTGCCACTGAATTTTAAGTACTGCTGAGATCAGGCTTGCTCTGAAGAAGATTAGTTCATGCAGTTCTTAATAAAATGTTAAAGGCTAGGTGTCTCTAGCATTTTGGTATTGCATACAGGAGAAAAAAAAATGGTCAGTGGGAAAACAACAGTGGGAATTTTTTGTGGTGATGATTGAAAAGCTAGTGAGATACCAGCGTCAAAGACAGCAAACCCATTAATAACTGTGAGGACAAAGTGGTTTAGTTGGAACGTTGGGAACTACGTCTTTGAACAAAAATTCTCAGAACTCTTAAAGATAAAAGTAATGGTTATAAAACCTATTTCATTTTAGTGACATGCTAGCAGTTTTTGTTACAGATTTAACAGAGAGGAAGAGTAAAAGAAGAGCTCAATACAGTAGGAAAAAGCAGGAAGAGTAAAGAAAACATCTTGGCTTTATGTAGAAAGAGAAGTAAATAATAGTCAACTTAGATTTTTAGAGGGTTTTTTTTAAGTGTTTGTAGAGAGCACTGAGCTCTGCATATAATGTGTAACTGTACAGTTTCACACTGACATGAATGTTGCTTACATGAAGAGCAGTAGGCTGTGCTTGCAGTAGTTGCATATTAATTTGGCTGGAAATTTCACAGTTAACAAAGGAGGGAACACAATGTAAATACAGTTTGCTTCTTTTTCTTCATTAAGGTATACGAATGCTGGATGGAATAGTCACTGATGCTATTGAAGCCAGTTCAATTGGTTTCAATCCAGAACATGTGGATATTTACAGCGCAAGCTGGGGCCCTAATGATGATGGTAAAACTGTAGAGGGACCTGGGAGACTGGCACAGAAGGCTTTCGAGTATGGAATAAAGAAGGTACAATGCTTAAGAGAAAGAATAAAATGTGGTAGAGAACAGAATTATAAAATGGTTGACACCAGGGGAAAAAAAACAAAACCATGGTTTGTGCTCTTTTTGCTCAAGTGTATTTAAAAAGGAGGAGAGGTATTTTAATAGTACAGGTCAGAGAAATTACCAGCTAGAAAAGCACCGTTGAAGCTTTCTAACTGGTTTTAAGCTGTTATTCTCCACAGATAAGCTTTCTTTTTCCATCCTCACTTTTTCTGCCTTTGTCTCATCCTGCCACCCTTCTCTGCGCTGAACAGTAATTGGATTTCTGCACTGAAAGCCTATCCAATTTAATATAAAATTTCGGCTTTGTGAGTATTTGTCTGTGAGAAATAGCGATGGATTTCAGCACCCTGTGGTTGGGCTTGTTTCGTATTAATTGCATTAGTTTATAAATTGGTGCATATCATGATCCAGTTAAAAGGAAGATAGTAAAAATGCATTATGAAGAGAATTGGAAACAATGTTTTTACAGTTCTTTTTAATGTTATCCTCTTCAGATCTGGTTGGATGGTAAGTAGGGTACAAACTGAGAGCTACTGGGGATGTATTAATACCACCTTGCTCTTGCCAGTGAGGTAAAAAGGTATCTAAAGATGGACAGCTACTAATACAGAGAGGAAGACAAATTCAGAGATGAGAGAGGAGAGAAATGGAGGGAAGCTTAAAGGACAGAATCAAAAAGAATGGATTTTGGAAGAAGGGCAATTAACATTAGCATACAGGAGGAGAGAAGAAAGAAGAGTCTGACGACTGATAGGCATACTGTGAGGGAAGACTGGAGACCAAGAGGAGTGGGCTGGCGATAAACAGAGCTAAGTCCATAGATAGGCAGCAAGAGAAGAGGGAGAATTAAAGGCAATAATTAGGGAGGAAGTGTGTCAGTGGGCCTACTCTGAAAAAGCAGGTTCTTTGGTGAAGAAAGTAGCTTTTTTTTACAGCTCGTATTATTTCTCAAGGGGAGCAAATTTGCCCATTCATTTGTCAGGCTTTCTTTGGCAAGGAGCTGGATGATCTCCACTCAGTTTAAAGTCAAACAGAGTTCGGGTGACCAGTGACTTTCATCCCTGCCACATTCATTGCTGGCCTGTATGCTTAGTCTTAAGTGTTTTAAGGGGCATTAGCAGTACTCTTAAGTGAAACCAAAGCAAGTATTTACATATACCAGTGCTTTTCTGGACTGCAGCCTTTGTTCTCAAAGTAAGATACGATCTAATTTTCTGTAACTGACATAGCTTGTTCTTCCCATTTTAACAGTTGTATCACAAAGAGTGCAGTTTGCTTTTTCTTCATTTTTGGTATTTTAAGTGCTGCAAATGTCTTAACACTTCCATGAATAATTTCAAATCTCATCTGAGTGGGATGATAAAAATCTGTATTTAACTGCTGTTTCTAATGAATGTGCATAAATCAATAATGAGCAACATATGAACTTTTGCTTTTCATGTGAATCTTTTTTTTTTTTTTTTTCCTGAAGGACTAGCACAGCTTAAGACTGGATAAGGTAATACGTGTTTCCCTACGATAGCTGTGATGCTTTACATGCTGTCAGCTGCCAGCATCAGTTGTTAGCTGCTGCTCCCTCTTTACATACTGGAGATCAGAGCAGGGAATGAACATGGTTACATCTGGAGGCTGGTGTTGGTAGCCCACAGGCCTGTAAGAGGATTTTCAGTGAGATGTGCTTGCTGGTGTCCTGTGTTTCAGCAAGTAAAGGCCAACCATGAAAGGCTTCCTTACAAAAAATGAATGGATGGAAAAGTCTTATCATGTGCATAATTCATACTGTTTACGCATAGCTCCATGATTGCAGAAAGGCAAGTGAAATAAGTGAAATAGAGAAGTTTTTACTTCCCATTTCTTAAAAAAAAAAATCAAAATGCTTTTTTTATAGAAGTAGTCTGAACTAAAACATCAATGTGTGGGAAAACTTACCTGTTGAATACAGATTCTGTTTTTAACTTAAAATCCTATTCTGAGGAAAGTTGCTGTACGTGGAACACTAACCCTCGACCAGTCAAATTAAGATATGTACTGTAGGGTGTGTAGTAGGATACCTCAAGTAGCTGGTTTCTTCTGTCTCTGTCTTCTACGGTGTGCATGGAAAACTGTCCTTTTCTATCTGAAAATGTTTTATTTATCGGGCTTTTTTGGGGGGGAGAGGTTGTTGAGAGTACATTACAGAGACTGAAATCTCTTTGATAACTGCTCATTTCCATTTTCTCTAGGGCCGAAATGGGAAAGGCTCCATTTTCGTATGGGCTTCTGGGAACGGAGGCCGTCAGGGTGACAACTGTGACTGTGATGGTTACACTGATAGTATCTACACTATTTCCATTAGCAGTGCTTCTCAGCAGGGCCTTTCTCCCTGGTATGCAGAGAAGTGCTCTTCAACTCTGGCCACAGCTTACAGCAGTGGGGATTATACAGACCAAAGAATTGTAGGTTGTTTTTACCAGATTCAGAACAAACATAAAAATGTATTTCATATGCAAATAATAAGTGAGAGCTCTTAAATGCTTGTTTTCTAGTACCCGCTTTGTGTTATGTGTTACATGCTTAGTGCATTTGCCTTGGAAAACAGAGGGGTTTGTGTTTCAAAAAGTGATTGCATTCCTGGAACATCTTCGACTGTAAGCAATAGCTAAACAAAATCATTGCGTTGATCCAGTTAAATCAGCTTGCTGAATTTGCCTGCTGTTTGTATTGCAGAGGTCTCTGCATGAAGCTTTATATGGTCTCACTCTTCAGAAAGGACAAATGAAGGGAGTTTTAGAGGAAGGGCAAAAAGAACCTTTGAATTTAGTGAGTCAGTATCTCTCTATACCTTGCCATTACCTTTTGTAAGATTGTGACAGCAGTAGTACTGCTTGCAAACCTTTAAAAGGTACTCAGCAAACAGGCATATCAATCTCCATGCTTTCATTCCTGTGCAAGAAATAACTTGTACTGAAGAAAGTTCATGTGATAAAATAATGTTGAAGTACTTATAATTTCTGTTCAGCCCTGGTGGATGCTAATTTTACTATAAACTACATTGATGGGGATTAAAATGTCATTCCAAGTTAGCCAGGAGATGTGTCCTTCCTAAGTGGTTTCTCTTCATACCTGAGATGTAGATACATGGGTAAAAGAGCTTGGTATTTAATTTCCAAATAAAGCACATGTTTCATTGCAAATTATAGTTCTTCTGCTGAAGAGGGAGCAGAACACCAATACTAATCCTATGAATAATTTTCTAGGAAGCAGTGATTTTAAATGTTCTAGGCCCAACACAATGATCTGTTTTTATGATTCACCAGTAAGCCTGAAACACTTATTGTGAAACCTGAGAATAAAATAAGATACTTAGTGTGGGAGTATTTTGTTCCAACACAAAGCGTTTTGATACAAAAATTATAGTTGAAGTAAAAAGAGTGGATTGAAATATGAACAGATTTAAGCATCCCTCACTTTTGTGCTGGTGAGAAATGTATTGACGTGCATCAAGTAAAGGATATATGGTTATGCTTGTGAGTGTGGATATGACTGTATTTACAACTGTTTATTCATGCAGTCTTTTTTTGTTGTTGTTTTTTTGCTCAGACAAGTGCTGATCTTCACAATGAATGTACAGAGACTCACACTGGGACCTCTGCATCTGCACCACTGGCAGCAGGAATTTTTGCTTTGGCACTGGAAGCAAAGTAAGATGCCACACAATTACCTTTGAAACTCCTCTTTCTCAGCCACCCCACCATCTTCCCTGAAGTGTTGTCTGTATGAAGTGGCACCATCTCATGCTGCAACTCCACTTTTTGTCAGTCAGACTTGCTCAGGCTGATGACAAAAATAAGCAGCTATTTGCCTCAACACCTTCTGAGTAAAGAAGAACCAACATAAGTAATATGTGATGACAGAGGAATTTTAGTCCATTTCATGCATTGGCCACAATTGTTCACTAAATTCTGTCAATTGCACTTCAAAGCAGTGAGGTTGCACATGTATCAGAACGTAATTTGAAGACAATAGGTTGGAGGAGTTTAAGTCTTTAGTCAATTTACTGAAGCTTTTCTGCTGCTGCTGAGGCATAAAATGGAAAATACCCAACCTTGACTGTCAGAGCAGGCTGGGAGCAGGCAGGTTAAGATCCTGTAGGGCTGGTAGTCAGAATGTAGGACTTAAAGAGGATAAGAAAGAACAGGATAAGACAAGACAATGGCTTTTTCACAGAAAACACATCATGCATTAAGGCATAGGCTTAGTGCTTGAATGGTGTGGGTTCAGCTCCAGTTCCCATTGCATACTCCTTTGATGGCATAAGCCAAGATAGGTAGGGCCATAGAGTTAACCACAGATAGAATCAAAACACCCAGTTAATTTTCAAAGTCCATGTCCCATAAAGACTGATGGGACATACTGAAATGCCTGAATAATTTGGAAGAATTTGACTCTTAATTTTGCTAGATAACTATCCTTCATTTACACGGAAACCTTGTCTACCTGGAGAAGCATTGTGAGGATAAGCATGTATATTTTAAGCGCTGTATATTTTTAAATAATGGAATACCATATACATTCAAATCGCATTCTGTTGCAAACTAAATAATAATAATAATGTAATTATATCATTATTAATAATAATCACGCTATTATTTTTATTATTTATATGTATTATTATAACTGTAATTATTATTGATTATATTATTATTGATATTATATTACTATTATTACTATAATAATAATTGAGAGAAAAATAGCCCTGAAACAATTAACGAGGAACATTTTCTCAACAGCCCAAATCTAACATGGAGGGATATGCAGCACTTGGTAGTGTGGACCTCAGAATATGATCCACTGGCTGGAAATCCAGGATGGAAAAAGAATGGAGCAGGACTGATGGTCAACAGTCGATTTGGGTTTGGACTACTCAACGCCAATGCATTGGTAGATTTAGCTGATCCCAAAAGATGGAAAGGTGTGCCAGAAAAGAGAGAGTGTATTGTCAAAGACAAAAGCTTTAAACCAAGGTAAGAATTTGCATTGCAGTAACTAAGCTTATATCTCTTTTATTAAAGCCTGAAGGATAGTATTCTGCACAGATTGCTCTGAACCAGACTAAGAGATTTCTTTTGATTCATTTAATTTTGCCTTACTGTGTTCATCAGGGGCAGGCAAGGAGCATTTCTTTGCTTGCTTTTTTTAGTGTAAGACTGATGGAAATTACTAGCATGAAGCTGTAACAAAGATAATTATGTCTGCTTGTGCAGCCAGTGTATGGATGGATGATGCTGTGAGACTGAAAGCAATCAGGTAAGCTATGAATGTTTAGAGTGCTGTCAAAAGATGAGTAAAAAGATACCAAAGACTCCCAGGGATTTAAAAAATAAAATAAAATCTGTAATCAGTCTTAGCAATTCTTCTCCCGTGGTAGGCACAGTGCATGTTGAAGTCAAGGTGATAGACTGAGCTTTAGTCACATGTGGCATGTCTCTTATGAAACACAAATCTCAAAGGCTCACTAAAAAGACTTACCAGCCGCATTCAGAAGTGCTCCCAGCATAGTGGGCCTAACTGAGCTCAACATGCAGGTAAGTTGTAATTAGTCACTAAGATGATTAATTAAGAAGGATATAATTTTTTGTCTCCACTTGTTCACTTACAGATTTATTGTCTATTAAAAACACAGCTATTTCAAAGATTGAAATTATACTCTGTGAGTGCATTAAAAATCTTTCGGCAGAAATATATTACTGTGTTTTGGAGTGTCACTTCTTGGTAACCTTATTATTTATACTGTTCTACTACCAATTTACTTTTGTGAGCTCTCCTTTCCAAAGAGTGTTGACCCAGTACTGATGTATGTGATACTTTCTGTTTATGTATGCTTATTGCAGTCCTCTATCTTACATTATAAAAACAAAGATCCTACAATTCTGAGTTTAGAATAATTTATGTGGAGATTTGGATACCTCATTCTCATTAGAAGTAATGAAATTTATACAGGGAGAGGTTTGCATAGTAGCTCTTTGTACAGATGTTAGCTTTTCCTTCTTGAGATGGTGCTGACTACAAAAGGTTAAAACAGCTGTGCCTGCTGCAGTATTTTAACTCCATGGTAACAGCTCTTCTGAATATTTGAGGCAATTAAGACTAAGCCATGACATAGTCATGTGATGCAAAGATTGGTATTTTGTAGTCTCTGTTGGACAACAAAGTTTTGATAGAAACCCTCAGTTGTCAGACTTGCTTGCTTCCAGGATATGTTGCACAAGTCTGTCTTAAGCAGCTCTTATCATTTGTCCACTTAAGTATTGTCTGTGCTTCCAGAGCTCCCCGTGGCTTTTACTGGAGCATTCAAAAAAATAATGAATGTACAGTTTGTCTTTACTTCTTTCTTTTTTATAATTTTGAAATGGGTGTTAAATGTGTCATTTGCACGTAACATAATGATCCAGAATCAAAAGTTTCTATGCATGATCAAAGAACTCTTGTAATTTTGCCAGATTATTAAGAGCAAATGAGGAAGTCATCATTGAAATTCCTACAAAAGCCTGCGAGGCTCAAGAAAGCTTCATTTCATCTCTGGAGCATGTGCAGCTGGAGGCAACGATTGAGTATTCCCGTAGAGGTGATCTTCATGTCACTCTGGTATCTCCAGCAGGTACAGGAAGCAATTGCACACTCTATTTGTGTTGCTGTGGTGTGTAACATTTATTTCCTTAAAAACCACCTCTGTGTTTTTCAGTGGTTTAGAAAGAGCTAAATACATCATCAGACAAATGTAGTGACCTCCAGTGGGAGAGCATGAGTACAAAGCACCCTGGGAACCAGAAAACTGGTTCTCTGAAACCCTTTTTTAGCCTTCAAGTGTTCTGGGTTATATTTGTGAGAAAAGGTTTGAAAATCAGACTTCAGAAAATGAAGGCACTGTTTATAATAGGTTTCTGTTTAGGAACAGGACCTATAAAAACTGAGAGTTCCTGGCAGACAAAAAATTGCAGTTCAATAGTGCTTATCAGCCTTACTACAATTAAACAGACTAATGGAAAACTGAGGAAATCTGACTCCCTAGATTTTGTGTAACTGTGTCTTCCCACTGGTGTATTTAATAACATGGTGTCTCTGTCAGGCACCTTTGTATAGCTATACTAAATGTTTTAGAATATGGCAAGCCATCTTGACAATGCCCAGAAAAACACCATGAAGAGAAGAAGAAAAAAAAGAGAATTAGTATGAACAACTTGGTAGAGACTAAGATCTGTTAGATGAACTGGTGTTAGAAGGAAAAAGACAGAAAGGTGTTCAGGTATGAATTTAAACATGAGGCTGATCTAATTTACTGAAGTTAAAGCCTAATCTAGTAATTCAGAGGTAAACTACTAGAGTCTTCATTCATATTATTACTGTAGGATCTCACTAGGGAGCAGGATTAAGATACTGTACATGCAGTGTATTTCAAAACCCTACCTTGTCTGGGATTCCTTTTACGCCTAACCTTAATTCTTCCTATTCTGAGTCTACCTTTTGTGCTACAGGAGCAATGTCATTGTGAGGTGTTTTACCCTTGACTCTTGGTGGTATTTTCAAATTCAATTCCATCTTATCTAAGTTTTAGTTTGGAAGTAAATATATAATCTGTCTCTAGGTACCTCAGGGAGATGACAGGAGTAGTAACTCTTATTCTACTTTCATAGAGGTATTTCGCTCCCAGAACACTGTTCTGTTGCTAATCTGTAGGAAGCATGGCTTCATCTTAGAAAAACACCTCTTTTTGAAAGACTGACGACAGTAATATGTTCTTCATCTTTGTATGTATTTCTAAGAGTTTAGCTGAGATAGTCAAGTGCTGCTGCCTCCACTATAGTATCATGTTTCCTTCATGGTTAAGCTATTTTTCCCTTGGTTCTTGCTGTTTTTTCCCTTTTCTGCAAAACAGTACTACCAAATGTTTGTCATTCCTTCTCTGTATTTATGATGTTACCTTTAAATATATTTATAGCTTGTGATCAGGCTCCCTGGGGCTTCTTTGCTTTTTATTATGTAACTATAACTCACTTGCTCTCCCATTATATGCAGAAAAGCTCAAGAAATTTCCTACTATGCAGCAGGATCTTTTCTGAAGCAGAAATATTCTGTGAACTGCAGCATTTTTGTTATAGTAATATCAATGCATATTCTTTTCACCCTTTTGAAGTCTCAGGCTGTAACTCATACAAAAAATCCCAACTGTGATAAATTTAGGATAAGGCTTTGGTTTCACAATACTGTGTAAACTGGTTTGCCTTCAGAACTTCTGTCTCAGAAGTTTGTTGAACCAGTCGCCAGTGGAAAAGGCTGATTGCATCTGACCTCTGTTTCTTATGTTTCTTTATGTGCATCCACTGCTTTTTTGTGTTGGAGATTGAACACTAAGCAAGATGTACCTTTTAGCATGATCTGATAGTTTTTATGCTGTTAAATACTGCTGTGAAAATAACTAAAGGAACCACTGATCAGAAGTAGCACATTTCCTGTTCCACACGCAATTATGCAATAGTGCATTTTCCAGGTTATCTATGCGCTAGATAGTGTGCATGTTGAGTAACGTGAAGAGTAAAAGCAGTCACACATGAACAGTCACTACTGTTGATCTTGCACTAATACAGGGACCAGCACTGTCTTATTGGCTGAGAGAGAGAGAGATAGATCTCCCAATGGCTTTAAGAACTGGGACTTCATGTCTGTTCACACATGGGGAGAGAATCCAACAGGCACCTGGGTTCTAAGAATTACTGATATGGTAAGTATGTCTGTATGTTAACTAGCTACATTTGGAAGCTAACACAGGTAAAAGGATCATTAGCCACTCTTCTCATTAAGCAAACTACAAGAATTCATTCAAACTAAATCACCATCTGTATTAAAGATACGGGGCTTTGAGTAACTTCATCTAGTGGAAGGTGTCCCTGCACATGACAGAGGGGCTGGAACTAGATGAGCTTTAAGGTCCCTTCCAACCCATACCGTTCTAGGATTCTATGATTAAAAGAAAAAAATAGGGTCAAACTTTCTTGTTCTTTACATAAACGCAAAGAACCAGCCTCATTTCACCAACATGTACCTGTCAAAAAAATTTCATGCCTGTGTTTCTCACACATTATATGTCAATGAAAGAAATTGCTTCATGTAATTCGCTGTGATTCATGGAGTGAAATATGTAATCAAATTAACATATGATTAACTATTATTTAGTTAATAATATTTCTTTTTCTGTAGAAAAGAACACAGGGCATATCTAGTCTTTTCTTGGTGTGTACATAATTTTCAGTAGTTCAAAACTCATGTGAAATTCATTAGTTGAAAATGAACCTCAGAGAGCTGTTTTGATGTATACCTTTCCCAGACTTCTTTCTTAGAGTAATTACTGCTGAACAACATTTAAGGATTAAAGACAAGGAATCTACAGATAGGAAATAAATAAGTTTACTAGAACCACCTGGGGATATGGATTACAACAGCAAAACACTGGAATAAAGCTGCTTGATAGGCAGCTGAAAAATCATTCTCTTCAAAGAGAGAGTGGTCAAGCACACTCATCTCTGGAGGATTTCACTGAAGTTGTCTGTTAATAAGCTTGTCATTAGGGGTCAGATCCTGACAGAAACTGAATGCTTCCTAGCAGACACTGAACCTCCAGTCCCTATTAGCCTCAGACTGTATAAACAGGAGGATAATGCCAAGTACTAAGCCGATGGACAAGGCAGTAGAAGTAAATATCAGTGTCAACAGTGTGGTGTTATTGCTGCAGGCTTATAGATAGCCCCATGGTTACAGATACCCTGCTCTTTGTAATCAATATAGTGCATTTTTAAAAAAGTTTAAAGCATTTTGTTTGCAATTATCTTTCATTTTCAATTTTCAACTGCGAGTTTTCTGAAACTTATAATAAACCAAGCATTCTGTCCTCAAGATGTCATGTACTCTTTCTTCAGCTTGTAGTGTTTTGTGATTCCTGAAATAAGCAGAAATCACAGATTGCCATACAAAGTTACTCATAACTTAGTTGTCATGAGAGCTGTGTATGTTAACTTTGGTATAGACTTCTGTTAAGAAAGAAGAGCTTCAGTCTCTATCTTCAGTCACTAAATGATAGAGCAAAAATTCTGAAAGAAGCTTCGGTAAAATAAAGTTTTAGCAGCCTCTGTACTTGTCTCTTCCATTTTCTACTGCTAAAATACCACTGCCAAACCTAATGGACCTAAAGCTGTCTTTCAGATTGCTTTGTACATCACTGCAGAATATTATTCCAAATTACTGTTCCACTGGTAAATTTTGTGAGGAAATTGCCAAGGAATGGCCTAGTGAATAAACAGTAATAACACAAAATACTACTTTAGTAATTTTTAGCATTCTGTGTTATAACAAAATTCCATTGATGCTCACACAATTAATTAATAATTATGTTGCATCGAAGTGTGAGATTTGGAGTAGTTAAACCATTGGATTAAATCCTGCTTTCTGATATATCCTGTCTCTAATATATCTCTTTTATGCTTATAAGTAATTGTCTTAATTTAGATACTGAAAGCCTTATAATTTATTTTAGTCACTTCTGTCTACTTTACAATCAAATGTCCTGTTTCCTCTTCTTATGTCCTGAGAACCTATGCTAATGCCATGCGTGTCTTTTAGTCCAGACGAATAGAAAATGAAGGAAGGATTGTAAATTGGAAATTGATTTTGCATGGCACTGCTACACAGCCTGAACATATGAAGCAGCCACGTACATACACATCTTACAATGCTGTGCAAAACGACAGAAGAGGAGTGGAGAAGATGTCAGATTTTGTAGAGGTAGTGTTCAGTTAGGTTTTTTCCCTATCTATTTTACAATTTATAAGAAAATGGTATTTTTTGCTAGTAGGAAGATATGTACTCCTTCTGTATTTATGTCATCTAGCCCCTAACCACTTTCGAGTTTTGTATCGTAATTTTGTCCATGTCCACAACTGATATTTTTATTAGTCTCTGTTTTCGTATGCCAATATATAAGGGGTTTAGGATAGTAAGAGGATATTGTTACTAAAGCAAGACGGTATTGTTACTAAAGCAGTAAACTCAATAGCTAATGCAATTGAGTGATACAAGGAGGAGGAAGACACCTTGGACAGACACACTAAATTTATGTAATTCTGGTAAGAACAAGTGTCACATCCAAAAGGAGCTTTGCCTGCTGGAGTGTTCCCAGGATGTTTGGAAGGAAGTTAGTAACAGAAAACATGACAAAAGTCAGGAATTCACTGACTCAGAAGGTTTCTTAAATGGATGTGTTGCTGTTATCTCCTTTGTCACTCTTGCTTTACATATCAGGTAGCGTGCTCTAAACAAACTCCAGGCTTGTGAGAGTGACAGTTTGTTTCTAGATACATAGGGTGGTAGTATTGTACATTTTCACAACACTTGATTATGTCAACATCTTTAGAATACTTAATCACATAATCACAATAATGTCCATAAAGTATAGAGGGTTTAACCTTCTTCAGCTGGGTTTGAAGGAGAAGATTGAGGGAGACATGATTATGATCTTTAAACACGTTATATAAGTGTATGCAGGTGTAGCAGCCATGTACATGAAAATAAATTGGAAGAAATATGTCAGTATGGCAGGCATAATAGACACTGTTGAAACAAGGTTATGCCTCTCACCAACTTCTCTTTTCATCTGTATCTGGCATTAGTCTTCCAGGAACAAACAAGAGGAATTAGAGATGTGTGCACGTCTATGGGGGTATGATATAATAGGCATCACAGAAACATGGTGGGATGGTTCCTACGACTGGAGTGTTGGAATGGACGGTTACAGGCTCTTTAGAAAAGACAGGTCTGGCAGGTGGGGAGGGGGAGTTGCCCTTTATATGAGGATAGGCTGGAGATTATGGAACTCTGTCTGGGGACAGGTGAGCAGTCCACAGAGAGTTTGTGGGTCAGGGTTAAAGGGAATATAGCTATGGGAGACATTACTGTGGGGATCTGTTACAGACTGCCTGATCAAGGAGAACCAGCGGATGAAGCACTCCATAGACAGATAGGAAAAGCCTCACGCTCGCAGGCCCTTGTTCTCACGGGTGACTTCAACCACCCTGACATCTGTTGGAAGGACGGTACGGCCCAGCACAAGCAATCCAGGAGGTTTCTCGATTGTGTAGAAGACAACTTCCTTCTGCAAGTAATAGAGGAGCTGACAAGGAGAGGTGCCGGGCTTGACCTCGTGCTCACCAACAGGGAAGGGCTGGTTGGAAATGTGATGCTCCAGGGCAGCCTTGGATGCAGTGATCACGAGATGCTCGAATTTGAGATCCTCAGGACAGTGAGAAGAGTGTGCAGCAAGCTCACTGCCGTGGACTTCAAGAAAGCAGACTTTGGCCTCTTCAGGAGCCTGCTTCGGAAGGTTCCATGGGATACAGCCCTATAGGGCAGAGGGGCCCAAGACTGTTGGTTGATATTCAAGGATCACCTGCTGCAAGCTCAGGAGTGTTGCATCCCAACCAGAAGGAAGTGCAGCAGGAGGGCCAGGAGACCTCCTTGGGTGGATGAGGAGCCTCTGAGGAAAATTCAATTGCAAAAAGAGGCTTATAGTAAGTGGAAGCAAGGACAGGTGGCATGGGAAGAGTACAGGGATGTTGTACGAGAAGCTAGGGACCAGGTTAGGAAAGCTAAGGCCCAGTTAGAATTAAACTTAGCTAGAGGTATTAAAGATAACAGGAAGGGATTCTACAGGTACATAGCAAATAAAAAACAGACTAGAGAGAATGGAGGCCCCCTCAGGAAGCTCTCGGGAGAACTGGCTACATGGGATTTGGAGAAGGCTGAGGTTCTGAATGACTTCTTTGCCTCAGTCTACACTGGCAAAGGCTCTGACCAAACCACCCAAGTCTTGGAAGGCAGATGCAGGGACTGTGAGAATGAAGACCTTGCGCCCACTGTAGGAGAGGAACTGGTTCGAGACCATCTTAAAAATCTGAACGTGCACAAGTCCATGGGTCCTGATGAGATCCATCCGCGGGTCCTGAAGGAGCTGGGAAATGAACTTGCGAAGCCGCTAGCCATCATATTTGAGAAATCATGGCAGTCAGGTGAAGTTCCCGATGACTGGAAAAAGGGAAATATAACCCCCATTGTCAAGAAGGGGAAAATGGATGACCGGGGGAATTACAGACCAGTCAGTCTCACCTCTGTGCCTGGCAAAATCCTGGAGCACATTCTCCTGGATGGCATGCTAAGGCACATGAAAAACAACAAGGGGCTTGGTGACAGCCAGCATGGCTTCACTGAGGGGAAATCCTGCCTGACCAATTTGGTGGCCTTCTATGATGGGGCTGCAGAACTGATGGACAGGGGTAGAGCAGTTGATGTCATCTACCTGGACTTGTGCAAAGCGTTCGACACTGTCCCACACGACATCCTTGTCTCTAAATTGGAGAGACATTAATTTGATGGATGGACCACTCGGTGGATAAAGAACTGGCTGGATGGCATCATGCAAAGAGTTGTGGTCAATGGCTCAATGTCCAGCTGGAGACCAGTAACGACTGGTGTACCTCAGGGATCGGTGTTGGGACCGGTCTTGTTGAACATCTTTGTTGCTGACATGGACAGTGGGATTGAGTGCGCCCTCAGCAAGTTTGCCGATGACACCAAGCTGTGTGGTTTGGTTGATCCGCTGGAGGGAAGGAATGCCATCCAGAGGGACCTTGACACGCTTGTGAGGTGTGCTGATGCCAACCTCATGAAGTTTAACCATGCCAAGTGCAAGGTCCTACACCTGGGTGGGAGCAATCCCAGGCACAGCTACAGGCTGGGCAGAGAAGAGATTGAGAGCAGCCCTGCGGAGAAGGACTTGGAGGTGCTGGTCAGTGAGAAAATGAACATGAGCAGGCAGTGTGCACTTGCAGCCCAGAAAGCCAACCGTATCCTGGGCTGCATCAAAAGGAGCATGACCAGCAGGTCGAAGGAGGTGATCCTGCCCCTCTACTCTGCTCTTGTGAGACCTCACTTGGAGTATTGTGTGCAGTTCTGGTGTCCTCAACATAAAAAGGACATGGAACTGTTGGAACAAGTCCAAAGGAGGGCCATGAGGATCATCAGGGGACTGGAGCACCTCCCGTATGAAGACAGGCTGAGGAAGTTGGGGCTGTTCAGCCTGGAGAAGAGAAGGCTGCGTGGAGACCTCATAGCAGCCTTCCAGTATCTGAAGGGGGCCTATAGGGATGCTGGAGAGGGACTGTTCCTTAGGGACTGTAGTGATACGACAAGGGGTAACACGTTAAACCTTAAGCAGGGGAAATTTAGATTGGATATAAGAAGGAAATTCTTTCCTGTTAGGGTGGTGAGGCACTGGAATAGGTTACCCAGGGACGTTGTGAATGCTCCATCCCTGGCAGTGTTCAAGACCAGGTTGGACGAGGCCTTGGGTGACATAGTTTAGCGTAAGGTGTCCCTGCCCATGGCAGGGGGGTTGGAACTAGATGATCTTAAGGTCCTTTTCAACCCTAACGATTCTATGATTCTGTGATTTCCAAGATATATGTCATGGCCAACTCTTAGCCATATTTCACCATCTTTTCTCAGGTGAGATTACCTGCAGAGAATGTTATATGGAAGCACAACAGTATGTGACACATTCAGAGCTGCCATCACTACTGTATAAGCTTCCTTCAGGTACACTGCTGAGGAGCTGTCTCCCATAGTGCAAACAGAAGTAACTCTTAAGACTGGGACACATCCTTCTATAAAATGACGTGTTGTAACCTGCCAATGTGGAATCTGAATTTATAACTTGCTACGTTGGATGTGTGGTGGAGGGATTTGGTAGTTTATAGAATATAGTGCTTTGATAGTCTCTTTTTGTGTACAATTGTCTAGTTCTTTTCTAGATGCTAAGTGGCTCCTGGGTGAAAAAACAGCATCTACCCACACATAGATAGAAATAGATAACCAGAGCACATCTGAATCCAGTTGGTTTTCTCTGTCACGTAACTTTTTTATGCTAATATGTATTCTAGGACCATACCACACAAGAGAACCTGCGTGAAAAACCCAATGTCACAGAAAATACCAGTAGTAGCAGTGACAAAGCAGAAGATAAAATCCCATCAGAGGCTATGCTACATTTACTGCGAAGCGCTTTTAGCAGACAGATGGCTCAGAAGCAACTGCCAAGGAAGACTGCAAGTGAGAAGTTAAACATTCCGTATGAGCACTTCTATCAAGCCCTTGAAAAATTAAACAAGCCTTCCCAGATGAGAGACTCAGAAGAAAGTCTGTACAGTGACTACGTTGATATCTTTTACAATGCCAAACCATACAAGCATAGAGATGATAGACTGCTGCAGGCCTTGATTGATATTATAAATGAAGGAAACTAAACTATAGGGTCTGTCACTGAGTTGGATATATTCATTCTCCCCACTTCACTTGTAGGCTTTTTTCAGAAGTCTGTTGTATGCTCTAGTTGTGTGATTGCTGCTTTGATTGCTTCATATTTAATACAAATATCAAAGAAGAAAAAAAAAGTGTGTGGGAGTATAAGCCAGTAAACTGATGCTTTTTAGTAATAGCTTTTTTCAAAGCCTTTCTTCATTACCATCAAGAGTAGATTTGCCCCCTCAGGCATGAAATCCAAGTAGTATTCCCCTGAAAACTCGAATGCTCTATTTTAAATGATTTTCACATTGCTTATTCTTCTACCCTATTCAAAACTTGAATTACCAAGCAGTTTTGAAGCAAACTACCAGAGCTATGGGGAGGTACTCTCATCCCTGGATTTTTAATAAATATTGAAGTCTTATATTTGGAATTTATCACAGATTTAACATGTGTATCCAGTACTGCTTCCATCATAGGTTTTATGTTTCTTCTTCAAACAACAGTGCTCCCTTACCATTCTATTCTCCCATAAAGGAGCAACTCAGAGGCTGGAGTTCGACTGGAGCATCAGTGGACACTGATGAAGTTATTCACAATTTAAAATACAGACAGACACTAGCATAAAATATCCCCAAATGAGGATGGCCTTCTCGCCACCAAACTTTACTTAAGTGAAGTGCCTGTATTACGAACCTAGTCGTTCTGGGCTGTATTTAATGAGGACAGAGGCTCCTATAGTTAGCACTTCAGAGCACTTGGATAGTCTTTATGCTGTTTTTAATTATCTGGATGGTGTACTGATCTTTTCGTATCAGTTATATGAGCTTTGGAGACCAACCACCTACCTATGGAGCCTCAGTCAGATTTTTAAAATTAAGTAATATAAACGAGATGCCTATGTCTGCAGTAGTTAGGACAACAAAGCTGGGATCTCTTTGTCCTTTCTTTGAACTGCAGCTGAGATGGAATAGAAAGGGTAACTGTGCCAGCAGATCCCATTTAAGGACTGGATTTTGCAGTGTCTGGGATAGATTGTAACATTTCCCAAGTATCTAGGAAGTTAAGGCAAAATGGAGGGGAAAGGTACGAGATACAAAAAATACTCCAAGAATGGAGTCAGAAATTTTCCACACAAAGCTCTCTAAAGTTGGTCAAGACTGACATATTATTTTGCTTTTCATAATTAAAATAATGCAGTGTTGGATGCTCAGAAATTAACGGGGATCTAGAACAAGGAAATGGAGATTCCCAGGGGATATTTTTCTCATTGCAGTGCCTAAGATAATCCAAACAAGTGCTGAATGATTTTTACTTTATTTTCTCTCTCATCTACTACTGAAATGTGTTTTCCAGACACTCTAGAATATTTGATTCTCCTTCACTGTCTACTCTTTAAAAGATGATGCACATGTCTCTAAGTCAGGAATTTAGCTTTTTGCTCACAATTCATCAGTTTGGATAGTGATTTTTCATACTTCACAGTAAATTCTGTAATTTAAAGCAAATCTATTTATTGTAACAATATTTAGGTCATCTTCTGTGAAAGAAGGGACTGCTCTAAAGACAATTTTGAGAATTGTCTTTCCAAACTGGAGATTTAAAAATCTCTGCTTATTTATTCTTTGTGATAGTTTCATGCCTGTCATGGGCTTAGTGTGCTTTATTGCCAGCTTTAGATAGGTTTAGCTTAGTTGATTTAATAACTCTTCCATATTTCTTGTCCATACTCAAGGATAACAGCTACACAATTCTGATACTGAATCTTTCCCTCTCTACTACTAAAAAAATTTGCTTAGAATGAGAAGTCATTAAAAAATTCCCCATAAGTGGTCCAGATCAGAAAGCTTTCTTCTGCTGTCCCTTACATATACAAGCTTTCTGGCAATTTGTAACTATTGAACAAGCAAAACCATAAAAATTTGTAATTGCTGCCATTGCAGAGTGAGGGCACTAACTTAATTCCACTAATGTTCCATTTTCAGAACTAGGAGTTTATCTCCATGGTAAATATTCCCATCTGGAGAGGTAAGACCACTTTTAGTCCTGTGCATTGAAACTTAGAGGCTGGTTCCCTCAGATAACAGTGATTGTAACCAGTCTTCATTCAGGTGTGTTACAGAAAGGAAAGTACTAGCGACACTAAATCATGCCTTGAAAGAGGTTTTCAGATAAAACAGGTGGAAAACATAAGACCTTCCTTTCTTTTAAGATTAGTTCCCACGTTGTAGCCAAAGTTTCATCAGAGGACAAGTTTAAAATCTCTCTTTTGAATGTTTCCAACACAGAGTAGATTGTAAAGGAGTAAATTATTTTTATTGTTAGTCTTTCCTTGGTGCCTGTGTGGGTTTTGTGAAAAATGTAAAAGGAAAAAAAAAAGTTTTCTCTCAGAATTTTAAATTATATTTTCATTACAGGTATTTATAATATAGCAAAGATTTTATTGAACAGACAGAATTTTAAAAGGCATAATAAATTATATTGAAGAAACAGATTTTTCTTGGGAAAGAGACAATTTCATCCAATAAAGATATTTTTTAAAAGGCATGTTCCAATAGCAACTGTAACATGTATGTAATGTGTTAGATTTGCCTACCAGTGACTTAATACAGTGTGCTAGCAGAGCTCAGTGTGTGGTCTTAACATTTTTAAAGAAAACAATAAGCTAAAGTCAAGCTATTGACTTAAAAGGACTGGGAAATACAGTTTAGAAATAAAAATAATGGCTTGAAGAAATAATCTGGGATTGGGTGGAGAAAGTGTATGATTTATTGCATATGAATGGCAGGAACACTGGAGTGCTTACTCTTCACAACTGCAGCCAAAATAAGATTTGCTGCAGACATCAGTGGCAGCAGTACCGTCTGTAATTAAGATCCCATGGCTCTTAATTACAAAATTCTGCCTTTTTTACATACAGGTGTGTGTGTCAGAAGCGCTATAATGAAATAATACAGCAGAATGATACAAGGGCTTAGCATTAAATATGACGACCTTCTTGCATCAAAGCATGAGCAGTAAAAATATTTGTTGTTCCACCCCACCGGCCACTGCTTGCATTTCAAGACCTTATATACCATTATGTACTGGAAATAATTGTGGAGAACTGCCTTGTAGTGTACCTGTGTGCTGGCCTGTACCAAGGAGTGGGCTCTGTGGGGACCATGTGTCCATGCACACAATTTGGGGTGTTCTATGGGCTCTAACCTGCACTGATGTACAGACATAACCAGAAAATTCCGCTTTCATGAAACCTCATTCTCCCACTGTTAAGCTGAAAGGACATCAAGAGCAAACACTGCAGAGATGAACGAGTCTGCTTTCCAAACCTTTAACATCTTGAGGACTTACGGATCATGCACCTATTCAGTTTGCTCCTGAAATCTCAACTAACTACTGCTCAATTACAAAAATCCTGCTTTGTCATGTGCTGTAAGGATAGTTAAAACATTTTCTGTGCTTTCAATAAGCTACATTTCTATTCCAGAAATCCTTTTAGTAAATGTAAAAATAGATTTCTGCAATAGCATTAGGAAAAGAAAATAAAAAATCTAAGTTTACATTTGAGCAGTATTAACTGTCTTCCACACTGAACAATGGATTTTCTTTCAGGTTGGCTGGGCTTTTAAATTTCATGCCACAGCTCTTTTGAGTTACCCATCCAGAGTTTTTGATCAGTCATGTCTTGTACCTCCAAACTTGAAATGTAGTTTCCAAAAGAAGCATCCTTTTACCTCACTCAAAGTCACTTTTGAAATTTGAAAACAATCACGAGCATTTTCTGTAAGAAAGGTATTTTAAGAGAGAAGAGGGGACTTCAAAAATAGGTTTTAGAATCATCTTAGTATCAGAAGTTAAGAGAGGATGTAGTCTGTTCATGCAAAGAGTACTTCATGGGAAGGGGAAACATGTTGCTTATGAGCTCTTAACATGTCTTAGGTGCAGATCACACAGTGGAGGTGACAGCCATGCTTAACAGCGCATGCATCAGCAAAACAGCAGGAGCAGTGCTGTCCCTGAGAGGCTCCTTCTGCAACAACAAACCAACCTCCACCACTGCAGACATTGCAAACACAAGGAAAGTTGGCTCCTGAAGTAGTTCAGCTCTGACAAAAAAAAAAAAAGTTTAAAAATTACAGGGAAAAAAATAGTCATTATGCAGCACCACTCTTGTGTTTATGCAGATACAGAACATCTGTGCAGCCTAAAGCCTTTCTGTTTGATGTTGTTTGATGTCTTTCCTTTCAGAAAGCTTCAGGAAGCTCCTTTCCAGAGTTCCTAGGAACCATGTCTTTCACAACAACACTGTAGAAAGCAACAAATCCAGAAATGAGTATTTTGTTCTGAATCAGTTACATGGCCAGCTAATATTTCTGTCTGCAAACGTATATTCTGACTGCAGCTAATATTTCTGACTACAAATTACAAAAGGCCCAAACTCCAACACTGCTAGGCAACTAATAGAGATGATTTCTGTAAACACTTTTCTATTTAATTACACAAGGATTCATTAAAAATATTGCTTCTCTTATTGCAATTTGCAGGAAATATTGCAGGAAAATGTAACCAGAAAGAATGAGAAATTTTGATTCCAGCCATGCAGTAAATGCCCACTGGAAAAAAATAGGTCAGATATATTCCAAGTTACACTAAGATACCAGGGAAAAATAAATAGATAATATGTGAGTATGGGTAATTATCAGGAAAATGTATCTTAATGGTTATATGATTTCAGCTATTTGACTACCTCCAATCAAATATAGCTGAGCATATACATCTTTCTTTCTGGTGTTGTATGCTTTCCCTAAAACAGCTGAATTGGTTGCTGCTACATGTACCATTTTGTTTGACTATGCCCCCATTATTGGTGTTTCAAATCATAAACACGCATCATAAAGCAATGCCATATATTCTGATAAGGAAATGCATGTAGAACTGAGGACGTGCAGCTTTGCATATGCCAGTGCACAAACTGCTCATGTAGAAAAAGACCTAACGTAAAAGTTAGACAAAGAGAAAAGACATATGCGAGCTCCATTAGGCCTATTGAATTAGTCCTGTTCTTCAATATAACTATGGTATGATGCGGAGCATCGCTGACATCCAAGAAGCCAAGGCACCATTAAGTACCACAGTTCAGTAGTGAAATCAATCATCTTCATGCTAATTCACAGTTTGTAAGGGATGTATTAAAATCTGAAAATTTAGAAGAAACACGTAGATATGAGTTTCTCCTCTTTCATGTTGCATTTCAATTACCCTGCTTTAGAGGGATGCACCATACTTGAATGAAATTTTTCTGAAATCCCAGGTTGGACGGGGCTTGAAGCAACCTGGTCTAGTGGAAGGTGTCCCTGCCCATGGCAGGGGGTTGGAACTGGATGAGCTTTAAGGTCCCTTCGAAGTAAGTAAAACTCAAAGTATTTTAGGATTCTATGAAAATAGCTGTAGCACTTAAATCGCTGCTTAAGCTGTGAGTTACACCAGGCTGTCTGAAGCCCATGCAATGCATTGCTTATACCTTTCCATGACAAAATAGCAATTATATGCTCACCTCTCTCCGTGTAAGCTGTCTTTGATGGCAGAACCTAGCAACTTTTAGTGGGAGCAGCAAGAAGTAAGAAGCTGCAGCACTAATTTGCTAGATGAGAATTTAAAGCTAAATTTCAGCTCAGATTTTGCATCACAGTAGTATTGATAATGCAGGTTACTTTGAAGAGGAGCATAGAACAAAGGCAGATTTGTTTATCTGATAATCCTTTTAAAAGCGGGAGTGCATTTTGCCAAGGAATTCTGTATTTCTGCAGCTGTGTCAATGGAAAAGTAATCCTAGTCTCATAAAAATAGCTATAACTCTCTAGGGAGCTTTGAACAGTTTAGACAGTTAAGTAATGCTGACTTTTGTAAGCCAACAGGTAAGTATTTTATCAGGCTCTGTAAATGGTGGATCTTGGCTCTGTTGTGAAAACACTGCAGTCAGAATTCCTTCTTGGCTTTGAGCACTGAGTTTGAAATTCACTAGGGGAGGATATTTATAGTACTCTTAATATTTCTTTAGATTTCCCTTAAAATTAATAGAAAGTGTCTCTTTTAGAGCATCTATTAGGATACAGGCTTTATTCTGCACCACGCCATGGAGAAAGCTGCCTCACCAGGAACACAGTAGCTCTCTCCTGAATGGCCCAACTCAGGTGCTGAATTTATGTCTCTGAAATTAGGCAGTGTGGATGCTGTCCCCATCCCTTCCCACTCTTACTCGCAGACCGGTGCTGAGCCATGCTGAGCACTGCTGGATTATCTGCACACTGCTTGAAAGGCTAAGCTGAAGCTGTAAAAAAACCATCCCTTCAGTCAGCAGGGGCTCTCCAGTCCAGTGGTGGCTACAGGAAATTTACAAGGATGTCAGTGAAGTGCAGCTGCGCATAAAGAGACACCATATATGACCCCTGCCAGGCTAGAGGAAAATCAACTCAGAAAACAATGGGCATTCTTCAGTTTATCGAGTTGTGTAAGCATGTGCTGCAGGTGATGTAAGGACATTAAACCTGTGCTTAATCTTATTTGCTTGCTTCAATCACTCTCCTGACCTGTTTAAGTATAGTTACAGGATCAAATACCTGGCTGAATCCAAAAGGATTGCCCCTTGAGGGTGCCTCTGCACAGAGTAAGGGGATGTGATGCTTAGTTATTGCTAATGTCTGCTTGCAATTCAGTATTAAATGTTGTGAGTGAAGCTTAGATTTTCTTAGAACATGCAGGTGAGTTTTGTGAGTTGATTACATTGTGTACTGTGTCTCAGCCTGGTGTGGTGAATCACTTTCCCTCAGGGAAGTGTGCACAAGACATTCTTTATCAGGGAGGCAACACTTACAGAGCCGCAGGTGAGCCCTGTACAGTGGAGACTTTACTTCATAGAGGTTAACTTTCTTTTTTTTCTCCCAACATGTAGGGGAATGGTCTTAAACTGACAGAGGGGAGATCTGGATTAGACATTAGGCAAAAGTTCTTCCCTGTGAGGGTGGTGAGGCCCTGGCACAGGTTGCCCATAGAAGCTGTGGCTGCCCCATCCCTGGCAGTGTTCAAGGCCAGGTTGGACGGGGCTTGGAGCAACCTGGTCTAGTGGAAGGTGTCCCTGTCTGTGGCAGGGAGTTGGAACTGGATGGGCTTTAAGGTCCCTTCCAACCTAAACCTGTCTGGGATTATATGGTTTTATAGTCTTACTAAAAATTTCAGGATTCAGACTTACAATTAAACTTGGCTAGGCATGTTAAGCATAACAGGAAGGGATTCTACAGGTTCGTAGTAGCAAATAAAAAAAAGAGTAGGGACAACATACACCCCCTCAGGAAGCTCTCGGGAGAACTGGCTACACAGGATTTGGAGAAGGCTGAGGTTCTGAATGACCTCTTTGACTCGGTCTTCATTGGCAAAGGCTCTGACCAAACCACCCAAGTCTTGAAAGGCAGACGCAGGGACTGCGAGAATGAAGACCTTGCGCCCACTGTAGGAGAGGAACTGGTTCGAGACCATCTTAAAAATCTGAACGTGCACAAGTCCATGGGTCCTGATGAGATCCATCCGTGGGTCCTAAAGGAGCTGGTGAATGAAGTTGCGAAGCCACTGTCCATCACATTTGAGAAATCATGGCAGTCAGGTGAAGTTCCCGATGACTGGAAAAAGGGAAATATAACCCCCATTGTCAAGAAGGGGAAAATGGATGACCGGGGGAATTACAGACCAGTCAGTCTCACCTCTGTGCCTGGCAAAATCCTGGAGCACATTCTCCTGGATGGCATGCTAAGGCACATGAAAAACAACAAGGTGCTTGGTGACAGCCAGCATGGCTTCACTAAGGGGAAATCCTGCCTGACCAATTTGGTGGCCTTCTATGATGGGGCTGCAGAACTGATGGACAGGGGTAGAGCAGTTGATGTCATCTACCTGGACTTGTGCAAAGCATTCAACACTGTCCCACACGACATCCTTGTCTCTGAATTGGAGAGACATCAATTTGATAGGTGGACCACTCGGTGGATAAAGAACTGGCTGGATGGCCTCATGCAAAGAGTTGTGGTCAATGGCTCAATGTCCAGCTGGAGACCAGTAACGACTGGTGTACCTCAGGGATCGGTGTTGGGACTGGTCTTGTTGAACATCTTTGTTGCTGACATGGACAGTGGGATTGAGTGTGCCCTCAGCAAGTTTGCCGATGACACCAAGCTGTGTGGTTTGGTTGATCCGCTGGAGGGAAGGAATGCCATCCAGAGGGACCTTGACACGCTTGTGAGGTGTGCTGATGCCAACCACATGAAGTTTAACCATGCCAAGTGCAAGGTCCTATGCCGGGGTGGGAGCAATCCCAGGCACGCTACAGGTTGGGCAGAGAAGAGATTCAGAGCAGCCCTGCGGAGAAGGACTTGGGGGTGTTGATTAATGGGAAAATGAACATGAGCAGGCTTCAGTGTGCGCTTGCAGCCCAGAAAGCCAGCTGTATCCTGGGCTGCATCAAAAGGAGCGTGACCAGCAGGTCGAAGGAGGTGATCCTGCCCCTCTACTCTGCTCTTGTGAGACCTCACTTGGAGTATTGTGTGCAGTTCTGGTGTCCTCAACATAAAAAGGACATGGAACTGTTGGAACAAGTCCAGAGAAGGGCCACGAGGATGATCAAGGGACTGGAGCACCTCCTGTATGAAGACAGGCTGAGGAAGTTGGGTCTGTTCAGCCTGAGAAGAGAAGGCTGCACAGAAACCTCATAGCAGCCTTTCAGTATCTGAAGGGGGCCTATAGGGATGCTGAGGAGGGACTGTTCCTTAGGGACTGTAGTGATACGACAAGGGGTAATGGGTTAAAGGGGAAGTTTAGGTTGGATATAAGAAGGAAATTCTTTCCTGTTAGGGTGGTGAGGCACTGGAATGGGTTGTGAAGGGGGGTTGTGAATGCTCCGTCCCTGGCAGTGTTCAAGACCAGGTTGGACAAAGCCTAGGGTGAGATGGTTTAGTGTGAGGTGTCCCTGCCCTTGTCAGGGGCATTGGAACTAGATGATCTAAAGGTACTTTCCAACCCTAACTATTCTATGATTCTATGGTTCTACATCGAACCTGTATGGTCTTAGTCTTCTTATGAGGTTCAGAGAATGCTGTCCACTTTTTAAGAAGCTAGACTGAAACTAAATTAGTTATAATAATAATTATTATCTATATATTATATAGATAATATATATATTTTATACATATATATATTCAAAAATCCAATGGGTTTTCCCCACACAGGTCAAAGAACTGTTGTGGTTTAAGCCCAGCCAGTAACTCAGAACCACTCAGCCACTCACTCACTCCCCCCACTTCTTCCTCCCATGCTCTCAGAGTGATGGGGAGGAGAATGGAAAAGGATGTCACTCCCATGTGTTGAGATAAGAACAGTCCAGTAATTATGGTATAACACAAACCACTATTGCTACCATCTATAATAACAATGATAAGGGAAATAACAAGGGAAGAGAATACAATTGCTCCCCACATCTACCGACCCGTGTCTCAGCTATTAACAGAAGGTGCCCTACTGCCCAAGAGAGAAGATATAGGAGAAAGAGAGAGAGAAGATATAGAGGATAGAGGAGATAGAGAAGATAGAATAGATAGAAGATATAATATATATATATGTATATATTAGTTATATATATTATATATATAACTAATTATTATAATAATTAATGTGCTGTTACTTTGCATGAATTTTGAGTAACTCCGCTGTCCTTATAGGCTCACTCCAAATTTTCTTGTGTACCTGACAGATGAAACTAGAGCAAAATACCTTCAGTCGGGTGTTGTTCCACAGCAGTGGAAAGGAAAAGAGGAAAACAACAGAGTTGAGACAGACCCCAAAAAGATCAAATTTTGTGCTTTCTTTATTCAAGCAATTCTCAGTTGCATTACTCTGGCTTCAAAGGACAAATTTTTAAGATCTTTCTGCTGGTCCTGTTGATAACTCAGATATGGTTTGTTTTGTAATAAAATTCATTGCTTTCTTGATCTCTCTCATCTCCCTTTCCTGCCAGAATTCTGATTATAAAATCCAAAGCCCAGCATTTCAGATATTCAAGGTTCATCCGTTCTGCAGTTAATCTGAGTTAATCAGCTCAGTTCCTTGACTTGGCATCTGTAATTTTACACTGAAAGTCGAAGGCATTATCCATTTTTAAGAGCATTCATCAGCGTGTGCTTACCTTTGAAGTCACTCAGTATTTACTTTTCTCAGCAAATCTAATGATGATTGTGTCAGCTCAGCTTGTTGCACAATTCAAAATCCCCTACACACACCTATTCAAAGCGTGACCACAGCTCTTTTTTCTTGCAGAGGTGGGCTGATGAACGAATGTGTCATTGCCGAAACTTTAAAAGGGTACAGAAGGAAGTAGGGACTCAACATCCTTCACCTGTCAATGGCATCCAAGGACCTAAATCCCTTAGGATTTTTGCTAAACCCCAGCCTACATTGCATCTCTCTGGAACAGTATATCTCTGACAGATTGTGAAGTGTGGCTGGGGGGATTATGCACAAAGTTGAGTGTAATCATCTCCTATTAGCACAAAGCTGAGGCTGAGCCTGCAAGTGTCTTCTGTTTGCCTGCATCTGCAGCATGCAGTCATAAAATTAGTGTCTTTGTGTAGGTGGACGTAACAGTGCAAGAGGTTTGATTTACTGCAGCTCATCTTGCACATAAAGAAGCCTGATGCCCAGCTCACCCTCTCTCCTTATGGAGGCCAACCAGCATGCCCTTTCCTGAGCCATGAATGGAGCTCATCCACTCATAATCTTTGTTTTCATCCACCAGTACTGCTGTCAGTCTGTTCAAAGAATAGAGTGATGAAAAAGAGTTTACAAACTATATACATTTTTTTGCTTCAGAGAGACATCCTCCTTGCCCTCTCAACCCTCAGTAAATGGTTGAAGGTGATTTTCCTTCTACTAGAAGCTCCTTGCAGGGAACTGATCACATGATGTACAACAATTTAGCAGGAATGCATCTTTTTCCCTAATCTGGGAAAACTTGAATAACCTGTGAAACCCAGAGTAATTCTTGCAGTGTTGACAGAAACAGGCTGGTATTTAACCCGCGTCCAGCCCAGTCTTGCCTGGCCTGAAGTCTCCTGCCAAAATGCCCAAATAAAAGGTCTCTTTGCTGATCACCACTCTACCTACAATCACCTAAGATTTCATCTGTTCTGGGCACTGTTTTCTGGTATTGCTAGTCCAGGAGCACTTATTTCAGTGAAACAGTGATTCTGCAGCATAGCTCATATTGATTCTGCGAACAGAACAAACTATAGCAGAAGTGCACTTGTTTTCCTGGTCTATGCTTTCACCAAAACGTTCTAGCAGTCCAAACACTTCTTGTTTCTTTTACATATAAGCAGAAACACTGTGTTTTGGATTCCAGTACATCTTTTGTGCAGTGAAATTAATGACAAAACACAGTATCTCGTGTATTTAATTTTTGTTACCATCAATAAGATCTACATGCTGTGTGCAAGCTTTGTAGGTCCTGTACCATGCGGGGATTTACTGGTTCCTTTGCAAAACAGACTCCAGCCTGAAATAAGGGCATTGTCAGGACTAGAAACCTGTAAATTAGCCAAGAACTGTGAGATGTGAAACAGAACTACCCAGTCTGAAAGTAATGGTTGTTCTCCTCTAGAATTACTGATAACATACACATACAAGCACTCATGTACCTCTGTATAAAACAATACAAACCTTATAAAAATAAGCATCACTAACTCCTCCCTTGGGTAGCATTAGTGTTCCTTCAGTGACAATGTTTGACACTCATTTGTAGGCAGCAAGAGGAGAGCAGAGTGCTGCAGCTCCCTCATTCACCAAGCTGCCCTGGGTTTTAATGTTTTCCATCCTGAAGATGGCTAGGAAAAAGAAGAACACTAGCACTTCAGCTAACCAGAAAAGTAACACAGAAGAGGCAAGATCACCTTTTGTTTACTCTGAAAGAGGGGCAGGCTGAGTCATCTTCAGGCACACCGCATGTTGAGTGCCTGGCTGTGCCGAATGTGCGACTGCTGTTCAAAACCCTTCCTACCTTCCTATTCGGGATTATTCTTGGCATGCCCCAGCTACTGCCACTGACAAACAGGTTTTTCAGAAGTCTCTCAGAGAGATTAAAATGTTGTTTGTGATATTTATAGGTTTAGGTATTATATAATCCACAGCAGTGCTTTTCTCTTAATGACACAACCTGAGCAAGGTGCTGTATGAGATAGCTGTATGACAGGCTGTGTAGGAGAGCCCCTACTCTGAGCAGATTGTAGTTGGAGCAAAATGCAGCAAGGGGAAGAGTGAAGCCATGATATGAATGTCAGACAGCATTTGAATACTTTGGCAGAGACTTCTCTGCGCGTATACATAAAATCATAGAATAGTTAGGGTTGGAAAGGACCTTAAGAACATCTAGCTTCACCCCCCCTGCCATGGACAGGGACACCTCCCATTAAACCATGTCACCCAGGGCTCTGTCCAACCTGGCCTTGAACATTGCCAGGGATGGAGCATCTAGCCAGTCTTGCAGTAATAGCAGTAATCACAACTCCTTGTCTCTGTCTGATTGCCCAGCAACTGTTCACTACAACTTGGAATGGCAAAGACCATGCCTGTGATCATGGCATCCAAGTTTGGTGCTCTTGTCATGATCCTTCGCATGCAAATAAAGCATTTTTTGTTTTCTGACAAATCACACTCAGCCTGGGAATTTTCTTGGCAAGAATGACTTGCTTTCTTCTGCTGTAAACAGAAAGACTGCAAGTTTTGCAGGGAGCCGCCATCTTCCAGAGCTCCTGCTCCCCAGATGCTGCTCAGCACCTTCCTCAATTCAGTTCTGCTTTCTGCCCAGGACAAGCAGAGAAACCCATGTTTGACTGACATCCAGATGCAGAAAGATCCTCACAGCTTTTGCTGCTCCTCTGTTAGGGCAGGGTCTGCCTTGCAGGGTTGGCAGTTTCAGACAAGGAGCTCCCTTGTGATATCACATCTGCCTGAGTCTTTTCTTGCCATCCAGAGATTGTCTGAAAAAGAATATCTGCAAACAGCTATGATTTATGATGACCTGTAGGTAGCACTGCTTGCCAACACCTGCCATGGACAAAGGACTCAACATGCTCTGTAGAGAGAGTAAACTGGGGAACAAGATGTTAGCCTGGTGTTCACTTCCCCAGAGCCCACCAGATCCTTGGTTTTGTCACAGCTGTGTGTGTGTGAGGACTTGGCTTGCATTGGGTACTAGACATTGCAGCAAAGCTGGAGGACACCTCTGCACAACTGTGTCTAGGCAGGTAGCAGCTCACTTCCTGCACTGTTCCAGTCAGCAAGCCTTCTGCTCCCTTCTGGGAGCAAGGTGGGGAGTCTGGGCCAGGTGAGCAGAGATGGGTGTGCCACCACTGCTGAGCTACCTGGACTTCTGCCACTGCCCATTTGCCTGCTGATGGGGCTCAGTCCCATCCAGCCCAGGAGAGGATCAGGCTCCAACCTGGTACCACTCCTGAGCTTCCCAGGTCGTCCTGGTGTGAGCTGAGCCTTGGACAAGCGATGGTCAGACACTATTTCTGACATTACAAATAACCAACAGTACCAGAGGATTCCTTCTTGCACTTACTATGTGGAGGAATTAATTCTTTGTGGTACCTGATTTTTCCTATGAACTTGAATAGAGTACTCTTTGTGCGCTTTAATTTCCATTTGACCTGGCTCCATTGAGATTAAAAAAACCCAACCCTGCAGTATTTTTGCCTTCTCTTTTGACTGTTTAATGTAAGAGTCTTGTTGCAGCTACATGGACACATGGAGTACCTGGAGGGACGCTCCTTTTATGCTGCTGTACTGCTATGGCTCTGATGAAATTCAGAGCAAGGTAAATAGAGGTGAGAGTATGGGAAATGGATTTGTGATGCATATGAATTACCTGACAAAACTGTCAGGAGGAAGTCACTGAATTTGTTCGGGATTTTTAAAAAGTTTTTTAACAAGGGAGTGGAGCTAATAGAATGGTAAACCAACACTTTATTCCTCTTGCAGCTCAAATCATGAACCAGCAAATTGCCTATGAGGTTTTGGATGCTAAATGCCCTTCCTTTTACTGCTTATAAAGCCCTGCTGCTCTCTGAGCTAGCCATTTGCTTGTGAAAACATGCACAGTGCATAAGACTGCACTGAGGGATGCCACTGTCTGTAAGAGAGGGCAGCAGACAAGCTAAAGAGTGGGACCCATGTTACAGGCGGCTGCTCCCTTTGCAGGTCTTCCATGGAACTCAGCAAGTGCTGCCTAATGAAAAGTTGCTCATCTAGTATGGTAAAGAGGGGCTGCAGTCTGCCTCCAAGTCATCTGAAGGCATTTACTCAGCCTTTTACATTACTCTATGGTATAACTGTATGGTCAGAGTCTGTAATCACCTGGAACTCTTTCTATGCTGTCTCTGCTATTCTGAGCTCAGATAAATAAGAAGCCTTACTTGTGTAAAGCTGATTTTCTTCAAGCAGGTATTAATGTTGCATCATAGCCATCTTGCTGATTATGTATGATCTTACAGGTTGTCACTTTCAATAGAATTTACTCAAATTGCTCTTATATTCTCAAATATGGGAATTTCCTTATACACTATGGCCCAAACACATTGTGAAGAGACCTCTTCCAATACCTCAGAATATATCTTCCAATACCAATAGCCTTCCAGTAACTAAAGGGGCCAACAAGAAAGCTGAAAAGGAACTTTTGACAAGGGCCTGTAGGGACAGGACAAGGGGGAATGGCTTTAATCTGACAGAGGGGAGATTGAGATGAGTTCTTAGGCAGAAGTTCTTTCCTGTGAGGGTGCTGAGGCCCTGGCACAGGTTGCCCAGAGAAGCTGTGGCTGCCCCATCCCTGGCAGTGTTCAAGGCCAGGTTGGATGGGGCTTGGAGAAACTTGGTCTAGTGGAAGGTGTCCCTGCTCATGGCAGAGGGTTGGAACCAGGTGGTCTTTAAGGTCCCTTCCAACCCGAACTGTTCTATAATATGATTCTATGATCTTCCTTGCTTGATAGGTGAAGCTGTGGTTTCAGTGCTCTGAGCTGCATTTTGTCTTCCTATGCCTCCTCCAATAGAGGTGTTGGTTTTGCCCCCCACAAGTGCTTTCCAAGCTGTGGCTTTGCTAACCTGTGCTACAGCAGCAAAGTTGCAGCACTTCCAGGCTTTTCCCAGAGATTGAAATGCCTAGGTTCTTTGCCACTGCTTTTATTGGTATTTTATGGGTTCTGGGAGTGTTGAGATGCATAGGTCACAGCAGCTTAGCACAGTGGTGCTCTCCAAAATGGTGCTGAGATGTGGAGGCTGCTAGGCTCCCCACTGGACGACCCAGCCTTATGTGACTCCGGCTTTCGCTGCAGCACCTTTGCAGCACAGCATAGTGCATGATAACTCATCTGTTCTCCTGCAGAAATTGCTTTCCTTCTTACTGCTTCCCAGGTTTCCTCTTAACCCAAGTGATGTTTCCTCTGGCTACAGTTTCCTCAGGTTTCTCTTTATTAAATTTGATTTCCACCAGTGAGCTTTGTGCCTTTTGTTCTGTGCCCATGATTCTGGTGTCTGTTGCTTTGCATTAATCAGCAGTTTTCATTAGTGCTAACTAATCCTCTCAAGTATCAAGTCTCATTACTTGCTGCTTGTTTCTTCTTCTGGATCATTAATGGGGATTTTAAATAGACTGAGCCCTGACACCCATCCCTTTGCCATCATATTGAACAAACCCTCCTCATTTTGCTATATTATAACTTATCATTTTGTTTTCAGTCTTTCAGCCAACTTTAAAATTAGTGCTCCTTCCAAGCTGGATTTACTTTATCAGAAGGAAATTTTACTAATGTGTCAAGTGTTTCACTGCCATCCAGTCCGGCTGGTTTTTGCTCTCCTTCAGCCTTGACCTCTAGTGCTTATTTGGTGTTTCTTTCAAAATAAGAAAATCAGTAACATTGTCAGGTAACAACTTGTTTCTCACTGCTCAGAGGTTTCGTCATCTAAATTACCAGCATTACAAACAACTGCATGTTAGCTGCGTTTCACTTCTGTGCTAAGATTCAGCTGCTCTTTCCAGTGACGATGATTATCTGGTACAGTGTACTGTTCCTTAAGCACAGCCTGCTGCAGATGTCATATATTCACAGGAACATAGGAGTAGAGGACAACATGGTTTTTGGATAGATGTTTATTTTAAATCATGTTCAGCTGCAAGCCCCTGTTCCTTGCCATTCCAGTTAACGATGCAAAAAAACCTGGGGTGGGAACAGAGAAAGGAAGGATGGAAATGTGACTGTGAATGAGTACATAAATGCACGGAGGTTTTGCCTGCTCACTTAAACATCCTGGTGTTTGCAGCTCAGGTTTTGTGAAATGTTTGCTAGAGTTCCTGCTGTTGTGTGCTGCTTTGTGCATTGCAGCTTGCTCCAGCCAGCCCAGGTCCACATCCCTCTTATGTTTGGGGCCTCAGGACTGCAGAGCAGGGGGTTCTCCCCAGAGCATAGTAGAGGGGGAGAATCCCCTCCCTCGAGCTGCTGCTCACACTCTGAGAATGCAGCCCAGCACACTGGGAGGTTCTGGGCCCATCACACTGAAGCTGGGTCATGGGCAGATTCATCTCATCCAACACCCCCAAGTCCTTCTCCTCAGGGCTGGTCCCAATCCATTCTCCTCCTAACCTGTAGCTGTGCTTGGAATTGCCCCACCCCAAGTTCAGGACTTTGGACCTGGCCTTGTTGAACTTCATGAGGTTCACATGAGCCCACCTCTCAAGCCTGTCCAGGTCCCTTTGGATCTCCTCCCTTCCCTCCAGCTGTTGCCTGCACCACACAGCTCAGTGTCACCAGCAAACTTGCTGAGGTGCATTAGTCCTACTGTCCATGTCACCAACAAAAGTGTTGAGCAGGATCGGTCTATACACTGACTCATGGGGGTCACCCCTTGTCACTGATGTCCACTTGGACACTGAGCCACTGACCGCAACTCTCTGAGTGTGGCCATCTAACCATAATCTGATGGGAGGGACCATACTGAAAGCAGGATATGAGTTTTCCTCCTTCTGCTCCAGGGAAACATCAGCCTCTCCAGGGATAGGTGTGTCCTTCAGCAGAGCATATATTTATAAATTTAATATTATGTATTTTTATATTAGATAGGTATGATATTAATATGTGTAAAATATATAAATTAATATGAAATACAGATTTACAGTCTACCAGTGGTATAGCACACATCTAGTTTTAACACTGCACCAAGAATCCTTGTGGGTTTGGTGCTATCTGTCCCCACTGAACTAAGCAGAGCTCTTTTCACTGGGTTTCATCTTGTGCTCTGGTAGGTACTAATAAATAACATTGTTTTTTCTAGTGCAAAGTGAATTGAATAATATTTGTTTTGTATTCTGGTGTGTGAAAATGTGATGTTTTTTCTTACATTCAGCAAGAAAAAACATGCTCTGGTCTTATTTTCATAGTTAGCAAGAAGACCATGTATAATTATAGCATTGCCAGGTGCCTTGTTATTTAGCATGCTTACAAACCATGCAGAGCTCTCAGGCTGCCTTGAAACTCACTGAGCTTGTTAAAACATAAAAATAGTACAAAATAATTGGACAATTACCAGTGTTGAGAACATCCTTCATTTTACCACAGGAAAATTACACCTTTACTGAGAAGGTAATTTTCATAAAATCAACCCTTCGGGATAAGAATGTATTAAGCAAATAAAAAGGTTGATTACCACTACTTGATAAAAGCTTGAAATAGTCAATGGTGAAGTACTAATAGCATGAAAACCTCTTGCTCTTTTTTTTACCAAATCATGTTATCTATTGATGTAATAATTACAGCATACAAGTTCAAGAGTAGACTTGATTTTGCCATCACTTAAATGGAGGAAAATCCAGTATTACTGTGAAAAATTGAAAATTATATTTTAATTTTCATATCACCTTGTGATCTTCAGAAAGAATTGCTCTGTAGCATTGCATGTTTTCCTTCAGCTCTTCAAGGCTGTCCGTTTTGTTTCTAATTAAAACATGACCTTGCAATGAGGGTGACAGTGGCCTTGTCATTAGTAGCTTGAAGTGTTCGTCTTGACTTCCTTAGATGCATAAATACCATGATTTAATCAATCTTTCCATATTTATCTAAGGCTGACAGGCCACCTGCTAGCTGGAGCATTTTTCCCTTTACCTTAGGTTCTGGTAGCCCATTTCTTTCTTTTTTTTTTTTTAAATCTTACTGTGTAAGAAAGTGTGAAAGTGAACTGCATTTGAATCAACAGCCAAAGTCTACATTTATTTGCAACTATTTGGTTGTGTTTGTGCCAAAGATTGAAAGGCTTTAACAACCCTCAGTTAAAATGAAAGCCCATTACATGAGAGAAAGGAAACTTTTGGCTGTATAATGGGGTGTGAAGGAAGTATGTGTGTGTATGTTACATACAAAGTGTGCTTATCCTCCGAGCAGGATTTTCCAAGTGCAAAATATTTTGGTCCTGCATGTATTGATATATGTTTATTGGATCAAAACTTCTGATTTACTGACTAATGTGGCAGGAACGAAGACAGTACTAATAACTTTTTATCTCTGCTCTGTAACCTGTTCTTCCTAAGCAGGTAATCTATTCAACCATTACTAGATTATCTTCTCAAAACTCTAAGTACATTAAAACCAGGTTCATGAGTAAGGAGAATTAGAAATTTATTAAAAGTCTTCTGTACAAGTAGTGAAGTAAAAAATGCTGCCATTAAGCACAACCTAAACCAATGAGGCACAAAATAAACAGCAAATTGATAGCCACTCTTGCATACAAAACACATGAGATATTGTTCCCGCAGCAAGACCCAGCTATTGAGAATTTGAAGGTTAATAGCTCTGTTTGTGGAGGCCCACCTTTAGGCCGGAGCTTGCAAGTGACATGCTCTGGCTGCCACACTGGATAAATCCTTTAAAAAAAAAAATGCCAGGAAAAAACATCCTCTTCCAGAGGGCTATGCTGCTCTGAATTCCCTTGGAAAAATAATGATTTGTGCTTATGTATCTTGTTGGAGGAGAAATCCCCATGAAGACAAGGTAGTTATAAATTGGATAAATTAGGGTTAGATTCTACTAATTTGCACGTTGAAATACTCAGCAGCCTATTTTTCATCAGCCAGCTCCTGAGGCAAAAAGCACAGCATCAAATTAGAGACACGGTGAGAATCGGGACAGAAAGGTCGGATATCTTGGAGTTGTTATACCAAACAGAAAATCTTGGAAAGGGTTTAGCTTTAAATCCTGCTGCCAGGGAGCAAAGTCACCTAATCCTGTTCTATAGGGAGGTGCCTGACAGTGGTCAGAAACTCTCCGACTTGCCACTGAGAAGTTCCCAGTCCAGAGCATGACCACTACTTGCAAAACCTGAGTTCATAGAACTATAGACTGGTTTCGGTTGGAAGGGACCTTAAACACAACCCGGTTCCAACCCCCTGCCATGGTCAGGGACACCTTCCACTAGACCAGGTTGCTCCAAGCCCCATCCAACCTGGCCTTGAACACTGCCAGGGATGGGGCAGCCACAGCTTCTCTGGGAAACCTGTGCCAGGGCCTCACCACCCTCACAGGGAAGAACTTCTGCCTAAGAGCTCATCTCAATCTCCCCTCTGTCAGGTTAAAGCCACTCCCCCTTGTCCTGTCCCTGTGTGCCTTTGTCCAAAGCCCCTCTCCAAACACTCCCTAAAGAACTGACAACCCCCTGCTCTGTGTTTATGCTCCAAGCTGCTGTTCCCACCATGCTTTTAACGTGACCTGAGCAGAAGTTAGGGAGTGAGAACTGCATCAGCACTGGCTCCTGTGCATGGACTGGTGCTGGTGCCTGACGTAAGTGGGATGAGCCTGGCTCAAAACTGCAGCTCAGCAAACCACTGATGAGAGCCACAGGAGGGGCAGAGGCTAGTTCTTTGGTCTGTCTCTTAGCAGCTCATCTCTCCAGCACTGGGGGGGTTAGTCAGTGCTGCCCTTGTCCTCCAAACTCTGGGGCTGAAGCACCAAAACTTGAAGTCAAAATCAAGGACAACAGTGACTCCTCCAAGGTGAGGTGGTTTCAGCTGTGAAAAAAGAAGATTTTCCAATTCAACCTGCCAACCCCTTATCCCTTCCTCTCCTCTGAGACCCTCACTTGGTGTGAGGGGCAGATCCAAATACTGCCAGTTTGCAGGTGAATCAGCTCCTGGAGGGATCTATTTGGTCCAGCCTGAGGTACAAAGCAGAGGTATGTGCCTGGGATGGGGGAAAACCCCTTATTCTGTCCTGTCTCTCTTAGGCAGCATGTCCCTATGTTGTGGTTTAAACCCAGTCAGGTAACTCGTTCACTCACTTCCCCCCCTTTTTTGCCCTCCCCCTGCTCCCGGAGGGACGGAGAGGAGAATCGAAAAGAATGCAACTCCCACAGGTTGAGATAAGAACAGTTTAGTAACTAAGGTATAACACAGATCACTACTGCTACCACCAATAATGATGAAGGAAATAACAAGGGAATACAACACCTCAGCACCAGCCGACCGATAACTTGCCCCCCTCAGCCCGACCAAGCACCGACCTATACCTCCTCCAACCTTGCAGTCTCCCAGCCCTTCCGGCTAACTCCCAGTTACATCCTGGGCATGACGTGCTGTGGTATGGAATACCTCTTTGGTCAGTTTGGGTCAGGTGTCCTGTCTCTGCTTTCTCCCAACTTCCCCTCCTCCCTGGCAGAGCATGAGGCTCACAAAGTCCTTGGCCAAACCAAAACATCCTTGTTATCAGCTCTGTTCCCAGGCCGAAAGTCAAAACACTGCACTGCACCAGCTACCAAGAAGGAGAAACATGACTGCTACTGCTGAACCCAGGACACCCTACCTCTTAGACTGTGTTTGTGGGGATTAAATTTCTGTCACAGCCACGGGTTTTAGGGTCATTTAACCTTGACTTCAGCCTCCTGTGCTTATCTGGGGAAAGGAGCTGTTTTCCTTGCTAAAACATGCCCTGTCTGCCAGCCTGTCCTCATCAGTGTCACAAGCATGGGTACTGGAGGGGAAGATGTGATCAAATTTGGTTGCAACAGCAAGAGGCAGCTTTTCAGTACCCCTGCTTAAACATCACTGACTGCTACTGAAATCCAAGGAACATTATTTTCTGGGGTAAGCACATAGTGTAACTCCTTATTTATAAAATATTTAATCTCTCTCAATCTCAATATGTGTATCTTGTAATATGTAGGGTAAAAGTGTGTGTGTGAGAGACATGAGTATCTCTTATGCCCACGCTTACAGTTCTTTGACTTCCTTCTCCAATATCCCATCTAGCTGATTTTATTTTGTGTTTCTATGGAGGCTTTTTCAGCCCTTTCCTTAGTTTTGTAGTCATGCTCTGAGCAGCTCTAGGAAGTCAGAGGTACAAATCTCCAGTGCATCTGTATGGGTGTGCTTGTACTGCAAGGGTCTGGCAGGACCTCAGTGCACCTGGATCCAGCAGTCAGTGAACTGGGTCTCTGAGGACCAGATCAGCCAGAGGGCTTGAGCAAGAGCCAACGAAGTGCAAGTTGCTATTCTCTGGCCAGAAATCACCCCTGAGAGTAAAGCATCTGGGATTGGACACAAGGTCTGCCATGAGTGACGATGTGGGTCAGGGTGGAATAGTGGCTAGGAAAATGGTAGCCCATGTATCAGGACTTGGGTGAGAGCTGAAACACCAACTGAAGAGCAGAGGTCATTATGTAGGAGGAGGACCCAGGTTGTGAGAGGCAGCAGGTCTTGTTCAGAGGGTAAAACCTGCCCTCCCCCAGAGGCTGGAATAAATGTTCATATTTTCCAGAAGCTGAAAATGGAAGTGAATTAGCACCTTAGTTGATGAGCCTTAATGGGGATGTACCCTACAGGTAATGTGGTGGCCTCATATATTACTACATTGTTGTCCTCCAGTGAGTCACTATTCCCATAACAGAAGGTGAAAGCCAGGTGATGAAAACAACAGTTGCTTTTCCAGCTAAAAAGGTCACTCACCAGAAAACTATAAGAAAATCATCCCCTCTGTCAGAATAGCAACAGAGGAATTCAGGCAGGGTTGATGGGGTGGTACACTAGTGCATGGGGCTGCAGCAAGAAGCAGTGGTCTTGCTTCTGCCATGTTCTTGGAGTGACCAAGTCCCCAGGGTGCCCCAGGGTGGTGGGCTGGCACTGAGCAACCCCACACCCTCAGCCCAACAGCCTGCAAGAAGGTTCTTTCAAATCACCTGGTGTTAATGTGGTTTAGCATGGGGTGCTGAGCTGGATGGTGGTTACCCATCAGATTTCAAATTAACTCTAACACTTATTTTATTTTATATCAATTATAGTTACCAGGAAAAGCAGTGTGCTAAGTCAAGGATCTTGGCTCTGCGTTCAGCTCTGGGGACTCCAACAGGAGTCAACAGGAGTCAACAGGAGGCCATGGAGATGTCGCAAGGGCTGGAGCTGCTCTGGAGACAGGCTGAGAGAGCTGGGGTGGTTCAGCCATGACAAGAGATGGCTCCAGGGAGACCTTATTGTGTGCGGACTTTCAATACATTAAAGGGGCCTAAAAGAAACCTGCAGAGGGCTTAGGACAAGGGCCTGTAGGGACAGGACAAGGGGGAATGGCTTTAACCTGACAGAGGGGAGACTGAGATGAGATCTTAGGAAGAAGTTCTTCCCCATGAGGGTGCTGAGGCCGTGGCACAGGTTGACCAGAGAAGCTGTGGCTGCCCCATCCCTGGCAGTGTTCAAGTCCAGGTTGGACAGGGCTTGGAGCAACCTGGTCTAGTAGAAGGTGTCCCTGCCTGTGGCAGGGGGTTGGAAATGGATGGGCTTTAAGGTCCCTTCCAACCCAAATCAGTCTGGGATTCTATGACTGGCTCAGTTGTGTCTGACAAAGCAATATAATGCTACTAAAATGCCAACACTTAGGGTAGAGCCCAATGGGGTTGGTACCTTCTGGTCCCAAACTCACTATGCTCCAGACTCAGTGTCTTAATGCAGACCAACACCCCACTCCAAACTTTTGCAGAAGGGCTGGGACTCCAGGCTTGAAGCCCACCCATGAGGCTTGGCAAGCACTGGTATAACAGGTTGAGAACATCTACCTGTGCTCACATTCCCAGAAACTGGACAGGGGCAGGGTGCCCAATAATGCTCATGGAAACACTGGAACTTCTCAGTAATCTGTAGTAAGAAAGATAACTTTCTGGGTTGCCTGAGGTACACAGGCACTGCTCTCTGAACCTGCCCTGGGTTCATCAGTAGCAGTCATTTTTCTCCTTCTTGGTAGCTGATGCAGTGCAGTGTTTTGACTTTCGGCTCGGGAACAGAGCTGATAAAAAGGATGTTTTGGTTTGGCCAAGGACTTTGTGAGCCTCACGCCCTGCCAGGGAGGAGGGGAAGCCGGGAGGAAGCAGAGACAGGACACCTGACCCAGACTGACCAAAGAGGTATTCCATACCACAGCACGTCATGCCCAGGATGTAACTGGGAGTTAGCCGGAAGGGCTGGGAGACTGCAGGGTTGGAGGAGGTATCGGTCCGTGCTTGATCAGGCTGGGGGGGGACGGGGGCAAGTTATCAGTTGGCTGGTGGTGAGATGTTGTATTCTCTTCCCTTGTTATTTCCTTCATCATTATTGGTGGTAGCAGTAGTGATCTGTGTTATACCTTAGTTACTAAACTGTTCTTATCTCAGCCCGTGGGAGTTGCATTCTTTTCGATTCTCCTCTCTGTCCCTCTGGGAGTAGGGGGAGGGCAAGAAGGGGGGGAAGTGAGTAAACGAGTTGTCTGACTGGGTTTAAACCACAACAGAACCTCATGAGAAAAACAAGCAAAAATTCCCTAAAAAAGTTGTCCCTTGTAAAGGTAAGATTACTGTAATTACTTATTTTCTGTGACCCATTTGTGCCAGAGCTGCAGGAAAGAAATTTACATTCCTGCCACAATTAGAGAAATTGGCTAGGTAAAAGTACCTAAATATTTTCAGCAGAATACCTGAAATTCTTGAACATGGTTCTGCCTCTGTCGATTACCATTAACTGTCCTTATTACCTACCATCTGAATTTACCAATAATCTCTGCCTTCTGGAGCTTTCAGCATGAGAGGAAAGCAAAGCTGACCTAACACTGCTCATTCACAACTATGCTCCGTTTTCTAGTGAGACATTTGTTTGTTTTGTTTTGCATCTAATAGGTCCTGCAATTGAACAAACGACCAAATCAGTATTAGGTAAAGTCAGGGAAACAGATGGCAAACAAAACCCTCTAGCTTACTTTTGAAATAAGCACTCATTTATTAAGAAAATGTATTGCACACCCACAGCTCTGCGATTCTACCTAAGGGAAGAGGGAAAAGGCAAGCTAAAATGCAAGATGAAGCGTCCTCATTGCTCTTATTGTAACACCTGGAGCTCCATCTCGTGGATGCTGGCTACCAGCAGCTTCTGCTGCTCAGGATGCTGAGGTCCACCAGACCTCTTCTACGTCTGGACCTGAACCAGGCTGGCTGAGACATGGACGTACTTCTTGTTGGTCATTTATTATTACTTTTTAATGCTGATAAACACAGTACAGGTGTTATAGAACCATGCTGGAGTTACTGACAGACCTACCCCAAGTCCACAAGGTTCATCTGCTAAGCCTTTCTGTTCTGTCATGCAAGAAAATTGGTTTGTCTGATTAAAATATTTATTGTGCAAACATTTTAAATCTTTATGCTGAGATGCTTCTCTGATCCTTCAAGAGGCATGTTCAGCTGTCTAAGGTCTTTAAAAGATGTGCGATGTCCATATGTCAGCTAAGAAATGCAGACTGATATATGTCACGGTGTTGTAGCATATAATCTACAGCATTTGCTTCAGAAAGAACTAGAACAAAGCCGCTGGAGAGTGTGAAATAGTCTCTACCAGGTCCATTGCTAACTGTGGGGAAAAAGCCAGTAGCAGGCTGTCAGTTAAGCACAGCATGTAGTCATAGAATCATCATAGAATCACACACTGGTTTGAGTTGGAAGGGACCTTAAAGCTCACACAGTTCTAAGCCTCCTGCCATGGGCAGGGACACTTTCCACTAGACCAGGTTGCTCCAAGCCCTGCCCAGCCAACCTGGCCTTGAACACTGCCAGGGATGGGGCAGCCACAGCTTCTCTGGGCAACCTGTGCCACGGCCTCAGCACTCTCATGGGGAAGAACTTCTTCCTAAGATCTCATCTCAGTCTCCCCTCTGTCAGGTTAAAGCCATTCCCCCTTGTCCTGTCCCTACAGGCCCTTGTCCTAAGCCCCTCTGCAGGTTTCTTTTAGGCCCCTTTAATGTACTGAAAGTTCGCACACAATAAGGTCTCCCTGGAGCCATCTCTTGTCATGGCTGAACCACCGTAGCTCTCTCAGCCTGTCTTTGTAAGAATTAACTGCTTAATATGCATCTTCTGCTGTATGTCTTGGAAAGCAGCATCAAGGCTGGCACAGCCAGCCCGCATCCTTGCCAATAGGCAATGCAGACAGTACTGGGGAGTAGCACGGGTTCCTGGTGATATTGGCTGCTGCAAATGGCTGGGGAGCCAGAGAAGGATGTTGTGGTTTAAGCCCAGAATGAAGCGCTGATCACTCACCCCCTTCCTTCCCTGTTTTGGGTGGGATGGGAATGAGAATCGAAAGAATGTAAACCCAATGGGTTGAGATAAGGACTAAAGTAACTAAAATAAAGTAAACCACAATACTAATACTAGTACCTGTAGTCATAAAGAGAATAACAAGGAGAGAGTCTAAAACTAAAGTGTAAAAGGCGGGGGTTGGGGGGGGGGGGGGGCAGGTGTATGGGGGAGAAACCAAAAAACCCAAATCAAAACAAAAGCCAGCATTGATGCCCAATGCAATTGCTCACTGCCTGCTGACTGATAGCCTGATCCAAGCAGTGATCGGTCTCTTCTGGGTAACTGCCCCCAATTTATAAACTGGGCATAACATGCAGTGGTATGGAATACCCCTTTAGCTAGTTTGGGTCATGTGTCCTGTCTCTGCTCCCTCTTAGCTTGTGGTACCCCTCCTCACTGGCAGAGCGTGAGACTGAAAAGTCCTTGATCAGGTAAGAATCATATAGCAACAACTAAAACATCAGTGTGTTATAATCATTGTTCTCAGATTAAAAGCAAAACACTGTACTGCACCAGGTACTATGAAGAAAATAAACTCTATCACAGACAAAACTGAAATAACAGATGCTCATGCTGTTAGGGCTCCTCAAGAAGAGGGGACAACACTTGCAAAAAAAGAGCATACTTATGTGTTCTGTTTGCACCAGGAAGTGTGGTAAGCATGTAAACAGAATCCTATAGAAAGAACTAATTTTCTGAAGAAAAGAGATGTTAATAGCTGAGTTGACAGTCAAGACAGAAACACAAGACAAATGGTGAGTAATGCTGACTTGAGGGCATTCTGGCCACAGTGAAGAAACCCTGTGCTGGAAAAAAATATGTAATTTAGTCTTCTAGACAGAAAATATCTGGAGGTGAGCACCTATTGTTAAAGCTCTGTCAAGCTAAAATACTTGCATTTCTTTTATGGAACCCTTAAACAGACCCATACTAAACCATTTGCAGGAAAAAAAAGAAAGAGAATGAAAAGAAGAAGTATTGCTCTGCAGCACTGACAAGGATGTGGAAGCTAAATGTTTTAAATTAAGAGCCAGATTCATGGCAAACGTGTGTGATAGATTTAGCTGGGTGTTGTTTCCTTGCTACAAGAGCCTCTGAGATGACAGGGTTTGGAGAAGATACTGGAGCAAAGTTCATACACTAAAGCTCACATCCTCTCCAAAGGCAAAACTCTCATTTTGCCATGTTGTACAGATGTGTGTGGCTACAGACCAAGCACTAAGTAAAGCCCTTACTGAACAGCCAGCTGGACACGTTCCAAGATGCTCTTGATGGCCAACTGACACAGCAGAGGTCATGTAGAGAATCCTCTGTGGAGGGGGAAATTCTTAACCAACTACTTTCTAGCCACAAAAGCTAGCAGGAGAGTTGGCCAAACTTGCATGGAGCTGACAAGCCTCGCCACCTTGCTGCTGTCTGGTTTTCATGGGCTCGATGCAATCCCTGCTTCAGCCCCATAGAGCCAACCTGGGAGTAAATACATCTGCACCCTGATTTAGCAGAGAGCATCAGCTCTGGTAGGAAGTCCAATGCCCCTATTCAAGCTCCAAGACAAATTGAGGTGGCAGCACGACTTGATTGATGTGCAGAATCCCCGAATGCATTTTGAATAGATAAATTTTATTTTTTTTTTACCCTCGGGGTGAACGTGGTCAGTGAGGGGTGTGTGCCAGACATGCGAAACTCTGGGTGTGAACTGAACACTTATTTCAGTCCAAATGCTCTAGAGGGCACCGCGATCCCAGAGTACCTCAGTATTTATCACCCATTTGTGCAGAAGGCTCTGACTGTGAAACTTGTCATTTAAAATGGCAGTTCTTCATTTAGGATGTCTGGGAAGATTTCCCACTGCTGAGACAGCATTAGTCCTTCCTCCTGAAAGACTTCAGCCTCCCTTGGGTGTCTAACCTTGTCAAAAGGCATTAAGTACTGAAAAAAAGCTGTATTTGCAGTTGTGACTTTATCACTAGAACTGATTTTGTATTAGCACAGGCGTGTGCTAATGCAGGAAAAGTAATCAGCTGTAGGACTGGTCTCTGGGGGGGGACTGCTGCCAGTAGCTGGGACATCTTCCCACCTCTGTGTGGGCGCCCTCTCATGTAAGGCAGCCAGAGGTCTACACGTTGGCCAGAAGAAGACTGGACAGACCCTTGAGTGACATGGTCTAGTATGAGATGTCCCTGCCCATGGCAGGTGGGTTGGAACTAGATGATTTTAAGGTACTTCCCAAACCTAACTATTCTATGATTCTGCATGTAGGCAGGACCAGCTCCAAAGAAATCTGCAATTGGAATCTGCTGGAGGCATCTTGGGAACCATTCCTCTTTTGGTTTTTGTTTCATTATACATAAATAACTAGGTCCTCCTTTCAGACTACCAGCAGCTACTTCTAGAATAATCCTAAAAAAGAGGTTTCTGCCAGACTAGGCTTTTTTTTTTAAGTTCAATGGTAAATGAAATGCTGGTGTCATCGCTTTGAAAGACCTTCCTCTGATCATAGTGCTGCCTCCAACTTACAGCTGGGGAGAAGTGCTATCAACGGGGCATCAAACAGTTCCTTCACACCATATCTCTATTTCTAGCCCTGGTCTTCACTTTGTTACAGAAAACAAAGATGAATAATTTTGTTAAAAGCAGCCTGTGCTGTATTTCTGTGATGGAGATGTGAGTTTTGAGGTCTAGACACAAGGCCAAGTGAATTGAGTAACTAAGGCAAATGTGAATTTGACCATGTATCTGCAAAGTACAGATACAAAGTACAATGCAGCTAGAGCCCATAACCCTGTTTTTTGGAAAACAGGTCACTCAGTAGGAATGTATTCTCTCACTTTGCAGAGGAATAACTGTGAAATGGATCAGCCTGGAAGTTAGACTAGATATTCTCAGTCTCCTTTGGCTTCAAGTTGGATGAATGCATTAACCGAGCATTAATCCAAATGAAGTCAGAAACCCCAGGAAAGGAAAACTAACCCTAGCAAGACAGAACTTGAGAAGTTAACCTGCATTTTTCCTTTTGTTCTCCATCAAAAAAAAAAAAAAACAACAAAAAACACAGAAGCACTAAGCCTCTTCTACTGGAAAGTCACCCTGTGGGTAAGGTAATAGGCAGCTATATGAAAACTTTTTGGGAGGCAGAGATCTTACTCATATCTGTATAGGAATTCAGAAAAGGCCAATACTGAAAGTTTCAGGTGGTAAACTGTCCAACAGGAATCAAGCTTGTGCATGAACACAGAGAGATCGTACATGTTGAACGCAGTGTTCAGTTCACTTACCCAGCCTCAATTACAGCAAGTGTACCTGTGCGAGGTACCTACAGTGTGCATGAAAGAGAAAGACAAGAAGAAAAATCTTTCAGAGCTGAAGTTACTATATCAAATGGTATTTTCTATTGTCCTGGAGAATTCATGCAGAAAAAGAGACATTATAAATTCTCTAATGACAGGGCAAATTTCAAATGGAGCTCCTGTTTCCTTTCCACATGAAAGTCAATCATGTCAGAGATGCAAATTTGCAGGGAACCTGGCCTTGTTACTTCTGGTGCTCATGAAATAACTCTTTTTCTTATAATGAAGCAACTTTATGGGCTGTGCAATGTATTCTGTGTTTAGGGATACCTTACAGCAAAACTTTTATCCACTAATTAAAAATAATTTGAGCTGAGTCTTTCCACTGTGTTTTTAATAAGGGTTTTAACACAGGTAGGTTTGTGTGAGATCTGCTTTGGTAGATCCATCCTGCTGCATGAGCAGTTCTCTAAGCCACCTGTGAGCAGATGCTTCTTTCTAAGACAAAACCTCATAGCAGAAGGCTTGTCTCGAGAAGCAGTCAGAATACATCTACATCTTAAAGCATGGGAGTAAAATTAGTACAGAACTGATGTAGGTTCATACGGGTTTGGTAGAGACAGTCGGTTATACACAGGGTACAGGCTGAGAGGTGGTTGGTTTCTCAGAGTTTTGTGGACAAGGCAACTTCTGACATGCCAGAGTCTGAAGGCAACATTTCCAGCAACTTCAGGTTACATTTTCAAAAGTGATAGTTCCTGCCTCCCTCTTAATAGCAGCAGTAACTCTTTTGACTCAAAATTCAGCTGTGTACAGCTGGAGCCTGACTTTCTTCTCTTTCGAAGTAGTGTGTGCATTGCATCTCACAAAGTCATCAGCCCATTGAGAAGAGTTTTCATCATTTTACCACTGCAGAACTGGGGCCTGTTTAGTCGTGAGCAAGGTTAGATGGGTGTTTTATGGGATGAATCTAATCTGTTGACTCTGATGTGGGGGTCATAGAATCATAGAATAGTTAGGGTTGGAAAGGACCTTAAAAGCATCTAGTTCCAACCCCCCTGCCATGGGCAGGGACACCTCACATTAAACCATATCACTAAAGGCTCTATCCAGCCTGGCCCTGAACACCGCCAAGGGTGGAACATTCACAACTTCACTGGGCAACCCATTCCAGTGCTTCACCACCCTAACAGGAAAGAATTTCCTCCTTATATCCAAACTAAACTTCCCCTGTTTAAGTTTTAACCCGTTACCCCTTGTCGTATCACTACAGTCCCTAAGGAAGAGTCCCTCTCCAGCATCCCTATAGGCCCCCTTCAGATACTGGAAGGCTGCTATGAGGTCCCCACGCAGCCTTCTCTTCTCAGGCTGAACAGACCCAACTTCCTCAGCCTGTCTTCATACAGGAGGTGCTCCAGTCCCCTGATCATCCTCGTGGCCCTTCTCTGGACTTGTTCCAACAGTTCCATGTCCTTTTTTTGTTGAGGACACCAGAACTGTAGATTTTCTCATCGACCAACACCCCAAATCCTTGTCCACAGGGCTGCTCTGAATCTCTTCTCTGCCCAACCTGTAGCTGTGCCTGGGATTGCTCCCACCCAGGTGTAGGACCTTGCATTTGTCACGGTTAAACTTCATGAGGTTGGCATCAGCCCACCTCACAAGTGTGTCAAGGTCCCTCTGGATGGCATTCCTTCCCTCCAGTGTATCAACCAAACCACACAGCTTGGTGTCATCGGCAAACTTGCTGAGGGCGCACTCAATCCCACTGTCCATGTCACCAACAAAGATGTTGAACAAGACCGGTCCCAACACCGATCCCTGAGGGACGCCACTTGTTACTGGTCTCCAGCCGGACATTGAGCCATTGACCACAACTCTTCACGTGCAGCCATCCAGCCAGTTCTTTATCCACCGAGTGGTCCATCCATCAAATTGATGTCTCTCCAATTTAGAGACAAGGATGTCGTGTGGGACAGTGTCGAACGCTTTGCACAAGTCCAGGTAGATGACATCAACTGCTCTACCCCTGTCCATCAGTTCTGTAGCCCCGTCACAGAAGGCCACCAAATTGGTCAGGCAGGATTTCCCCTCAGTGAAGCCATGCTGGCTGTCACCAAGTACCTTGCTGTTTTTCACGTGCCTTAGCATGCCTTCCAGGATGGGTCATCCGTTTACCAGGGTCATCCATGCTCCCTTGGTCATCCATTTTCCTCTTCTTGAACATGGGGGTTATATCACCCTTTTCCCAGTCATCAGGAACATCACCTGACTGCTACAATTTTTTAAATGTGATGGACAGTGGCTTTGCAACTTCATTCGCCAGCTCCTTCAGGACCCGCAGATGGATTTCATCGGATAAAGAGGGTCCATCCTTTCCATGCCATCACCCCAAGAGCTGACTGTTTAAAGGAGCATCAGGGCAGCATCTAGCCCATGCCTCTTTGGAGCTCTCCTTTTTTGACTGAATACCAACAGAAAGCTTCATTCACTGTATTTAGGCTCTTACACTGGAATTACGCCTGCTTTTGTGTGTACTTTTCTCTGAGAAGTCATCTTGTTATCCAAAAGCTTTTCAGAATGCCACTTCTTCCAGCCAAAACTGTGCAAGCTTTGGTGGCAGTGTTTATTCATTTATCCTCAATATGAATACCTTTAAAGGTAACTAAGAATACAACTAGACAGACCTAGTGCTGGCCTTCTGGCTTTTTTTCAGGGACTATGTGGGGCCCTTGCCCTTTCTCCATTTGATTTGAATTAACTCCTCTCCACAGGGGCAAAGCCTGGTTTGCTGTGGGCAGTAAAAAGCCTCCTTGCTTCTTCACGTTCTGTGAACATTTGTGTGGAGCAGTGGCTATAGGCGGTGGAGAACCATAGTCTCAGCTGCTGGAGGACAGATTCAAGGAGCAGCCAGTACTCCTCCCCACTCCCAGCTTTCAGATGGCCTCATCTTACTCTTATCTGGATTGATTAAAGAGTAAAGTCTTTCACTTAAGTCTTTCTCCACTATAGATGGTGAGGCAACCTCTTGAGTAAAGGGGAAAAACACAGTGGAGCCGTTGTGATGGTTTTGTAGTCCAGGAATTTCTTAGGAATTTTATAGCTATTTTACAAACTGTGGAATCAGGGGCACACAAACCCTTATTTCTTAACATGGTCTGATCATGGTGGGTCTTTAAAAGAAGAACAATTACTTCTAATAGGAAAAGATTTGCAGGCAAAGTGCTGGGAGTGATAAGTCACTGACTGCCACCGCTCTCTCTCCTGGAGCAGGATTGAGGCTGAGACAGGGCAGTACTATCCCCTTACCTCCTCACCTCCTCACCTTTGTCACTCCTGCTTCACTCCTCCTCCTGCCCAAGGGGAACAGAGAACCCTCCAGCAAAGTCTGCTGATGGCCAGGCAGGGGAGTGGAAGCAGACTCAGTGTGCGGTGAGGAGGAGGAGGATGAGGAAATCATATCTCCATGTGGCATTTGCAGAATCAGCCCTGAGATGTTGCATTCAACACCTGGGGTTACACCAACCGGGCCAGCATGTGTCTGCTGTGTGTGACCTCCTTCAGCTGCACTCGCTTGCATTCTGCCCAGCATTGCCCTGCAACCTTTTCACCACATGTGTGATAGCTGTTGCCCATCTCACATTCCTGGGAAGAATTCAGTGTTCTGCTCAGGGCTGACTGGGCTGACAAAATGAGGCTGCTGAGCTGTTATCTGTGCACTGTGTGCTTTATCTTTTGTTTCAGGTTTCCCACTCCACATTAATTTACTTAAATTGATTACTTTAGTTCCAGTCTGTGCCAGCAGCTTTTCTGAAACTAGCTATGAAAAAAACTCCAAACAAACCCAAACCCTCAAGAAGCTGGACTCTAACTGGCTTCAAATACTGCAGTGAAAGGGTGCCATGTCAAATCCGGACAGCATTCCTGTACAGACAGCACCACCTTTCCTTCTATAGATGAAAATCCAAATACAGAAACCTGGTTATTATTGGTGCCCAGCACTTGATCATAGATACCTTAGTCTTCAGCTAAAATCATATAAAAGAATTTAAGGGAGGAAGAGAAAGGAAAAGAAGATAAGTCTAAAAGGAAATGGCCTTGCAACTGTTGTTTTTGAAGACCACACTTTCATAACTAAAAAGCCTGTATGACAAGCAGTGGTGATTAATTGAATCAACAATGCGCTCTCTGCCCACTTTTCTGTGGGCTTTGTGCTAGGTCTGTAGCACAGTTGGCATTGCTGCTAGTCTGCTTTCACAGCACAAAATGCTGGTCCCAGAAGAGGCTTTACGCTATGTACTGCCTATGAAGACTAATGAAGCCATTGCACAAATATCAACAAATCGGACTTCAGCCCCGTGCCTGCCTCCCAAGGCTCAAAATACTTTGGCACTTTCAGTGTTAATATTAGAAGGCAGAGCAACAAACAGCAGACTGTTGATTCGCAACAGTCTGGAAGCTTCGAATTGATTGAATCCTGCTGAGGACAAGCCTAATTACATGGTGTTTAAATTGGTGTCACAGCATCCAGCATGTATCAGGGCTCCTGAAGTTGCAGACAGAAGGATTTTAGTTTTCCATCCCTACGTCCTTGATGCACTATTATTCTTAGTATGGCATACATACCTCATCATCTCCCCAGGATAAACAATTGTAACTATTAGAAATAGCTGACGAACATTTTTCTTTTAATATTTCTTATTTAAGAAAAAATTCTAGTTTTTAAAAGTGGTTGAAGATAAATAAACAATTGGGGAGAAATTTCAGTGCAGCTCTTTATTCTTCTAATATTTATATCAAAACCAATGCAATGCCAAGGCAGTTGTTGCCACAGTTAATTCTAGGGTAATACAAGTAGTAAACTGGTAATGTTCTTTTTATTATTCACAAGTATGTATGTATATTTCTTTATTATGTCTACATATCTGCATATAGATACAGTTACAGGTATTGATACATATATATATAGATACTTAGATGCGTAGATACAGAGACATATAGATATATATGCATACAGATATATAGATGTAGGCATATAAGCATATTGGTATATAGATACAGACACAGATTTACCCAGCAAACTGGATAGAAATGCAAAAAGGTAAATTAAAAGAACACGGACAAAAAAAATTACAGGTTATCATATATACTAATTCACTTCATCAGCATTAATTCCTTGGCAGTCACACAAGAAACTTGATCACCTCCCTGTATCGAGACTACAGACCTAGACTTTCCCAAACTAGTAGAAAGCAGACTGGTCATTTAAGGAACAACTACTGCAGCAAGACAAGCCATGATTTTCATCACTGCCCAGCACAGTGTACATAGTACATCTTTGGCCATATAAAGGAATGAAAGCTGTGAACATCATGCCATGCAGAGATGAAGCTAGTGCTGCTAAAAGGGATAAGTTTCTCCTTGTTGCAGGTGACATGTAACTTGGCACGGTTATAAGGAGGAGAGCACTGATCCACCTAGATCTCTAGGGTAATGTGCGCTTAATTCATCTTTCCTGTGAGTTGCCCTACATATTCTGTTCTGCATTATCATAAACTGCTGCTGCTATAAGAAGGGAGATAACAGTCAATAATGATCAACACACGTGCTTACCCAGATTCCTTTCTGTGGTGTAAAAATACGATCTTATGGAGATGCTGGGCAAGTTTTGGCTTAGCTGCTTAGCAGGTGAAGCTATCCTTCTAACTTTAATATTCTTTCCAACATGAAGGAAGGTGGAGTAAAGATAAAATCATGTGAATTAATAAAAAGTTTTGGGTGAGCTTCCAAACCTCAAAACTTTGGCTTCATTTAAGCTTTAGATGAAGCTTATGAAGGTGATTTGCATCCAAAATTAATACATTTTGCTTATGCCATGATCTTACAACAGCCATTGGAGCCACCGAGTTTTTGTATTTCTAATCAGTGATGTCATTGGTTTGTCAGCATCCCTCCCTAAATGTAAAGTTGCTTGTGTATCACTTTCTCTTCAGATAATGTATTCTTGTGTCTGAATTCCTGCACTGAAGTAAGAAGCGAGTCAGAAAGGGCGTGCTCTAAGTTTTGGAGGCTCTTCTGAAAGGCCCTTGGGAAGAGGGGCAAAACCAGGCAGTTGTTACAAGTACCAGGCTAGTACTCAACTGTGAGATATGGCATGGCACTCCTGTTTCTACTTCCTGCTTTCCCTGCAACTTGCATGCAACATTGGTCTTATTCTGATTGTATACTGAACTTATTTATAATGTGATCCCATGAAAATAGTCTGTTTGACTTTCAACGCCTGTTTCCCCAAGTGGATTCCCCAGCTACCACTGTCTATCTCTTGGCTTGCAAGTGTTCATTGTTATAATTACTGTTCATAATGAAAGCCTCCACAGAAGAGCAAAGAGGGAATATATTTAATTTTGCAAATGACATACACAATATCTCCCAATGACATACCCTATAGCTCTACAGGCCTTTCCTGCATATAAAAGTATCAAAAGGGCTTAAGGGGGCTGTTCCCAACATGCAAAGCAATAACCTGAAAAACTGCACTGGTCATGATCGTATGTCAGGTGCTTGTGCTGGCTTGCTCTTATCCCCACCAAAAATGATTTTTAATACTGCCTGTGCCTGAGGGGCCTATTCTTGTATTTCTCAGTATTTGATCTGGTTATGATCTTCCCAGATTTTTTAATTTCTGAAGACCTTAATTTTCAGGTTGCCCAGAGAAGCTGTTGCTGCCCCATCTCTGGCAGCGTTCAAGGCCAGTTTGGACGGGGCTTGGAGTAAGCTGGTGTAGTGGAAGGTGTCCCTTCTCACGTCAAGGGGATGGAACTGGTTGAGCTTTAAGGTCCTTTCCAACCCAACCCAGCCTAGGTTGTGATAAAACCCACTTGAAGTGGGATGGGGAGCAGGGAGAGAGGTGGGGGAAGGGGCCTGTAGCATGGAGCAGTTCTGTTTGTGGAGCTTCATTGCTTCAAATGTACAGGGGTTTTGCCAGCATGATTTGTGTTTAAAATTTGAGTTATGTGTCAAATCCATCACTGGAACAAAGAAAGGCAGGAGCTTGTTAGCTTGGTGAAGAGGATGATGCTGCATCTGCAGGGAGCTGCAGCTATGGAGCACTGGCTGACATAGGTGCTCACCTCCCCAAACATCTCATGGCTCTGCCTGTGCCTGGTGGTCACTCTGCAGTGAAGAACGGCCCAGGAAAAACCCAAGCACAGCTCAGTTCTTGTGGGTCACTGTCATGGTTTAAACCAAACCAGACAACTCGTTCACTCACTTCCCCCCTCTTCTTGCCCTCCCCCTACTCCCAGAGGGACAGAGAGGAGAATCGAAAAGAATGCAGCTCCCATGGGCTGAGATAAGAACAGTTTAGTAACTAAGGTATAACACAAATCACTACTGCTACCACCAATAATAGTAACGATAAAGGAAATAACAAGGGAAGAGAATACAACACCTCACCACCAGCCAACTGACAACTCTCCCCCCGCCCCAGACTGACCAAGCACCGACCGATACCTCCTCCAACCCTGCAGACTCCCAGCCCTTCCGGCTAACTCCCAGTTACATCCTGGGCATGACGTGCTGTGGTATGGAATACCTCTTTGGCTAGCTTGGGTCAGGTGTCCTGTCTCTGCTTCCTCCTGGCTTCCCCTCCTCCCTGGCAGAGCATGAGGCTCACAAAGTCCTTGGCCAAACCAAAACATCATTGTTATCAGCTCTGTTCCCAAGCTGAAAGTCAAAACACTGCACTGCACCAGCTACCAGGAAGGAGAAAAATGACTGCTACTGATGAACCCAGGACAGTCACTCATGCCTTGCTGTCTGTAGAAACAATGTGAACACTATACATTTAAATCCAACTTGGTTGAATTCTCTAAGAGTTAACAAAACAGCATTGTATGCCTCTGACAGGGCTTTTGGGAAGCATCTGTAAACCTTTTAGCACACGGTATGGGATTTCAGAAGTGACAGTGAGGATTTCAGCTCTGGGTTTGCTCCTTGGTGATACACTGCATTTAATTGATACAGTGCCTGTTGCTGGTGCACAAAGCAAGGAGAAACACATTAAATTAGACATGTCGCTTCTGGGTGGGTCCCACTTTTGCTCTCCTTTTGTGCTGTAATAAATCCTTCAAGTATTATTTGCTGGTTTACTACCCAAATAGTACAAAGAAGCATCTTGTACCCTTTCGTATTTTAAAAAATGAAAAAGTTTAAGCTTTTTCTGCTATAAGATACAAAAAGATGCTGACTATATTCCAAGGAAAAGAGCCAGACTGCTGTAGTGTCCCTGTGCCTCATAAATCAGTCCAGGGGAAAATAACAGATGGTAGCCATGCAGAACTTGATCATCGCAACCCAAATATCTTCAAAATACTCTCACCAAGGTATCTGAACTCTTGAGAAATACCAGTTAATTTCACCTCAATTTGGCAATATAAAGTAGAATAGAATAGAACAGCATAGCATGACGTGGCATAGCACAGCATACATGGCATGGCATGGCATAGCATAGTGTAGTGTAGCATAGCTATGGCTGGAAGGGGCCTACAACAATTATCTAGTCCTGCAAACATACAGGATGCAATAAGAAATATCTTGAAGTATAGACAGGGAAGATGAGTCACCAAGAGAATATGTAATGTAACGATCCTGAGCCAGTGATGTGTGTCTCTGTTCTGACCACAGAGATTCCATTTCCCTTACCTCATCACAGTTACTCCCCCTCTTGAGCCTTGACCTCCTGAGAAAGGGACTTTAAGTCCCAATGCCATCTCTGTGAAAGCCATCTCTGAGAGCCATGGGACAGGGAGTGCTTTTTCTATTTTATACATTTTGAACATGGTGCCTTATTGGTGCAATTTTATTCCCAGCCACCTGGAAATGGCCACATTTTGTGTTTACAAAACTGGAGGGTACAGAGTGATAACGCAGCCCTCCTCATCTATAAGCATAACCTTGGCTGATATCTCAGGATTCAGAAAAATATATGCCTCCATGTGAATGCCCAGTTGGTGCGCTTCCGTTAAGGAATTCTGACAAATTCTTTGAGTTTAGTATTTTTGTTAAATTTTGTTACTGTTTTTTTCTGTTGCTTGATTTATTATGCCATTAAGAGAGTTATTAAGGGTTGCAAGCTACAGTATCCATGCACTACTCGAATGATTGGCATCGAAAAAATGCCATGAGAAAAGAGATGTTAATGAGACATCTTTTTCTGGGTATTCAGGGTGCCTCCATCACGACTAGGAAATGGAGGGGGGGGGGTATTTGTAATTTTCAGCTGCTTGCACTTTACATAAATATTTTGGCTATAGAATAATCTGTTCTGCAGATATTTTCCTCTCCTTCTCCCTCTTCTCCCTACATAGTTATTCCTTAAAGATGTAATGAAAAAACATGGAAAATCTGAGAAAGGTTGTTTTTCAGGAAGAGACATTCAATGGTATCTCCTAATAACAGATTATTCTGAAGCTTTTTGACGCTGAGTTGAGCATCACCTTCATTTCTTCCTACCAGACTAATTTCCAGGTTAATTGCTTCTCCCACAGCAATCGAAGAGGAATGGGAGTCCTGTTTATCAAAGCGCAAGAAGAGGTGGGGCAGAGACTTCATCAGTTCTGCCTTTCAGGAAGCACTATAGCATTACAGGTCAATGCAGTCCTATTTTGAAATGCCTTGACATTTTCAGATCTGAATTTTGCACTGAACTGCAGCATTTCGATCTGAGCAGGTGTAGAAGAGTGATGCAAAAAAACCCAAACCAAAACACAAAACTTAAAAACCCTCAAAAAAAAAAACAAACAAAAAACAAGAAAAACTCTCAAAAAACCAGAAAATGGTTTGTAACAATAAAGCTAAGCATACAACTGTATAATTTTTTTCATCAAAAAAGTCAGTTTAGAGCCATTTCCTCCCAGAGCAGAAATTTCTTATGGAGCTGTGTCCTGGTTTTGGTGTACTCTTCAGTGGTAGTGCCCAAGACTCAGAATTTGCAATTCTTTTGTCCCAGACCTAAACTGTTCACAAAAATAATTTTTAAAAAATCATATAACTATATGTTCTTGTACAAGCCACTTGCACAATTAAAGGTGCAACAAAGTAGTGCATCACAAGGCAGTAGCTGTAGAGATTGTTTAGTTAGGAACGCAAGGTGAGAGCAGGGAGCCAGACACAGCTGTGGAGAGGTGGAAATGAGAAGAGCTTTGTGTGTTGTGTTGAGCTACATGAGTGAATGCCCTCTTGCCAGCTGGGCCATGGGGGAGCCACTCAGTCTCTGACACTCCAACAGTAACTCTCAGAGCCCATAGTCCAATGTACAGGAAGGCTGGGGACGAACCTCCAGTTCTGCTCAGGATTTGGAAGGCCTGGGATGTTTCTTGTGCCATCAGGGTCCCTGAGTCTGAAATGGAGAGCCATCAAACCACGCAAGAGACAGAGGTGGCCAGGGCCACTCCTTGGGGAGATGCTGCAGGAACTGAGGCCTTCAGCAAAGGGCTTGTTACTCTCATGTAAAGATGATAACGGACCAGTAATTCCTTTGACATCTATAGAGCTGCCTTTGGAGGGTTTTCCTGTAAGATCATCTCAAAATACTTTCCCCTGAACCCTATTTCTAGAATGTCACCTGAGAGTTAGGACAATTTAAGAAATACATGTGTTTCCACAGGCCTAGAATTTGTGCTAAAGCCATTTTTCCTTTGAAATAAAATTAGGGCTTTTCTGCAGGGTCACATGTTGCACAACACTTGACATAATGTTACATTTTGGGCAGATGACATGAAATGAGACACTTTTCTAAGTGAGCATGAGTGGTGCTTCGCATGTTTTGCCTCTATGGTTCACTAAGCAACTTTAGAAACAGCAGCTTATTCTCCATAATACCTAAAAAAAACCCAGTAAAATTAAATTACGGGGTGGGGGGACAGAGAAGAGGCTCATACTTGCGTGGTATTTCTCTAGCAGCATGCCCATGATGCCTATATATGAATCACTCCTGAATTGTTCTTCTCACAAGTTTCCTTCAGATATGCCTGCACACAAGTCATCCTTGGACAAATTGGAGCAATGCTTTCCAGAAAATCTCCACTTCTCCAAAATCAGCTGTGCATGTGCTTTTACCACTCAGTAAATTAAATATAGTGAGGAAAGCTCCCAGTGTTTTCCTTAGGTGAAGAGCACAGATAATTATTGCAGGGTAGCTGATATCTTGGGAAGTTCTATTTTACACTACTCATCATCAATTAAGTTGCTTTGACTTTGGATTATTCCAGTTTAGCTTAAACCCATTGCAAAGCAGATTGAATAAAATGGGGGAAAAGCAGAAAATGAAGAAGAAATTATCTGGGAATAGTTGATTTTTTCAAGTAGAGACATGTACTTAGACCTCACCTGGCTCTAGGCATGCTCCATGGTCCTTGTTCATGACCTCTGGAGGACTGGTACTTTTTTCATCCTTTATCATATCTGATGTGATGCTCTTCCTGTCCTCTGATGTAGTTTGTGATTACCACCTGAATTACCTAGCCACATCAGAACATACTGGTCTGAATAAAGGATTTGACATGTGGGTTAAGGACATAAGAAGTTTTGCAGAAAATTTTTCTAGAAAGCCTGTATCCAGTGGAAGAAATTAGACTACTGGAAATGTATTGCTTGAAGTACTTAGTCGCTTAAACTCAGTTAGATAAAGTGAAACACACAATGGTGTAACAACAGAATCCTTGATTATGCCAGGTCTTCCATCCTGCCTCTTATCATTATTAGTTGTCTTAACCTAAAATATTTTGCAAATCTTAAATAATGTGCCCACATGAATGTGTCTCTGGCAGACATGTGTCTCTTCACTGCATATTAGAAGCAGAAAAGAAGAAAATGAACTCAGTAGCAATTGTTCATGCTTGGACCCATCCTTTCTCTCCTCTCCCTCAGCGTTCTGAGCCAACAGGATGCATTTCCACAAGGTGCTTTTCGCTTCTCTGTATTAACTGTAGCTGCACAGAGGAGAATGCAATCCCAGCATTAGCAGCTGTTTTCCATATCATTAGTTGTGCTCAAAATGTCTAACTGCACCTTGATCAGAATGTGACTAATATTTGCTTTTTAGCAAGGCAACTGTCTTTAATGAAACTTTGAAGACAATTAGTGAGTCAGTGTGTCAGTGAATTGCCTTTGTACATCTGGAGTTAAAATCTTGCCTGTAGTGTAGTAAAAGGAATGGGTTTAATGACCCCAAACAGTCTTCAATTGCCTCCATTTTGTCTTGTAAATTTCTTTGCAAGTGTAGTGATCTGGTTCCTTAAAAAACAAAGTTGAGTAAGTTTTCCAGCAGCAACATTTGCTTCTCTAATGAGTCTGTGCCTTGTGGGAGCATGCCCTTTCACAGGGAGCTGCTCCTTGCTGGGACTGCCAATGCTATTCCAGGTAGTCCCCCAGAATGATAGAATCCTTTAGGTTGGAAAAGATCTTTAAAATCATCTAGTCCAACCGTGACTCAGTAGGATTAAGGAGGAATAAAAGAAAGGTAGTAGATTACCAACCCTAACTATTCTATGATTCTATAACCTACCTTTAACCTATGAAACTAAAATGCTTTGGTGCAGTGTGTGTCATTTTCACACAGATCAGTTTTGTCTTCTGCCCTTACTCTTCCTACAAATGAACATATGGTGTCTAGAAGAGAGATGGATATAAACAGATATATGAGATCTTAAAATTCATTCAGGCCTGGCTTTATGGCTAGATGAATATATTGCCACTGTTGACATGATTTAATTATTTCAGTGGAAATTAACTGGAATGCACTGTTTCTAGAATACTAAAGCCATTCATGCAAAATGAAAAACTCTGGACTCTGATGGTGTCCTTCCCATACATACAGCTTCAGTGAATGTATTGCAAGTTTAGGAAAAGAAGCATATTCATTTTCTTGCAATATTCTTTGCTGAGGAATTGGGTATCTCATATGATTGTGCCTTTTAAAAGAAACGTAGTTAGCTCACATTTTAATATACTTCTTTTTCTTTCTAATTTCTTTCTTCTTTTCCTTTTTTTTTTTTTTTTAATAATTCAATTAAAGAAAAAGACCTATTATATGGCTGGAGTTATTTTACTGTTCAGTTTTTCCCTTTTCAACATAGAAGTACTAAATCTCTAAGCCTGGGCCTCCCTTAGTTGTAACACTGGGTAAGAATAAATTGTAATTATTATTATCACTTCAGCATGAGATAGAAGAATTGTGTCTCTGACAAAGAAATCCTTCATGTAACACCAATTGTCAATGCACATTTTGAACAGATATTTCAGAAAGGAAATCAGATACAAAGCTGAACTGTTAACTAATAATCCTTTTCTAAGTCACTCCATTTTGACTCTCTTATCTTCTGCACCATCACATTGCAATGCTTCCAGAGGTAATACAGGAAATTATGCCTAGAAGAGCCTGTATTTCTAAGGTAAAAAAGAAAACAGACAGTTCCCTTTATAAAAAGAAAGGCACTGACCCAGTTATCGCAATTTTAATTATTTATTTCTTTTTGCCCAGAGTAGTTTTGAGTTCCCGCCAGCAGAAAATGGAGTGAATGTGAGTCTTGTACTCTGTGTCCAAAATGCAGAATTTCCACTGATTTTTAGTTTTTCCTATAAAAAAAAGGATTTTTTTTTATTTTTTCCAATATAAAATCTGAAGAAGAAACTGTGGTTGTTACACAACGAGGCACACACCTGGCACATTTATTTGTTTTACTTCTGCTAGATAAGCTTTTGTTTCGACTTCCAAAGCCACAATACCCCCACGTGAAGCAGGAGAGGAGTAAAAAGTTATCCCTCAGAAGCTTGGAGGGTGCCACACACAGCTGTGGGAACAGTTTCAATAATCTGCTGCAGTATGAATTCAGCTGGGATTATTTCCAAAGCAATTTAAAACAAGAACATGGTTGAAAGCAGAATTTTCTTTGTCTGAAATACAACCTTCTTTTTTACAATTTTTTTATGGTTGTTATTCCTCCACGTCGTGGTTTAATCCCCCTAAAATGTTAGCACTGTCAGAAAAGAGGGGAAAGCACCAAAGCAGAAACAACCAGCTGGGGATTAGAAAAGGATGCTATTTGCTGAGTCTGGTCCTGCTACCAGGAACAGGCAAGTGTGCCCCAAGCTGGAGACTTTCCATTAGAGCAGGTGAGGAGTGCTCTGCAGCTGTAACAGTCTGTACCCCTGTGCATAGATATAGACATGTATGTGACAAACTGTCAAGCAGACTGACTGTATAATGATAGCCCAATACATAATGAGTTGTTATTAAGGCAGATTCGGTCTGGCTTTCTCCATTCTTTAAATATTTTGAAATTGGAGTTATTAAGGGAGATTTAATGTGACTTTCTCTATCCTTTTAAAAGTCTTGAAATTGAATGGTTGGATTTCATGATCTTAAAGGTTTTTTTCCAATCCAGTTGATTTCATGATTCTATGTCTCTTTAGTATCCTTTTAAAAAACACCTGCATATTACTAGGAGTGAAGTATTTACACAGTATAAATGGAAGGTACAAAATGAAACATCATGAATCTATATTGAATATGGTGCTGAAATCAAAATACACTGCTAGAACTGTTCAGTAAAACCAAGAAAAAAAAAACCTTAATAAAATATCATAACAGAATAAGAATAATAAAAAAAATTAATTAAATTATATAATATACCTTGGCTTTTTTACCCTTTGATTCAGAAAAGTAATTTTTCTGTGCTATCACTGCTACCTCAACCCAGTGACATATTAATAATCTCTTGGCACTTAATCAGGGAAACATCCAAGTTTGGGACTGTAGTTAAGGTGATGCTGAGGTGCTACTCTGCACAGGGTGAGATTTCAGAGCACGGATGGACACTTTCCTGAGCTGGGACCTGGCATGATGCTGTAACTTCACTTGTCTCTGGTCCTGTGTCAGGGATGCATGAAGTTTGCCCCAGGTTGGAGAGTTTGGGCTTGGAGAAGACGCCCAAAAGTGGTTTGTAAGGCCAGATCAAGTGGCCACTAGTGTGGGAATATTTTGGAGTTGCAGCAGTCTGTGGCGTATGAAGTGTGGGTTGTCCAGAGCTCCGCTTTGTCTCAATGGGTTTGTCAAGCTTCCCAGTGCAGTTCCCAATTACTTTGCCAAAGTGGTGTGTGAGCACACGAGTGTGTCTCCTCCACTCCACTTTGTACTTATTTAAGTGTAAAGTTTTCCTACCTCACAGCCAAAACTGGATTTTTAATTCTTTCTGTACAGTTTTGACTTTCTATATGCTTAATTCTCCTGGTGAAGATGTATTGCAAAGAAAAAGGCATGCAGAGCGCACTCTTTACAGGAGCACGGTGCTCATGGAGCAATGGACACCTTCCAGCAAAGGTGACAGCTTTACCCATAGCTCAAGTCACACCTCTCAATTTTTAATACACAAGTGTCTGTGAATTTTGCTACAATCTTGCATTTTAGACTTAAAAACCAGTGCTCAATTACAACTTCTTTCATGCTCATTTAGCCTGGGTGAGGATGGCCAGCTATAACCTGATTCTCAGGGTGACAGCTAGAGGGAGGACCTTCCTACAGGAGGAATATCTCCATGCTGAATTCAGAGAGTCATATCATAGCATGGGTTGGGTTCAAAGGGACCTTAAAGCTCATCCAGTTCCAACCCCTGCCACAGGCAGGGACACCTTCCAGTAGACCAGGTTGCTCCAAGCTCCGTCCAACCTGGCCTTGAACACTGCCAGGGATGGGGCAGCCACAGCTTCTCTGGGCAACCTGTGTCAGAGCCTCACCAGCCTCACGGTAGTGCTGAATGCCAGGCAGAAGTGATCTGGGGGCTGTTTGCCTTCTCTGGCATTTGGAGCTTGGTCTCCCGCAGCTCAGACGGAGAAGCCTCGTGTGCCTGCTCCTGCTCGGCTGGGCTCTAGGAGGCCAACCAGGAGGTCTGCCTGCCATCTCTGGCAATGGCTCTGCTGCCAGGGAGCCCAGAGAAGGGGTCTCTGTTGCACGCATCTCCCCTGCACAAAATGACATCATCCCCTCGTGCTCAGAAGCCAGATGCCACCATCAAAATGTTGGGTGAAAGATTAGTATTTCTCCTTCTCTGCTCTTCTTTCCTTCTTTGAAAGTAGGAGCTCTTTTATGGATCTCCTGGCATTGCTTTTTCCAGAGTACTTGCTTGTAACCCTGAGGTCAAATAAAAAAAAATGAGTTAGATTTTTTTTTTTTTTATAATCACATTAGTCCAGAAAAAAAGAGCGTTTTGAGCTTAGAGATAAGACTGGCAGAGTTGATGACAGTCTTGGTTTTATAAGATCCCTGCCATTATGGTCCCTTCATCGTGGCAGAGAGCAAGGCACAATGTATTAAGAAAGTCCCAAATATTATTTGCAGGCAAATAACAGAGAAGAAAGATCAAAAGTGACTTTGCTCTTAGCAGAGAAACAAGAATATGGAAAAAGAAGCCAAATATCCAGACACCCAGGCCCCTGCTTTCCCACTGCACCACAAGCAGATCACCACATTGCTCTTCATCAAAGGGACCTTTGTTTTTTATTTAGAAAAGAGAAGATGCTAGTTGTCCCCCTGAGGTTTGCTTATGTTTTCATTTCCCAAACTCTCTATGGTGATAAATGTCTCCAGCTTCCTATTTCTGGAATTCTTGTTGCAGCGGTAGGAAATTGCTCTAAGATGTATTGAGCTGCTGTTCTTATGTGGAGCTCTTCTTGCCTTTAAGAAAAAAGATGAACAAAGAAAAAGGAGAAAGGATTACATATTTGACTTCACAAGGCATATGTACACAGTGATGGTTTCTGTGCCTGCTTTCCTTTTATTGAGTGGAGGTTGCACAAAGCAAGGGCAGAAAACAGGCCGTATGCTGTAGGTGACATCAGCACCAAAAAATCTGTGTATGGGAGAGCTGAAGTAAGGGAACGGGGAAATATGTCTGCTGCCATGGCAGGCAAAACCATATTAGTGAGGCGCATCCATCTACTGGGACCAGGGTTGGAAACTGAAGACAGAGAGTGTTTATCTGTGGGATGAACATGGGGTCTGTGCCTTGGTGGGGGTTGCTGAGTCACGTTCTGCTGCAGGAGGTTTTGCTGAGTCATTGTTCACACAGCGCTTGTTCCTCCCGTGCCCCAGCAATTTAGTTGCACAGGGCTCCACCAGAACTATTTTTTTTGGCTTTCTCCCACTTTTCCTCCAAAGTCTAGCAGTCTTCCAGAAACAAAAGACTGAATTTTGCACTGTCATTACACAGCCTTGTTGCATCTTTCCTGTTTTACTAAAGAATCAGCAGTGGAAAATTTGCCAAAAGAAAGAAGTGGGTCTTGCATCATGCTGTGCATTTGAAATGTTCAGCAAACACTGTGTATGCCACAACAAAAGGTCATCAAGGAGGCATGGGGCTCATGGCTCTTCATTAGTGAAGGTGACTTTAAAAAGAGGAATTAGCCTGTTTAAATACACAAATGGTTTCCAGCTTAAAGGTTCACAGAAGCAAACAAGATCTCTAGCAGAAGCCATCCATGACCAGAGTTACTGCATCAGAGAATCTCATGTGGTCTCCCCTCACCGGAATCACTGAGCAAGCATGATGGGATTCACACATGGAATCATAGAATCAACTATGTTGGAAAAGACCTTCAAGTCCAACTGTTACCCCGGCACTGCCAAGGCCACCACGAAACTGTGTCACTAAGGGCCTTTGTCAACACGGCTTTTGAACACTTCCAGGGACAGTGACTCCAACACTGACCTGGGCAGCCTGTTCCAATGCCTGATTGTCCTCTTGGTGAAGAAATTTTTCTTGATATCCAGTCTAAACCTCCCCTGGTGCAGCTTGGGGCCATTATTGCTTGTCCTTTCACCTGTTTTGGAGAAGACACCAGCCACCTCCTGGCTCCATCCTCCCATCAGGCAGTTGTAGAGAGCAATAAGGTCGCCCCTAAGCCTTTTCTTCTCCAGACTAAACATCAGCTCCCACGGTTGTTCCCCATCACACCTGTGCTCCAGGCCCTTCACCAGCTCCATCGCCCTTCTCTGGACCCGCTCCAACACCTCAATGTCTCTCTTGTAGTGAGGGGCCCAGAACTGAACACAGGCTTCAAGGTGTGGCCTCACCAATGCCAGTACAGGGGGATCATCACTGCCCTGGCCCTGCCATTGCTGATACAGGCCAGGATGCTGTTGGCCTTCTTGGCTGACTGGGCACAAACTGGCTCATGTTCAGTTCTGCCAATCAGCAGCCCCAGGTCCTTTCCCATGAGCAGCTTTCCAGCCATTCTTCCCCAAGCCAGGAGTGTTGCATGGGGTTGTGGTGACCTGGCACTTTACCTTGTTGAACCTCATACCACTGGCCAAAGCTCTTCAAGGCAGCTTGTCCAGATCCCTCTGCAGAGCCTTCCTATCCTCCAGCAGATCAACACTCCCACCTAACTTGGTGTTGTCTGCAATTTTACTGTGGGTCATTTGTCATCTCGGCAAATGCAGCTTTGCAGGAAAACATACAACCCATCCAGAAAAGTGACCTTTATTCCCAGGGGTCATTCTCTTAATAAAGAGTGTGTACTGACCGTGCGTGAAGGCAGCTGAAGCTGGCTGAAGTGCCTTTCTGAAGGAAGGTACACTGAAGGTTAGGCAAACTGAAGTTTAACTGTGCAAACTTTGAAACAAAGCTTGTACAACACATAAATTAGTATTTCATGGGTGTAGTGATGCTCCAGCTGCTTTGCATGGCTGTAGCAGTCCAATTCACTTAGTTCTGAGTAAACGTGCATCATCTGATTCAAAGTGTGCTCATATTGAAGAGATGCAGCAGGATAGCAAAGGAGGCAGAGGGAGAATTCCAGGGCCAAATTCTATCTCAAATTGCAGGATGCTGTCTGCAGCATCCTTGAGAGATTTCAGATGTGTCTCCTGGGGCTGAAACAGGGCAGGAAACAAGAAAGCATTGTAAATAGAGAACTCCTGGTTCTTTTTACTTCCATGGCAACTCAACAAAGCCTTGTGTGTGGCCCAGGTCGCTCTGACCGTTCTGTACTTGAAAACAACACATGCTAACATTTCCATTAAAAGACACACTCCTGTCCTCCCTTTCTGCCTCTCTCTATGTAATCAACTAGGTAAAGAAACCAGTCAAGCAGAAAACAAACCATTATAGCTTGTATTGCTCTTTTGGGTGGTTTGCTCTATGGCCACAGCAACCCTGGGGTTTGTGTGGGAGGCATGGAATGAGGGAGCAGGCAGCAGAAATTCTTTACATGGCTCTACTATCTTGTGCAAAATATGAGTGTGACATTGCAGCTGGAGACCCCCGGTCTGCAGATGATACCAGGAGAAGCTGAGCATTCCTTGTGCCTGCTATAGGCTGGTGCATGCTGAGAGCCACCAAGCAGACACCCCATGGATGGGGACATAGCCCCTTATCACTTCTCTGGCACTCCAGATGTCTGCTGGGGCTCTACTGCCAACACTGAGAAGCTGCTCAAGCTGCCACTGCCCATGGCAAAGGGCTGCCCAAGGCACAGCCAGATCATCCTGGCTGGAATGCTCCTGTCATTGGGTGTCAGCCCAGAGACATCAATTTGATGGATGGACCACTCGGTGGATAAAGAACTGGCTGGATGGCTGCATGCAGAGTTGTGGTCAATGGCTCAATGTCCGGCTGGAGACCAATAACGGGTGGTATCCCTCAGGGATCGGTGTTGGGACCGGTCTTGTTCAACATCTTCGTCACTGACATGGACAGTGGGATTGAGTGCGCCCTCAGCAAGTTTGCCGATGTCACCAAGCTGTGTGGTTTGGTTGATACCCTGGAGGGAAGGAATGCCATCCAGAGGGACCTTAACACGCTTGTGAGGTGGGCTGATGCCAACCTCATGAAGTTTAACCATGCCAAGTGCAAGGTCCTACACCTGGGTGGGAGCAATCCCAGGCACGGCTACAGGTTGGGCAGAGAAGAGATTCAGAGCAGCCCTGAGAAGAAGGAGTTGGGGTGTTGGTTGATGAGAAAATGAACATGAGCCAGCTTCAGTGTGCGCTTGCAGCCAGAAAGCCAGCTGTATCCTGGGCTGCATCAAACGGAGCGTGACCAGCAGGTCGAAGGAGGTGATCCTGCCCCTCTACTCGGCTCTCGTGAGACCTCACCTAGAGTATTGTGTGCAGTTCTGGTGTCCTCAACATAAAAAGGACATGGAACTGTTGGAACAAGTCCAGACTAGGGCCACGAGGATGATCAGGGGACTGGAGCACCTCCCGTATGAAGACAGGCTGAGGAAGTTGGGTCTGTTCAGCCTGGAGAAGAGAAGGCTGTGTGGAGACCTCATAGCAGCCTTCCAGTATCTGAAGGGGGCCTATAGGGATGCTGAGGAGGGTCTCTTCATTAAAGACTGTAGTGATAGGACAAGGGGTAAAGGGTTAAAAGTTAGGGGAAATTTAGATTGGATATAAGGAGGAAATTCTTTCCTGTTAGGGTGGTGAGGCCCTGGAATAGTTTGCCCAGGGATGTTGTGAATGCTCCATCCCTGGCAGTGTTCAAGACCAGGTTGGACAAGGCCTTGGGTGAGATGATTTAGAGTAAGGTGTCCCTGCCCATTGCAGGGGGGTTGGAACTAGATGATCTTAATGTCCTTTCCAACCCTAACTATTCTATGATTCTATGATTCTATGATTTTCAAAAACAACAGGGGCAGCTGCTCTGCCCCAGCCAGTGTCACAGCCTGGGGACTGACCTGCATGGTTTTATTGTGTAATTATGTATGTTGTCTTCAGGTGTTTCACATGCCAGTTCAGGGTTTTTCTTTGCATTACTTGCTGCGCAGGTATTTTTAAACACTTACTGGTAATGCCAGCTTTTTTGGAAATAATCTTTTTGGCTATTGTGTATCTAAAATTCTCTGCTTCTCTGATCTGATAGAAAATTTCAGTAAAAAAGCAATAACCAAAACTTGCCTACTTGCAGACCATAGCCCTCACCCATAATACATCTTTATCAAATGTAGAACAGCTGGTCCAAGATAAACAGCTCTTTCTCCTTTTAAAACCACAACCAGTATGATAGAACCAGAATCATAATTCACACAATGGCTCCACAAAGATATTCATTTGACCTTTTTCCAGCTTTCCACATTATGAAGAGTATACACCTCTGCAGCACAGTGTTTTCATTCCCATCCCCTTGAGATGATGGGTATTTACCAACTGCTTCCTCACTGGCTGTCAGTATGTTGGGATAACAATAGGCAACAAGGAGAAAAAGGTGTCAGGTAATGCTAGAAAATCCTGTTGATGGCTGCTTATGATGAGTTGCTTATGTAATGTTTATAGGGCTATCTCCTAGAAATAAATGCTTACAGGCTGATTCATTTTCCAAAGCAAAATAAGGAGCCACAACTTCTCTGTTTTCAGGAGCTTTGCTCTTGCCTAGATGCTCCACACCTGAGGTTTCTGGGCTGACTGTGGGTGCAGGGACACACAAAACCTTTTGGAATCAGACCCTGTCTTTCACAGCAAGAAAGCAGCACCTGAACAGTGAAATGCAGGCTGTCATTCACATAAACTTGCAGATTTCTTTTGAAGGAGTCAGTATTTCATTTCCTTACCAGCCCTGGACCTTGCATTTCTGTTGGATCATTAAGGCTACCATTAATACGGCTCCCTGTGGCTCTTCTCCTGTGTTAACAAGTATAGCTTTGGTGCTTTAGTATAGATAGGAGGTCACTGTTAAATCAGACTAATTGCTTGATTATTAAAACAAACGTTCTTAAAGTAAAAGCTTCAAAGAATTTAATTTTGTTCTCTATTGGCTGAAGATCTTTCTATGTGAGTATACTTTCCTCTGAGAAAAGCAAGGTATGTTTGCCAACAGCTGAGTTTAACAAACACAATTTGTTCTATTAGTTTTGTGCACTGCTGTTTGTTTTCACAGACCATACACAGCAGGCAGTCTCCAGCTGATTACTATTATTGAGCATTTGTACTTGAAAACTTCCTAAGCTATGCAGCATATGCTGCAGTCTGACAATGCACTTATGAAAGGCAACATCTTGTCTACTGAATACCTCAGCCACAGAGGCCAGAAAAAAGAAAATAAGTTATTACGTTAAACATAAAACAATCTATTCCAGAGCTTTTAAAGCTGTTGGGTCATTTAAACCTAAGTGCTACAGTCTCTAAGCACTTCCACTATATTCCCTATATTAACTTCCACTATATTCACTATATTAACTTCCACTATATTCAAATTAGTATTAAGCATCACGTTTCTGCTCATGAATGATACTTTTTTGCACTTTTTTTCCTTTTGTTAGGACTTTCATAAGCTGAACTAGTCACGCCAATGTCTCCCAGACCAAGCCATGTGTGAGGAGGTTTGTCCCATTCCTGGTATGAAATTATCAGCTGTTGCAGCACTCATTCTTTAGCTGCCTAGTTTTTTTCTTTGCATGTAAAGCAAATGCTGATATCTTTGAGTACAAACACAATTTTTTTTTTCTCCATGTGCTGAACAAACCCTGCTCTTATGGATCCAGGAGTTAAGAGTCCTGAGCTGCTAAATTTCTCTCCCAATGCTCCAAGTTAGGGACTAGAGTGGAAAAAAAGTAATCCTTTAAATACAAGCTTATGATGACATAGACACAATGTTATTACAGGCATAATGAAGGTGAAACAACAACATGAGAAATCTTGAAGCAAAATTCCAGCCAAAAGAATACCTACACCTTATATGAAGAATATATTAAGCAACAAACCAACAGTCCTTTAACAGGGACATCAAGATGGCACCTTTGCCCCATCTTCCTATCCAGTCCATAGACTCAGCTTTGCTCTCTTTGGGTGCTGCAGCTTTTGGATAGGTGCTAATACTCCCAGAGTATCTCCTGCTCCATGCCACCAGCTGTAGATGTGCTACACCTTTCCCAGATACAGAAAATCCAATATATCAGAAAGTCCTATACAGGACTGGGTGGGTCTGCAGCTTGGTTTTCTTATGTTTCACTGCTGATTTTTTTATGTGACATTTATTTGAAGCTTCAGCTCTCACTAGTCAAAGTCCTAGCAACTCTGGTCATCTTCAATAATGACTTTTTTGCACCAAATCCTCCCCCAAAAGACAGATAAATTGACAAATACTTTTAAAATATATCGCACAAGTGGGTCACCCTGTCGTTCCAGGATGTCAGCATGTTCCAGGTAGGTACATATTCCATGTGGGATGGTGACGCTTTCGTTTAGTGATGGGCAACTGGAAGGGCCAGGGCAAAACCACCGGAAGACGTGAGCAGATCACACAGGCAATTTGGGATCAAACTCTTGGCACTGTTATTTCATTTTGGTGAGTGGTAACTGGTATGCTCAATCAAAAGCAGTATGATCGAATGTGATACTAGAAAATATTTCTGAAAGTAGCCAGGTAACCTCCCTCTATTTGTGTGGGGAGGAAGAGCTGCCTCAGTGTGGAGAGACATGCCTACTACACACAGCCTTTGCCATCCCCTCTGGACACAGTATGGCAGTTGCTCATTGCAGCATCTTTCCTGGACAGTGCTGAAGGTCAGGCATCAATCTGCTTTTCCAGCAAGGAGCCTCTGTGGGTTGCTCACAGCTTGTGCTAGCAGAACCAGATTGTTAAGCACACACCTGCTGGTGAACCTGTCCTCCCGCCTTTCTCAACTAGTGCTGGTGTGGTAGAGAAACAATGTTTTGGCTGTGCTTTTGAGTAAATTGCCATTTGATCCTGGGGTTCGGCAGCATGTGAGGGATGGCACAAGCCAGCTCTATGCTGCCGTGAATCCTCTGCGCCAGTGACAGTATTGTGTCCCAGGATGTGCTGCCGTGCATACCGCAGAATGGCATGAAGTTGGCCGTTAGCCTTTCCCTTTTTCATTGGGACACCCTGGGGTGCCTATGAGCCACCACTCTGTGATGGGCAGCTAAAAGGAAAAGAAAAAAAAGCATCAGTACTGCTCATGGCTCTTTGCACCGAGCCATGCTGTAGTGTCAAGGTGATTCACAGCATTTCAGTGCAAGGGCATGAGAAATAGGAATGAGAAAATTTCACAATCCCCAGTTTAGGAAGGGCAATTTCTGTTTACTGAATCCACTGAAAATCCATGAGGAATTAACACTAGAAGCCTTTCTGTAAAAGACAGGGATCATATATTGCACCCTAAACTGTCCCACCAAAAAGGGGACCTCTGGTTTGCCCTGGCATTGTGCTGTGGCACCCCAGCTTGAGCTCCACGTCGAAACATCTCCCACAGGGTCTCTCACAGGGTGAGCAGCATGCAACCCACTGCAAGGAGCACACTGTTGCTCCCAGCTGTGTTGCACAACCCATCCTTTTGCAGCAAAACTTGTGCATCTTTAAGTACCAACAAAAGTTTTAAGCGACTTCAAGGTCATTTTTGCCTCAGGAATGAATAAATAAATGATGTTTTTTAACATATGTTGGCTTGAAGCCAACACAAAAAGCAAATGTCATGAGCCGCGCTGCTTCACCGTCGTTAAAAACTCTGCTGTGTGTTGGTCCCTGCCAGTCCCTGACATCCTCCTTTATTGAAAAACCTACTCCATGCTTCACTCATTTGGAAAAAAAATCATTTAACTTAACAACAGCATAAGCAGACACCTGGGAATGTATACATGTGCAAGGTACGTGCATACCTCCTAGTATAATGCATGTGCACCTCATAGCACAACACTCCATTGCTCCCTGCAAATGACAAATGTCGATCTCCTGGCATGAGATAAAACACCGTTCTTTCTCCAGATCTGCGTTTTCTGATGATACAAGTTATACAGTCAGCTCTGGGGCCCCAAACAAGAGGGATGAGGAGCTGTTGGAGCAAGTCCAAAGGAGGCCATGAAGACGCTGCAAGAGCTGGAGCAGCTCTGCTCTGGAGACAGGCTGAGAGAGCTGGGCTTGCTCAGCCTGCAGAAAAGAATGCTCTGGGAGACCTTAGAACAGCTCCCAGGGGCTACGGGAAAGCTGAGAGGGGCTTTGAACAAAGTTCTGTAAGGACAGGACAAAAGGGAATGGCTTTAACCTGACAGAGGGGAGACCAAGATGAGATCTTAGGCAGTTCTTCCCTGTGAGGGTGCTGAGGCCCTGGCACAGGTTGCCCAGAGAAGCTGTGGCTGCCCCATCCCTGGTAGTGGCCAAGGGCAGACTGGAAGAGGCTTGGAGCAACCTGGTCTAGTGGAAGGTGTCCCTGCCCATGACAGGGGGTTGAACTGAATGAGCTTTAAGGTCCTTTCCAACCCAAACCAGTCTGGGATTCTCTGTTATGCATGATAATTTTCAAACTGATGAAAAGTCCTGAAAGGAAAGTTTGTAACAATTTAAGCTGATTTAGCTTCTCTATTCAGTAATGATGTGTGCCAAAATTTACTTTTCCCATCAAATTGTGTATTTATTATGAACACTATACTTACTTTGGCATTGGAATTTAAACTGCAGTTTGAGGCAATTCACATCAATAGGAAGGGATGAACATGAAAACATGTCTTAATTATTTAATAATTGCTATTCCTTCTTCAGCAATTGGTCCTTGGGGAGGTTATTCCACTACCTGTGACCATGCAAAAGCTAACCTGTTGTACAGGAGTCTGCCAGCTGTGCTACCATTGTGCAAAGGGTCTGCAAAATTGGAGGTGTCCAAAGGCAAACACAGTCCTCCATGCCCCCTGAAAGAGAACTCAAGTTTTGCACAGGAAATTGCTTAATTATTAAATAATATTTTGGGGATCACTCCCTGAAGAGTACTGTCTGTAACCAGCATGAAGTTCCTGATAAAGAAGAAAAAAGGGATTTGGATTGTGAATTATTTTATCCTGATATTTCTCTGTGCATTTTGGGTCAGAAATTTCATGCCTCACTTGGATTTAGCCCAGAACTACAACCATATTGGAAAAAAACAGGTAACATTGGGAGGAAAGGTTTTTAATGCACAAATGCATGAATTATTTGGGAATGATGAGACTTTCTTTTAAAAAAATCTACACCACCTGCTAACACTTTTTGAAGAAAACTTTAGGATTTTCATTTGTTTCTCAATGTATAACCTCTGTGTAAGACTAGTACTTTATAAGCTAAGGCACTTCAGTACAATTTTACCACTGTAGAAACCATAACAAAAGCAATTATTTCCTGGGGGCTGCTGCAATTCAAGGACTGATCCTTTGTGGCACCCAAACTAAAAATTCAGTGTCAGAATATCCTTTGACATGTGTTTCCTTTATGAACAGTAAAGGTCAGACAATGATGTATCTGTCTTAATATATAAATGAGTGAATTCATCTCTTCATGGCTTTATCACTCAAATTAGAGAAATACTAGTGGACACAGTATGGGGAACCTTGAGAATGCTCCCAAACTTGGCGTCCAAGCAGGATGACTCTCCTGGGACTGCTGTGGACATGGTGCTCTCAAGACAAGCATAGGAACGTTGTGTGTTTTCCAAACCTCTGATCATTCTCATTGGTTTTGTGAAAAGTCTCCTCTTATGGTCCATATCGTTCTTGCATTTGCTGCTCAAAATATGGCGCTTCAGTCCCAGTGAAAATCAACAAGGTGCTTGGTGACAGCCAGCATGGCTTCATCAAGGGGAAATCCTGCCTGACCAATTTGGTGGCCTTCTATGATGGGGCTACAGAACTGATGGACAGGGGTGGAGCAGTTGATGTCATCTACCTGGACTTGTGTAAAGCGTTCGACACTGTCCCACACGACATCCTTGTCTCTAAATTGGAGAGACATCAATTTGATGGATGGACCACTCGGTGGATAAAGAACTGGCTGGATGGCTGCATGCAAAGAGTTGTGGTCAATGGCTCAATGTCCGGCTGGAGACCGGTAACAAGTGGTGTCCCTCAGGGATCGGTGTTGGGACCGGTCTTGTTCAACATCTTTGTCGGTGACATGGACAGTGGGATTGAGTGCGCCCTCAGCAAGTTTGCCGATGACACCAAGCTTTGTGGTTCAGTTGATATGCTGGAGGGAAGGAATGCCATCCAGAGGGACCTTGACACGCTTGTGAGGTGGGCTGATGCCAACCTCATGAAGTTCAACCATGCCAAGTGCAAGGTCCTACACCTGGGTGGGAGCAATCCCAGGCACAGCTACAGGTTGGGCAGAGAAGAGATTCAGAGCAGCCCTGTGGACAAGGACTTGGGGGTGTTGGTCAATGAGAAAATGAACATGAGCCAGCTTCAGTGTGTGCTGGCAGCCCAGAAAGCCAACCATATCCTGGGCTGCATCAAACGGAGCGTGACCAGCAGGTCGAAGGAGGTGATCCTGCACCTCTACTCTGCTCTCGTGGGACCTCACCTGGAGTATTGTGTGCAGTTCTGGTGTCCTCAACATAAAAAGGACATGGAACTGTTGGAACAAGTCCAGAGAAAGGCCATAAGAATTGTCATTGGACTGGAGCACCTCCCGTATGAAGACAGGCTGAGGAAGTTGGGGCTGTTCAGCCTGGAGAAGAGAAGGCTGCGTGGAGACCTCATAGCAGCCTTCTAGTACCTGAAGGGGGCCTACAAGGATGCTGGGGGGGACTCTTCTTTAGGGACTGTAGTGATAGGACAAGGGGTAACGGGTTAAAACTTGAACAGGGGAAGTTTAGACTGAATATAAGGAAGAAGTTCTTTACTGTAAGGGTGGTGAGGCACTGGAATGGGCTGCCCAGTGAAGTTATGAATGCTCCATCCCTGGCAGTGTTCAAGTCCAGGTTGGACAGAGCCTTGGGTGACATGGTTTAGTGTGAGGTGTCCCTGCCCATTGCAGGAGGGTTGGAACTTGATGATCTTAAAGTCCTTTCCAGCCCTAACTATTCTGTGATTCTAAGTACATCTCTGTACACTAAACTATGCTAAGAAGCAGATTGGAGCCTGACATTACATGATTCTGACTGTGCAATATGGTTACAAAAATACTAATTATGAAGAAGACATTTTGAATTGTGTGGACACTATCAGTATTTTTTACTCTTGTTTGAGACGGAATAGGGAATTTATTCCAACAGAGTCTAAGCATCTTGATCCACCCAGGAACAATCCCAGACTTTAATGATCCTCAGCCCAGCTATGGGTATGAAGTGATTTGGCTGGTCATTCATTGTCATTCACCAGTAATCTTGTTTCAAACTCCTCAGGGAACTTCCAGTACTCTTTAGGGTGATGTGAGACTGTTGTTATTCACAGGCTTCAAAAGGAAGAAAAAAGAAAAATGCTACAGATTGCTGGGGCTCAGAGAGTAACTCTTTTCTCTTCAAGAGAATAAAGACCTCTGACACCTGCTACCTTTTGCCGCAAGGTGATAAATGGAAATGGATGTTTGCCAGAGCGTCAGCAGTGACGTTGGTATACGTGTACAGTGTTAATAAGTACAGTCAAAATTCATAATGCTGCAAAGTGCTTTAAAGCAACCTGTGAAGGGAGTGTACTCAAGCTGTAATGCACAAAATTAAGCGATGAAATAGCCAGTAAACGGCATAGGGACAAAGCTCCATTTAAAGGACAATTAATTCCATAAGTGTCTTTTCATGACTCCCGCACCCACGGTTGTTGTTGCAGCCCCTGTTCAACAAGCTCAGCTCTCCATGACTCTCCCCACTGGCTATGGTTTTCCATCCCTCTACATTTTATACCCAACTCCTTATCATTAACCTCTTGCAGTATCAAATTTACCATTAGGTAAGCAGCTTTTTAAAACAGTGCAGATTCTTTTAAGACCCCTTACTGAACTTTGAAAATGACAGCAAATATTGTATAGATATATCACACCAATAAAAACTACAGATGCCGAGAACCTCTTTAACCATAATGTTGTGTTGGATTCTGATAGCAGAGAAAAACAAAACGGAAGTATGTCAGCATATACAAAAAAGAGGAAAAATCTAGAGGAAGAATATTAAATTTAACATCTTCTCTCTCAAGCAGATTTTTATACCATCCATAAGCAGCAGAATTCTGGAGATTATTATAAAGCCTCGCCAGCTGAGAGAGACACTGCAATCACAATACATTAAACAAATGAAAATATAAATCAAATACATTGTAGGTGCAAATTTTTGCTGTGGTGCAGCCATTCAGTATGGTTAAAAGTAACAAGTTCACTTACTCATGGGCAGAATTACTCTAATCACTGACAACTTCAGATCACAGGACTAAAAAAGCCAGAGATACAGCTCCATTCAAATCTCATCAGGGTCAGGGGGAATGTTTACTGCTCAGCATAGTTTGCCTGCTAAAGTTGGTGAGTGGCCTTGTCAACACCTGTGCAATTTCCTGGAACCCAGCAGAACAGTTCTGGAGATGAGCTGTAGGCCACTCATGCCATGTAGCCTTGAAAGCAGTTTATCAGAATTTGAATAAGAGTGTTCCATATCTAGCTGACAAATAGCATGTGATATTCAGTACTGTTTCTGCTACAGTAGCCCAAATACATGGAATTTTACAGTGATTTTCCCAGTGAGGACCACAATACCATTAAACCCATGCCCCAGTACTTAGCAGTCAAAAACCCCACAGTAAAACAAGTATTATTCCTAAGTATAAGGAACATATTTACCTTCAACTGCATTTGAAGGCATCTGTTCCATTTTGAATGGTTTGATTCATGTATTCCAGGAGTGAAAAAATAACTTCACGTCTGAGCTTTCAGAAAGAAAGTTCTTCTCTTTTCCGGGTGGCACTTGAGGGGTGCACCTTTTCCTGAGAAGTGCTTGTGTTATCACATCACCTCTGCTTCAGAGAACCACTTCTAGGAAATGGGAGAGGGTGAAATGTTTTGTTGAAAAATGTATAGACTAACATAGTTTTGCATACCTGGGGGAGTTTATGGTCTTCTGGAATGAAGAGAAGGACTTCGGTTGGTTGGGTTAGCAAACCTCTGGTGGTGTCAAAAGCATACTTGCAGATCACCTAGGCACTAGCTGGAATGGGCCAAGGAGCAAGCCCCATTGGTGGGCTGCCCAGATGCTTCCATAAGCCCTGGGTGCCCTCCAGCCCACGGTGAGGAATGGGCTCAGTAACCAAATACCTGACTCAAACATCTGTTTCACTGGGAGCCTGAGCATGTCCACAGCTGCATTTTTGGCCATCACCAATGCTGGGTTTCCCAATTTTAATTATATTTATTTCATTTTTCAGTAGTATTGTTTTCTGTAGCTTTTGCTCCAAATTTGCAAAAAATGAATTACAAATTCAAAACAACAAAAAAGTGATGCCTATAATGGTTTGCACATGATAGAGCCTGTGTAAAGGAAACAATTTCAGAGAACTTTTTTTTTAACAGTATCTACCCTAGGATATTTTTGTCAGTTTGTCAATTACTTCCAGTCTAAAAGGTGTTCAACAAACTATTTGGGTGGTTAAATTACATTGTTAAATTATGATTACTGAATCTGTAAAAACTGAGGCCAGACATGGGAGGGAAAGCCTCAATATTTCAAAGCTATCTAGAGTATTTGTAGGCATACGCATAAAATTATTTTTTTTTCCACAAGCTCTGAGTAACTCCAACTCAGAAACACTTTTCTGAGCACTCCTTCAGTATTCATCTCTCACCATGTTTTGCTCATCATGTGGACGTTGTGATAGACTTTGGTGCCCCTTCACAGTGATTTCTGAGAAGCCATCTAGGTGGTCTTCCAAATGACTATCAGATGGGAAAGAAAGAGGTCTGTTTTACCAGCCCCTAGTTACTTGTATGGGGTTTTCTTCAGGGATCATTACTGGGTTGCATAGTGATTAATTTGGCTACAGGAAATGCAAAATCAGGAAACGTTATTTGAAAGAGGAGCTCTAAACCTCAGAGAAATGTTTGTGTGGACTGAAGCAAAGAGTGTGGCATGATGATGCCCAAACTGCTGTTAAAGGAAAACATATTTCCTTCATGTAGAATAAACTGACAGAAGTAAAGAGAAACCTTATCTGATGAGTACATGGTGAAGGGTTGCCAGTGGAATCATGTTTTGGAGAGTGGGCAGAGGGTCTGAAGCTCTGCAGGCCCATATCCCCTGGAAGTAAGATGGTGATACTGGTGATACTTGTCCCATCTGAAGGACAAGCACACAGAGATTTAAGAAGAAATGGTGGAATTGGATGAAGTGAAGGCCGCTTTCTCCTTACACTGGCAGTCCTGTACCCCTAGACTGTACAGTCCAGAGCCATCAATGGTACATTTGGCAGAGAAGCTGTCTCACTTCCAGGAAAAGGAGATGTTGAAATCCTCCATGCACCCAGTAGCAACAGAAACAGAAACAGAAGTAACAGCAGAACAATTTGTTTGACAAATACAGACATTGTAAAAGAATTCAAGTGAATAATCCATTTTGAAAGCTGAATCTTGGTAAAACACGTTGTTGGCACAGCAAGTTCCTATCATGCGCACACACTTATAACACACTAATAACCTAGCCTCTTCTACCACATACTGGTTTGTGCCTGCCACCAATTTTTTCCAGAAATGCTGTGTTTTCCAGAAATGAGCTCTGCATTTATTATAGTGCAACTACAATACTAAGGCTGAGAAAGATCTCTAGAAATGTCTCTTTTTCAAACAGGAAAATAGTTTCTGTGACGTAAAATAAAATATAAGCCTACATTTTAACAACAAAAGATAAAAAAAAATACGTGTATCCTGTGATCCTAAAAATTACAGTCATCATTCCTAAGAAAACTACAAGCTGCTTGATCATACTGTGAGGTGGTTGTTAGTTGTCAATAAGCATGTCCAAGGGGAACCAAGGGGGCTACCCTTAGATGATGAGCGTAGAGTTAGTCTTGTTATTTTGTGTTTACTATTTTGGGGTGTCTTCATTTCCAAGCGTGTTTTCACCAGAATGTGGGACTGGATCAATCTCCATTTTGGGGACTGCTGATTCTCATATAATGCTAGTGTGCAATTTTGGATATTTAAGTTGCTAAATGACGTCTGTTACATTCATACTATTTTTCTAACTCCCTTTGCCTGGTCAACTTCTGTGCATCTCCTAGAAATACCCAAGAATTTGTACTGATAAAAATCTCAAACCCAACTTTCTGTAACTTTGCGTGACTTGTAATTGAAGTGTAAGTTATCCTACATGTGTGAGCACATTTTTCAGGATGTCTGCAGAATGTATGTATGTATGACGGACATACAGGTGAGCATACCCCAAGTCAACTCTAATGTTGTCAATATAGGTAATAATAGCAACAAAAGCAGTACAGAAATAGCTGGTGTCCTGTCCCAGACAGATGTTTTTCTTGTTCCTCCATGCTGATGTTCTGTATTTCACTGCTGGAATTTTATCTCCATTTGCCATGGAAACACAGCTCCAGATAGTACTATAGATAAGGATGTTTCCTATGACACTTACCAGAGCACTCAATTAAAACTAAATAGGAATCTAGGAAAGCTGCTACAGGTCAAAGCTGGACTGTTGCAGTTGTTGAAGCCATCTCACTGCTAGAATTGTAAATCTTGCTATTTAGTAGACATAAGACAAAAATACATCCTTTCATTCAAGGAGAAACGAAAAGCACATGGTTATTTTGACCTCACAATTTTGACCCTGCAACCAGCTGCTGCCCAAAATCCACAATGGAAATTTCCATGTACAACAAACAAGCAGCTGAGCCAAATTCCATTTTGTTGTTGTTGTTCCTTCAAAATGCATTTAAAATGAGATGTTTATCATTAGATGTGTTCTGAGGAGAAGGCCTTCCATATTTTGCAGCAAACAGGTTTCTCAGTCATAAGGCAGGGCTGTTTTCGGTGGCAAACCCTGAATGCTTGAAGAGCATCACTCCACTAGCCTGGCTGTGCTGTAAACACAGGTCTGTCTCCAGGCTTGAGAGAAGCTGATTTCATCGATACAGATGCCAGCAGGATATATTTGGAAACTCAAAATCTATGCTGCTGATAGATCAACTTCGGGCACAATTTGCTGCAGATTGGGCTTTCCAGAGCTGTGATGTCAGAAGACAAGAGTAATGAGCAAAACAGGAGAGCAGGCACTTGACGTTTTTAATGATGTTTCCTCTCTGCCAGATGTAAATATAGAAGTGTAAAGTACTTTCTGTTTGCTTTGCTTTAATTTGAAAGAAGTGCAGATGAAAGCCAAACAGATTTAGTAGCATTAGTCATTATATTTTTTTTAACTTTGAAGTACTTCAGAAAAGTGCTGTGATTTTACATCCTGCATTCATCGGTCATAGGACTTCGTGAAATAATTTGGACAACAAATTTTCTATTTCCAGGCTACTTTTATTTTAAGCATTTTCTATTTCTTCAGTGTAGGCTATTCAATATGTTGTGTTGCTTCTGCTCTCTTATTTAATAACTAACATAGATTAAGCAAGGAAATAGCATATTGCTGTCCCTATTTGTATCAGAATGACTAGTAACTCATACTATATATATGCTTTATCTTCAGAGAAGTTTACTTATTTTCTCATAAAACTTAGGATTTAAGCTAGTGGGGAAATTTGCTTCTGTAACGAATGCAGATTCTTAAAAAAAAAAAAGCAGAAATACAAAAACCTTATCAAGACCTGTTATGGGAGATGTTAATCAATATAAGCAGAACATCTGGAGAATAAAGGGAGAAAGGGCTCTTTGAAGTTACCGGTAACTTGCTAGAAGGGCACTCATGTGTGCTGGGGTGGGACTGGGTCTGAGTGGTTGCTCTCCTTCATCAAAAGTAAATTTTCTTCGTGATTCCATGTAAGACACAGACACCAAACACTTTACAAAGCACTGAGTTTGTGTTTGCCATCTTCTGGGTGCCCAACCTTCAATAAATTAACAGCATCTTTCGAAGGCTTTTGTGTTATCTTCTGAAGGATGACCACCAATAACTTAAGCATGAGACAGAAGTCAAGTGAAAAAAAACCTGCTAGAAAACTCACAATAGAAGATTTTATCATAATGCAGTGCCTCTTTCTCATGTTCCTGAAATGAGGTATCAACCTTATTTTCAAACACCAGTGTTTTAAAGTGAATCCATAAAATTATATCTACTCAGGTACCTATCTGAATATGAAACTAAAGATAAAATCCTATCTGCAAAAAGCATTTGTCAGCTTCTGTTACTTTAAAAAGCTTTTGTTGTCATTCATGAGGAGTGGATGTGACACAGAATGTGCCTTTTATATGAGTACAAGTTACCTTCAGCACATAAATTTAACTGTGGTCACTGAATTCTCCCTACTTTAAAGAAAACAGGGTTCTCATGAGGCAAAAAGTAATTACAACCAGAGTAAAGGACACACCATTTATAAACAAGGTCAAAGTCATTCAAGGAAAGAATTCCCCCAATATGGAAAGATTTCAACAGAAAAAATGGGAATATTTTTTCTACCATTACAGACCATGCAAAACAGAAATGCTATAAATACGTATATAAAATGCAACTAGGTTTTGTTATATTTGCTGCTTTAGCTGAACACAATATTTTTTTTTTCCCAGAAACTACTATGTACAAGGTAATCTCTATTTTAACAATGGGTTCATATTTAAAATGTAAAAAAAAAACCTAAAAGAGAAAGGTAAAGAAAAGGAGACAGAAGGGAGGGGGGTTCAGACAGGAGCTATCTTTTGATAAAAAAGTCTGTCTACACTGTGCACAAGTAGAAGGTTATAAGAGACAAGAGCTGAGGACCTTTCCCACACTGAATCCATTATGGAGTCCTGAGTTTGTCTTCGAATCCATTGAATGCATTTTGTGTCAAGGCCATTAAGTTTGCTGGAAACGTGCTGAAAACATGATTATTAGGTTTTTCCCCTGACAGACTTTTATGCTTTTTGCAGGTGCCAAAAAATAATTTACTTTCTCCCTCTCCTTGAAGATTTCTTTGTCTTCCTCTAAAGTGCAGTACCTCCAAAAGAAGGTACCATGATGCCCAGTTAGCAAGTCTCACTGTGCAATACAGGCTGTTTGATAGTAATTGCTATTTGAACTGAGCATCTGCCCCCTGGGTGCCTGAGAGAGGGAGATGGACCTGCTGATGCAGAATGTCCCTTTGGTCCCTGTCCTTGTCACAGGCTGGGGACACACAATACTATGTCACAACAAATAATGTGATTTTCACTCATCAGGTTGTCTTCACCAGATTTTTACTGTTGTTTTCTCAAATGGCAAAAAATCTGGGCTGATTTCCCACCGGTTTTAACATTTTCCTGTTGTGACCACTCTTCCAACGCTTTCAAGCAAAAACAGAGCTCTCACTGAAAAATTTACTTCACTTAGACCAGTAAAAATCCATGAGTTTTGCTCACACATACCTTTGCTGTCCACCCTGTCAATCTACTGAAAAATGTCCCACCTTGGTAAGCAGAGGTATACCTTTTGATGCACATGGAACAATAGTTATTTTGGAGACAGATTAAAGGAAAGTAGACAGATGTAGACAACTGCTATGACATTGCAATACTGATGAAAGGGCTTTTAACCTCTTCTGTCATTTATCATTTAGCATATCATTTAAAGCAGCACGAAAGTGTTACATAATAGTGCACAAACCTCCAGGCTCCCTAACTGGCCAGCTGAGATAATGAGAATCAGGAAAACGCACAATCTGTGTTGTCCTTGTTGAGGCAGTGCTTTCTCAGAGGTGCCTTGTTCACTCCTCAGCCTTCTTTCAGCAAGTCATTAGCTCTGATATTTCAGAGGACAGGTGATAATTAGAAATTAATGTATTAACCCAGACTGTGAAAGTGGGGCCTCACGATCCTTCTGGCTTTTTGGGTTTTAAGCAGGAGGTGTCAGAAAAGTTACCACAAGGAAAACTGGCTTGTGGCAGGCAAGCGTTCATAGTGATGTCGCTTTTTGATCCTTCAATGTCGGCTCTTCCTGTCATTATAAAGCAGAATTCACCACGCGCTGGATTGTTCACCCACCAATAGGGAATGGGAGCTGGGTTTAGACCATCGTGAGACAGGTTAGTTTTACCCTACTGATGATGTGTTGTTTCAATAATAATCCTGCTCAGTACAAGAGGAACCACAGGTTCAGACCCCTAGTGTGTGTGCTTGGCTGAGGAGCCACTGGCGCAAGGCTACCATCTGCCAGCTTATGACTGAACGCCTCTAAGTCAGAATCCCACCTAGATGTTTGATGTTGTGCTGTTGCATCATTGGTCGCTCCAGATTGACCCAGGAGATGACGGTCTTGTTCAGAATGCGTGGGTAAAGCACTTCCCAAATCTTCATTAGTGAAGACAAGCTGTCCTCATAGCAGAAGGAAAACTCCTAACTTCACACCCAGGCAGATGGAGCTCGTCTAGCCTTGTAAGGCTGTCCACCCAAGAGAAGGACACTCTAACCAAACCTACGACCTGAGGACTTTGCTGTCACCATCCAAACTCGCTAGACCCTGGCAGATAAACCTCAGGTGTAAAGGGTGGGACCAGTTCTGCGCACACTGTGCCTCACCTAAAAAATCCACTGCACAGGCCCGAAGGGTTTACTCACACCTGCAAAGCCCTGTAGCGACAGGCAAGGGACAAAACAGCAGGTGATAAAGTGCACTGGAAGCCACAGACCCAGCCCTGCATGCAGGTGGTTCAGGACACTGGTCGCTAGAGATTGACCCAGGAGATGACAGTCATGTTTGGAAACATACTGAATGGCCAAGCAGCCTTTTTTCCAACTGGATTTGCCTATCCCACATTGCCCTTTTAGTCCTCATCACGCTTGTAGTAAGCGTAGGTAAACCCCTTCTCTTCGTTTGCGAAGCCAAGCCATCAATGTATTAACCATTTCCTCAAGTGGTATAAGCTAAGGTATACGGACTGAAGGCTTTAACAAATCTTTTGTGTGAAAATCAGATGCTTTATATTTATACTGCACCAGGGTTTGGGCAATCCCAAGCACAGCTACAGGCTGGGCAAAGGCTGGATTGGGATCAGCCCTGAGGAGAAGGACTTGAGGGTGTTGATTGATGAGAAGCTCCCCATGACTTGGCTTCAGTGTGACCCTGAGTCCCTGGGCTGCATCCCCAGAACATGAGTGAGTTGAGGGAGGGAAGAACCCCCTGCAGTCCTGAGTCCAGCTGTGGGGCAACAACAGAAGAGGGATGTAGAGCTGTTGGAGCGACTCCAGAGGAGGCCATGGAGATAAGGTGAGGGCTGGAGCAGCTCTGCTCTGGAGACAGGCTGAGAGAGCTGGGCTGGTTCATCCTGGAGAAGAGAAGGATCCAGGGAGACCTTAGAGAAGCTCCAGTGCCTAGAGGGGCTACAAGAACCTGGAGAGGGGCTTTGGACTGTCTGTAGGGACAGGACAAGGGGAAACGGCTTTAAGCTGACAGAAGGGAGATTGAAATGAGATCTTAGGCAGAAGTTCTTCCCTGTGAGGTTGGTGAGGCCCTGGCACAGGTTGCCCAGAGAAGCAGTGGCTGCCCCATCCCTGGCAGTATTCAAGGCCAGGTTGAATGGGGCTTGGAGCAATCTGGTGTCCTTAGTGTCACCTGGAAGGTGTCTATGCATGTAGCAGATGGGTTGGAACCTGTTGATCTTTAAAATCCTTTCCATCCCGAACCATTATATGATTCTATGAAATTTGAAATAATGCAGTCCTTCAGTATCAAAACTATTTGAAGATTATCACATTTAGTCCCAGAGGCAGTAATATATCAGCAACAAGCATACCATGCCATTCAAGGGCAGTGACAAGACCAACCCCCAAAAATCTCACTTTCCAGGTCTTTGCTTCAAACCACATATATGTTCAGGTTTTGCTGAAGGGTGAAAAACAATTTATTGTGCAGTTGATTGTCTGGGGCAATCCCTACAGTTCTGAGCCAAATTTGGTTTAGTGGGCAGTCAAGGGGCTCTGTCAGCAGATACACACAGTATAAGATGTTGGATTACAGCTTCCTACAGGATCCTCTCATTGCTCCTGAGCAACTTAACTGTGATGTGTGAGTTCTTATTGCCCCGCTGAGGCCGTAAGTTGCTAGCCTTTCCAAGGCCAATTGTAAGAGCAATCATATAGCCTTGGATGGAAAGCAGGATATAGTGAATTCTACTGACCAAGAACTGTCATCAAACTCTGCTTCTGTTTCTTGTGATCTTATTTCAGTTGCCCAAGGAAGTTGTGAATACTCCATCGCTAGAGATGTTAAAGTCCAGGTTGGACAGAGCCTTGAGTGACATGGTTTAGTGTGAGGTGTCCCTGCCTATGGCGGGGGGGCTGGAACTGGATGATCTTAAGGTCCACTCCAACCCTAACTATTATATGATTCTATGATTTATTTCATGTGGCATTTTTTGTCATCCTGGAGAAGTACGTGAGAAGCCTTCAATTACTTGTCTCTCCTGGTAGACTTTATTTTGTGGAACTTTAACTTAGATGCTTCCAGAAGATAAGAATGCTTTAAAAAAAACTTGAATGAATAAATCTGCTCCTCAGGTTGGAGAGGTAGTGCTCACAGCAAGACATCTGAGAAAAAATAACATACCTCCTTACAGAAGCCCAATGAAATGAATGGGGATGTTCACAAAATCCACCTGAGTACTAAAGGTCCCAGTCTAGCCCAGAGAGGTCATGTGGTGGCCCTGTATGCCCTTCACATGGCCACTGAGTTCACAATAGGTGAAATTCTGATGCACTGGTTCCACTGTTCGCAACAGTCTACTTGATTTTACTTACTCTGAGCCAGTGTAGAGGTCCTGCTCAGAAGTGATATAGAAATTGCTCTGAGTATTTGCTGCTACAAGTTACTTCTCACTAAAGAAACCCCGAAACACAGGTACTATAAAAATATAGGGTGATCAGATGATGAATAGAGATGCATTACCACTGCCTCAGCCATCTACATGAGGTGTCTGAATTTGGAGGTTAGACAGCTGCACTCTCTGTAAAGAGATCCAAAGCAGTTCATTTGGAACTGAACTCCTCTCACCAGCTGCAGAGTAGACATTTCAACCCAAAGCTAAGTGTTTAAATTTAGGACATACAGATGTCACACATTTCCTAGAGTGTACATCACTCATAACTATACTGAGCACATGTTACATTTAACATTGTGTTAGTCCACGTGACACCTTCCAACCCAGTTCAAACATTGCCCCGTTTCTGAAGAAGGGCTTTGGACAAGGCGATGGACCTGGAGTTTGCTAAGACTGAGTTCCATATCCCACGTTCATACAGAATTTGCAAAGTGCAGGTGGAAGATGCTGGAAGGCAGGAAGGGATTTCTGCCTTTGTCCTTCCTTGCTGTTTCTCCCACCCTGAGCTGTGAGTCATACACTGAGATAAGAAGCTCTGCCGCTTCAGCCAGCTGAGTGATGATCCCCTTCGCTGAACACCCTATGTGTCCGTCAAGCTCATTCCACTGAGTGCAGCCCTGACACACAGCCCAGGTAAGTCTGCCTTGACTCATCTGCTCCTTCATCCAGCCAGTGAATCAGAGTGATTCCCTTCACCTACACTTGTGTGTCAATTACATCATACAAAACATGAAAAAAGAATCTTGGCTTGTGTTTATGATTTATGAATGACAGAGAATAAAGAAATATCTTCCTTTCACTCACATACCCAGATATTTTACATTAGGCTTATTTTGAAGCGCCTGAGATAGAAAGGAAGACACTTCTATAGGACACATAATTTTGCTTGTATATAGTATATGCACACAGGAAGATAGGAGGGGACATTAACTAGGAAAGTTCATCTGTCAAGAAGTGGTCTATTTTTAACTGGTCTTTTCTTTGCATGATTTTCTGCCTAGGGGCCAGAAAGTAATTCCCTCCTGTGATAAAGATATTCTTGTCTCCGAGGAAGTCTTCTGTCTGAAGAATGCCCTGTCAGCTGCAAACCATGCTGAGGCAAAATATTTCACATTGCTTGCATGTCATATAAATTAATTGTCAGTGAGTAATGGGCAAACTGCATGTACAGCAAAATACCTGTATGATATACTGGATTTGCTGACAGCTTTGGAATATTCCTTTGTGTGATGACAGAGTGTGCATGATCCTGCTGTATGTATGTTATACAAACTTGAGATACATCATAACTGATAAGGTGATACAATTCTGTTGAAGTTACACTTGAAAGTAAACTGATGTAAACTTAATCTGTCTAGAGGATCTTCTCAGGTTTACTTCATTGAGAAATTGTTTTGTTTTCCTAAACCTTGGATCACTGTAATGTCCATTGGACATTCATTCATGCTCGGTAATGGTAGGTAAGAATGAAAAGAAAAGAAATCTGAGGTTAAATCTTTGCAGGATTTCTCAGGGTTGCTTGTCTTCTCTGGGTTTGTTTCTTACATAGAGCTGCTCCAGGAAAGGACGCAGGTAAAGGCACTAAAAATGCTAAGTTATGAGCAGAGATAAATAATTGCCATTCCTCAAAGTTGTCGTGGTTTAAACCCAGTCAGACAACTTGTTCACTCACTTCCCCCCCTTCTTTCCCTCCCCCTACTCCCGGAGGGATGGAGAGGAGAATCGAAAAGAATGCAACTCCCACTGGTTGAGATAAGAACAGTTTAGTAACTAAGGTATAACACAGATCACTACTGCTACCACCAATAATGATAAAGGAAATAACAAGGGAAGAGAATACAACACCTCACCACCAGCTGACCGATAACTCCCCCCCGCCCCAGCCCAACGAAGCACGGACCGATACCTCCTCCAACCCTGCAGTCTCCCAGCCCTTCCGGCTAACTCCCAGTTACATCCTGGGCATGACGTGCTGTGGTATGGAATACCTCTGTGGTCAGTTTGGGTCAGGTGTCCTGTCTCTGCTTCCTCCCGGCTTCCCCTCCTCCCTGGAAGAGCATGAGCCTCACAAAGTCCTAGTTCAGGGTAAACATCACTTAGCAACAACCAAAAACATCGGTATCATCAGCACTGTTCCCAGGCTGGAAGTCAAAACACAGCACTGCACCAGCTACCAAGAAGCAGAAAAATGGCTGCTACTGATGAACCCAGGACAGACATTATTCCCCCAATGTGCATTATTCCTCAATGTGAATAATGGCATTTAATTCCATGATGATTTTACAATGAGGCCTTTACTGAGAGTCCCCTAAAAGACAGAGGAAGTGGAAAAAAAACCCTCTTGATCAAGAGAAGAAATTCAGAATATTTACAACAGAATATTTCAGAAGTGCCAAAGCACTTGATTTTTCTTTTGGGGTTTTATTTTTTTGTTTTTGTTTTTGTGTGTGTGTGTATGGTTTGCATTTGAGAGGGAGATTAATGAAGGGCTTTTTGGGAGGTATGATAATATGATATGAAGAGGACTCTGATAAACACATTGCAAACCTGTGATAATCACCATCACTTCCAGCTTCCATGCACTGGAGAACTACACCCCTGTGTTCCCCTTGGTGGCCACAAACCCTCTACACTGAGCTGCCTGCAATATGCACCTGGGGAACATCAGCTTTACATTTGGCAGGTTACTACATATTCACATACAAGACCAGTGTTATGCTTAAATTAAAAAGGTAATACCCATCACATAAATGTACATACCTTGCGCACATATTCTATTATCTATCACAAATGTATTATTACAATGAATCAGTATTGTGTTAAAGATATTAATTTGTTCCTATTCAAATGATCCTATGCTTTCCTCAGTAACTGTTGCTGTGGGTTTTTTCTTGGCAGAGATTTATAAAGAATCTTGGTCAGAAACACTGGCCACCAGCCATCCTGCACAGTGTAAACTTCTTACTATCTAATCTAAATCTAAATCTTAAAGGATTTTCTGCTTTGCTTAACTGCTTTTGCACTTGCCTACAGCTGTGAAAAAACAGATTCCATAATGAAGAAAGATAAATATTTACTGATCAGTCAGAGAGAACCCATCCAGGGCACTTGCAGGAAAAGCTGGAGCCTGTAGCAAGCACCTCTCTGCCTTCCAGCTCTGTTGACAGGCAGCAGAGAGCAGTGCAGCCTCTACGCCTCTTGACAGTATCACAGGCTGGAGATGGGAACGACAAAGAGCATCACTCTATTCCTAAAAAATTAAGATCAGGATATGCAGAATGCAATCTGGGACAGGAGTTTGCAGTGTACATGGAACAACCTGCCAAATAGTGAATCACAGAATGACAAATCTTAGGTTGGTTTGGCTTGGAAAGGACCTTAAAGATTATCCAGTTCTGAACCCCTCCTCCAACAGGCAGGACACCTTCCACTAGACCAGGTTGCTCCAAGCCCCATCCACCCTGGCCTTGAACACTGCCAGGGATGGGGCAGCCACAGCTTCTCTGGGCAACCTGTGCCAGGGCCTCACTACCATCACATGGAAGAACTTCTGCCTAAGATCTCATTTCAATCTCCCTTCTGTCAGCTTAAAGCCATTTCCCCTTGTCCTGTCCCTACAGACCCTTGTCCAAAGCCCCTCTCCAGGGTTCTTGTAGTCCCTCTAGGCACTGGAGCTGCTCTAAGTCTCCCCTTAAGGAGCCTTCTCTTCTCCAGGCTGAACAAGGCCAGGTCTCTCAGCCTGTCTTTCGAACAGAGCTGCTGCAGCCCTCGCAGCATCTCTGTGGTCTCCTCTGGACTGAAAAACAGAAAGTAATTGATATCGATCACTATTTGTGAGTTATGTTATTGTCTTTGAATGCTGGGTAGATAACCATGTTCATCAATCTTGAAAGACTCACTCATCCATACCAGCACAGTTACCCTATATTGTAGGGTAGCTACTCTGCATAGACAGGGAACAGATGCAACACAGCTTGACCAGCTTGACATAATAGCACCTTTACAGTGCTTGCAAAGGGCGCCTTAGCCAGATGGGTAAGTGCTTCCACTTTTTCCTCACTGCATGTTGTGAAAAATTGATGTATTTATATCTGCACTTTGTGGATTAAAAAAAAACCCACTGTGTTTAAGAGCAAACTTAAAAGTGACTGCGGGGACAGCAGGGCATGGTACTCAAGGCCACATCACAGACACCTTGTCCAGGGCTGCATGGATGTGTGATAAAACGCCTGCTGCCATGGGGCAGGTTGGGTCTCATCACTCTGTGAGGTACCAGCCAGAGCCTGATCCTACTGTTTGCAGGCAGAGAATTTTGTCTCAAAGGACCCTCTCGTCCCTGTCAAAAAAGGCACAGGAATACTTCTTCAGTTAGAATAAGTTGCCTGAGCTTGTGAAGAGGTCTGCTGCAGAGAAGGGGCATGGGTCACCCCTTCTGCAGTTCACAACCTTCAGCAAAGTCTTTCCTCTCTTGCTTTTCATAGAAACTGTGGGATGGATGCTCATGAGCCACATGCAGCATCTGAAAAGGGATTTTGCACAAGCTCCTCAGAGAAGGCGTGCAGCTGTACAACATCTCCTTCAGCCCCATGCCTCTCTTAATAGCTCTCTTACAAATGCTAACTTTGAGCCAGACTGTAGCATAGTTTCACAGGGGGCAGTGCCTGGAGGAAACAAACCCTTGGAGCACAGCCAGTGTTGATCCCAACTGTCTGGTTGAAAACCATCCCCACATTCTGAGAAGAATGAACTGCAATTTGCAGCTCCAAATTTAGCCAGAAACCCAGGGACACTGAACTGACAAGGCACAGGAGCAGGGTGTCCCTGCTATGCAGGCTGAAGCCACAGGTACCTCTGATACAGGCTCAGCTGCATCTCCTGAGTAGGAGGTGCCCATCTCTGATAGCTCAAGCCCTGCACATGGACAGGAGAGCTCCTACACAAAAACTGTCAGCATGAGTAGGAAAGGAGTTTGGGAGAGGCGACAACAGCTCCCTGGGCAGGAACTCTTCCACCTCAGCCTGTCACTTGCTTGCTCCCCTGTGATTTGTCCTTTTGTAAAGCAAAGGGCAGCCAGGTGGGATACCCCATGCCCCAGAACTGCTGCTCTGTGGGGAGAAGAGAGACTTAGCCATACTCAAAATATACTTTATTAGTCCTTTAGGAGGCTGCTAGAATTCTGAATGATGACTAATACTAGTTGGATCCTTTACAGTCTTAGGAACATTGTTTTATGAATGAGAATTAAAATTAGATACTTTGATATTTCTTTTGAATGATGACACACTTTATTTTATTTTTGTTTTTAATTAATCCTGCCCTTGGTTGTTTGGGGTTTGTTTTTGTGGGTTTTGTGAGTCAGGCAGCTCTGTCGTAGTGTCAGTATTTTCAGGCACTGCAGGTAAGTCTCATGTCAGGCAGCTCCACTTCCAAATATTCTTCTGTTTTTTTTTTTACTCTCCTCAAATGAAGTGCTGAGGAGGTGCGTAATCAAGTGTCAGCTGCATATAATTTACTCTGAGAGATCAGTTCAAGTCATTAAAGAATAAAAACTTGTACAGATTTCTGCTGAGAGGGCAGAAATATAAAATAATTGCCAAGCCCTGTCTCTTACACTGTGGTGTGAGATTCATTCCGTTAATTTACAGGTAAAACCTGGAGGCTGATTTAGCTGTCCCCAGCTCATGTGTCTTTGAGCAAGCTCCCAGTTATTTCCACTTGCAATGGCACCCATGGTAAAGTAATGATTAGTAAAGTAAAGCCATGGTAAAATGATTCCCAAAGATTTCACTTGAGATGGCAAAAGTGCTTTCCCTCCCTGACAGAAACCATCTTGAACCATCCACATCTGTAACTCCCACCTCTAGAATCCCTGCTGCAACATGTCCCCAGAGCCACAGTGGACAGATACTCAGGAACTGCTGCCCAAACGTATTCCTGCCACCAGTGCCTCTGCATGTCCCTTTGGCTCACACTGATCTTCAGCTCTCCTGGCATACAACCCTGTGTATTTACAGAATTCAAGCACACTTCCTCCAGTCTGCCTTTTCCTAGGCTAAACATCTACTGCTGGATTTTCTTCCTGTTAAGGTCTCCTGACCAACTATCTAATACAAAGCCATTAATTTCTATTAAAATGCAACATCTATAGCATCAACTATGAGAACTCATTGGAAAAAAAAACCATAGAACATACAAATGTGACAGAGTTAAGGGAAAAGAAGGAAGCAATATCTCCGCAATGTTTCATTCTGAAATGAACAGCAGAAACCTTCTCTGCAGACTGCTGGTAACAAAATACCCTGTCTGTTTTTATGGCTTGAAGTATGCTGATCTGTGTCATTTTTACAGTGAAAACTCAGCAGAGGTGCCATCTACTCAGCAGATTCAGAGGTCCTCTTCAGATACATCTACCAAAACAGATGCTTACCAATAATATATCCAAATTCAGCAACACCACTAAGATTGAAAAAAAACACCAAAAACCAAAACCAAAAAAACAAACACAAAACAGCCAAAACTCCTGTGAGAACAAGTTCTTAAAAAAATTTCCAGGTGCTGCCAGTTCCACACGAGTTGGGATGCCCATAATATTAAGTGTATTTTAGCTGAGAATTGACAGGGCTGGTGTTCAAAACTCTGGGGTTATATTTGTCACAGTGCCACTCACCTGCTCACATGCGTGGACCTGGGCAGAATATGCCCTGCCCTCATAACTTTTAATGTGTTGACTGAAGAATGTAACAAGGACACTGCTGGAGATGTGCTGATCCGGTAGGGCTGGACCCTCAGGACAGCCACATCGCATAGGGCTGGCCATGGGTTGCACAGCCATGATGGCTGAGGTGCAAGCTGGGAGGATCTACAGGGGCAGGTAGTGATAGGCTAGGGTGAATGTCTTTATGCTGACAGAGGGGAGATTTAGATTAGACATTAGGCAGAAGTTCTTCCCTGTGAGGGTGCTGAGGCCCTGGCACAGGTTGCCCAGAGAAACTGTGGCTGCCCCATCCCTGGCAGTGTTCAAGGCCAGGCTGGACAGGGCTTGGAGCAACCTGGTCTAGTGGGAGGTGTCCCTGCCCATGGCAGGGGGTTGGAAATGGGTGAGCTTTAAGGTTCTTTCCAATCCAAACCAGTCTGTGATTCTGTGTTTCTGTGAGAATACTCTCTTCAGTCACTACCCCTAGCTGAATGAGCAAAAGGCAGCTGCAGCATTGAGACATCAATTCTATGAAACAACGGAACTCAGAAAGACAGAGGAAAAAAAAAAAAAGAGCAACAGCCATGCCCACAGACAGGGATCCCCTACAGAACCTACCTGAGAAGGGTCAGGATACCCTCTGATGGTGAGTCCCTCACTGTTGTCAAATGGGGGACATGCATGTGGGGCAAAAGCAAACCCTACACATTATTTTGCCAAACACCCGCATGTGGGCCTGTGCCTCTCAGAAAGAGCCCTACTGAAAGACAAGGCACAGACATTTCTCTTCCACAGGCATGTAAGCCGTTGCTGGTGGAATGAGCTGAGAGGCACATGCAGCCATGGGGAGCATGGGAAGGTACAAGTACCTGAAGCAGACAGGAGCATGCAGCCACAGCAGCTCTTCCTGCCATGGGATATACTGAGCTGGCTGCTACGGAGCAGCTATATAAAGCAGAACATGTTTTTTTCCCCCCGTGGCAAAGAAAAGTCTACATGCACGGAATAACCAATAAAATCAGAAGTCACCTGTTAAAAACCTATATTTCACCTTAAAAACTCTGTCAAGAGAAGTGGATAAAAAGTGCAGCTGCAGTACTTTAGCTGTACTCTGATGGCTTTTGCTCTGCATTATTGCTAGTATGCATCGTGTTGTAGCACATAAAGCTAAGATCAAGAATACATTGTACTAGATGCCACACTTTCCCGTGCACAAGTGTCCCTGCCTCAAACTGCTCATTGATTTAATCAGCAGAACAACAGCTGTATTTGACAGACACATAAAACATAGGAAATGAAGACATTTGCTCAGGATCAGGGTTGGAGTCGAGTGTGGAATGGCATGTCAATGTTCTTCATCCAAAGTGGTGCTAAGATACCTGGTCTGCTCTCATCTCTCCTCCTGTGAGACAGATGGGCAGGACCTGGCCTGACAAAAGAGCAGAAGGACTCTTTCCATGGAGGACAGCGTGGGTGGCTGCACCTCTGCAAAACTTCTGTTGCCTGAAAGCAGGAGATCAAAGCCTTTAGAAATGCTGCTAATTATAAACATGGACTCAGAAGTATTGATTGATGGCTTGGCTTCGCAAGCAAAGAGAAGGGGTTTACCGACACTACAAGCGTGATGAGGACTAAAAGGGCAATGTGGGATAGGCAAATCCAGTTGGAAAAAAGGCTGCTTGGCCATTCAGTATGTTTCCAAACATGACTGTCATCTCCTGGGTCAATCTCTAGCGACCAGTGTCCTGAACCACCTGCATGCAGGGCTGGGTCTGTGGCTTCCAGTGCACTTTATCACCTGCTGTTTTGTCCCTTGCCTGTCGCTACAGGGCTTTGCAGGTGTGAGTAAACCCTTCGGGCCTGTGCAGTGGATTTTTTAGGTGAGGCACAGTGTGCGCAGAACTGGTCCCACCCTTTACACCTGAGGTTTATCTGCCAGGGTCTAGCGAGTTTGGATGGTGACAGCAAAGTCCTCAGGTCGTAGGTTTGGTTAGAGTGTCCTTCTCTTGGGTGGACAGCCTTACAAGGCTAGACGAGCTCCATCTGCCTGGGTGTGAAGTTAGAGTGTTCCTTCTCCTAGGATGGTTGCCCAAAGGCTAGTGAGCAGGATTGATTGAAGATGGCTTGGCTTTGCAAATGAAGATTTGGGAAGGGCTTTACCCACGCTCACGAAAATTCTGAACAAGACCGTCATCTCCTGGGTCAATCTTGAGTGACCAATGTTACAACAACACATCAGTAGGGTAAAACATCTAGGTGGGATTCTGACTTAGAGGCGTTCAATCATAAGCCCACAGATGGTAGCCCCTCTCCAATGGCTCCTCAGCCAAGCCCACGCACCAGGGGTCTGAACCTGCAGTTCCTCTTGTACTGAGCAGGATTACTATTGCAACAACACATCAATAGGGTAAAACTAACCTGTCTCACGACGGTCTAAATGAATACAGACCGTGAAAGCAGGGCCTTGCGATCCTTCTGGCTTTTTGTGTTTTAAGCAGGAGGTATCAGAAAAGTTACCACAGGGAAAACTGACTTAGAGCGGCTAAGCGTTCATAGCAACATTGCTTTTTGATCCTTCGGTGTCTGCTCTTCCTGTCATTGTGAGCCAGAATTCACCAAGCATTGGCTGGTTCAGTCAGAAGTATCCAGTGGAGAGAAACACCAAATGCCCTTCTCTGCCACCAGAGGCAAAGAGTGAGCCTTCTCAAACGCAGAGGTAGAAGCCCACCCAGGTTCCAGGTGCCTCTGCAGGAGTCTTCCATCCTTTCCAGGCACCTCAGTAAGAGCTGGGCAGTGCTAAAAGAGAAGCAGGAAGAGAAACATCTTGTGGTTAAAGCGTTCAAGAAAGGAGGTAGAAATATTTCACATTTCCTCTGTCTCTTGGGAAATTTCTCAGCTCTGTCCTGTAACACAGAGAAATCAGAAGTTAATGAAAGTTCTCGCCTGGCTTTCATGCAAATCTGGGATTTCTATGTGAAGATTCTGCATTTTGCTGTTCCTCAGGTCCTACTGACAATCCAGCTGCAGTTCAGTCCAGCAGCAGCTCACAAGCAGGTTGTCTCATAGATTACAACCCCTTGCTGTGTGTTTTCCTGCACCTCCCCCTGAAGAAGATGACAGGAAATCATAATCTGAGGTGGGAGACCAAATTTAACTGATTATTGTTTTACCCATCCTGGTAGTTCTGCTACTCTGCAGACAATCTGTAGACATGTCACACACAATTCAGTCCATACAGTGAGTGTCCAGCCACCCAAGGCAGCTAGTTAACTGGTAGCATGGGCCCAGCCACCACCACTCCAATCCCCAAGGATATTTCAGCAACCTCAGAGGTGCTCCAGCTGATGAAGTATATGCTGACTATTGCCAGTGCAACAGATGCCTGGAGCTGTACTTAATACAGGCTTACTAGCACTTGGCTTCAACATCAGCCACTGCAATTTGTCATTGAAAAGGTAAGAAAACGAAGAAAACACCAGCAGATGTATGTTCAGAGGAGATAAAATGAGGCAGTGAGCTTGGGCAAAGGGAGGTATGTACACATACACACACATGCATATACATGTATATATATATATATATATATATATATATATGCACGCACATGTGTGTGTGTCTACTGATCTCTAAATAAAAAGAAGGAGGAGAAGGAAGAGGAGATGTCCTGTAGTTCCTCATTAGGAGAACAAGAGCCTGAAATGCTGCTGCACGGTTATAGAAGGCCTGACCCATAGACACCACCCTTCATCAACACGCCCTGCCCCCTGGTTATTTTCCATTTTATCACATCATGATGATGAGACAAGAAACTCACTCTTTGTGAGATGTCTACTGATAAGTACAGAAAATTGCTCTCTCATGCCCTTGTTAAACTTAGCTACAGCCCTTGCTCTTCTGCTACCGGCCTGTGCAGACATGCTGGAAAAGACAACAGAAGAAACTGGAAAGTGAATGTAAGGAACTTTATTTTAAGCATTGCAACGCTTTCAGGACATCAATCTGCATTAGCAGTCTATTTGAATATTCATCCCAGCTTAAAAAACTGCTGCTATAGACAACACATGGTTCCAGCTGTACTAACTCAGATATGATTTCAAAAAACAGGTCATAAAGTTTGTTAAAAGATATTTTGAGCAGAATACTCACCCAAGAAAAGTAGGATCAGTCAGTGGTATCTGTCCTTTCCAGGAAGATTCATTGCCTGTATTTGTATTCTTGGATAAAAATTGCTTTCAAGTTTTTGGGTCCAACTGCAGTCCTTGCCAGACACCAAGTCAATATTCATGAAAGAGTTAGGAGAGCACCTTAACCTGGGTTAAGCGCTATAAGAATGGAAGAAATGGTATTACTCAAGAGCTGCAGATCATTATTTCACAGCAACAATGACAAATGCAAAAGTCGGCATATCTGTAGTGATAAGCAAAAAAGGTCAAAGCAGACTGAAGTATGACAAGCAGTTTGCTCTTGCCAGGTGAATACTACAATGCAGCTCTGCCCATCTTTTTTAGCTTTATACTTTATCTCTGTATTTTCCCCAATTCGGCAAGCACATACATTCTGTTTTCCATGCATGTTGCTTCTGCCTACAGATGCATCAACAGCCAGTCAGTCCTTGCTCTTCCAGTGGTAAAGGTCACCAAGAAAAATACCGAGGAAAGCCCAGAAACAAACGTGAGGATGCAAGGATGCATTTCTTCAAGAAGTGCTGCTATATGCAAAGTCAATGATGCTTACCAGAGAGACACAGCAATAAAAGCATATCTCCAGCAGCTCAAATGCAGGACTGCTGTTACAACAGGCAGTATCTGCCTATTCCTTGCATCTCCTGATGGAAAGGAAGGTTGGTGCTATACACGTGAACATACTCACTGGAGGTGGCCCTCCAGAAGCAGAAAGATGAATGGGACATGGCCCTTGCAGGTTCTCCTGCCTTGGGCTCCCCAACAGTAGCACTGTTGTGGTATGCACCATGCTTGCCCCATGCTTTTCCTGCAGCCACAACACTGCTGGTGACACTGAACACTGAGTGACCAAAAGCCCCCATAGACGTGTTGCATTCACACATATGCATCTTGTGCCTTGCTCTTCCTGAGCAGCTGTAAAACCGCGGAGGGGTTTGATTGCCGAGTGCCATTTCACAGCTGTCAAGCAGAGCACAAAGCGTAGCACCAGGAAGTTGAAACATTTTGTTTCCCTTTATGCTTCAGAGCACTCTCACAGAAGTGGCAGCCGCATTCAAGTACTAACTTGACAGAAACGTGTGAAAAATAGACTGTGTGCCAAATGCTATGCTGTTTTTGTTGTGCTACATGTCCAGGTAAAACCTCACTCATGAAGATCCTTTCTTCCTAGCTCTTGTTAAAGCTGTGCATCTAGGCTAAATCTCCCTTGGTTCCTGTTCTTTATGCATTTGAAATGCTTTATGGAACTAGTGGTGGGTGATCTGGCTCTGCATTAGAGAGGACTGCAACTTCTACTCTGCCCAGAGCTGCACTATATTCAACTGTCACAGCTGTATTTTGCAGTAGCAATGACCCCTAGCAAGCACCTTAAAGGGGGTTCTTCTAGAAGATGCTGCTGCACTACACAGAAATGATTGACTGTGCTTGTGTCCCTTTGTATAGATTTTATTTTATTACTTACTAGACAAATTACCACTGCTGTACAAGATGGAGGTGAGGGTGGGGTCATTCTGCTTGCTCTAGGCTTTACCAGAATTGGATATTAATAACCTGAGATTTGGTGAGGGCTAAATATAAGCTTTATGCCTAACTAAAGAACATTTATTAAAGAGCACACTATATATTAGCCTTATTAGCTATATGCTAACATATGCTAACTAGAGATATTGTTTTTGAGAGGATGATCACTGCTACCTCCTTTCAAGTCTTTAAACTTTCAAAGAAGTTAATTTTTATGTGAATTAAAAAAAAATCCAAAAAAAAAACCCAAAACAACAACAACAAAAACAAACAAACAAACAAACAAAAAAACAAAAACAAAAACAAAACCAAGAAAAATTGAAACATCTGTTGAAGAAAACAGCCAAGTCAATCTTTGGGAGATCTTCAAAAGGCTGCAGGGAGCTATTGGGAAATACCTGCTCCTAAGCAGAAGCCAAAGAACAAAGGCTATGAAGTTTAGAAAAGCCATCACAAATGTCAGGCCACCTTCCCCTAGGTCCGTACACAACTGCCAGCTCCATCCTTCCCCTCACAGCATTCATGAGGACTTCCCCAAAATGGTAATGGAGGCTTATCACCCTTCTCAGAGTTCAGTGGGTAGGACATAGAGGTGACCTGTCCGCCACCTTCTGAAGCTCCAGAGTACCCAGTACATGCAGTTACAGGGCAAGACATCAATGGTTGGAATTTATGATCTCAGAGTTCTTTTCCAACCTAGTTGGTTCTATGATTCTATGATTTTATGATCATTATTGGTCTCAACATTTGTTCATGGTCTGAGCACAAAAGCAGGACTTGGCTCCCTGCACCACAGCTCTCTGGAGGATACATTGAATGATTGCATCCCTTTAATGCAGATGCAGCATTTCACATGAAGACAGTAATAAGGCTTTTCCAATTGAAGGAATAAGATTTGGACACACACAGCTTCTCTTTGGCAGTGGGCAAACAATTGTTGAATGGGGCAAATGTCAAGAGCCATAAAGCAATACACTGTCTTACAAAAAAGAGTAGCAAAATGCCACAAACTTTAGACTATTCTCAATAATATTTTGCAGAATCTATGCAAGTATTATAAGCAGGTTACCAATCTCAAAAATTTAAAGAAATTCTAGAGAAAGTGCTTGTTGACTGCTCTTACTAAATTTGAGTGGTCAGTAGTGTAAGGGGTTTAATGTGGGGGATGTTTCTTTGCCAGGGCCTCTTGCAGTCCTGAGGAAGGACTGACCAAGGCAAGGCACATGCAGTAATAAAGTTCAGAATCAATTACTTCAAAGTGGCATTGTTTGAAGGCTAGCTTAGGTTAATAATTTTCTTGCATGCTTGTTTGTTCTGGATTGTGGAGGCAGTGGAGCTTTACTTTGGTGTCACTAAATCACAGAATCTGCCAGTTCAGCCTTTGGCAACTGTTCATGGCTAGTTTCAAAATATTAAAACACATGCTCTCCTTTTTGCCACATCTTCTGCATGCACACACTTCCCATCTTAATGACATTTTTACGTGAATTGTTTTCTTTTTTTTTTTTTTTTTTTTTGTTGGAGTCCAAAGATGACACGTGGTTGAGGGTGACAGGGGATAAACACATGAGACAGGAATCACACAGAAAATACACACAACACAGCACAGAATTACTGAGGAGCTGAGCTACATTTTTGGAGAAAACCCTAAACCAAATTTCCAGCTGAATTTCTGGAAGACAACAAAGAACAAACATACCACTCAGCTGTTGCCCTCTTAATTCTCCTGCTCAGCTAAAGGGAACTGAAGGAGACAGAAGTGCCAACAAGAATGGCCAGCAAGGACCAGAACCCTTGTGCTGCATTCACACAAACAGCTGTCCTAGCAAATACTGCATCTCTCCCCAATCCCAGATGCAGAGGAACAAAGAAAATAGGTATTTCTTTTTTAACTGCATCAACTAGCCAGAAAAGGAATGTATGAAAGAGGTTATCTCTCATGGTAGTTAGTAAAGTAGTTTGGTGTAAGAGAGAGGACTTGATGGACCATTTTGATTTAACAGACAGAAAGGTGGCAGCCCTGATGGGAACCAATCAGGGAGAGGCGGGAGCTGGTTGCCAGCACCATGTTGTCCCAGTTGCATTACAGTAGGCCTGCTGCACAAAAGCGTAGCTGGCTCCAGGGTTGCTGGCAATTAATTAAAGGAGCTCATGAAGTGGTGATCAAGCTCTACCTCCCTTGCCTGACACCCTTTCATCCAAGCCAATTCCCAAGGTATTAAAACTAGCTCTCAGATTACTATTTAAGGCTTTGTTCTTACTGAACCATCAGTAGTTTTCCAATGCCAAAGTACAATTTGGGGGATACTAACACCATTTCTACACTGTTTGTGTAATTGGCTTGGACAAAAGGGTGTCAGGCAAGGGAGGTAAGGGTCCTGACGCAAGAGGACACTTTATCTTTTTATAATGCAGCAGTATTTGCTGAAGTGAATTAAGAGTTGGTCTACACTGTTTGCTGAAAAGTGGCAGACTGGGGCTCATGGAACAGGTTTATCTCCAGTGCCTTGACCCATGGGCCCACAGGGGCTATGGCAGCATTGGCCACAAAGAGCCTCTGATGTGGATTTGCATCTCTGAGTGCTACTGTAATGAATGGACACCGAATCCTCTTTGGGCAAAGGATCTGTTGAAGTGAGAGAGAAAGTTCTGCAGTTATGAACGCAAAGCATATGCACTTCATTTCTTTCTGCCAGTGACTGAGAGCGCATGGAAGATATGGGTCATTTTTTGAGCATGATTTAACTGACTGCAGCTGTACATTTTCATTCAGATCCTTGCTCTTGCTTCAGTTGCAAACCAGCGACAAAACCCCATCTATAAATCTGCTGCAAACATATCTGACAGTAACAGCTCACAGGCATTTTGCACATAGCAAGGGTTTCAGCTGCATTGAGTCACGTCTCATGCAGCTCAATATCCAAAACAAATACATTTGAAATATACAGTCACCCATGTCCAGTCACAAAGGGGAAAGAAGAAAGAAGAAGGAAAGAAGACAAGGCAAGCCAAGGCAAGGCAAGAAAAAAAAAAAGGAACATTTGAATTACTACAATAGATGGCTGAAGTGGAGAGTTTTAAAGATTTTTTTCAAAGGAAAGCATAATCTTACTAAGCCTGTGTCATCCACATTAAAGCCAGCCATCACTGGGATCATACCTCGTATGGTCCGTGGCCAGGGGCACATTTGGGAAGGAGCAAATTATGCTTGTGCTGGGCCATCCAGGATGGCTGCATCATGCACTGTGCTGCGGGTAAGGGCTGGAGTCCTTGTGCCCATACAAAAATGTCAAAGAAAAAAGTTAACAGCCTCGAAATTTTGGCTGTTCAGGGGATGATTATTGGGAATCAAGAATGAAGGCTTCCTTGCAGAGTGGCACTCATCCACCCAGCAGCAGCTGAGGAACAGGGGCTGCTGTTTCATAGAAACATAGAATCACATAATAGTTTGGGTTGGAAGGAGCCTTAAGGATCAACCAGTTCCAACCCCTTGCCATGGGCAGGGACACCTTCCACTAGACCAGGTTGCTCCAAGCCCCATCCAACTGGCCTTCAACACTGCCAGGGATGGGGCAGCCACAGCTTCTCTGGGAAACCTGTGCCAGGGCCTCAGCACCCTCACAGGGAAGAACTTCTGCCTAAGATCTCATCTCAATCTCCCCTCTGTCAGGTTAAAGCCATTCTCCCTTGTCCTGTCCCTGCAGGCCCTTGTCCAAAGCCCCTCTCCAGGTTTCCTGTAGCCCCTTTAGGCACTGGAGCTGCTCTAAGGTCTCCCTGGATCCTTCTCTTCTCCAGGCTGAACCAGCCCAGCTCTCTCAGCCTGTCTCCAGAGCAGAGCTGCTTCAGCCCTCACCTCATCTCCATGGACTCCTCTAGACTCACTCCAACAGCTCCACGTCCCTCGCGTGTTGTTGCCCCAGAGCTGGACACAGGACTGCAGGGGGCTCTCCCCAGAGCACAGCAGAGGGGCAGAATCCCTTCCCTCAACCTGCTGCTCACACTCAGACAATGCAACCCAGCACACAGAGGGGTTCTTGGCTCAAACTCACACTGAAGCTTGAGGTCATGGGGAGCATCTCATCACCCAACACTCCCAAGTCCTTCTCCTCAGGGCTGCTCCTAATCCAGTCTCCCTCAAACTGTAGCTGTGCTTAGACCCTGCACAGACCTGTTTGCATGGACTGTGTGTGACAAGTTGGCCATAGCTCTGCAGAGCTGGTATCTCCTGTTAGACAGTGCAAAGGGGACCAGCAGGGCACAAGTGACAATGGTTTATCTCAGACGAAGCCACTGTGGCAGAATGCTCTGGGCTTGGTGAGGAATCTCCATCTGGGACTGCTCAGGCTGTCAGTCCTTTGGGGAGGAAACTGGGCAACATCAAAGCTTCTCCCATTACTCTGTACATGGCTAGAAAGGATTTTTTGTCTTGCATTGCACATGTAAAAAGACTCAACCACACCACTGGGCTCATGTAAGTAGCAAGCCTGTACAGCTGTGTGCTACCCCTGGTGTTTTTTACCTCTTTTATTTTTTTTCCGTTTCTCCCTCTTGTAGTTAATATTTGGTGATGCCACAGCTCCTCCTACACCTCCTGACTGGGGCTAGCCCAGGAATAAACTGCAGCTGCAAGGTCACAGTATGAAACTCTGCCAGTAAAAAAGTCTCTTCTGCTGCAGCAGCAAAGGTAGCACAGTGGGACTGCATTCCTGTGCAGGACTTTTGAATCCATGCTAGTGTAAGTTAGCACATATTACATTTTTAACTGTGGTTTCATTTCCTTAAACAAGAGTAGCTTTCACATACCTGCTTTTTAGGATTTTTTCTTAAGAAAATCATTGTTATCCTGCCTGAGAGTGTTTGTTATTGATAGCTCAAGCAGGCATCATGTGTTCCCGGCATCCTTGGAAGCCCCACAGTTCTTCAGACTTTCAGCTTCCTTTTCCACCTATTTTTAAACTGGCTGGCTTACATTCAGAGGAAGAACTCAGCAGGAATTTCAACAAACATTTATCAACACAAAATATCTTCCCATCTGCCTGCACGCTGCTGTTGGGCTGTGCATGCCATGGTTGGTAGCATAGACACACCAAGGAGGGTCTGGTTTTCTCCCCTTCTGTGCTTTCTGGGGATACTTTGATCAGGACAAAGCAAGAGTGAAGTCTGACACTTTTCTCATGGAGATGCTATCTCCTTATTTAGCCATTGTTTTGGTCATACAAGCAGCTGATTTAGGATAAAAATACCTAGTTTTACCAGAGGACAGGGCTAATTACTTGACCTTTTCCAACCTGCAGCCCATAAACTGTACTAGCAAAACTAAACCACTGATATGGGGCAGAAACTACCAAAAGGAGTTCCTTTTGAAGAAGGAGACACTCTTTAATTCCATCTTGCTGCAGAAGGAAGTGTTCATCCACAGATGGGCAGAACACAGCAGCTGACTGATGTAGTCCTGCCTGCCCTCCCCGTGGACAGGTATGAATGATGTTACTGCTCCCATGCGTGCATCACAATTTGCATGGCAATGGATGGCCAGATATGTTGTGAATCATTTTCTGGCGAGAGTGGATCTACAACTGCAGAAGGTTCCACTGGGGTTACAAGGACAGCATGGGTTATTCTCAGGTGAACTGGGGATGGATGCTCTGCACCAAAACTGTGCTGCTGCAGCTTCCCTTGCAGATGCCCTTGCATTGCAGCACATGGTTGCACAGTCTCTCCCTGAAAAGAGGTATAAGCTACCTTGTAAATAATGACAGGCAGGAGAATGCTGTAAGCAATTTTTGGAGCAGCTTATTTGCTAGAACCCGCGACTTTCGTAATAGCAACCCACCACTGTGCCAGTATTCTCACTGAGCAGCAGGCAGCACAGCCTGCAGACATCTCTACACATGAAAGCTGCCTCAGGATACAGCAATGTTTAGAAATAAAGCTGAATAGCTGCATAAAATTGATGCCCAATTCCCTTCTCAGTCCCTTCTAAACAGCAACTGATGCTGCTTCCTGAAAAATGCATTCAGGCAGGCCATTTTATTTCACAAATCAGGAGCCTAGAAAACTCAGATGTTCTGAATTGCCATGCAAAACTCTTTTTGTGTGTGTGAAATAACTGAAGCTTCAGGCAGTGTCATGGTAAACTGGCAAGAACACTGCAATATAACAGTTCAGAAGATGGCCAGCAGACAGATGAACGGGATCTGCCTGCTAGCTGTTCAGGATTACATGAGGAGAAGGAAAATGAGAACTGGCCTCATAAAGCTGTGCTCTTCCCTGATGTCACACCAGCTGATTGAATGAGGCAGAGAAAAACTTAATTCACTGCTGAGAGCTGAGGCAGACATAAGCTGTAAACATGTGGATGCAACAGTGATTAGACTTGAAATTCAAGACAGTTTTGCTTTTGTCTGTCTGAGACCACAGCTCTCATCTCAACTTTATTTAAGCAGATTGCTAAACAAACTCCCCCTTTTAGCTACTTAAAATCTACAGCTTAATTGCAGTTCAGCTGTATCTGCCAACTCCACTGAGAAGCAGTGCAAAGTTTTGTCCACAAGAACTTCTTACATCGCTTCGCAGTAGCAAGTAGAAAAGACGTTTTTAATATCTAGACTGTGTGCTGATTGAGAGCAATCAGTCATCAAGAAGCCAGTATTTAAACACATGCCTCACAATGACATAATCACAGATAAGAAATCTGCCATTATAGAAAGACAGCATTCTTAGCACAGCTTCTCCCTGGTAAGAACACCATGTCCTGTGCTGCTGCACTTTCAGTTTAAAAGATGATGGGAATAGAGCTCACTGCAATTACTTCATGGACATAGCAAGCACAAATACAGGCTGAGAGAACAATAATAGCAGTTCTTTCAAGTTAGTATTTAATCATCTATCTATAATATCATTGATATTTCTATATCATATATCAATCTCTTAATCATATATCTATAATATCTATTGGGCTAAAGAGGAGCTCTTTCCACAGCCTCCCATAGTGACTGCTGGAGATGTGGCACACATTCGATGTATTAATAGATCCAAACAGCCTGAAAGCAGAAAACTAAAGTAAGGTGGGAGCAAACAGTCATAAGTAACAAGACTCCTCTGATCAGATAATCTTTGTTTGCGTAGGGACTCACTTTCACCAGAAAAAATACCTCCTTTAGGAGCTACGAATTAATGCACTTTTGATTGTGAACCTGTCATTCAGAGGAGAAATGGACAAGTCATTTCAGCACTGCTTAGCAGATCTTGGCTAAACTCTGTAGAAATTTATTCACAGCCTGTTAACTAGTAAAGTCTGTGATTGCTACCTTCTGCTGTGACCTCACCTGGGGATTTAACTCAGTCTGAGTCATGACTTTGGACATTAACTAGCACCAAGTTCAAACTGCATCACATCTTACAGATTGGTTTTGTATAAATTTGGCAAACACCCACTGGAGTCTAAGGCACAGCAGCTCACACTCCCCGTCACCACCATCCTCATATGGCATGTTCAAAGCAGAAGGTGCACCTCTACCATTTCAAAGATTTAATAGATTAAGAAATGTATTTTCTAATTGAACTTAAAAGAAACACCCTGTTTTAAGTTGCTGTCAGATTTAGCATTGGTACCCACAGACCCACAGCAGTGCCAAGTGGGTTTGGGTAAATGCTAGGTCACATCCATGCACTCAACTCAGGTGCAGATGCCTAGAAAGAGAGGGAAGGGCAGACCACTGTGGCAGCAGTCACTAAAAATACAGTCCTGGTGAATGCCAGCATGTGGATGTGAGCAGGTATGCACTGTGCTCCTCCACAAGTGTGGGCACTTCCAGAGGAGCCATGAGGCAGGTATCTTTCTTCCACCTCTGCACCTCATCACTCCAGTTTTTTATTTGCTGCATTTACATTGCATCCTTGCAGTTGTGGCTAAATGACAGCAACCAGACAGCTCTTTGCAAGCCCTCGAAGCCTGTACTTTCTTGCCATAGCCTCGTGCTTTTTATCCTGTGATCAGACATGGTCAGCCCAGCCACAGACAGGTAACAAAACCCATCCTGCACCCTCAGTGGAGGCAGGCAGGGCTCAGAGCTGCTCAAAGCAGCAGAGCAGCTCTTGTGCCACAGGGTCTGGCTGCAGAAGAGGCACAAGGAGCCCAACACTGGAAAACAGAGGCTGCACAGTCAGTATTTGATGCTATGCCTGCTCCTCTGACAGTATTAGCTATGATCATTTAAGCTTAGGATAATAGGTTATGAATTCTACACTGAAGAAAAACCATGGCTCACTACTCTAACTGAAATTTAGTCTCTTTTCCTAATTTAACTGATTTTTACAAGGCTCTCAATAGGTTAGCCATGGTCACCTGACACATTTTTGATCACTCAGAGGCGGTAAATGGTCATAAAAATCTCCAAGTTAAAACACACTTTGAAATACGGTTTAGATATACTGTATCTAAGATAGATACACTGCAGACTGCCTAATTAAGTTGTAAGCAAATTCTTTGCTTCTGAATCCTTCTATTTGTGCATCTGTACATAAATGCAACTTCTGATTACATCTCCTTACTTTCACAACACAATAGTGTCTGCCATGTAGTGAAAAACCTGAAAAGGCATCATGGTCACAATTCCAGTTTACTGCTGCAAAGCATATTTATCTTGTCACAACAGCAACTGATTTCTACCATGCATCTACTTCTGTCCTTGTGTCATGAAATACAATTCTGGAGGCAGCAAAAAAATCAAAACCTGTGGCATTCCATAAATTGTTTCTGAAGGTCTTGTCACAAATCACTTAGCATTGACTGGGCTGGCTCTGAGAGTTATCTTGAACCAAATGACAAAAATAAGCACAAGACTCACAGGGGCATGATTAAGAAGCTTTTGGCCCTAGAAACAACTATTTACTGGCCAAAACTCTCTGTAATCAAAGCAATTAATTGCAAAGATTTGTCCTTAGCCACAACTAAAATTATCTTTTAGTTTCTGGGCAGCCTTGGCTGATAATACTCAGTAACTACGGAGATGGGGAACATCATTGTGGTGTCATCGAGTTCAATGCAGATCAGAGAAAGAAAAGGAGCGGCTTAAGGCTGGAATTTGCAAAAAACCCTCAGAGTGCATGAGGAACAACTCATGTCCACATTTGTACAAACACAATTATTTAGGAAAACAGAATGATTTGTTTTTTAAGCTGCAGCATTTTACATAAGTACAGCATCTTGTTTGGCATATACAAATACTTGTATTCAAACCAGTGTTTATCTGTGCTCAAGGGAAAAAGGCATCAGCACAGAAAAAATGTACAGTTCCCACTTGCAAAAACCAAACCAGTTTAAAATTACAGATTAATTTAGGTTGAAAGAGACCCTTGGAGGTCTTATGGTCCAACTTCCTGCTCCCAAGGCAAGCCCAGCTAAATCAGGGGTTTGTCCAGGCAATTTGCCCCACATGGGCAAAATCCCAGCATATTCTCCTGAACCTCTAAGGCCAGTCAACACAGCCTGCTACTGCTGCTGGCTTTGAACGCTGGGCTCACTGACAAGACATGCAGCTAGAATCAATGGATGTGGCTGCTACAGCCCCACTGCCAAAGCTCCTTGGGGAACCCAGACCAAAACATGCAAGAGCTCCTCAGAGAGGCTTTTTTATATAAGCCAAGGTATGTTTCATAACTTTTACTTGGTTTTAGCAGACCATTTTAGGCTTAGACCAGGAACTGAACTCCACTCCTGCAATTATTTGAGCTACTTCAGGGAACAATAAGAGCAATAAGAATACAGCATGATGCATCTACAGCTGAGCCCGGTTTATTTTTTAGTATCTGAGGTCATCAGAAAAGTTTTTTCTGCATGTTTATGGTCCAAGCTGACCCCAAAGAAGACACAAATTGGTTTTTCCACTCTCTCAACATTTCCAAGTGAAATGTATCAAACTAATTGAAAGTCATTTGTTCATTTGTTAAAAATACCTATTTGCACTTCTTCCTGATGAATTTACAGGTCAAGATCCCCTCACACTGTGCTCAGCTATGCAAGCCCTTGCTTTCATTAGGCTATTACTTTGCTTCAAGGAAATAACTACCATTCTAAACCAAACCTTTCCATGCACCTGTCCTGACATGACATTTTTATCCTTTCACTATGGGCAACTAGTTTTGTTCAGGGCACTTTCCTGTTCCTATTGCTCCATTCACTTCACCTGCATGATATTTATAGCATTGCTCTCCAAAATTGTAATGGCTTCCAATTTACAGTATCATTATCACCAGATTTCATTATTTCACTCCTTTTTTTTCTCTTTTTTTTTTTTCTTTGTTTTGTTTTGGGGTTTTTTTCTTGGGTTTTTTTTTTTTGGTGCCAAGATCATTTTGTGGCAAGATCATAGAATCATAGAATCATAGAATAGTTAGGGTTGGAAAGGACATTAAGATCATCTAGTTCCAAGCCCCCTGCCATGGGCAGGGACACCTCACACTAAATCATCTCACCCAAGGCCTTGTCCAACCTGGTCTTGAACACCGCCAGGGATGGAGCATTCACAACCTCCCTGGGCAACCCATTCCAGTGCCTCACCACCCTAATAGGAAAGAATTTCCTCCTTATATCCAATCTAAATTTCCCCTGCTTAAGATTTAACCTGTTACCCCTTGTCCTATCACTACAGTCTCTAATGAAGAGTCCCTCTCCAGCATCCCTATAGGCCCCCTTCAGATACTGGAAGGCTGCTATGAGGTCTCCACGCAGCCTTCTCTTCTCCAGGCTGAACAGCCCCAACTTCCTCAGCCTGTCTTCATACTGCAGGTGCTCCAGTCCCCTGATCATCCTCGTGGCCCTTCTCTGGACTTGTTCCAACAGTTCCATGTCCTTTTTATGTTGAGGACACCAGAACTGCACACAATACTCCAGGTGAGGCCTCACAAGAGCAGAGTAGAGGGGCAGGATCACCTCCTTCGACCTGCTGGTCACGCTCCTTTTGATGGAGCCCAGGATATGGCTGTCTTTCCAGGCTGCAAGCACACGCTGCCTGCGCATGTTCATTTTCTCATCAACCAACGCCCCCAAGTCCTCGTCCACAGGGCTGCTCTGAATCTCTTCTCTGCCCAGCCTGTAGCTGTGCCTGGGATTGCTCCCACCCAGGTGTAGGACCTTGCACTTGGCATGGTTAAACTTCATGAGGTTGGCATCAGCCCACCTCACAAGCGTGTCAAGATCATTAATGAAAGTATTACATAACAGCGCTTGCAAAACCAGTGTCAGTGGTAAGTCTTCAACTCGGTAGTTTCTTCCACACAAAGCATTGTCTTCTCTTTTGTGCCCTCTTCCTTTCCATTTTACAAGTTTACAGTTTGTTGTATATTTATTATGTCTGATTTTCAATGTATTATGATAGCCAGCATTTTATTCAAGCCAGAACAGGTTAAATCAACTGCACATCTTTTACTTAGAACAAAGCTGTCAAGATTGACACAGTCTGTCTTAGGGAACAAACATGCTGCTTGCGTAATTTTTCATTGAATTCCATGTCCTGCTACTTTATTTCCTAGGGTCTGGCACACTACCAGAACAGTGTGCCTGCAGTTGCTTGGAAAGAGGGACAGGCAGAAGTTTTTTTCCAGCCAAAAAGCATCACTTTTCGTTTCACATCTGTCTCAGCACTGTGGACTACTGGTCCTGCAGTTTCAAGCGCTGAAAGTCCTTCACAGTCCTGGAAGGCAGAGCAGCATGACTCCAGGGTTTTCTGATTCTGTAATCTTTGAGTTTAACTTTCAGCTTCAGTATGAAGATCTTTATATACCTTCTGGGTATGTGCAAGGTCACAAGCCTTACAATTCTAGAAACACCATTAGAAAGTGGCAGTTTCTGGGAATTTCAGCTTTTGTGGTTGAGATTTTCTTCTTTAGCACAAGTCCAAACTGTTTGATGGTCCTTTCCCTTCCTCATAAGCAGAAATACTATTTGATTCTTTTTTTATTATCTATCTATCTGTCTACCTATTTATTTAACCAGGCTTTACTAGCACTGCAAGACCAAGATCAGCTTGGTCTGCAGAAGACCCACATGAAATCACATTCTCACCTTTCCATCACCTTCACTCCCAGAGGAAGACAAAGAGGCATCAGCTTCAAAGCTTTTACCAGCATCACAAATAATTCATTCATGATAATACACTTTGGGCTCTAAAAATCTACAGAATGCAAAATAATTTCCTATCAAGTCAGCTAGGCCTGACATTAAAACAGTAAGAAATAAAACAGAGGGGTGGGAGACAGCAGGAATTTCTTCAGAAAGCTGAAAAAAACCCATGAGAGTATCCTGGCTGACAGGTCCCTGGGTTTATTAGACTATTGAAACATATGACAGAACAATTAATTAAAGAGCATGTTCAAGCTTGATGTAACTTTCCACATCTGTACTAGGTGTCCTTTTTTGGGAAACTAGACTCAGCTGAGAGTTTCATAAATTGTATTAAAATTAATATAGCTCTGTCATATGAAGAACCAACAAATACTGTAAAAGCATAATGAAATTCTTAGTTTGTGCACAGCCTGTAACTCAGCTGTAACAGACGTACAAAGCAGCTAATATTGGAATCCAGCTGTATGTGACTACTTGCTTGTCAGATCAATTTTCCCCCTGCAGACTGTATAAGCAAGGCAGACAATGGCAGATAAGAGTTTCTGTTACTAAAAAACCTTACTAATTCCTGCTGCAGTCTTGCCACCTGATACATAAACATGTTGTTCTACACACCCTACTTGCACAGGAAGGACATACAACTCTTTGAAACCTGCCAGATGTTACGGGTGGGAAGTTCTGCCGCAAATAAGGGCACTCGAAGTCAAAGACGCTTGGGTTTCTGACAGGTGAGCATTTGCCTCATTTTGAATAATGAATTTGAGAAAGGCAGAAGGCACCTCATGCATTAAAGGAAATTACATATTTTGAGCCCCACTTTGCATGTTAAGCCTTAGAAATAAAAGGCTGGCTGACAGTGCCAAGTATGCAGGCACACACTGGCTCTGATGCCATGGTGATCAATTAATTTTTTCAGGTATATAAGACCAAAGGATGTGCTTATCATAGCCCAGACTCTTCAGCATCCTTGGTAACCAGTGGAAACCAGATGCTCTGTAAAGCAACATTTCAGTTTTACACAGCAAAAGGGCAAGCTGGGAAGAAGGAGAAGAAAAAGAAAAATCTTCAAAAGATAACCAGCTTTTTCATAATGCTTAGAAACTCTGCTCACCAACTGCAGACCTGTCAGTTGTCTTAGAAACAACAGGACAAGAGTTGAATCTGCAGAACACCCCCAGAGATGGTTGATAAAAGTTTGTTAGTTCAAAGGAAGACTTTCAGTTGCTGTTTTCATCTCAACCTTTCTTTCTAGCACATATTAAACCCTGATGCCTACTGGATTATTTGGACAAAACCAAGGAGAAAAAGCCAGATAGTTATTTTACCTTTGAAGACCTCCCATTCTCTGCAGTCCTCCAGGCAGATCTCTGACATTCCTCTCCCCTCCACCTCCAGGTACTTCAGCAATGGCAAACAGAACTAACACCAGCAACCTTCCTTCAGAGATTTTAGATGAAAAATAAACCTACAAGAAGTCTTAAAAAAAAAAAAAAAGTATACAACACAAAAAGAGGAGCACAAATCCACATGTTTTCAACATGTTCTTTCATAAGTGGCCTCAGGAGGACAAAACTAGGAGGACAGCAGCAACACGCCTGGAAAAAGAAATTTTGGCAGATTGGTAATCTGTATCTTGTCCACGCTGGGAGAAAGCTGCACCACAACAGAAAACATTGCCAGAAGCTGTCTCATGTCTCCCAGTGGAAACGGAGGCAGTGCTGGTGACCCTCCATAGTGCCAGGTTTTACCGCTGATATAATGAAGCTTCACCCCTTGCTCTTGCATGCCCCAGGGGTAAAGAATCTTGAGGTGCTTTTAAGCAGAACCACTCTCAGTCAGGCTGCAACATCACAAAGATACCACAGTTAGGGCTGCTGCCCATCCCAGGATGCCCTGTACTAAGCTTGCAAACCCTACATCTCTCATCCCATGTACACAGGGTTGCAAACCATACATTTCTCATTCTATGTACAACTGGGATTTACCATCTCAGCTGAGGGAACTGGGGGATTTAGTCTGGAGAAGAGAAGGCTCAGGGAGGACCTTATCTCTCCCTACAAATATAGGAAAGGTGGATGGAGCCAGGAGGTGGCTGGTCTCTTCTCCCAAGTAACAAGTGATAGGACAAGAGGCAATGGCCCCAAACCGCCCCAGGGAAGGTTTAGATTGGAAATTAGGCACAATTTCTTCCCTAAAAGGGTGACCAGGCATTGGATAGGCTGCCCGGGGCAGTGGTGTTGTCACTGTCCCTGAAAGTGTTCACAAACCATATAGACAAGACCCTTAGTGACCTGGTTTAGTGGTGGCCTTGACAGTGCCGTAATAAAGGTTGAATGTGATGATCTTGGAGTTCTGTTCCAACCTGATTGATTCTATGATTCTTTGACTGTCATCGTCTCCTCTATGATGATGCCCACAGCTTCCTTGGTTGTCCAAAATCGCATCTCCCCTGGCAGAAGAGAGCAATGAGGCCCCACAGAGGAGGGCAATGGTGACCGCAGCAAGAGACTCAGTCTCACTGCCTGCCTGGTCTATAGCCCAGGAAGAAGCAGAGCTAGATGTTCTGGGAAAAGCTTAATTCCCCTGCTATCCCCCAAAGATAGTACCATATTGGTGGGACAGTGATGAGCTTCTGGTGTAACCTCAGCCCTTCTTCAGCCAACACAGGCAGTCTAATTCCAAAATCAACACCATAATAAGCAGAAAGTTTCAAATGCAAATTTTGGTAATGCAGGACAAACCTTCCCATGCAGCCAGCAATTTATGCTCCATTCTCATTTTCAATCCTTTCTTCGTGATGGATGACAACATATAAATCTGCTATCAAAAATACTTTGATATCAGAAATGTTGCAAAAACATTTGTTATGTTGTTTGCTATGTTTTTGTGGTCATGAGGCTGTAATCTCATGGGATGCTTACCAGACTCTGGACCATAAAACACACATAAAATGAATAAGCAAGCTTTAAAATTTAGCACTAGTCTTTATATTTGGGTTCTGCTAAGAAGCCAATGGATGCAAAAGATTAACAAACATTTTACCTTAAAACCTTCCAGGGTAATTCATGGACCTGCCTCACTTTGCCCACCTCTCCCCTCTGGCTCTGGGTGCATGGGAAGAGTGGACAGACTCCCCTGGCTTTGCTCTTACAGTCCACACGTTGCCATGCCTCTTCACAACATCTCTGTGTCTCTGCTTCGCTGTGGGGTTGAGCCACCTGCAGCTACTGAAGTGATGTAAATTACAGCCTATCATAAAGTCAATTAACACATTAGCCTGAAAAATACAGCAGTTCAACTGTTGCTCTCTGCTGCTGTCAAACCAACCCTCCAGCAACCCAGTGGAAACTACTGAAGTTATCTTAAAGGAAGGTACCCCTGCCCCTGAATCAGAATCTTAAGAGTGTCAGGAAAAAAAAAAAACAACCCTAAAAAAGGTACTTGTATTTTGAAGTATTGGGGGAAAAAAAAAAAAAAAAAAGATAAAAGAAGCACCTTTATTTAGTTTCTTGTCTGAATACAGGAAATTTTGAAGATAAAAACACCACAGCACAGTTCTCCATGTAAGCTGCTCCAAGACAAATGACCACATGACAATGAATTGGATGAATTAAATATGAACCAAAAGAATGACTTTTCAATTAACCAAATGAGAATGTGTGAAGTTGAGTACTACGCACCGCCATGCTTTCCTATCTACTTCTAGCATACACACTGCCTCAAAGCCTTCACTTACAGTGCGCTGTAAAGTGCTGGTGTCATGGTTTAAGCTGGACCCAGGATAGATGCTAATTCACTGAGGTTTCTGGGGAGTTCCACCTCCACCACTGCATGGGTGCTGCAGTTCCACAGATAGGTCAGCAGGCTGAGTGCTGCATGGGACTCGTTAATCCTGGATCCTGGATGCTGTAAAATCTCAGGCTGGTATTTAGCAGTGATCAAATAGCATCCGTCTGCTATATTTTTTCAGCCACCAAGCCAGCACAATGAACTGACACCAGCTCAAGATTAGTCCCACTTTCCACTTGACACGATCAGCAGGAAGCCTGGCTTTGGTCTTTATGGTATGCTGTTCTGTTGGGTGATGGGATATATCCTAATAGCATAATTTGTCTGAAAAAAATCAAAAATTCACTTTTAATAGCTTATGTTGTATTTGGAAAGTGAACTAAATTCCTCTAACAACTTCTCCAAGTTTCAGCAGTACTGTGAAAAAATAAAATGGGGTGTAAATGAGTATAAACAAAAGGTTTGTTCATTTGCATAAAGTGTGAATTGTGGAATCATAGAATGGTTTGGGTTGGAAAGGACTTTAAGATCATCCAGTTCCAACCCTCACCCTGGAAACATGAGGCTCTGCCCAACCTGGCCTTGAACACTGCCAGGAATGAAGCACTTATGGATCACAGCCCTTTTTTAAAAAAAAAAAATAAATTGCTATTGTTTTCCCCTTCTCAGATACACATCATTATTGACAGATCCTGCTCCCATTCCATCACTTTCTCTCAGAGCTGCTCATCCATGCTTATACACAAGACTATGGAACGATAGCAAGCAATGTGCTCTTCCAACATGAAACAAGAAGTTTTGCACTTCTTGAAAGCTTTCAAAAAGAGATGTTAAGAATGCCAGCAGCAGGCAGAGCTCTCTGTGAATCTTTGCTTTGCTCTGCCTTGTCCCACTTTATCTCTTCACTAGGCTGGGGGAGGCAGGGTTTCCATGGCCATATCTATACCTTGTTTCCACCACAAAGGAGCATTTTCAGAGAAGCAACCCTGGCATGCTTCTCTGTGCTGCTCGAGGAATCCAGCTCACACACAGCCCACGAATGGCCCAGTCACACTTAGGTGTGTAAAGATCCTCACAAAAACTAATGTCAACAAAAACATCCTCTCAGCAAGCCCATCACCATTTTTCTTGCTGAAAGGAACAAAAATACAAATAATTCTGCTTAAGCTTATATTTAACAATGACTTTTTTCCCAGCATGCTGCTGTCCAGTTGTTTGCCAGTCTGCAATACAGCTGCTCCTTATCTCCCATACACATTGTGACACAAATTGGAGGATTTCTGAGGCATTTAAGAGCTGCTACATACACGGCAATCCAAACCTTCATGAGCAGCTGGAATAAATCACTCTACACACCACGTTTTAAAAAGATGATATGCAAAATGGCTTAAAGCAGCTTTAAAAAGCTAATCAAAACCTTAACATGGCAAGGAGGATCTCCAAATTCATATTTTACATTTCCAAATGAACACATAGCATGAGGGGTCAGAAGAACACAATGGAAATGTTTGCAAAAGCCCGGTACACCACTGAAAGTCTAACCAGCCAAGAAGTCAGTGTTTATTCTTTATTCTTCATTCTTCATTGTTCATTTATTCTTTATTCTTTTTGCTTTATTTTTTCCCCAATAAAAGCCTGAAATTCCAACCTTAGTTCTGTGTCTCAAAGTATTGCAGCATGAAGTATGTGGTATGTGAGACTGCCCACTATTTGAAGATGACTGAAATCTCCAGCCAAAACGAGTTAATCTTAACTCTCCTTTTCCTGGCTTTTATTGTCCTAGAATAACCCACTGAAGCTGTTTTAGCCAGTTTTCTGCGTATATTTTTTTTTTTTTTTTTTTAATTTTGATTTAAAAAATGCCGTCTAAACCAACATTGCTGGTGGATAAGCTACAATGTACTCTGTTTAGCCCTGAAATACAGGTTTCTTTTATGTGTAACTTTTCTATTCCCTAAAATACGTCAAACTTTATTTTTTCCATGCTACATGCTTTTCTAAATGCTACTAATTCCTCTAAATCTACGCTCAATTTGCTTATTTGTTCTGTGTGTACCAATATACACAATAGAGACCCCACTCCTTCCAACTATTATCCACACATTCACACAATTTTTTTATGTGCAAAGGAGATACAGCCTATACATACACCTTAGAAAAAGCATCTTGTAAATCAGTGGAGTATGTTATGGTACATGACATATGTGCACATGCACATAGATATGGTACATACAGACATTTGCCTTGGCATTTCAAAGTGATGGGAGAGAATGGCAGAGGAGAAATGCAGAGGCTTTTATTGAAGTTATGGGCAGTGGGAGCAACCATGCACCTTTTCCCCACACCCCTACAGCCCTCCTGTGACATGTGCCCCAGAGCCACTGCACTGTGGCTATAGATATTTAAACCTGCATCATTGTCACTGCTGGAAATACAACTTTGTTCCTGGGCTAGGGAGTCTTAGCACAATTTAACTGCAGAGCTGTCAGTATCCTGGAACAAGGGATGGAACAGAAACTGTCGCAGATTTGCAGCTGTCAATTCGGAAGGGTTTCCAGAATTAATAAAGAGTAATAATGCAACATCAGTATAGTATTATCACTTGGGAGACAGTCAGGATCCTCAGAAATCTATTCCTGTATGATTACATTGCTGGGTAATTTAAAAAGCAACTATTTTTTCTAGTATTAAAGGCAGATTTGCTTATTTCTAATTTCTAACAGTATTGAATTGCCAGTTAGACAATAAGGCTTCACCTTTATGCGTAATCAAAGCCACCTCAGACACCTTGATCTCTTGTCATCTAGCACAGAAAGAGATGTGTGGATGAAGTAAACCTACACCCCTGGACTGTATCCCACAATGCCATCCTGGATGAGAAAGCAGGTCTGGTAGTGGGGGAGCTGGCAGGGTAAAGAGTTAAAGAACTTATTTTCTAACCAGAGCTTACTTCATGGGTGATATATCAGCACATTTGAAAACTAATCTACTATCTTTCCTATAATAATTTAAAAAATTAACTTATTATATCTTGTGTTTAGAGTGCAAGTGTGGGCTATGGTCCAGTACCAACTGGGACAGTCCTAGTTCAATAACCCCTCAGCACAGAGCTGCTAATACAATAGCCCACAGCTATCCCCAACGGCAAGCCATAAAAACTCTCCCATACCTCAAGCCAAGCCGTAATAATGTGACATGTTATTGGACCGGCTGCTGGGAAAACGTCCTTTGTCTGCCAGCTCTGACACAGATATTTGGGCAACTTCCCTTGTGAAGCTCTTTGCCTCCAGAGCCCCAGCCCATCCCCGCCAGCAATGCAGATGGAAGCACTGTTGTATTTTCTTCTGGCAGTCCAGTGGATTGAAACAACAGTGGCAAATGGTGTAGATTTCTCCCATGTGTGGGATGTAAGCTCTGAAGTCTAATCATGTTTCACAGCTCAACTTTGTTCCAGAGCCATTATGCAATTGTGTGGGGCTGGACACATCTGACTAAATTGTGATGGCCCTTTTATTTCAAAAGGTACAAATACGTGTCCATGAATTTTAGTACAGGTTATAGGGAAAACAAAGAGGAAAGCTTATAAATGGAGGTATTTGCTGCTCATCCCTGCACAGAGATTGGAGAATTCAGGATTCATGACGTATGGATGTCATGGGATGTGGTGGGCTTGTGTGCATGTGGGTTAGTTGGGCAGAGGAGGCTCTTCTTCTGCTCACAGCGAAGCAGCAGAGATGTGCTCCAGATCATACAAGGAGACCTGATATTCCCTGAAATGGGTGTGTATTAGAGATGTCTCATTTGTCAGGCCATTGCACTGTTCCATTCCACCTTTGCTACTTGATGTATTATTTGAATTTATTTAAGCCACCAAGAAATTAATGCCTTAACTTTCAACCTACTATCTGCAACATCCTTAACTGCTCTGTAATTTGCTGTCAGAGTAACCTGTAATCTAGATGCCAAAATAAGAAGAAAGGTTTGGTCTAACACTCTGATGTTTTCACATTCAAAGGCTCAGATTACAAATAGTCATGCAGGAATTTCACTATAATATAGCTACTGCAAGCCCTGTTGAGTATGTTTGGAAGCTATTGCAGGTTTCCAAGGAACAGCTATTTTGATTTCACTCAGCCATGGTTATGCACCAGATCCCAAAAGGAGAACTTTACAACTAAAATGTTCCTAATTGTACTTATGTTATTTCTGGCATTTACAAATAATGGCCATCTTTTTAATTAAACCTATATTTACACTTATTGTTATCATGAGATCTCAGTGTGTTGAATACTCTCTACTGCTAATGGAAGGAACATTTCATAACTCCAAAAGGATTTAGTTGTTAAAAATACTAATAAATAGGTGGCAGTTTAAAGAGTCTAAGCATCAGATGATTGAATTTTCTAGAGGAAGACCACTATCCTTACAAAAATTTTGCTGAGTTTTGCTGAATCACTCTCATGCTTCACCACTTCAGCCCTCTCCTGAAAGAATCTCTCTGTGATTAATCCTACAGAGCATAAGCCAAAAGAAAGACATTTCCTGCAGCTGCAAAACTCATGTCACACCAAAATACAGAAACCATCTGTAGCTATTGCAAGCAATCAAATGGAGGTGAGCTACCAAGAATCTGACTTTGTTGTCACCATAACCACATTCAGGTTGGTATTCCATGGAAGAGGTGTTTCCGGGGTTTGCCTAGAAAACTGGATGTTGATAGAGCCACAAAAATGATCAAAGGGATGGAGCACCTCTCTTATAAGTAATGGCTGAGAAAGTTGGGGTGGTTCAGCCTGGAGAAGACTCCCTGGACACCTTATTGTGGCCTTCCAGTTCTTAAAAGGGGCCTATAAGAAAGACAGGGAAAGACTTTTTAGCAGGGCTTGTTGCAACAGGACAAGTTTTAAACTCAAAAGAGGGGAGATTCAGACTGGACATGAGGAAGAAATCTTTTACAATGAGGGTGGTGAAATGCTGGCACAGGTTGCCCAGAGAGATGGTGGATGCACCATCCCTTGGAGACATTCAGGGCCAGGGTTTATGTGGTTCTGGGCAAAGTGATCAGGGACATCTTCAAAATTGAAGGAGTCCCTGATCATTGCAGGGGGTTGGACTAGATGAGCTTTGAAGGTCCTTTCCAACTTTTTCAAATCAATTGTATGATTCTATTATTCTATGACCCAGAGAAGCTCCTGCAGGTTGGTGCACTGGCAGGCTACTGAGTTTTATGGAACTCATGAATAGTTCAGTTGGGGTCACACCACAAGATCAGCAGCTACTGTTGGGTAAACAGCCATGGGAAGAAGTTCCTTTCAACACCAGCAGCTTTCCTGGGAGAGCCATGTACACAGTGAGCACAGTCCCATCCCGGCACAGGGTAGGAACCAGTCTGGCCTCCTTCTTGTGAGCTGCTCCCAGAATGTCTCTTATGCATCTTGCGGTCTCCACCCTATGCAAAGACCCTAGGAAAACCTTAAAGACAGCATTCCAAAGCAACGGTCATTCTTCTGTTACAGCCAGCCATCTGCCAGAATGCCTCAGACAACCTCTGAAACTAGTTGCAGCAAATGTTTTACAGGGGATCTTCCACAAGTGACCAGCTGAAAAGATAACCAGTGCCTACCAGCTCTGCGCCAAACACATACCTCATGTCGTGTTGTAGCTATTGCTCTTACCTGCTTCTTTCTGTGGATGAGACTTATCCTCTACCTCAACTCAAGACATCTAAAGGCTGGTAAAAGGGCTGAATGTATTTTTCTGCTCCAGCTGTAAATTCAGCAGAATCACACAGCTTGGCAGGGCTCGGGGCAGGGGTCATTGCATCCTACCACCACAAAAAACAGTTCTCAGACACTGGCAAGAAGACATAGCACTCAGCAACGGGTGACCTCTCTCCACCAAAGTGTTTCAGAGCAGTCCAGGTAAGGACAAAGCCTGGTAGATGTGCATCCTGGCAGGCATCCTCCCATGGCAGACTTTCTAGGAGCTATATGGAAAGAAAGCTTTATCCAGGAAGGAAACTTTATTATAGGAAGATTGTGTAGTGCTAGGAGTAATATTATGCTACTTAGAGGTAAAAATAATATTATGCTACTTAGAGAGAAAAAAATTGCACTGAAAATCCCTAAACTTTAAAGAAAGAGTGTTTCTTGCATTTGAACCCCTGCCTTCTCTGAAGAATGAGCTGGAAGGAGATTTGTCACACTATCAGCTTGCAGGGGCAAGATGGCTGAGAAATCCATAAACACACTGGCAAGTCTGTCTGTTCCACACAGAAAAGCTTCAAATGGAGAAATCAGGCAATACGTGCCTGGAGGAGGCACCAAGAGTGGTGCGAGATCCCCTTGGGAATCAGGGCTTCCTGCAAGGGTTCCAGCAGAAATGCCAGGGAGGATTTGTGTCTCCTGCATGCCAGGTGTCCTTGAAAGGTGAGGACATTAATTTTGTCAGTGAAGTCTTTTGTCCAGAGAAAGAGCTACAGGCTCTTCTGTTTTAATACCAAGGAGCTAATTAGATCTGCTCCTAACAATGAAATCCTGAGCAAAGCCATTATGGGTTTTGATGACAGTAAGTGACTTAGAAAGATGTTATCAAGATGCCACAAGGACCTCCTGTGGACCAACCAATGCTGTAAGTCTTAGTCCACAAGTGTCCTGGAAATAGAAATCATGTATATGATGGCTCTTAAACAGGAGCGTGCAAGCTTGACATTTTTATTAAAGGCCCTTCCAAGGAAGTGGTCCAAGACAGTTCTGGGATAGTCAGACGGAGAGTTTGCCTCAGGATACTGAAGAAGGGCTAGTAGGTAGGATGAGTCAGTGGCAGCTGCTTATTAATTTTTCTACTCTCTTGATTTTGGCAACTCCCCAAAAACTGCTTTTTAGTTCCTACAGTACCGCACTGGCAGCATCCAGACGTAAGCTGCAGAATGGCCTAAAAGGGATGTTTTACATCTTATCAGAATAAGCTTGTGTGTTTTACCTTATTGGAATTATTTTCAAAATAAAACCTCAGGCCACTTGTAAATGTACGGATTCCCTCCTGTGAAACAGCCCTCCCCTGCCCCAGCGCACACACCACCGCTCAGGAACACACACAACACGCACCACTCGGGAATAGTATTATTGGCAGAAAGTCCCTTTCTGAAAGTTGTCCATTTCTTTATGATCATCTCACATTATCTGAAGAACTAATTACTAACTAATCCCACTGTGGGCTTCACAGCTGGTAGCTATCCATCAATGAAAATGGTCCCAGGAAACACAAGTCACACGTGAAAAGGTTTTCAGGATTAAGGATAAATTAATTATTGTTTGGCACAAGAATACAATTAGCCTTACTCTCCAGTTTAGCTTTGTAGTAAGGCAGATATATTATAGTCACTGTATTTTTACCTGCAAAGGTACGTAAATCAGAATTATGTGCCAAGAAATTATTTCCTTGCAAGTCACTGCCAGGAGCAGGAACAAAGCCCCACTCCTTTTGTTATTATATACTTGTACAACTCTAGCATCTACCAGCTCCTAGTCATAAAATAGTTTTCCTTTACAGTAGGTATCACTGAAAATCTCATCCCATATTTAGGATTTTGATTTTGTTTGCATTTGTCATGAAATTATACTGCCTTTGCTTCTGCTGCTGTCTGAGCCAGAAAGCCTTTTTTCAGTGGGTCAGGGGTGGAAGGAGAAAGAATGGGAGCTGTGTTTATTTCCTTTTCCATGCACAATGGCCCCTAGGGTGAAACCTGTGTCCCTGTGCAGTCAGCAGCAGCTTTCCCAACAGTTTGAGTGGGATCAGAATTTCAGCCCAAAAGCAAATGACAGTGGTTGGTATATGGCACCTTTTTCCTTCTTTTCTTGTTTTTGACTGAGGACATGTATTTACTTATTTTTGTTTATACAGTACATTGTAATCAACTGCCTAATGCAGTGGACCACATGGAGTACCTGCTTTTTCCACCAAAATTTATGTCTTCCTTTTGAATGTGTTATAGAGATTTAAAGACTGGAAACTAATATGGAAGGCAAATATTCCAAGTTGTACTTAAATGTCTGGCTGAACGAATAAGGTTTACAGAGCATGTGTAAACCAAAACCAACTGAACATAAATAAGCCGGTTTCAGCAGTCACAGCCTATGTCTAAAATTTAAACTTCCCTTCGACAAAGTAGAAAAACCTTCAAGCTTACAACTGAAAGACAAAAAAAAAAAAAAGGAAAAAGAAAAAAAAAGAAAAAAGCTAATTTAAAATACGAGAAAGAAAAAAACAACCAAACAAACCCACCAGACAACAAATGAACAAAAAAACAAACACATTTTAAACAGTGCAATGTAAAATAATAAGGGGTGGCTACCTAACAATTGCCAACAGTGAAGTTGGGATGCACAATTCTAGTTGACAAAATTACAGTGACTGTAGTATTTTGACAGAGCTGAAGACATCTGAATGGTGACTATGACTACTTCTAGCAAATAGGGTAAACAAATTTTGTTCCTACAGCAGTTAGGGCTATTTTGTAAAGAAATATTTGTAAAGAAATTTTGTAAAGAAATCCAGTGCTGCATGTCCCTATTTGGAGAGCTGTAACATCTGGGACAATTTTAGTTTTAAGAATGGTGCTGAGAAAGAGAAGAAAAAAACAAATGTCTTGCTGCGCACTAAGTTACACATAAATTACAGGTTGAATTACAGTCAGGAAAACATGTCTGTAATTGGTTTAATGATTCTCCAGCATAAGAGATGCATATAAGGCATGTATTATATTGCAAAGAGGCTGTATTTCTATTTAATAGAGTAAAATTACAATAAGGACTAAAACTACAATAAGGACTCAAACATATGCTTTAACAAGGAGCAAGCTCAGCAGCTGAACTCTTCCATAAGAAAGTACATCAAGGCTGGTACGTTTCTAACTATTCAAAAGTAGTGCTGAGTAAAAGAATCCTTCATAATTGTGTACATTTTATTCAAGCAATGAAACAAAAGACACTTGATACACAGTATGATAAAAAGTGATACAAAAAGAAACTTCAAGAAATCTGGAAGCTTTTACTGATTCTATAACCTCAAAATAAAGAGAAAAATATGGGAATCAGGTGTCATTCTCATAAAGACAATAAGTAGAACTTAAAGTTCACCATCACAGCCCTATTTTCTCCATTTTGGGAAACTTATGTAATTATAGCTTCTTCTCCTCTCTAAAAAAAAAAGCCAAAAAGCAAGGACAGAAAGCAAAAGTCATGTTTATTTCCTTCTAATAACATTTTCTTTGTACTTGGCTATTTACAGAAAGTACAATCACAAAAAGCTCATTCACGAGAGAAACCAAGAATATTACAGATTATTACTAATTTTTAAAGTGAATGGAAACCAAAGTTAAGGTCTGTCATTTCTGACAGCTTTTCATGACAAAACACAACTGCTTCTGATTTAATGACTATTTTTAAATCTGGAAATACTAGATAGGATCCAGAGACACTGGACTGACGATTTTAGCTCTACAAGTCAGGGGATGTAAAGAGGCTGTACGGTGAGCTCTTCTCCATCCACTGGGGCAATATGCAGAGGGTAAGCCCATGCCTCTGCAACGCATGTAGCTGTGTTGCTGAGTTTGAGGACAAGCTGACCCTATAAACCTGGCCCAGGCCAAGCAGAAGTATAGCCAAGAAAACACAAATACAGTATTTGCAGCATTCTTACTGCTCAGCCTGGAACAGTGCTATTCCAATGCTACCACTTCCATCTAATATTAAGCAACAATTTAGTTAAAAGCCTCTAGATAATTTCAGAGCACAGGCCAGTTTGTGTTAAGTAATTTGTATTGTTCATTTCTCCCCATGCAAATGCCAGGGTGCTGGCACCACCATATGGACACATGGCCAGCAGACACCGCGCAATGCTGGCATCGGCTCTGCGCTGGCTGCTGGACACCCGAGACCACTGTCTGACAGAAACAAAACACAGTTTTTATGCTTGGTTTCCAGATTTGATTTCACTCAAATCATCACAGTGATTTTATGTTTAGTTTTAGCATAGGCTTCCTAGGACTGGATGTAGTATTACCTGGAGGATGAAATCAGCTGAATTGGTGCAAACCTCTAGGACCAGTATATGCCAGTTTAAATTACATTTATTTCAATGGCAATTAATATACCAAATGCAATGAATTTTCTTTGCAAATGCACAAGGTTATTAAACCACAGAGTGTGGCATAGGAGTTCTTCTTCCTATTGCAGCTGTGCAGAAAGAGAACAACCTCCCAGATGGCCATCTGCTCCCAAGTGATGCTCTAGACCTCCGAGTAAAAAAAAAAAAAACATGCACAGAAGGCAAGGAGGGATGCAGAAGACTGACCTCCTTCTCTTTGAGAAACAGGGAAAAATTACCAAAGTCCAGGAAGGCATATTTTAAAAATTAATTCTCTGCAAAACTCATGCTCTCCAGAGAGGAACAAAGGAACAAAAGACAGCGCATTGCAACCCATGGCTAATAAGCCAGGTAGAATTAGGTGTGGTAAACCTGCCTGTTATCAGCTTCGGTTTCAGATGCTAGCCTGTTGATGCTGGTGTTACAGTTATGCACAGCCTTTCATGCCATACGAAGGTCCCTCTGTTCCATCAGGAGCAGGAGCTGAAAGAGGGGTTCAAACATGGGCTCCACATGGGGACAAGACACTCAGATGACAGTGTGAAGAGCAGGTGACTCCTGTGATGGCATCCAAACAGCTGCTGTGGCTTTGGACCATTTCTCTGACTATGAAGAAAATAACATGGGTATATCATTTCACCCACCAAAATCACCTCAACCGACAGGGGAACAAATGTCATGCCTTGATAATAGATCAAGAAAATTATTCAGCTTTGCAAAGAAACAGCATGTTAACATTATAAACACAGGACTACTTAAACTAAATTCTCATGGCGGAGAGCAAGTACTCAATAGTGCTTCTGCTTTAGACATACGTGACTTTAGTTTACCTTTCATCCTGCAAACACTTGTGTGCATACTGAACTATGAGCAGATACTGTCTTTTGGAATATCATAGACTAAAATACACAAACTTATATAAAATGGAGCAACAACAAAACTTACAAAACTTTCTGTGAACTACTCTGTCATTCTATTCACATCTTTCAAGCATTAGTAAAATCAAATCATAAATTCAAATCCTAGTTTCTTCCTGTCTCAGCCCAGTGTTACCCCTTCTATCTAATAAGCAATAATTTAGTTAAAAATTACTAGATGACTTCAGAGAAGCATAAAGACTCATCCTCATGCATCTGAAACTACACTTTGACGAAAGTAAAGCATTTGCTTTGAAATGCCAGATTGTCATGAAATGATTATGTTTGCGTATAATTGATTACAGAAGTGGATAATGTCCTTTGGCCTGATGAATTACGGATTGGTTCTCCTGCTTCTTTGTTCCAGTCTTGGTTACCTTAGCAACTTCATGTTACCCAGGGGAATTTAAAAAGCACTGCATCGATCCAACTTGTGCTAAAACCAAGGCAGTGGTGTGCTGTGCTGTATGCAGTGGGTGCTCCCCAGCAGCGACCACACCTGCAAGGCATGTTGCAAGGTCACAGGCGAAGTCTTTGCCTTACAATTTTGTTTTTTTTTCTTTAAGCAGGATAAAGAAAAAATTGTATTTCATGGCAGGAAAGTCAGTAATACCAACAGCACACACTGTGCAGGAATATGTTTCACAATTCTGCTGAATTTCAGCTGAAAAAGTAACAATGATGTTTAGATTTAAAATACCACAAAACATTTTTTCCTCTCATGTATTTTCAACAGCCTTTTCAAATCAGAAATCTTGCCTATGTTTTGATATATATGCCACAGAAATAAATGCATATATATATATATATATATATATATATATATATATACACACAAACACCCTTAGGCACAAGCTTTAGGACTGATGGGAAACAGCCACTAGCTTAAAACTGCATACAGATTAAATAAAATAATTCTTCTTTCTAAATGCTTCCTGATTTTTCCTGTGCCTCATACGGACAAGGGCCTAATATGAGCCTAAATAAGTTGTTTGGGCAACTTGAAAATGATACAACTCTCAGTTTCACACAGCCAGTGAATAGTAGCAAAAATAATCTACAAACCAGAAATTATGCAAGATCAAATCTGGCAGTATGCAGATGTAGAAGGCAGCTCTACCAAGGACTAGAACTGCAGAGGAATTGTGCATCTGACCCTATATGATACCTCTTGTGGGGTTCAAAAGAAGGGATGGAAGGTTTTACTTTTTGCCAGAGTGATGAACGATCCCATGTAGAACAGGGATCAGGAATTACAGTGATAGCTATAAAAAGAGAGACAAGACATAATTCTGTATCATTTGTATGATGGACAGTATTTCACTGAATTTTAAAGCAACATTTTGACATCCTTGGAACTAATTTACTATTGAAGACTACCAAAAACTAAGTACAACCATTTCTTAGGTACACTTGAAGATTTTGTTTCAACTCTCTATGGAAGCTTTTGTTAACATTTGTTAGAGAAAGTGCTAGCCATTAAGACCTTGAGGGGTCCTGCCTATTCAAGCTGTTCACATTTCAGTGGGTTCAATGCAGTACCACAATAACAGTAAGCAAGACTGAAGTCATCTGACCTTTGATTGCAGTACCAAGCATAAAAAATAGAAAACCCCCAAATTCCACAGGCTGGATCATGGCAGCCACCTGTGAGATCTGATCCTATTTAACAGGAGCAGGTGGATGTCCTGCCACTGACATTATTGAATGGAAGATCACATCAAAATCTTTTAGTTGCGAAAGTCCTTTGCAAGGTAGTTGCCTTCATCACGCACTTATCAGCCCACTCTGCATTATCAGTACTTCACACCCTTGTGGTAGCAGCACTTCAGGCGTGCTGAACTGCTGTGTGCTCACCAGCACAGTGCTCCAGAGAAACCCTTGCTAGAAACGAAGGGTTTCCAAAGCATCGCTATCTCCTTCCTCCCTTCCTGAACGCAGACCAAAGCAATGCTGATTTTCAGCAGTGGCGTCATAGGAATGATAGCCCCATTCCTATCACCTGCCAGCTAAACCTTGTGTGACAGTAGCATACAAGCCAACACACCATATGACTTAAAAAATTGTTGCTAAAGCTTGCTCTTTCATTTTGCGTGTGTGTGCACATAAATGCCCTACAGTGCTGAAAAACTGCAAAGCAATTTTGCTCATTTCAGTAGAGAAATAAATACAGGAGAAGCAGAGGAAGGAATGAAAATAGTCTGCTTTTATCTGTCATTTCCCTTTGGCTGTGGTATTTGCTACAAGGTTAATTGCACACCTCTGAATCACATCTGGGTTTTTACATATGCACCCCCTGTCTCCTTTTGCATACACTGCTCTGTCACACCTCAATAGCCAAGTGAGGAATGATGCTGTTGCCCAGCTACCAAGCTGCTTCTTTTACAGCTCCTTTTTTCAAGAAGCTCATCTAGGGCAAAGTAGATTATGGAAGAGAAAATAGTATACAAAACTAGCAGTATAGTCAGCTCCTTTCTTTCATACGCTCTCCTTTTCCACTTTAAACAACTAAAATCTCTCAAACCTTACATAGAGATAGTAGCCTCTGCTTTTACAAAGCAACTATCAGAAAGGAGCAATAGTTTAAGCTTTTTAAAATGAAATCAGATTCCTCAATTTGACACTTGCAGAATGCTGTTTGAAAAAATTCTGTAAGAAGATCCCGGAACTGCACAAATGTTAAAGCTCATTTGGAATTTGCATTTTAAACAACTGAAGAATAAAAAACAAACACAAAACAAAAAGCCTTCTTCCATATCGATCTATGTTCATGAAGAAATTATTTCACTTATCACTTGCCACTAAAGCAGTTAACTAAGTTCTTAACTTAGTTTTGCAAGGCAAGTTTAAATAATTTACTGTGAAAGAGACCTGTGTCAATTAGCCTGAACCTACTACTTACAAAGCTGCACCAGTTTAAGTAGCTCAGCATGCAATCACACCTTTAATTAAAACATGCAGTGGGATGCATGCCAGGTTTTCTTCTGGGGCTGTTTTCAGGGAGAGGGCCTACAAATGTGCTTTGAAAAACCACAGAGCTGTGGTATTGCCGTCAACCTGGCAAGCAGTCTACTGGGTTTTTTTGTGAGTCTCATATTGCATCCTTGTCCACTGTGATCCTGATAATAACAGGAGCTGGACCAGTTCCTAAATTAAGTGAATGACCAGAAATGTTTCATTTCCCACAAAACATTATTTACATTCTGCATGTTCTCACAAAGGAAAACTAGCAGCAGAAAGACAATCTGCAAGCCGGTGAACTGAGCACAAATTAAGCTGTGCTTTTGCCATTGCTGAAGGTGTTTATTTTTCCACTATAACCCTTTGGCTTGTTTTACTACAGCTCCTGGCTATGTGTCTCTTGGATGAGGTTGTCTCTCCTTTCTTAGGACTGTTGGTGGGGGAGAGGCTTTGCCACCTTCTTCCTGTCGTGATCTGTCAAACTTACTGGAGAGGAAAGGGGTGGCAAAGTCCCAAAATCAAAAGCACACCGCTCTATTCTGTTTGTCACACATGTGGTATCTGAAAATACAGAAAAAAATTACAATACACATCACACACTCCCAAAACAAGCAAATGAGAGCAAAGACCAAAAAACCCTCTCAAGGCCTGAGCAATGGTAGAATGTGTTTAGGGAAAAGAGGACATGGAAGAGAAATGCGCAGAGTTAATAAAGCATCAACTGTCTTCAAAGAGCTCACACAAACATTTTTCCTCCTACTTTCTTGTCTTTATTTTTGTACATATTTTGCATTACCACTTGTTGCATATATTATGACCTGGTGAAAATACCAAGACCTACACATTAAGGTATCTTGAAGAAGTCACTAATGTCTGCTCTCCATACCCTAATGGTCCCCGAGATGTTATATAAGAAAGTAGTCATGTTAAGAAAGATTCACATTCCAGAGAATCAGTCTTGCAAAGAAACAGGCAATCTTGATTGCAACAGAACACTGCATAGGCACACCTATGGGTATAATATTTATATGTCTTGCTTAAGCCCGCTCTAAATAAAAAATGACATAGTATGGATAGAATTATGCATATATATGGTCAAGAGACTGTTACCATGAGCTTCCAGTTGTTTTTTTTTAAATATTTTTGCTTAGCTTGGCCAAAAAAGTGAAGCTAAACAGGTATATATCAAGAAGTTACCTTAAGAAAGGGAGTCATACGATGGTGCATATGTATCTACGTGTACATATATACATATATGTATGCATAAATGAGGATGTATGCATATATATAGGCACATGGAAAACAACAAGGTACTTGGTGACAGCCAGCATGGCTTCACTAAGGGGAAATCCTGCCTGACCAATTTGGTGGCCTTCTATGATGGGGCTACAGAACTGATGGACAGGGGTAGAGCGGTTGATGTCATCTACCTGGACTCGTGTAAAGTGTTCGACACTGTCCCACACAACATCCTTGTCTCTGAATTGGAGAGATATCAATTTGATAGATGGGCCATTCGGTAGATAAAGAACTGGCTGGATGGCTGCACGCAGAGTTGTGGTCAATGGCTCAATGTCCAGCTGGAGACCAGTAACGCGTGGTGTCCTTCAGGGATCGGTGTTGGCACCAGTCTTGCTCAACATCTTTGTTGCTGACATGGACAGTGGGATTGAGTGTGCCCTCAGCAAGTTTGCCAATGACACCAAGCTGTGTGGTTCAGTTGATACACTGGAGGGAAGGAATGCCATCCAGAGGGACCTCGACATGCTTCTGAGGTGGGCTGATGCCAACCTCATGAAGTTTAAGCATGACAAGTGCAAGGTCCTACACCTGAGTCAGAGCAGTCCCAGGCACAGCTACAGGTTGGGCAGAGAGGAGATTCAGAGTAGCCCTGTGGAGGAGGATTTGGGGTGTTGAATCAATGAGAAAATGAACATGAGCCGGCTTCAGTGTGGACTCCCAGCCCAGAAAGCCAACTGTATCCTGGGCTGCATCAAAAGGAGCATGACCAGCAAGTCAAAGGGGCTGATCCTGTCCCTCTACTCTGCTTTCGAGAGACCTTGCTTGGAGTATTGTGTGCAGTTCTGGTGTCCTCAACATAAAGAGGACATGGAACTGTTGGAACAAGTCCAGAGGAGGGCCACGAGGATGATCAGGGGACTGGAGCACCTCCCGTATGAAGACAGGCTGAGGAAGTTGGGGCTGTTCAGCCTGGAGAAGAGAAGGCTGTGTGGAGACCTCATAGCAGCCTTCCAGTATCTGAAGGGGGCCTATAGGGATGCTGGAGAGGGACTCTTCATTAGGAACTGTAGTGATACGACAAGGGGTAACGTGTTAAACAGGGGAAGTTTAGATTGGATACAAGGAAGAAGTTCTTTCCTATTAGGGTGGTGAGGCACTGGAATGGGTTGCCCAGGGAGGTTGTGAATGCTCCATCCCTGGCGGTGTTCAAGTCCAGGGTGGACAGCGCCTTGGGTGACATAGTTTAGTTGTCCCTGCCCACGGCAGGGGGGTTGAAACTAGATGATCTTAAGGTCCTTTCCAATCCTAAATATTCTATGGTTCTATGATTCTATATCAGAAAGATAATTTGGTTTAAGGCAGTATAAAAGAAAGAGCAACTATTATTGGAGGAAAAGAACGAAACTGGTGGAGATGAAAACCTAAACAGCATATTATAATCTGAGCATGTCAGCCAGGAGACCAGAGCAGGGCAGATATGGATGTAGTCTTAAAGGTAAAGACAGGAGTTTAATTTGTGACATGAAAAATGTACTTTGGAAGATAATAGTGAACACATTTTAAATAGTATACTTTTAAATGCCAACTCTGTGAAGACTGGACATGGGTTTTTTGGTGCTTGCTGACTGAAATGGATGGTAGAAAAGATGGGATAGTGGGAAAATGAAAATAAAACTATTTTAAAATGCATGTACTTTCCATGCATGTTAAGATTAAATGGCAACCTGCAGTCAGCAGGACTGTAATTTTGGTCAAGGGCTAAAGCAATCACTGTTTCATGCCAGCTCCTTCTACAGAGAACATGAGAGCCTTTGGATGCTGCTGGCTTGCCTCTTTTTAGGAAACTGTGGGGTAGGAAAGGAGGAAATCTCAGACTGATTTTGTTAAATAGATGAAATGAATGACCACATACCTTTGATCAGGTATTGGAACAGGCTGCCCAGGGACACACAGTCCCTGAAGTGTTCACAAACCATGTAGCCAAGGTCCTTAGTGACATGGTTTAGTGGTAGCCTTGGCAGTGCTGGGGGAGCAGTTGGACTTCATGATCTTAAAGATCTTTTCAACCTGGTTTATTCTGTGCTATCATTCTAAGTTACGTCCGGCCTACACTAGAAGGCTACATGTGTGCAGTGATATTAAACTGCTCCTTTTCCTGAGACAATAAAATGGGGCAATTTCCTACTGAAACACTCGATCCACACTACAAAACTGCTTCAAAACACCTAGTACTATGTCCAAAACAAAACAGTAATCAGCAATAGTGGTGCAGTGGGTGAAGCTGGCAACCTCTGAGGTACCATCATGGCTCCCTACAGGTAGCATGCCCAAAATACACACGACAGTTTTGTGATGTTTTGTAGAATCACAGAATTGACCAGGTTGGAAAAGACCTTTAAGATCAAGTCCAACCTTTACTCCAGCACTGCCAAGGTCATCATTAAACCATACCACTAAGACCCTTGTCTACACGGTTTGTGAACACTTCCAGGGATGGTGCCTTCACCATTGCCCTGGGCAGCTTGTTCCAATGCCTGAACATCCTTTTGGAGAAAAAAAAATTCCTTTCCAACCTAAATCTCCCATGGCACAGCTTGAGAGTGTTTCCCCCTGAACTTGTTACTTGGGAGACTGACCCCCACCTCACTACAGCCTTCATTCAGGCAGTTGTAGAGAGCCATAAGACCCCCTGAGCTTTCTCTTCTTCAGATTAAACCCCCCAGTTCTCTCAGCCGCTCCTCATCTTGCGCTCCAGGCCCTTCACCATCTCCATTGCTCTTCTCTGGACCCACTCCAGCATCTCGACGTCCTTCTTGCAGTGAATGACCCAGAACCGGCTGACCTTCCCAAGGCCGGGTTAGCTTGTCCCGGGTCTCTGTCCTCCACCTCAAGACCCGGTGTGGAGGGCGCTGCTGCGTCCTCAGGGACCGGGCCGAGTCCTCACCCCTCACCCCACAGCCGACAGCAACCCCACCGCCGCCACCCTGTGGAACAACCGCCAGAACGAGCACCGCCGGCACCCCGACCACCACCTCCACCGCCGCCGTGGAACCTCCCCTCAGTGACGCCACGCGCCCGCCCCTTCCCTAGCCTTTATAAGGAGGCCACGCCCTGCCGGGCTAGTGCGCGGTACGCGGCTGCGCGCAGACGGTCCGGTAGCCCTGGGATGGGCAGTGAGCGCGGTAGTGGCAGCGGTCGGAGAAGTTGAGGGGCTCGTTAAAGATGGCGGAGCTGCGGGAGGGGGTGAAGTACACCATGTCCCGCGAGCAGAGGGCACCCCGTATCTCGGTGCTGCCCATCAGAATGACCGAATCCGCGATGCGAGCTCTGGAGGAGTACCGGAGCGGCAAGGTGAGGGGGTGTGTGCTTGGCTGGTTTGCACCACGGAGAGGGGTGTCGCTTCGGTGTTTCGAGGTGTGCATCCCCTGTCCTCCGAGGTCCCTCTCGCAGGACCCGCGGTGGTGCATGGGCAGGTGTTGTGCTTCCTTCTCTGGGCAGCGTTCGCTCGGTCCCCGCTCCTGCTCCGTGGGCTCCCCGGGGCGCAGCACCCCGGGGGACGGGTCCAAGGCGCTCGGTATAAGGCAGCGGGTGTTGCACTTTCCGTGGCACTTGACGAGCTTCCAGCCCCACTCTCCCGCGCCTCCCGGCCAAAACTAAGGACTCCATCGTCGTGCAGTCCTTGGTACAAGGGCCGCTGCGCTGTCGCAGCAGGTTGGTCGCACCTCTCCTGGGCTGCCACAAGCTCGAAGCCCGCGCCGCTTCCAAAAGTGACTCAGGTACTTGGTAGTTGCAGTCGCCGCCGCTTTCCTTGGTGCCGGCATGCCCCCCACTCACCGAAAGCTTTTAATTGAGGACGGGCGAGTTCCGTGGTCCAGAGAGGGGCTGCATGTACCTGGCGACGGGCGCTGAGCGCCTCTTCTTGGGTGTTCAGGCGCTCTGATGCGGAGAGGTGAATCCCGGGGGTCGCGTACACATTATAGGTGTCGCAGTTTGACACCGGGCGATTTTGTATGTTCAAGCACGCTGACTGTAAAAAAAAAAAAAAAAAAAAAAAAAGAAACTGCTTTCCTCACGGCAGGTAGATAAGCTTGGAAGATGTTTATTTCTGATTTATGAAAACAAAATTACTTTCCTGTGGTTTTGGTTTTTTTTTTGCTTTATCTAAACAAGGATGAATTTCTCACTTAAATGTAATTTTCCATGAAAAAAGCATAATGCAATGCCCAGTTATCTAGAAATTGCAAACTGGCTAACAAGCTCTTTGTCGTCATTCTGATCAAGAAATTAATTGAGATTCTTTTCCTTATTTCACTATTTTTTCTTCTCCCGAACTGTAAATGAGTCTCTCCACTCTTCCTGCCAGGCCTGCTTTCCCTCACCTACTCACAATGGAGTTTGAATGTGCCATGTGGAAGAATGTGGCAAAGCGAAGAATAATAGAACACATAAACTTAGAGCTTTGTTATTTTAGCTTCCAGAATTTCTGGGTTTAGAAAGAGTCATCTTTAAAACTGTTTATCCAAATCATGCATTTCTGACTTTTGCACTGGCAGAAAATCCTTCTGTGGCGCTGCTCGGGAAGTGATTGCAGAGTTATCTTGTTGCAGATGCTTTGTGGCTTGTTTTATTAGTATTTGACAAGAATATCCATATCAGGAGGAAGAATCAGGGAGGGAGAGGAAACTGTTGTCTCAATTTTAAATAGGTCTTGTTGTGATGTGCTAGCTCACACATCTGCCTGGTGCGAGAGGAGGACAGGATTGATGGTCTGTAGCTGGTGGTACCTTCCTTCTGTCTAGCTTAATGCTCAGCTACGTTGCTGGCCCATTTCAGTTCTGACTGTGCAACTGAAAAATATGCAATGAAGGGTAAAAATCAGCCTTGCTGAAAACTGAGGAATGTGATAAAGGGAATACGTGGAAGGTAGCAGACAGCTCTACTGCTGCCTCTGTCCTGGGCTGGAAGATCTTATTTGTATAATGCTGGTAATATCAAAAAAAGTTGTAGAGGGGAAAAATCAGGATAACCCTCCTATGACCTACTTATCACCATCACCTGTAGAATCTGGGCACGTAATCAGTTTCTGCATACTTAATTGCTTAATGTTCAAATTTAAACAGTCTGCATAAAGAATGAAGCACTCCTTGTTACTGCTGCTCAGGATTTTCTTAGCTGGTATGACAGTTAAAGTTTGAAACACTCTTGAATTCTTACATTAAAAACATTAGCTTCACCTCCTTCTTTACAAATACAGAATAGAGGTTGTATCTCTTGGGCAGGCCTGATCTCTGCAGCATTCCGTAGGTGAGGAGAAATTCTGATGCCATACTTGCTTTATGCACTCCATCGTCTGGCCTGGGGCTGACTGGTTTCAGGGGATGGAGAGCATTCTTGCCTAGACTTCCTTTGACTGTATCGAGCAGCATGCTTAAAGATCCTTGCATATCATCTGTGGCAGTATTAATTTAAAGCATAGCTAATCTTTTTGTATTCTGTGTAGCAGGGAGCAATACTTTGGCTTTAGTTTGGTTAAGTGCTGTGTGTTGCCCTGAAGGATAGAGTTGCAGCCACACTTCTGGAGAGAACTGAGAGAAGTGTGGGATGGCTTGCCCTGCTTCAGTGTCTGTGTCCTGCAGGAAGGATGTCCTGTGGTCCTGCCCTAAAAGCAAGGCCAAGCAGCCCCTGCCCACCTTAGGAATGGGTAAGTGCTGGAGGGAATGGGTAAAGAAAGGAGCCAGACTTAACTCTTTCAGGCACCATGGGCTGTTAAGCTGTTGATGGCCATGCAACAAGAATACAGCTTTATTTTCCAGTTCAGCTAAGTAGTTCTACTTGTCAGCTTCCTTAGGAAGGGCAGTCCCATTTTCTAGCCAGCACGCCACCTCTTTCCCTCTTCCAAGGGGGATCCTGTCTGGTCCCAGAGCTGCAATATCAGTACTGTGGATCCAGGAGATGGGGTGCACAGATGGAGATGTGCCAGGGAGGCCCATTCTGCGCTGCGTGTGCATGCTGCTTCTGCTTATGTTGTTCCAGTGCTGTCAGTCTGGTTTTGGTGGTTGAGTGCTTCCTTTGGCAGGATCCCTTTGTAGGCTGCCACTGCTGTATGCTGGTCATGGCTACAGTGAAGGGAACCAGAAGCTACAGGTAAGCATATTGAGTGCCAAAAAGTCTCAGTGAAAATCTTAACTTTGTTTTTTTCACATCTGACACCCAAAACTACCAGGTAATACAGATTGTTATCATCTCTTACTGCTTGTAAAATGGTATTTAAACCTGCTCATGGTGAATAGGATAAATGAACTGGTTTCTGTGAGGTGCTGCTAAGGTCTTTTCAATGTTTTGGGTTTTCCTGCTTACTGAATACTGTGTGGGAGGCATTGCATATTTAAAAAAAGAAAAAAGCCACACACCAAAAATTAAAACAACCAACAAAACACTAACTCCAAAGCTCAAAAAATCAGAATGGAAACACCAAAGGAGGCTAAGTTCCTGTTGCATCTCCATATCCATGAAATGGCTCTGCTACCCAGAGCATGGGTTTTTTTTTTATGTATTACATGTTGGGAAGTCAGAGTTGGCTACCAGAACTTCAGTAAGTGCAGCTTGGCTGGTTGCTTTGGTACCTCACTGTCTTTCCAGCCAGTGAGAAGCATGATGTGATGGATGCACTTGCTGGAGTGTGTATGTAAGGAGGGATCCTCCATGGAAGCGGTACTATTCTTTGTAGTAATTTAATGGATTTTGTCAGTGCAGGTAGTCTTTCCATCCAAACGCTTTTTAGTTCTCCTTGCGAGACCTCTATAATAAATTGTGTGGATACTTGGGATACTCTGAACTGACTAATAACATTTTTTGGCTCACTGATTGGCTGAAACCCTGAAAGGGAAGAGAAGGTGCTTATAGGAAGATGAGGGAGAGTGGGGAAATCCTTAGGATGGCATTCCCAGGGAGTTCCAGTATCTTCTTCTAGCCTCCTCCTGCATAATACATAGCTGTTTAAAAATTATCAAAGCACATGAAGAATTTTATAATACATCAGAATCTTTAATGCGCTGATATGAAGGCATCTTCTGCTTCTCTGAGTCACCATGGCTGAAAAACAGTAAGTAAGTAGCTTCGTGTACAGGGGTGTTGACGTGTAAGTATCTGAGTTGTTTGCAGTGTGCCATGTGTATGCACAGAGACTTAAGCAAAACAGTGGACCTGGAGAAGCTCTTGAGTTTTTGGCCCCTGAATTAAGGAGAGATATACGACCTGACTGTCACACCTCTAGCTAATATTTTTAAGCAGGCCTGTGTAGGAGAACTTATTCCTTATCTAAATAAAGAGCAGTTGCGTAAGGGTGATGGAGAGAGTCACTGGTGTTCTGCAAAGCTCTTGGGTGCTCTGTCAACCCACGTTTTGAGTCACCTGTACAATCCTAGTTTGTGAGGGATGCAAGGAAAGACAGCTGTCCTTATCTTCCTCTCTTCAGCTGTAGCAGGAGAGACCATGAAGGCTGAGGTATGAAAGATATGGTACTGTGGCTCGGGGAATTGTAGGTAAGGTGATGGTAGAAAATGATATTGCCCACATCTTCAGCACTGGAGCAAGAGGGCAGCTGATGGAGCTGGCAGAAAAAAGTAAAGCAAGTGAGTCTGTTCACCTGTTGAATGGTGGACTTGTGCACCTTGCCATCATAGGAGGCTGGGAGTGGGCAGTATCAGAAGGTCTGAACAGGGACTCAACTAATTAGTGGACAGCAAGTGTATAAATGGATGCAGTACAGGGCTAATGAGGGTTGCAGCCTCTAAAACACCTAATGAGGGCAGATGGTGAGGAAGTATGAGGGGAATGAGCATGGGAAAGTGGTGGGACTTCTGGTCTCTGGCTTCTCCAAAACTTCATACTCTTTGCTGTGAGAAAAGAAATGCAGAAAACCTGGGTGATCTTGGGATCAGAGGGAATGGGGGTTTGGAGTAGTGCTTCCTGCATCTGTGCTGAAACCTGAGATCCACCTCCTCAGGTCCACAGCTTGTGGTGGTTGTCAGCTTGTCAGACCCAGAGGTGACAGAAGGTTTGGCTGCCCCTCTCCCTGCCACAGCAGCCTGCTGCTCCAGGCCATCTCTCAGCACATAGGTGGGACCTTTCTGCTTGATGCCCTGCTAAATTCAGAGTATTTTTAATGGCATTTTTTCCCACTGAAGCAGGGGAGGTGGCTGGTTACACCAGCACAGTTGCTCCAGCTCAAAACCCAGTTTGTGTCAAATTCTGTGAGTCACTGCTTCGGTGATGGCTGCTGCGTGGTCCTACGCTTATCATTGCATTGCGGGTCTGGCTCAGTGTTTTGTGAAATGCCTTCATAGGTTAAACTTCATTCTGGAAAATGTCAGACAAGGGTTAGGATTCACACCTGTTAGCCAGACTTTGTGTAACACTAATTTTTAAAATTAGCTTACTTGGGATGTGCTGGTTAAGCAGACAGGTACATTAGTAGTCTCAAACTCATCTCGTTTCTAAAACTTTCTGCCTGTAAGTTGGAAGGTTTGTGGAGACAAAGTTTTCAGCAAGCCATTTCAGTGTTTAAGGTTGTACTTATTGTTGGCTGCTGTGTATCTTGAGAAAATGTATAAGCCTCCAATTGTGGAAAAACAAGCATAGTCATTTCTAAAGACCCTACTGCCAATTCATGTGGGAGCTCCAGCCCTCCAGTGGTATTACTTCTTCCTGAGCCCCTCTCCAGGGTTTTGTGGCACTAGGTGATGCTCTTAGGCAGTGTTGAGACTTGGCTTAGTTGTACATTCCAGCACTCGCTGGTACCTATCTAAGCAGCACCAGCTCATTGCCAAGATCAGTGTGGTGGAGAGTTTCCTGCTGGGTGAGTGAGACAGATTTTATTGCAAAAGCGTGAGAGAAGTGCAAGTGAAGGAGGAGGAATCTGGCTGGAAGGAAGAGAGGGCAGGGTTCCATCTAAATCGACTTCCCAATCCTGCGTGCTTCTGAATGGCACCTAAACTCCAAATCCATAAACACTTGCTTTTGCTGGAATAAAGTCTTTATTCATTAGGATTTCATCCTTTGGTGCAACTTGTTTAGGTTAAGTGTTTGCAGTGGGCTGGCAAACTCCCTGCAACATGTTATGGACAAAGCCTAGCAAATTGAGCTTGTCAGCATAGCTGACCATGGTTTTGTGTCCAGCAGCATAATTTCAGGATTCAGTAGTGCTGAGCAAAGTCAGCATTGCTGCTAGAATGGGATATTCTTATCAGCAGGCTCCTGCTGGCACTGGTGGTGTTGCTGTTTGGTCTGTGTCGAGGAGCAGACCTGACCAGAAGCCAGCTTGTGACAGAGAAAAGACATTTCCAACTAGCAAGCTCCTTGATTATTTTTTTTGTTTGTTTTTCCTTTAACATTTGCACATCTTCACAGACAGTGGTGTCAGCACAGCAGTAGTAAAGAACTCTTCCATCCTTGCAGGTCAGGTGCAGGCTGAGAGACTTCATAGTGACAAGGTGCAAATGTCTCTTATTATTTTTGGCCATGTTGTGTATTTCGCTTGGCAGATAGGTACTGAAGAAGTGAGGATTGTTTGAGGGAGCTCAGGATTTTTTTGGGAGCCAGTTTGATTTTTGACTTTAAGACACATGCTTGTTGAGGTTAATTAGTGAATTAAGAGTGTGAGGGAGAAGAGGCTACTCCTTGCCTTCCTGAGGACAGCTGGGCTGATTGCACTGCTGGGAGGCAGTAGGATGCTTGGTTTCTAGTGTTGCAAGTGCTCCTTGGCGTTGCTGGTCCACACCTGGGGATCTAAGCAAAGAGCAGGTAATCTTGACAGTGGGAAGTGACAGGGCCCTGTGTGTTGTCTTGACGAGGAAAGCTGTTGTTGTCAAGACCCTTTGAGTAGACAGGTTGCTTGTGTTCATCACGTAATCTAAGCTGATACCTAGAACTCAAGTACATGTGAAAATGTGTCATTTAATAGTCTCTTCCGAAACGAAGCCATCTCAGTCCATAAGCAACTGGGTCAGTAGGGCAGGGTTTGAGAGTGGGAAAGCACATAATTTTGGACTCCCACATTAGTGGTACTTCAGGCAGAGAAGGGATTGGTTTTCCCTTCAGTGCCAGCAGATACCATTGTACAGCATTTTCTAGGCTCCCTGTGGTACCCTGATGGTGATAAAGTATCAGTTCTTGTGCTCCTTGGCACCATATGGGGGAAGCCCTGCGTGCTACGAGGAGCCTGGAGCCCCTGCTGGAGCCCTGGCCCCTGGGATCTGCATCATGGTAGGAGCATGAAGAGTTTGCTGTGGGCGCATCCACCTTCGCTCTCTGCAGACAAAGAACCCTCTGCTGGAGTGTGGAGTTTTGTCAGTTTACTTACATTCTACTTACTTTTCTTCTCGTAGGATTGTGTTTCTTCTCAGCCTTCAATTCAGTTTCAAGGATCCCAAGGGGTAAGTATTTTGTACTGATATTGGAAAATAGATGCAGTGTAGTTTAACCACTTTTGCTTTTTTTAAATAATCTATATTTGTAAAATCTGCTTAGTGCCAGATGTTTTGCATTGTATATTTTCTTAGTAATTATTAATTCAGTGTAGTTGAAAGTGAATCATGCTTTAGATATGCTTCTTTTTTATCTTGCTTTTCTCACTTTTTAGCCTAAATCTGAAAGCAATGGGAATACCTTGTAAGTCGTCAACTAAGGAGGGCAAATTTAATATTTTAAAATGGACTTTCAGTGGTTGGTTTCAAGGTGTAAAGCAGAATAGCAGTGCTGAGGGGTAGGGGTTTGTATACCACAGACTACTGATTGTTCTTGACCCTGTCCTGAAACTCTGACAGTATTTCAAGCCTGTTGAAAAGTTGAAAGAAAACATGAGGAAATGAGGCCTCCTAAAGGCCATAGGTCCTGTTAAACAATCAGTTTTGCAATGATGCAAATTGGAGAACTAAGGCTGAAGGTAAAATTAAATACAGACTGCTTTCCAAGTAGAATGATTTAAGATTTTGGGTTTAATATTTGAATTTTAAGGGATGGTCAAAGACTCATTTTTAAAGACTGCCCACAGATGTGGAACTACAGCCCTAGTCCAGCTCAGTCTGGCTGAAGGGTACTCAGATGTTGGGAGAATCGTGTCTATAACAAAGCTACTTCTGCAGACGAAAGTCTCTTAACATTGCACTTGTAAGATCCTTTCCCATTGTAGATTATTTGCAATTTAAACTATACTGTCAAATATTTATACTAGTAAAAGAATTTCTTTGCTAGAGTGGATAATCATCAGCCAAAATAGCAGCACCAGGAGAGAGTGGATGGGAACACAGATCTATCTGAATTTATGCTGCCATCAAGAGGAAAGTTGTGTTGTTTGTTAATTTGGCTGGGAAGTGGAATGGACTGTCCAGCTCCACTGATCAGCTTCCTGACCCGCTGTTTATGGCAGCAGGTGCCTGAGGGCTGCAAGGGATGGAGCAAGAGATGAATTCAAAATAAGCTCTCAGAGTAGAAATAATGAATCTATCTGGTGACATGATGTCCTGCAAGTGAAGGAAAAATTACCAGTATGCTTTATCTGCCCTGCACCCACTCATTCTGTGCCAAAGTTCATGTGCTGCTTTCTTCCATGTTCTCTGGTATCAGCTTCAAGGCAGTAGTACGTGAAGTTTGAGATGTTACTAGGCTGGGGGAGGCTTTGTTTCTCAGCTGTAAAAAATCTGGGGCTTTTATGAAAAAGTGTCAATCTTGGGGCCACAAGACTGCTGAGGAGCCATCTGTTAACTTTCAGTGTTGTCACCCCTCTTTCCACTAACAAAATTTTCCACAACAAAAAACCAAAAAAGAACCCCACTAGCAAGCTTAATTTTTTTGTGTTGAATGGTAGAGTTGCTCTGAAGGAATCTGGAGCTTGATGGAAGTATATAGATGGTCTCTGAAGGCACAACAGCAAATCTGCTAATGCAGTAAGATGGTTTGCATTCTTTAGGATAGTAAATCATTTGTCCGTACTGCATAGATAGCCTCTAGATGCAGTTCAGCTCAAGAACCACTGAAACTGTCCTGGAACAGTTTGCGCAAAACATAGGTAAGAACCCTGTGATTTCTGAATTAATAAAAGAGCTGCTGACTGTTAAAATACTTTCACACGAGATCACAGGGTGGTCTTTGGGAAGGAGAACTTTTCTTATGTTTGGAAATATCTCACTCCCAGTCTGGATGGTAATGTCTGCTGCTGGCTGAAATACCTGAAGGACACAGAGGGACTGCAAGAAATGGATTATTACATCATAATTTTTAAGAAATACCTTGTAATTAAAAGTTTTGGAGTACATACACCTAAGCTGCCTGGAGGATGTAGCAGCTATGCTGTGCTAGATAAAATAGCCCTGAGGAATGTGACTATTGGCAATTAACTTTTAATGCAGTAGGGATACATTTAAATATATAAAAAATGAAGTTTGTTTATAGTCCAGTGTACTTCTGTAGTGATAATGTTTCAGACAACTGCTGTTTCCATGATGTGGCTTCTCTCCTTTATTTTTAACTTTCTCTGTTATGTCCTGCAACTTCCAACTAAATTTATTAGACAGAATTTACGAGGCATATGCTATACCTGTAGCTGGTGATGTCCTTGATCTCCTGCCATGATGCACATCCCTAAATTGGAGGGCTCTGCAAATATTTATTTTTACCTCCTTTAACCCCATATAGAGGCTTACAGTGTGAAGTGGGTGCTGGTGTGGGTATGGTTTGTGAGCTACCATATCTTACCCTTAAAACGTGAGATGGTAAGGTTGAAATGATTCTGAGAAAAGACAAAGAAGAGAGAGACTGAGAGAGAGAGAGTACTTGAACATGTATGCTGAACAGAGGCACCTGAAAATACAGTGCTCATGTCAATCTGATAAGATGATGCTGTACTATAGACGAACAAGAAGAGAGAGTAGGTAGATATGTTTAGAAAGGGATTAGGTGACTCAACTGTGTTCTTGAGACCGGACTTGGAGCACTGTGTGCGGTTCTGGTGTCCTCAACGTAAGGACATGGAGCTGCTGGAGCAAATTCCATAGGAGGCCACTAGGGGGCAGACTGAGAAAGCTGGGTCTGTTCAGCCTGGAGAAGAGAAGGCTGTGTGGAGAGGTCATAGCAGCCTTCCAGTATCTGAAGGGGGCCTACAAGGATGCTGGAGAGGGACTCTTCATTAGGGACTGTAGTGATAGGAGAAGGGGTGGTGGGTTCAAATTTAAACAGGGGAAGTTCAGATTAGGTATAAGGAAGCAGTTCTTTACTGTGAGGGTGGTGAGGCACTGGAACAGGTTGCCCAAAGAACTGGTAAATGCCGCATCCCTGGCAGTGTTCAAGGGCAGGTTGGATGGGACCTTGGGCAGCAAGGTTTATTGTGAAGTGTCCCTGCCTGTGGCAAAGGGTTGGAACTGTATGATCTTAAGGTTCTTTCCAACCTGAACCATTCTGTGATTGTATCACTCAGTCTTGGAAAGCAAAATACATCTGGCCTGAATTGAGGATACTGTAACAGCATACAGTACAAGCAGGAATGATGGAAAAGAGAAGGACAGAAGTACAAAAAGCTAAGAGCTGCAGAAACTGGAGTGATTCTGGACAGGAGGTTTTGGAGAAAATGATTAAAACTGCTCCTACATTAGAGAGTCAAATGAGGATGGTATGTCAGAGTAAGATAGGGTAATATGATAGATCCAGAAATCAATTATTAAGAGGAAGGGATTAAAGTCAAGAGTCTGAATTGTTCTAGTGGTTATTCTCTATTACTAAATCCATTAGATGGTAAGAAATTGCAACCAGTTTGAGTACATAGAATTTAAACTAGCATTTTAGAGTAGACAGCAGAGGGTCAAGTTGCTCGCTATTTGTTCTGAAGTGTTCCCACCTGGCCAGATGTGACACTGGGGGCCATTTAGGGCACAACATGCCACTCTCCATGCACATCAAACTGATAATGCTGAAGGGTCTGCAGCATTGAGTTTTGCCAGGAAAACTTCCCTGTCATGGGGTGAAAGGCATAAGGCAGGAATGGGGTACCTCTGTGTGTCACAAACAATGCTTTTGGTGATGCCCACTTCTGCCTTGCTTTCCCCAGGTTGTACAGACGCTTGATTGGAGCTTACCAGAGTTCATCTGTGTTTAAGTCTTGATTTCCTTTTTTTTTTTTGTGTGTGTGTGAGTCAGTTAAAAGGACACCATTCTGTGATTCTGAAATAGGCTTGGTAGCCTACTGTCCTGTGTCACTTATTTTCATTTGTGAAGGTTTAGAAGTGCTTCTCTGCATTCTTTTGTTTCCAAACAGCTTGAAGTAAGAAGACTTTACCATTTTGTCCTGAAGTCTCAAATTTCAAACCCATAAAAACTTTGAGACTTAACCTCTACAGAATGTCTGTTCTTTCACTTTTTGTTTCATGTATCCTATGTTTTTGTTTTTTTTTTTTTTTAATTAAAGAGAATGCCGTATCAACTTACTCCTTACTCCTGACTGGCTGGGTTTAGACCACGACACTTTCTTACAGGATTTCCTTTAGAAAAGGCCTGAGCAATGGTCTTCTAGTTCTTACAAAGTTTGAGCAAAATATATCATAAAAATTTGAGAATGAAAGTAAATTTCTAAACCCTTTCTTTGCTTCTGCAAAGACAGCTGTCACAGTGGTGGTAGTAGATGGCTCCCTCATCATCTTCAGCCTCTGTGTGTGAGGGAATCTTTAAAACATTCAGTGTTTCCATTTGAGTTTGCTCCTGGGAGGTCATTGTTGGTGATAAGCTTCATAGGCATCTGCCGGTAAGGAGGCAAACTTGTTTTTCTCATACTTTATCAATGTCTTTTTCTATATCTGGGAGAAGTAGGACCTCACTGATGACAGTGGAACAGCAACAAACATGTTTTTAAGTGTGCTTCAAGGCCGCTTCTGCCTTCTCGTTATTGCATCAAAACACACTGAGGCACTCTGAGCAACCCACAGCAACCTTCCAGAATTTGAGATATGAATATGAGGGTACAGAAATGCCTGATATATATGCACTATGTTTCTGTGCATGCCATTCTTCAGGCTGATCAATGAAAAATAAAGTTTTACTCAAAATAAGCTGTGAGAATGAGTCCCAGCATGCATAGCAACACTTACCTGCTTCTTCTGTTCAGCTGTATTTCTTGAGGGGCAGCCTTGGCTTGATCATAGTAGATAGCTGTTTTTCCAGAAAGTATATCAGGCTAAAAGACACTACCTCTGCTACAGTGGGTTGATTTCAAATTGTCAAATTCATGCATACATACCTGCAGTGTTTATAGTAAAACCACTATACTGAAACATTCAATCAGTGGTAGTAAATTTTGTCGAAAGTAGATGAATTTTAGCGTCATTTAGGCCCGGGTAGTCATCTCAGGTTTATAGTTGCTCTGTAATAACTTTCATAATCATTAAAAGGTAAAGCTGCACATGTAATCCGAGATTGTGCGTTTGGTAACTCTCCCAATTTATTTCCATTCTTATATAAAATGCATGTATTGAACTTTTAAGAATACTAGTACTTCAAGCTTAAGTAAGAGAATATGGTGTTCAGGTGACTTGCCTTTCTCTTTCACGTCCAGTCACTGTCCCAAGCTGTTACAAGCTCTGCCAGTACTAATGATTAAAATATAAATGGTAATGGAATTGTGTTGTAGTAGGGCATTGTGCAAATTACATTGAAGTTTATAAAACCAGTCTCACAAGCAAAATATTGAAAGATTTCTAAAAGTCTGTTAAATACTGCTTTTTTATATCTTTGTCCATCTTATTTAATATTCCATTAAAAAATCAAGCAGATTTCAGGAGAACAGCTCTTTTTTTAGATTTATTGCCAGCTAGTTTTACCTTTAGAACGAAGTAGTTGGATGGCAGTAGGCTTTTTATGCTTCAGTATTGTTTTATATGGCAGCAGATTAAAAAATGGGCTTATGCAAATTATCAGTTTAATGCCTCCTCATACTTAAATTTTTAACTTCCAGCGGAATGCAGCAAATTCTATACTAAGTCATTAGTTCAGCCAGGGAAATCCAATGTTACTACATCTGATTAAGCTTACAGAAATATTTATATTTTACATTTATGTAAACAATTTCATCTAGAGGTAAGTAGAAGAAAAATTTTAACTCCTATTGAAGTTGAAATTCATCCTTTATACTTTTAAGTAGTTTTACTCTTGTAATTTGGGTGTTGCTGGAGCTTTTTTCCCTTCTTGGAGCTAATTCCCATATCTGCTTCATTGGGACCAAATAAACCACGAAGCTGGGGCAGTGTTTGGTATGGTCTGTGAATTGCACTCATCTGTTCTGCCAGCTGAACTTCGGTCCATGTAATTGTACTTGGGTGCATGTGTTTAAAGTTAAGCATGTGTGTATTAATTCCACTAAATGGGAAAGGATGGCTTGCTACTTGGGCACTTTGCTGAGTTAAGAGGCTAATCGATGGCATTTTTTTGCAGTGCAGTTACTGCTGTGACAGACACATAACTAGTGCTGCTTCCAGAGGGAGAATTGTGCCAAAGCAGCCTTTTTAGGGATGTGATTGAAAATAAGAAAACTTTTGAATCACAGTTTGCCATTTAAAATTATGGTCCTAGTTAATCGCAAGTAAAAAAGTGTAGACTAAAGTTTTTACATAAACTTTTTTTTTCCTTTTAGCTTATTAAAATTCCCAAAGTTGATCAGTCAAATGAAATGAATACATTTAACTTCTTAGTGTCAAATATTGGCAAAGATAACTCTCAGGGAAGCTTTGACCTGTTCCAGCAAAAGGCCTCAGGGTAAGTTTTGCTTAATGTTTTCTTTCATTGCAAATTTAAGTAGATTCTGTGGCTTTGAACATACAGAGAAAACCTTTAACAGAAGCACTCTCTGCTGATGGGCTGCAGTAGAAAATTAATTCCTAGCAATAGCATGATTTCTTACTAATTATAAATACTTGCTTTTACATAGAATTCTTTTTGGTTTTGCTCTTTGAAAAGTAACTTTCTAACCTCCTGGTGCTGTTTTTGAAAGCATTTTGAGCTCAGCATCATCCAGGCTAGACCAGAGCCATTCTACAACCATATATAAATGTGATTATGGCTGGCAGCATGCTAGCATGCTGGCCATGATGGATGGTTGTCTTATTTTAAGAACCACATCAGTTAGTGGCCTTACCCATAACTGTATGACCATGGTGTTTCAGAACCCAAATGTAATACAGCAGTGCCTTGTCCTGGTGCTTTGAGTCAAATTGAACAGTGTTAACATCTATTAAAAAGAAAAGAAAATACTATTTGCCTCAGCTTCTAGAATACTATGTTTAGTCTAGTAACAGTGGCACTGAATAACTGTTCAATTTGATTGATTAGCACATTGCAGGGAGAGTTCATGCATCGATTTGCAAAGCGGATGAAAAGCAGGCATACCAGCACAGGTCTCCAAAATGTGCTGCTCAGGTTCTTGGTCACAGGAGAGCTTCTAGCCTCAATTTCAAAGCTGAGATTTGTATAGATAGCAGGCTTTAGGAGCAATAAAAAAAAAATGAGCTGATTTAATAAGCTCTTTGCCTTGCAGGAGATCTCTCAGCATCCTCATCCTCATTGTTTTTCCCCTTGCTTTAGGTCTTTTCTACTGCAGTACAGTCTTTCAATGAGCTCACTTAGATGATGGGATTGGCAAAAAGCCAGATGGTTTAGTGGCAGACTTGGGAGAGCTTGGGCAGTGTGGGTTTTTTTGGGATTTTCTTTTGGGTTTTCACTGTGTCTGAAAGGAGCCAGACAGCTGCCAAGGCAGCTGGTAGAAGTGCATGTCAGGCATGAGAGGTCCTGCACACTCTCCCAAGCATCTCTGAGGGCACCTGCTTCTTTGGGAAGGAGTACCTTCAGTTAAATTAAATTGTATTTTTTAAGATTAAATTTGAGCTGCTTTAGCTCTGAATAATTCTGAATAACATGTCTAGGTAGTTTTGTGGTTTGTCAAATGTTTTTTTTACTCTGGTAGTTTGTGGTAGTCAAATGTGGTTTGACTACAAGGTCCTTTGTAGCCAGCTCTCAGTTTGTGCGAAGTGACTGCAATGTTAATGCAAAACTTGAGTAGTGTTACATGCAGAGTCAGATTGTGTTTGGTTTTTTTTTTTTAAGAAAAGATAAAACCAGAAACATCTTCTGCAGGGTGTCAAGTCTAATTTTGTGCTCGGGGCAGCTCTGCCTTCAACACTGGCTTGGAGGAGGATTGCACAGGCCAAGGAGGAGGATTGCATGTCACAGTCCATGCTCAGCAATTCAGGTTGTGAAAAAGAGTGTGAAGTCAGGGATGTTCAGGGAAGAGGGCAATGGCTAAAAGCTGTGCTTTCTATGGCAAGAAGGATCTTTCTGATTGTTGTTCGTGTGGTGATTTCAGAGCAAGGAATACATAGCTCTAGGCTATGGACAAAATTGTGGCTGAAATACTGGCCATTGGCTTAGTCCAGCTTTGTGACTTTCAGAAATTAACTAAGTTGAGAAATGAGATTCTTGACCCTTCTTGAACCCTTGGTGGGGAGTTTAGGATGGTTGAAGTGTTTCAGGTTAGCTAAAGCTTGTGTCCTTTTCTTAGTCAGAGCTGTTCAGTGGTGGGTGCCACACAGCGTCCTTGTTACGAGCAATGGTAGTTAGGCCAGTTTAAAGAGAGCTCTGAGTGTGCACTTGGACTGATCATGGTGGTCTGTGCTCCTCCAGAAGCTCCTCCTGGAGCCTAGCACCTGCCCTGAAGCTGTCGAGGAGACATTGCCATCCTTTGCCTCATACAGGGTTTGCTGTCCGTGCCTCTTCTCAAATGTGAGTCCTCAGAGGAGCACAAGCACACTTAAGCACTGGAGTGACTCCCTGAGCTGTCCCCACCATTGTCATGGCAGCCATTACCAGCACAGCCCTGAGTCTGCCCAAGTACACTTACATGAGGAGATTGTAATTACGCTGACAGTTAAACAATTTGGGTGTGTAGAGACAATTCGAAATGTATTTACACCCTAGCTACCTGTCAGAACTGGAAAATGTTTTTCTTCACCTATTAAGGCAGGTTTTGAAGTTCCTGATGCAACCACACTTCTAAATCTGAGCTAGTGCTTGGGCTAAACCTTTTTCAATGTGTTTGTAGTTCTGGACTCTCCCAACTCAGTTGCCTGGGAAGTATACAGAATAAAATTACAGTATGTGCAACAAGTGATTCCCATGTGAAGACCAGAGAGCGCATGGCCCAGGCGGAAGCGGAGGCACGCAGTCGAAGTGCAAAGTTTATTAAACCTGGTGGACCATTTTTAGGTATGGTTGTATTTCATTTTTTACTAGTTTATCTGTAAGTTTTCAAACTCAGTAATTCATCTTTTCAGTGTATCCTTGGGAAAGATGGTTTGTTTAGAGATCTCAAGTGTAGGTAACTTGCCCTTATGTTGCAGTGTCCTAGTGCTGTGTTTAGACATTGGCCTTTATTTTCCCTCAGAAAGCCTGCCAGGCCTTCCTTGCCCCCATATTTCTTGTCTGGTTGAAATTTTGACTACTGACGTGAGGGGTTTTCACTATCCAATGCACTTAAATTTGCTGCTTCAGTAGCCACTGTTTGGTTTTGGTTTTATTTTTTTGTAACAGCACTTGTGAGTACCTAAACATTCTGCTAAACCATTAAACTTAATTTGTAATCTAAAAAAAACAAAACAGAAAGCTCACAAACAAAATTCAGGAAGTCTCATACAAATTCAGAAGTTTAATATGAAAAACATTGTTTTTCACACTTTCTAATGCTGATTAAGTTTTATTTATTTTATGTCTTGGTGATTAACAAGTAACTGTTACCACAAGACCATGGCTTTGGTTGTTGTTTTGGTTTGTTTGTTTGTTTAGGTTTTTTGTTTATTTTTTTTGTTGTTGTTTAAAAAGTTAAAGTGAGGTAATGTTGCCATTGTCCCATGGATTTCATCGTTTTCCACAAAACATTTCCCTGAGGAGCTTGCAGATAGACACAAGGTAAGCATCTGTCTTAACAGGCACTCAGTGGTACAGGCAGCAGCGGTCCTGCCCACAGCAGCAAGCTGAACCACCCCCATCCGTCTTTGTTAAGTAACACAGGCTCTCCCTGGATGTGTCTGCAGTCCTCTGCCAGCACAGACATCAGTGATGAGTCGTGGTGCAATGCTTACTCTTCCTCAGTGTACTCCAGAGTGTTTTTAACCAGAGTCGTCACAGCTTTTTGGAGATACAAAAATAGGTGTGTGTATCCTTGACACCCAGGGAGCTCAGCACAGGTTGATACCAGGATGTGGAGCTGGGACTGCTTCCACTGTGTTTCTGAACTGCTAGTTAATGGCAATGCAAGAGGTGCCACTTTCATGTACTTCAGAATGTCTCACTGGGGAAGCTCTATTTGACACTTGAATCATCTGCATGATTCTTGTCGGTGGCTTAAACAGATCTTAAGTGAATATTTAACATTCGATAAATTGGGTCTGAAGACTGGCAGTAGGACAGTTACAATATTTAGAGTACTTTTGTTTCAGACTGGCTTTGAGGTTCTCAGGTAGGAGAGGTCTAGTTGTTGTTAGGTCACAAGGATGACTGCAACATGCTTCATGCAGGACAAATTAGGAACTGGAACTGGGGTTGTTAATCATATTAATGTTTGGTTATGTTTTCAGGGTGGGTTTTCAGGGTGATTAAGTGAGTCAGAGACATGACTTTAAAGAGGTATTTTGTTTGAATGCTGCTTACACTATTGTCTGTGCCAGGGTTTTGTGTACCTACACTGAATTTAACTTGTCAAAACATTTGTAATGCATTCAGTAAACAACTAACAAGTTCATATTGTTCTAAAAAATGTAACCATGTGTGTTTGCATGATGAGGTTTGCTCCTGAAAACCAGAAGGGCAGAGTCCAGGGAGCATGCAGGGTGGAAAGGTTATAACGGTTTGGCCTCCACTGCAAAAATGGAACAAATTTTTGCTATTCCTAGGGACATGTACTAAGTACATAAGCACAGCTCAGTCTCTATGTTTGATAGAAAAGAGCAAGCTCTGGATTTTCTCACCAGTACTCAGCAAGTATCCCTCATGTTTGGTTTTGGAAAAATACCTGGTTTGTGTTACATCCTCTGTTGGATTATAAACAATATTTACTACAAAGATTTTCTGTAGTATTCTGAGAAACCTTTTTTTGTCTGATAGCAAATGCTATTTAAAAACACAGGGTAGAGAAGTTTGTGTCTTTTTCTGGAAAACTGAAATTCAGGTTGGTGGATATTATTTTTAAATTCTGGATGCATCACTTGCAAGTACTTGAATTGTGCCTTCTCTTGTGAAACACATTTTTTTATTTTTTTATAGAGTTTGATCCAAAGCACTATGCAGGCCATGTTTTAAAACTTTGCTGGCCCTGGAGCCAGGAACTATTAAATTTTTGTTGTGTTGTTCCCAACAAACCTGATTTTATTTAATAATAAGGCAACATCTCAGTTTAAAATGTGGTGTAACTTACGGTAACTCAAGTGATTAACACTAAGCGTCATTAATTTCTTTAAGCAGTGATGCAATTAATTCTGTAGACATGGTCTCTCTAGACATTAATAGGAAATCTTTTTAATTATATGGAAGACCTTTGCATCATACTTTAGAGTACTCATCTAAAAAGAATGCCTTGTTTTGGGTGTTCAGAGTTTGAGCTTATGAACTGGAAAAATAATAAAAGCCCCACCCATATAATCAAGTTGTCTTCCTACAGGTACAAATCAATTGCTCATTTGCCAGCTTTTTTTAATATTGAATATTTCTTTGTTAATGCCTAGCTCAATGCATCTTTACTGCCTGTATTCTAATAGATATTGAAATGCTAACTAAATACAATTTTCAGAGTTTATGTGGTAAATATTAACTTCCTTGTCTTGTTTATGTTTGGGGGGGTTTGTGTGGGTTTTTTTTGTTGTTGTTGCTTTAGGAAGAAGACTACCAGTTAAAAGAGGACCAGAAGGCATTCCAGATTTTGTGCCTGTCAGGAAGAGATCAACTCCTATGAACCCTGCAAACATGATACGGAAAACTCGCACAGTAACTGCTGTTTCTCAGCGACCATACAGGGACAGGGTGATTCACTTACTGGCACTGAAGAATTACAAGAAACCAGAGTTACTTGCTCGCTTGCAGAAAGATGGTGTAAACCAAAAGGACAAGAATTCCCTCGGAATTATCCTGCAGCAGGTGAGACCATGGAGTTTGTGCCAGCAGTTTTTCCTTCCTGCTAGTCTTATAATTGTAATTTTGAGCTGTGTGACTCCAATGTTTAAATTAGAAAATAATAAACAATGTACATAATGCTCCTTGTTTTATACACATGCCCTAAACTGCATGTCCATGCAAGGAAAGGCAAAAAAGAATGAAAAGTTCTGGGGAGTGTTTTGATTTTGCTAGAATGGCAGGCAATAATTAACTGTTTCTAGCTTTGTTGCTCCTAATGTCTTATTTTGTTCTCTCCTTTACTTGCACTGCTTAGCTGCTTAACTGAGAGAAACTGACTACATTCTCTCAACTGTGTGAAATAATTTTTTATTCAGTTTCTCTCGGCTTAATAATGAGGCTTTTTGTATAAATCTAAAAGCAGCAGCCTGAACTTGCTAAGATCGAATATGCACAGGTTTCCTGCTTTTAGAATACACCTTCAGTTCTGTTTTTAAGAAGTGAATTATGGTTTCAGGGTATCTTTGTTACTTTTAATTATTTTTTAAGCTGGGGACAGGCAGATGTGAACATAGACATGAATTATTATTATTTATCATGTTTTGGAGGGAAAAAAATAAGCAAAGCCATGACAAGTGGTAGTGGTGGTGTATTGATATGTTATTCTGTGTTTTGTATGGGGCAGATTGATAGGATACTGTTTTTCTTTGATGTTTTCTTCAAAAGTCTGAACAGGTATTGGGTGTAGAAGTCTAAACCACCACTTTAGTTGTAAATGGTCTCAAGGTTTTACTAGTTCATTTTAACTTCTTGAGTTACTTTTTATTTGAAGATATAAACCCATTTCATTTTCAAAGGTAGCAAGGCATACACACGACCTTCTCATGGCCGTACTTTGCTGTAATCAACCCTGTGTCTCCAAAATAGAAAAGTTCATTTGGGCCTGTACACCCCTCCTTAAACATTTTAGCACTAAATCTCATTGTCAAAATGCAACTTGTTAGAGATGAGTGCAGTTACTTTTTCCCAGTCCGTAAAACTTTGATATGTCTTAAAACTGATGGGATAAATGAAGAAGCTTAGTGCTCGTTACCGCATAGAACTGTTCAGGAGAAAGCTATAGTTTCTTGTCACTCAGGCACTTGAGAAAGAGATGCAGTTTTGTATATCAAGACAAATGATGACATACTGTGGTCATTAATGGAATGATGGAAGACATGCATTGTTCCAGGTAGTCTGTGCTCTGCCATCATAGTATAGCAGTGTAGAGGGAACAGCAGGTGTCCTCCTGAAGTTGGAGAAATCTGAATTTGTATGTGAAGATAGTGTACTTCAGTTCTTAAAAAGGAAAAAAAAGAAAATAAAAACCTTGGCCTATTGATGTATTTCATGCAGTGAATATTTAAATTTTTGGCATAGTTTGCCTTGATTCTTAATTATATTTTAAAGATAAAAAGCCAGACACATGGTGCAGAGAGAGATTTTCATAGAGTATGTTTCATACATGCTTGCAGCAGTTTGGCATTTTCTGACATCCAAATTTTTACATACCAAATTGACCACATTTTTTAAAATTGGCACTCATTATCTGAAAGCTACTTTGATTGTCACATCTGAAAAAAACCCAAACTGGTGTGTGATTTGAGATTTGATCAAGTTTTGCAGTACCAATCTTATTTTCTGTAGCTTGCATTTAGGTATAATGAACTTTTATTTTCTTAAATGTCTGCCTGTAGGTAGCCAACCTGAACCCAAAGGATAATACTTTCTCTCTGAAGGGTTATTTATTTAAAGAAATTCAGAAAGATTGGCCTGGATACAGTGAAATAGATAAACAGTCATTGGAGTTAATACTTTCTAGGTAAGTTCAGTCTCTAAGGGAGGGAAAATAGCCATTTAAAAAAATGGGAAATGAATGTCTGTCCTCCCTGTAATGAAAGAACATAGATTTTTTTTTTTTTGCCTTATAACCTGAAATGTTGGGTTGTCATTGCAGAAAATTAAATCCATCTGAGAATGCCACCAGCACCAGCAATTCAGAGTCTTCTGTAACTTCTAACACATCTGCTCCATCAACTTCTCAGGTACTTTGTTTTGTTTTATTTTTTTAACATTATTTACAATGTATTAAGACATCACACTTTATAGTGGTGTAAAAACTGTGATGTGAAGCACTGATGCTGTTCTTAACACATGAAAAACTGGAACATTTATTTCTAATTGAATTACTATTTTTTTTAAGATAGTTGTACTGTCAAAGGCTGCAAAAAAGGTCACATAGCCTGAGCACTACTATATTTAATGTTCTCTGTTTCAGAATGCTTATTACCTTAAATGTTTATTTAGAAAAATAAACAATTCCTAGGTCTGCACGATATTTTGTAAACACACCTTGATCTCTGACACCAACTACCCCAGTGCTAATGTAGGCTACTATATCCTTATGCTACTATTTTAAGAAAGCCTAGTGAAAGGACAAATTACAGTAGTAATCCACTTGGAGGGATTTATTTTTTTTTTTCTCCCTCTAGGCATGATTTAAGCACCCATTTTTGATTCAGGGTTTCCCAGGTGTGAAAAGCCAGATCTGAATCAGCATGCACTACATCTGCCTTCCCCCAACTTTTTCAGACTTAAATGTGTATGTCCTGTTTTCCTGCCAATGCAACAGTACAGCGCAAACCCTTTCAGAAGAAGCTTGCAAAACTCTGCATAAAAGAAAGTATTACTTTAAGGAAAAGTTTGATGCCTTCTGTGATTAAAACTGTGTTTCAGTGCTTGCAGCGTACAGCCCTAAGTTGGGAAGTATGGAAAGTGTTTTACCACTGAGATGATACGTTTAAATAGAAAAAGGATGGCAGACCTCTTTTTAACCCTAACTTTCTTCCTGTCAGGGCATTAAATGGTGCAGGTCCCAACAACCTCTTTACACCTGCCTCTCTACAGATTCGGGATTTATTTCAACTGGCTGGCAGTCCTGGTCAAAGCTGCCCCTTGTACATCAACAGTGTGTACTTGCTAGAGAAAAACATGTTTCAGCTGGAGAACCAGCTGAATGACAGCTGTAGTAAAACTCAGGCTTTTACCTATTCTTACCAGATTTGCACTTCACACTCTCTGATAAGCACAATGCTGCTTGCTTCTTGGGGTTGATATAGGAAATAATATGGCTGTGTGACAGCAAAAGCTGACTCTCAACCTGGTATGTCCAAATGAAAATCAGTACCTAAACAAACAAACTGAGCCTCCTCATCTTGGTGAACCCTTTGATAGAACTGCTGAAAAGAGCATCTTTCTCCCAAAACCTTGTAGCTGTAGATTTGAAAAACAGCTTGCTAAGATTAGAAACTTAAGAATGAAATAAACAGTGTAATAAGGTGCAGTAATTCCTTGTTTGACAGCTACTTATAGATAAAAAAAAGATGTGTTTTCAACAACTGCTTGCTCAGAAATACTTCTTTTTCAGAATGGGAGCAAAACCTAATTCTGATAATGTTTTTAATATTTTTTTATATTATCACAGAAACCACTTTTGAGTTACAAATTTTTTGATCCTCTGATAAACGAGATGCAGAGGGTATCTCACCTGAACAGTCAAGTCCAGCCAGCATGCAGTGGCCACTTGCAGGCCTCCAGTGAGAAAGCCGCTACTGCCCATCCACTGCTTATAACCCCTGCAGCCACCACTCCTCCTCCTCCTCAGCCACTGCTTTCCACTTACAACCTTCCTCAGACCATCAGCTCCAGCTCCCCCAGCACCTCTGATGGTCGGGGGACAAACAACTTGCTGGTGGACAGCTTCAGCCAAAATTACAGTAGCATCTGTGAGAACCAGCAACAAAAATACACCTCTCAGACTCCTTTGGGTACCCAAGCACCAGCTGTGGTGCGGGTGAAGTCTCTCAAGTCTGCAAGAGAGAAGTATGCGATTTGGTACCAAAATCCTGAAAAAGTAAAAAAACAGAAGGACAAAAGCAAAATGCAGGACACTGGGAGTGTGAGCAAGAAGGAGAAAGACATTAGAAAAGAAGAAACTGTCAAGCTGGAAGAATCCTTCTGTTTGGATTCAGGTGAATAAACTGCTTTTCCTAACTACTATATGGGTAGCCCTGGTGAAAAGCACCAGTAAATCTAGGGACTGGAAAGACGAGTGGTCACTTTTTCACTTGCTTTGCCGTTATCCCAGCTTTATAGTCATGAAGATTCTTACTGAAAATTAAGGTAATTTTTAAGAATTCTCACAGCATAATACAAAAACCATTAAATCAAAGAAATCTTAAATGGATTGCTGTGGTGGGCAGAAACTTGTTAAAGGGAAGAGCTAGATACTAGAAAAACACTGATAGTTCACTGAAACTTACTCTTTTTCCATCAGCAGGTTTTAAAGTCTGCATGCTGAAAATAAAAACATGTCACACATTTACTGCATACTAGTTTACTGAAACACGTAGATCAGACATGATCTACCCCTGCCATGGCAGGGGGGTTGGAACTAGATGATCTTAAGGTCATTTCCAACCCTAACTATGATTCTGTGATTCTATGACATAAATATCTTTCATTGTGTATCATATTCATTAAACTCTGCCATTTCATGGGAAGTCTAAAACCTGCATAAACTGACATGTACTTTTAGCAGAGTTTTGCTTTGAACTGTGCTGTAAGCTCCTTTCCACCTTGGCTGCAGAATTTATTACTTCAAAAGATGTAGAAATGGTGCACACTTAAAATGGCATTGAAAAGTTAAACAGAAACACACAAAGAATACATGATTTCTTAACACATAAGCACACAGAAAATAGGGTGGAGTTCAGTTCCTTTGTTAAACGTGTGTTTAATTTCAGAGGTTTAGCTTACAAATCAGAAGGTTTAGCCCTTTCCTATCACAGGTAGGAGGCATCTGTAGAGTATGCAGGGTGCCTCTTCAAAGTGTTGTTGCACTCCTAGATAAAGGTACCTTAAGATGGCCTTTTCACATCAACCCTGGACATACTACACAGTGCCCACACGGCTTGAGGTTGCTTTGAAAATATTCATGCTTGAATTCATGAACATGTGAGCATCTTTCTCCAGAAGCTAGTAACAAAACTCTGAACAGCTAGGTAAGGAAAAGTTTGTACTATATTTCAAGTTGGTGCTTACAGCGAAGCTTTGAAATGCGCTTGAATTTTTTGAAATTAAATGCTCAGAGCAAAATTGTCTGCATAAGTTGTATTGTACATACTGTGACTATTAATATTATTGCTGGCATTTGCATCAAAATTTGTTCCCACTTTTACACTTCTTTTTATATTCCTGCTATACCATATAATTTTAATATTAAAGCAGAAGAATCAAGTGGAACATTCCATGATGCCTGTTTTTTTCTCCCAATGACTTAAAGCTCAGGTACCTTAGAGATTGGCAAGAATGGTTGAGCTTTAGCAGAAACACTGTGTTTACAGAGTGTCAGTGCAAGTTAATCATGAGTACAAAGGATTATATGGTTTTTAAGCTTGCCAGAAAACCCCACATGTAAAGCAAAGAGATATTACCAAGATACTGAGTGTTCCTTCCTGTTCCTACTAACTTTTCATTACAGCAGCTATTTTTCTTATTTATCAAAAAGACAGGGTACTCCTGAAACACTTCTTTAAAAAGAGGGATTAGAGATTAAGTATATCATGCTTTCATAAGGACATTTAAAAGAGCAGAAGAGCAGTTTACAAGGGCAAATAACTTTGGAACATGTATTGCTGTAAATGAGGAGCAAGTCTTTATTGCAGGTTGTTGAAGCCTGAATGCCAGCAACCCGTATACAATGCTACTGACTTTCCTGCTTAGAAGAGTGTTGAAATTAAATGTAATTTTGGATATCTGTAATTGGCAGGGATGAAGGGATAAAAACATGGCATGAAAAGAACTTTAGCTTTCTACTGTATTTCTTGCTGGAACCTGGATGTTGAGATAGATAGATATATACGTATATATAAAAATACAGGCTGTTGTGGTTTAAGCCCAGCCAGTAACTCGGAACCAAGCAGCCACTTGCTTACACACTCCCATTCTTCTTCCTCCCCCGGCTCCCGGAGGTGTGGGGAGGAGAATCAAAAGAATGTAACTCCCACAGGTTGAGATAACTAAGGTGTAACACAAACCACTGCTGCTACCACCAATAATAATAATGATAAGGGAAATAACAAGGGAGGAGAATACAACTGCTCACCACCTGCTGACTGATACCCAGCCTGACCTGAGCAGCAGTCTATCCCTTCCAGGTAACTGCCCCCAGTTTATATAGTGGGCATGACATGCTGCGGTATGGAATACCTCTTTGGCTAGTTTGGATCAGGTGTCCTGTCTCTGCTTCCTCCTGGCTTCCCCTCCCTGGCAGAGCATGAGACTGAGGAACTCCTTGGTCGGAGTAAACATTACTGAGCAGCAACCAAAAACATTGGTGTTATTAGCGTTCCCAGGCTGAAAGTCAAAAACACAACACTGCACCAGCTGCTAAGAAGGAGAAAAACGGCTGCTATAGCTGAAGCCAGGACACATACATATTTACATATCATGCTGTTGTCTTGTGCGCAGCTACATCTGTTGCTACATAACTTGAATTGCTTTGCAGATGCTGCATGTCTTCAAATAAGAATAGCTGACCTCAGGTTAATATTGCAATAGCACAAAGCCTGTAGAACAAAGTAGCTGTGCCATTTTCTGAACTGTGGTACTGCCTACTGTGGAGAAGGTTGTATGGGCTCTATTATTAACATATAGAGCTTATTCCAAGTAATTCACTGTGAGAATAAAGCTGTAAAGGTTTTTTTCAGGCCCATCAGGTTGGTACTGTTTGGCAATATTAAAAATCTGCTTACCACAAGTGTCATATTCTGCTTTTCTGTAGGAGTTCAAGAAACTCTCACTGCTTCCACATATCCTCCTTTCCCGACAACTGAACAACCAGACTACTTAACGTGAGTAAAATCAATTAACTCTCTTGCCATTCATGGAAGCAGCTGAAAAGTCACCTATAAAAGCTCTCATTTAGCTACAAAATTGAAAAATTACCAAAATGTAATTTTAGAATAATAACAAGCTCCTTTAAGTCACCCTACTACTTTGCTTGAGTATCTGTGAGTTTTAAGCTCTGAGGTTGTCATCCCTTAATTACTGTGGGGGAATAGAAGTGCTGAAAAGAATTTTTAACATATTTTAGAAGACAAAACATATAATTTAATTCTTCTTCAAGAACACAATAAAAAGGAATATGAACCTGCACTGTTTTCTTTTAAGAAGTGAGGCAGTACAGAAGGAAAGCTGAATACTAAAATACTCAATACATAAATTTGAACATCTTTTTTGTGTTTTTACTGCTTAGTGTGCCTAAGCTGGAAAAGTTGGGAGGGAAGAAGGCAAACTTTAAAGTCCAACATGACAAAGCCTGTATATGATCTTAAGAGAGTTAACCATCAAAGGTTTTACTAAAGCTTTAATATAAAATGGCCACTGACTAACTTGAAGCTACAGCAAAATACCAGATTTCACCACAGAATTGCCGACCACAAAGCTAAAGAAAAATAAATTAAAAAAAACTCAATTCAGATTTTAAATTTAAGCTGCTTAATTTTTACTACAAAGCAAGGTAAAAATGCATTAAACTTGACTGTGAAATGTTATATATCTACAACGACTGGTACAATGCAGTCTATAAAGTTATGGAGGGACATTGCAGTAAGTTTAATTTTAGCTCCTTAACAAGTTGTCGCACATCATATTAGCATTCCCGAAAGTTAAAATTTACCTCCTATGTAAAAAAAAGATTTTTATTCATGACAAGTATTAAAGAACTTGCTTTAAATGAAATAGCTCTAATAACAGAATCATTTGATTGCCTAAACGCATTTTTAGAATGTTAAAACTTCTCTGTCAGGAGGATTCTTCTTTATTGTTGTAAAACAGAGAAATAGCTTTTGCAAATTCCCATGCAAATGTCTGAACTTTTCCCCTACTGTTTTATGGGTGACCATTTTTAAAAACATGAAAGTTGAAGAAAGCTGCAATGGAATAACTTGGTCAGTGGAACCTGAATTTCTATGAAATGCTTTTTGTTTTTTTTTTCTTTTTTTTGGAGGTGGGGAGGAGAGGGAGTTGGCACAGTGAGGGCCAATATAAAGCTCTTTTCTCCTTTGGAAGGCTTAGTTTGAATTTTTGACAGGCCTTCAATGCTCAGAGCTGAAATGAGCACCATGATAGGTAAAGCCAGGATAAGTCTGACACTTCCCAGTTGTGCAATTGCACAGAATGGGCCTAAGCAGGAGCATTGAATTCCCTTGTCATATTTACAGTACAGAGAAGGGCGGACAATTTTGTTGGTCTCCTAAAACACTCTGAATTGCCAGGTTCACCAGCTTCTCTCAGAGGCGTAACATCACATCAGCAAGGGAGGTGAGGCCTCTCTATAGAACTTGAACTTCGCTGCATTTTTTGTCTGCTTTAAGGTAGACAGCATGGTAGGAGACAGCATGGTAGCATCCTGTTTCATATTTAATACAGTTAGTGATGCTCCTTGGAAAGATTGAAAGAAAGTCTGGCACTGCAGAGAAGCAGTTTAGTACTTCATATTTTAGTCTGAGAACTCAAATTTAATTCTCAGCCTCTGCTGGGTGAAAGTGAACAGATTCAGCTTTTTGCTGTCTGTTTCTCAATCAGTGGAGGACAGTGATACTGAGGAGTAAGGGATATGGTTATTTGATATAATCTGATATTAAAGATGGATTGTAGAATCATAGAATAGTATGAGTTGAAAGGGAACTTAAAGACCATCCACTTCTAACTCCTCAGCCACGAGCAGGGACGGGCTCCACCAGAATGGAAGCCAATAGCCATTTCTAAAAGTAAAAAAAAAAAAAAAAAAACAAAAAAACAAAACCACCACCACCCCCCCCGCAAAAAAAAAACAACCCTACAAAAACCCAACCAACCAAAACAAAACAAAAAGAAAAAAGGGTTCATGCAAGATTTCATCAAGTTTTCATTCAGATTTCACTAAGTGCCTTAGTTAAATGGAAGCAGTGGAACTGGTGTTCAATAAAATAATCAGATTTTATCATTAGCTATGCTTTACTGTTACTTATAAGCACAAATGTAGCCAAAAATCTAAGTGCATCCAACTCCTTAAATCAAATCCCTTACAAAAATGAAAAATGTAATTAAATGAATTTTCAAAAGTAAATGTAACTTAATTAACCTTCATAGAAAGAGATTATAATCTAGCAATTTCTTTTCTTTAACTGAAGCTGGTGCATTTATTAGTCATTCTATATTTGAATGACTGCTAATGTTTTGTAAATGTGCTACACTTTGTGTAGCTTCTGAATAAAGTAAAATATTAGCAAATGTCACAAAAATATGATAGATTTCTACAATTACCTAAATAAATTATCTTGGAGCATGTGTGCTTACACATAGAAGCAGTCAGTTAACTGACTTAAATCTTGGGTATCTAGGCTTGATATTCACTACGTACTTGGGGGAAAATTTCATGTGTGCTTGTTTTTCCATTAGGAAATACACAGCTATCATCTCAAAAGAGCAATGCGAGAGTTACAAGGAAGACTTCTATGCAGAGTATGGTGAATACAGGATTTTGCATGCTTGGATAGAGAGTATCACTAAGAGATTCATGAGGTTTGATGAACAACAGAAACACCTTCCTCCAGGGTCCAAAAAATATCAGGTAAAGGAGGATGAAAGTGTTTCATCTCCCTCTTATCCCTTCCAAAAGTCCACATTTTCAACACAGGCAGATCCCTCATATCTATTAAATTTTACAGATGTAGTTTTAAAAGACTTGCCAGGTTCAGTGTCTGAGACTGGGTAACAGAGCTGGAACTACCAGACTGGCTCAGACTTTGCTGACCACCTCAGCATCCAGGCAAGGCGAGGGAGTGCTGTTGGACAGATGGGGAAGAAGACTGGAATAATCCATAATCCCAGAGCTTTCCTTGACCCTCTCTTCCCCATGATTTTAGAGATTTATCTAAATCTGTATCCACAACTTACCCATCTTACAGGTAGCTGGTCCTAGCTATGATTTTAGCAGAAAAGGAATTTAAAAATCTGATATTCTGGATCTCCAGCCTGGACTGCTCTGGTTTGGACATACAAATTCCACATGTTTAATATGAGAGTTCTTCAGTTTTGTGTGCACTGAGGATTTTGATTGGCTTTTATTTGTTGGCCAGATTGCGCATGCATTTTTGAGTATTTTAAAAACCCTTGTTCTGTGCAAACAGACAAAGGGAAAACTCGAAGAATTTGCATATGTGCTCTGACCCTGCGTGGATTAGCTCTAGGTTTTGACACTTGAGAAAACTCTGCGAAAAGCTGTTCAGCCCTCAAACTCCACCTGTTTGAGCTGTCTGTGAACACAGACAACTGTGTGAGCAACTTCTGAAAGGGCATCTTGAAACACATGCTCCTTTTGTTGCCTATTTACAGGTTTAATTTCAGATCTAGTGTGATACAGGGGGCTGTGGGTTTATTTTTTGCAATGCAGAAGAGTGGTGGTGAAACTGAGTATATTTTTAGTATTTTATGTAAATTTACATTTTCTGCTAGTAGTGAAATATTGTTAATTTTCTTTTTATTTGAAGGTACTTCATGAAGAAGTTATAGAAGAGTACCAGGCATTAGCACAGGTATGTGTAACAGCAGACTTGTGGGATGTGGTAGTCACTGAGACTGGCACAAGTCTATTTTTAAGCAAAGGACATGAAATACTGAACTCTTCTGCAGAAGTGTTTTTGTGTCCTAATTTTCATTTTATCTTTACAGTCTCATCCCAGCTACCATGAACAGAAGAGGAGATGCGAGTATCTCCACAGCAAGCTGTCTCATATTAAGAGACTGATTGTGGAATTTGATGAACTCAAGCCTAATGATGACAACTAGTCTTCTGCTTTGATCAGGACATGTGAATGAACCAAAGCTTATTTATGTAAAATCTAAGATTCTAAAAAATAGAATCAAACTTCTGCATTAAGCAAGTCTCACTAGTAGTTGTACCTATACGCGTATAATGAAGCTGCTTTTTCTGGTCCCTTCTTTTCTTCAAGATTTATGTTTGTTTATTTTAAATAATTTTATCAGTAGATGCTGGGGAACCAGTACCTCTACTATGAAGTTCTGCACATTATAAGAAAATATTGTAGCAAATTGAATTGTTTTGGGGCAAATGTAAGGCTGGGTTCTGACCTTGTTGTTAATGGAAACTCTTTGCCTTAAAGGGTAGAAGGTTTAGAAATTTGCACAAAATACTTTTAAAAAAGAAATCACATTGTTTTGGAGGGTTAAAGAAGCATGTGTATGTGCTGTATATGGCCCATTTTGTTACAACAGAAACTCACCCCTGCAACTTAAACCCACCTTTGCGGTGATTGCCTTAATGTATTTGATTGGGTATATTTAGTGTAGCTAAATTATTAGCTACATTGCTTTCCACTTTGTGGAAGCACTACATGGCCTATGTGTACAGTACTTGTGTCTGGAAGTGTATGCTTCTACTCTTGTGTGTGTGCAAGAATGTGTGAATGTGAGCATGTGTGATGAGAAAAAAAAAAAAAGCTGCTACTCTAAGTAGGCCAGACACTCAGGTTAAAACAACTGACAAGTGTTGCTATAGGTTTTTCCTGTAAGATTCCTACTTCTGTCATAGAAGATGAGAGCATTCCATTTCGATAGTTTATCAGCTTTAATACTATTGAGGAAGTTGATAATTTACAAAAATGAAAGAGATATATAGTTTTTGGGCAACATTATAAAATTAAACATGTAAGTTACCTATTTATATACTATTATTTGGGGATAATAATTATAACTGAATAATCATTATTATTCAAAAAAATATTTTTGAAGAGAGATATGCAAAGAAGCTATTGCTACATGAAATATATTTTAAAGATTTTTGTCCTGGATACCAGGAATATAACAAAGAATGGATGTATTTAACTATAAAATACTGTGATCACCAAACAGCACAGACTTACATTTCATGCAGTTTTTTTGGTTTATTTTGATGTAAAACCATTGCTTGATGTAAAACCATCGCTTACCTTATCATATTACTTCATGGGTTATTTGGTCACAATTGAGCAAAATCTTTTGTGTTTTACTGTGTTTGTCTTTTCAAAACGCTGCCAATGGAAAAGCAAAGCATTACATGGGGAAATCTGATTTTGGACTTTTGTCAAATTGCAAGTATTGCTAGCAGACTTTATCTCCAGCATTAAAAAAAAAGAAAAAAGCTGTTATGTATCGCTGTAAACAAGAAAATGTTTTATTGCCAGAAAACATGTATTCAGGTAAATGAAAGCAATGGAATTTTTGCCTTAAATTGTGAGTTCAAAGATGTTGTGAGTAGCAAGCAAAGTGGCTTGCCAGTGGTTTATGTTACTTTCTTGAGACCGTGTTTACTTTAAGGACCCCTGTACTAGTATAGTTGTTTTCAACTTCACGTTTCAAATAGCAAAATGAAGAGAAGACTTCTTGGTTCCTGTCTAGAGCTGCATCCACCTGGGTTTAACGGCTGGATGTTGTCCTGAGCATGTACACACAGTTGTGCCCAGGGACTGTTAAATTCATGGCAGTTATGCTGCAGCTCCACTGGGTGGTTTGCTTTCAACCTAGAAATGAAGTGGCTGTTGAGGTTAAAACAACGTGCTGTTCATGACACTGGGACACATTTTGGCAGTTTGGTACTCCCGCGTGCCTGGATCTGATATTGGCTGTTACAGGACATGATGATACTGCTACAGCTGTTTCAATGTGTTGTAATCACTGCTACTACCGTCACTCTATAACTGGGATTCAGGGCGATTAATTGATTTTACTTCCCCCCTACCTTTTGCATAGACCAGCATTCACATGAACATTCTGATTTATAGGCTGCGTATGTGTTGCAGTTGGAGGTTAGTGCTGCTTCAGAGGTCTGGTACTGCATGTCATCACCAGATCTGGCAAGCTACTGCAAAGGTCTTAATTGAAGGTTTTGCTCATTTGCACTGGGCATTTCTGAAGCATTGCAAGTACATCCTGCACCATGTGTATTGCAAAATAGTGCTGTAAATCTGCCTAGCATTGAGTTGAGTGAATGCTGGGAGCCTACAAAAGCAGGGCCTCTGACTGAACAATTGCCTTTCCTGCAAAACTGGCCTGCTTACTCAGAAACAAACATTGCCTATTCTGGCATCTTGGTTGGGGTTACACTACCACAAACCTGAAGCAAATGATTAATATAGAGGAGAGTCAATTGTCCACATCTTCTGTGTGAAAACTATGAATTTCACTACATTTTATATAAAAATTGCATGGTCGAAAGGGAGTCAATAGCCCTTTCCTTTAGGCTGAAAAAAAAACACAGTTTAAGGAGGTTGGTTTCCAGTCTTGCTGGGACTTGAGGGAGAAGAACTGCACCAGAAGTCGTATTTTCTTTTAAGTTGTAGTTATGCTCTACACTGTCATTTGAAACAGCTCACTTGACCGCTTTTAACTCTGCACTCTACCTTGCCATTTATCAGACAAAAAAAAAAAAAAAAGTGATATTCAGGTAATTTGGAAGGGTAAAACATACAGGCAAGTGGTGGAGGCAACCTACTTCAATAGGTTTCAAACAGAAATTGGGTTAGTGTGTTGATATTGTAACTTTGCTTGTTTATTGTGTTTTTAAAAATAGTAATGCGACAAGCAGTTGTTCTAGATAGTAATTGTTGATTCATGCAAAGACCTATGGCTACTTTATAGTTCTCTTTATAATTTTACTGTCTTTTGTTTCTGTACCTGATGGGGGATGGATGTGGCTAGCAATTCCATGACCACCTTTTGGGCAGGGATATGAAATTGGTCAAGGGAGGACAATATTTGGGAACATGAAGGCTTAAAACAAGGCTGTGAGTCTCCATTTCTGACTTTGAGAATATTTTACAGCTTTTCAAATTGTTTCCATATAAACTGTATTAAGACTCTGTACGTGAAATATCTTGGGGTGTTTTGTTAATGAATACTTGAGCCATTGTTGCCTATTTGTTCCATATCAGTTGAAGTTCAGTAAAATGTTAACTTTGCAATCCTGAGACTTCACTATTTCATTATCTGGGAGGGGCTAGCGGGGCACCTCCAACAATGCAGCAGTGCCACAAGCACTACTATGGGGACTGCTGCTTTACCCTGGGAGCACCTGTGGTCTATCAACTTGCCCCTAAGATCCTGCTGCTAATTTACAAAGCACACAAGCTAGTGCTCTGGAGCGCAGGTAAAGAAATGAGAAAGTCTGGAGACTGGATGGAGCAGGCTTGAGGAGAAGGACTTGGTGTTGGGTGACGAGACACTCCGCGTGACCCAGCTTCAGTGCTCACTTGAGCCCAGATCTCCCCTGTGTGCTGGGCTGCATCCCCAGAGAATGAGCAGCAGGTCAAGGGGTAAGTTTTCTCGATAAAATGTTCTTTTCAGATTTCATACTAGAGTCATAGGGATTTTTTAGTTTTTTTATTTTTCCTGGTGATGCTTTGCAGAGCTTGAGAAGGTATTTCCTTTCCTATTTGCTTTTCGTCTGGAGACCCTAAGTTCTTTAAAAGATGAGATATACTTACCTGCATGTTGCATATAGTGAGTGTGAAATATAGAGCATTACACTGTTTTTTCAAGATCACTAAAGAAAGCTGAAAACATTAAAGAAAAAAATGAAAAGTAAGTTATAGGCATGGAACTCAAATGTGAAAAGGTAATTTGCTATCATTATAGTAGAAATTAAAAATTTTAACTCTACATTAACTGAGTATGTGCAAATAAAGCAGGTTTTTGAAGCATAAAGTCGTAAACAAAAATGAGCATACAGTTGAACTGCAGCTTGCCTGGACACCTGATGGCATCCTCGGTGGCAGCACATGCTTCTACCAGCTGCCAGCTGCATTGTCAATAGTATGGATTATTTGTCTGGCACCGACTTCTTGTACTGATACAAAATCTGCGTGAACATTTGTCTGCATTGCATGTAGTCCTAAATTTTTAACTCTTTGAAAGCTTTTCCAGGTTTTTTGCCACAAGTTATTCTGTTGCCAATAATTTACGTATAGATAACAAATAACGAAGTCATACTTTTAACTTCACATAAAGTTTCATAGGCATTTAAAAATAGAAATGGAAGTACAAATTAATGGAAATACAAACACTTTATAGTCAACCAAGAGAAGTATTTTGCTATTATGTATTTTAGTCAGTAATAACTATAGGTTTTATACAGAGAAGCCAGGTAGTGTAAAAATATTATTTATTTACAGATTAATGCGTGCTACTATATGGAAGAGTAACAATAAGAGCATCTCTTACTATTCAGACAATAAAACAGCTTACCATTTTACTGAGTATCCCCACAGTGCTGCCTGTTATCAGGTGCAGATGTGCTGTTCTGGCAGGCATAGACCATCTGAAAAATTTAAATTATTAGAAGACTTCTTATTATAAACTCTTGTTTTTATGCTGTAAGATGATTTTCCCTAGAAATTTGTTTATCTTAAATCTGTTTTTAAAATGGATACTTCAGCATTCAGAAATGTGACTGAAAGTAGATCCTGATGCTTTGATGCTGGTGAGTTGCTGTCAGTAAGGTTATTTTTTTAGCAGAGGCCTTAGAATCATAGAATTATTATTAGTTAGGGTTGGAAAGGACCTTAAGATCATGTAGTTCCAACCTCCCTGCCGTGGACAGGGACACCTCACGCTAAACCACGGACTGTATCTGTCACAGATAGTCAGGAATTAGGCCAGTACTGAGTTTGGTATTTATGAATAACTTTACATGGTATAAAGCAAAAAATGCTATGGTATTAAAAAAAAAACACCTTTATACTCTGGTATAAAGTAAAAACCAGGAACCAGCTGGAAAAAAAAGTTATTTAAGCAAGTGGTTTTTAAGAAATTAAAATGTCTGAGGAAAAAGGCTTCCATTGGTGCCAGCATCTCCCACACTCTGAGGCCATTACTGAATTCTGGTGTCCCTAGGCAGGTCTTGGAGTGTTTAGGATTATAGTTCAGACTTCGGTTTAAGTGCAGTTTCGATGCCCAAGCATCGAACTAACATTGAGCTAACTCTCAAAATCCACTTTTAGAAGACAATTTTTTGAATAGCAGATTGCACTGTACAATTTTCACTGCACCTATAGATGTGTGTGCTTGTCCCCACGCTAGCACTAAGCTTTGGAGAGACTAACATAGAAAGCTTTTGCACAGATAACATTTACCACATGACAGCTAAACAAAACTCTGCAATCGTCCTTTAGGTCTTGGTGTATTTGATCTGAAAAACCTGTTAGGAGGGAAGAAAAGCTATCTTATTAGGCATGTATTGAAACTCCTGAATGTTGTATTTTTGATATACCCTAGCTAAATGTACATGTTTCCAGATTGAGTATGTAAAATTTTGTTACAAAATAGAAACTTTTCTCTAGTCATGTGCTTATTTACCCGTGCACATTAGAATATTTGAGAATTACACTGGAAATGTATTTGTAGCTTATTAGAATCACAGAATATTTTTGGTTGGAAGGGGCCTTTGAAGGGCATCTCATCCAACCTGCTAGCCATGGGCAGGAGCACCTTCAACCAGACCAGGTGACTCGAGCCCCATCCAACCCAGCCTTGACTTTTCCAGGTGCAGGGCCAATACCACTTCTCTGGGCAACCTGTGCCAATGTTTCACCACCCTCAGTGTAAACAATTTCTTCTTTCTACCTGGTCTGAATCTCCCCTCTGCTAGTTTAGAACCAGTTCCCCTTGCCTAATTGCTACAGGCCCTACTAAAAATTCTGTCTCCAGCTTTCTTATAAGCACTCTTTAAGTGTTCAATAGTGCAATGAGGTCTCAAGGAACCTTCTCTTCCCCAGGCTGAACCAGCCCAGCTCTCTCAGCCTGTCTCCAGAGCAGAGCTGCTCCAGCCCTCACAGCATCTCTGTGGCCTCCTCTGAACTCACTCCAACAGCTCCACGTCCCTCTTGTGTTGTTGCCCCAGAGCTGGACACAGGACTGCAGGGGAGGTCCCCAGAGCACAGCAGAGGGGGAGAATCCCCTCCCTTGATCTGCTGCTCACACTCTGGGAGTGCAGCCCAGCACTTGGGGGAGTTCTGGGCTCAAGTACACACTGAAGCTGGCTCTTGGGGTGTGTCTCATCACACAACACCCACAAGGAGTTCTTCTCAGGGCAGCTCTCAAACTTTCCCCAACCTGTTTTGATACAGGAGGTTGTCTTGGCCCAGGTGTAGGACCCTGTACTTGCCCTTGTTGAGGTTGCCTTCAAGAGGTTGGCACTGGTCCATCTCTCAACTCTGTCCAGGTCCCTAAAGATCCTATCCCTTCTCTCACGTGTGTTGACAACAACACTCAGCTTGGTGTTCTCTCCAAACTTGCTGAAAGGGTGCTTGAAACCACGGTGCATATGAAGATGTTAAAAGAGTGCTCATCCCAATACAGGCCCCTGAAAGGCACCACTCATTGCTCATCCACCTGCCTATCAGATGCAACATAGAGAGAAAACTTGAGAATGCAGCCGTGTCTGTGCTGCCTGTGTGTAAACTGGCAGTAATATTGAGATAATGATATTTCTATGAATTAACAAACAGTGTTCTGTTTGATTTGACTTTCCAGAGGGAGCTGGGAGCAGGAGAGGGCACTGAAATACTCTGGCTGAGCAGTCTCCTTTGCCTCCTTCTCATGCACAAACCACTGAGGCCCAAAGTTCCCGAGCAGGGCTCTTGCCTGGTGCATAGTTTAGAAGCACGGCTAGAGGTCATGCAATACCTTCCTGGTCCAGCTCTCTGCTGCAGCCGTGTCCTACAAGATCCAACTGTCTATGGCTTGCACCAGCCTAAAACCACATTCATCACTACCAATAGGAGTTAAACCATCCACCCCATCCAGGTAACTACGAACAGGTAAAAGGAGTGACACAGAATCAAAGTGGTCAACAAATGCTGTAAGATGCTCATAGCAGCCCCTTGGTCCCCCTGTGCTTTCCCCTGGGTCACCCATGCCAGTGTGGCCTGACAGTATCCCTGACCACACAAGGGGGTGACGAATGGCTTGCCTAATCCTGGCAGGAACACAAGATTTATTGGTATTGCTCTTCATGCAGCAAATCTCAGTGATGGGGCCAGAAACCAAAGAGACATTTTTCCATCTTTTATCTACATTTTTATAAAATGGTAGGTGTTGTATTAGTAAGCACTAACACATACCAGCTACTAAATAGAAGATTCCTATCCTCAAGGGCTATCAATCAGCAGCTTGCATAAACACATGCTTCAGACTGATTATCCGAAAAGATGCTTAATCTTTCACAGAATTTTAGATTCATGGAATTAAATAATTGTTCAGTATGGAAAAGACCCTCAAGACCATGCAGTTCAACCATTAACCTATCCGTGTCAAGGCCACCACTAAACCATGCTCCTTAGTGCCATGTCTACATATCTGTTAAATACCTCCAGGGCAGTGATTCCAACACTGCCCTGGGCAGTCTGTTGCGTGTTTGACAATCCTTTTGGTGAAAACTTTTTTCCTAGTGTCAGTTCTAAACCTCCCCTGGCGCAACTTGAGGCCATTTCCTCTTGTCCTATCACTTGTTACTTGGTGGGAGGGACCGACCCCCACCTCACTGCAACCTCCTTTCAGGTAGTTGAGAGCAACAATGTCCCCTGAGCCTTCTCGTCTCCAGGCTGAACAGCCTCAGTTCCCTCAGCCGTTCCTCATCACACTTGTGTTCCAGGCCCTTCACCAGCTCTGTCACCCTTCTCTGGAGCTGCTCCAGCCCTTCAATGTCTCTCTTGTCGAGAGAACTGACCACTGGATTTGAGGTGAGGCCTCACCAGCGCCCAGTACAGGGGGAACATCACTGCCCTGGCCCTGCTGGCCACGCTATTTCTGATACAGGTGAGGATGCTGTTTACCTTCTTGGCTACCTGGGCACAAGCTGGTTCAAGTTCAGCTCCATCAATCAGTATCCCCAGGTCCTTTTCCAGTCACTGTTCCCCAGATTTGGAGCATTGCAGTGGGTTGTTTTGACCCCAGTGCACAACCCAGCACTTTGCCTAGTTGAACCTCATACCATTGGCCACAGCCCATCTATCCAGCTTGTCCAGATCCCTGTACAGAGCCTTCCTATCCTTCAGCTGATCAACACTCCCACCCAACTTGGTGTCATCAGCAAATTTACTGAGGGTGCACTCGATCCCCTGTCCAGACCATTGACAAAGACATTAAACAGAACTGGCCCCAGTTGTGGTGAGCCTTGGGGAACACGAGTTGCGCCTGACGCCCAGCATCTGACTGGGTGATGTTTTTCTAAGCAAATGTAGATACATTCATGTCCACATCATGAACTTGGCAGTTTTGGGAAGGACTTGAGCAGGTTACATTCACACCTTTTCTGATAGTGACTGTTGCTGTGATTCCCTCCTAATCTTACATGGGGCATTGCTATGAGAAATAATTTTATGAAGAAATGCAAGACTCACATGTGTTATGTACCATGGAAAGCAAATGGGATAGCATGTGATGGTAAGAGGCAGACCTGAGCAGATACGTGATTTTATTTAAATTTAATTCCCCTCAAACCCCATCTAATTATGGAGTTGTTTTTTCCTTCATTAGCATTTCAGTGAAAATGTGCTGAGTTTGTTTCTAAAAATAAAATACCGTATGTTTAAGGGTTTTTTTTTCTTAGAGGACTTTTTGATTAATTCAGTTAATCCCCACCATAGTGCTAAAAGCAACAAGTCCTCGATGAGGTTTTTTGGCCATATTAGAGTAGGGGTCTTGTGTGAGTGCATAACCAAGGGAAGGAAGGGATCACTCGGAAATGACAGAAAGTGGAAGCCTTTATAAGCAAATATTGACCACTGTGGAGGTCAATTGACGTAAAGCAAACACTGGGTGCAGCAGGGGCAATGTCTCAGTTGGAATAATAATGTCATCTCTCCCTGGCATCTTTGCCTCAGCAGGGTGATGTGTGAGCTGTTGTGCAGCAAAACCCCTTTCCAAAGGCCAGGCTGTCCTGGAACAACTCCAACGGGCTCTACTCCACCTGTATCCAAAGGGCACCTCTTTCCTATAAATAGATGTCCACCTCCCTGAACACGTGCCCCTGGCGCCTTCTGCATCCCCTCCATAGAGCTACACTGTAACTCTGTGTTTTAGAAACATAGTATCATAGAATCAACGAGGTTGGAAAAGACCTTTAAGCTTATCAAGTCCATCCATTACCCCAGCACTGCCAAGGCCACCACTAAACCATGTCACTGAGGGCCTTGTCTATACAATTTCTTGAACACTTAGAATAATTAGGGTTGGAAAGGACCTTAAGATCATCTAGTTCCAACCCCCCTGCCATGGTGACTCCACCGCTGCCCTGGAAAGCCTGTTCCAATGCCTGAACACCATCTCTGTGAAGAAATTGTCCCTAATAGCTAATCTAAACCTCCCCTGGTGCAGGTTGAGGCCGTTTCCACTTATCCTGTCGCTTGTTACTTTGGAGAAGAGACAGACCCCCACCTCTCTACAACCTCCTTTCAGGTAGCTGTAGAGAGCGATGAGGTCCCCCTGAGCTTCTCTTCTCAAGACTAAACCTCCCAGTTCCCTCAGCTGTTCCTCATCACACCTGTGCTCCATTGCCCTTCACCAGCTCCGTTGCCCATCTCTGGGCCCGCTCCAGTCTCTCAATATCTTCCTTGTAGTGAGGGGCCCAGAAGTGAACACAGGATTCGAGGTGTGGCCTTACCAGTGTCCAGTACAGGGGGATCATCTATGCCCTGATACTGCAGGCCACACTTATTTACCCTGATCAGGCCATATCTAAAGAGCATCTCAAGGGTCACGAGATGGTTTAAACCCTAGCCAGACAGCTTGTTCACTCACTCCCAGTGAGTGGTGCCGGGCTGAGAGCAATCGAGGGCCCCCCTTTCCCCCAGGCTCTCCCCTTCCCCGCTCCTGGAGGAACGGGGAGGAGGACCGAAAGAGTGCAACTCCTGCGGGTTGAGACAAGAACAGTCCAGCGACCAGTGTACAACACAAATCATCACCGCTACCGCCAACTACAACAATGATAAGGGAAAATAACAAGGGAAGAGAATACGATACCACCGGCCAAGAAACGAGTCCCACCCGGAAGCCGTGTCCTTCCGGGTAACTCTCAGTTACCCCCCACCCTGGGCATGAGGTGCTGTGGTATGGAATACCTCCTTGGCTAGCCCGGGTCAGGCGCCCCATCTCTGCTTCCTCACAGCTTCCCCTCCTCCCTGGCAGAGCATGAGCCTCACAAAGTCCTTGGTCAGGGTAAACATCACTTAGCAACAACCAAAAACATCGGTATCACCAGCACTGTTCCCAGGCTGGAAGTCAAAACACTGCACTGCACCACACCAGCTACCACGAAGGAGAAACATGACTGCTATTGCTGAACCCAGGACAATAGCATTCAGGATTTCTCTGTTATACCCAAGAAAGAACCCACACAGCCACAAAAGATAATCGGGTTTATCTCACACAGCACAGCTTATGAACACAGGTTGACAATTCAAACAGAGCCCTTCCTGGGAAGGGCAGAGCTCAAAGTCACATCAAAAGCCGATGTTCCTCCTGAGACTGGCGAACCCATACGGGTCGCCTCCTCCACAATCAGCAAATCTGACATCAGTGCTGTCAGCCCCCAGCAGGTACCGGGGATGATGAGACCCACTATTTCCAAAAAAGTCACCAGGGCCAGTGAGATTTTTTCCCACCAAAGCCATGCAAGGCTGTCAGCCCACTTCCTATGATCACCATCAGAGGTTTAAAACTTACTTTCCCAGAAATATAGTGTGACAATTGTCTAGATATGTAAATGTTGTGTTTCTGCCAGGATTAGGCAAGCCATTCACCACCCGCTTGTGTGGTCAGGGATACCACACTGACATGGGTGACCAAGGGGAAAGCACAGGGGGACCAAGGGGCTGCTATGAGCATCTTACAGCATTTGTTGACCACTTTGATTCTGTGTCACTCCTTTTACGTGTTCGTAGTTACCTGGATGGGATGGATGGTTTAACTCCTATTGGTAGTGATGAATGTGGTTTTAGGCTGGTGCAAGCCATAGACAGTTGGATCTTGTAGGACACGGCTGCAGCAGAGAGCTGGACCAGGAAGGTATTGCATGACC